>NC_141691.1:1127921121-1128538621 GCF_964263255.1 Lissotriton vulgaris | reverse complement strand
TTAAAAGTTTATATTGGGATTGGATAGATGGCAGACTCTGGAGTAGAACGAGATCAGACACAATGGTGGGGCGCTTCTTAGAAATCTAACTGTGTCCTATATTGGAACTATACTGGGACAGTATTACTAACCCAGGGGATAGGAAGCTTTTCTTCCAGTTAAGATCAGGTGCCCTCCCTCTGAGATCACTGACGGGTAGGTGGAGGAGTGCAACTACCTCGTGCTGCCCGGTTTGTGGTGCAACCGAGGAAAGTATAGGTCACTTTTTATTCTTGTGTAAAGCTTATGCCACCCCGAGAAGAGTTTGGCTAGCTCCCGTTTGTAGAAATCTAGGGACATCCAGGGGTGTTGAGGCGCTACGAATTATTTGCACCGCCACTGATATGCCTATTGTTCTAGGAACAGCAAAGTATCTGGGGTGGGCATGGTCCATTAGACGGAGGGCAATTTCTATTAATGTAATATAATTAGGGTATCAAGTGATTTCTGTGTAAATGTACACCAAAGATTTTTTATTGCTTATGCATGTATAAATGTTTTAAAAGTATGTATAAATAAGATTTTTTTTTAATGTGATGTATTTTAAATGTATGTTTGCGCTTTTATGAGTATATACCTCGAATAAAGCTTTGAATATATATATATATATACACACACACACATATATATATACACACACACACACATATATATATATATATATATACAAACACACTTATATGTGTGTATGTATATAGAGTGTGTATGTGTATATAGAAGGTAGTTAGAGTTGCAACCTACTTTCCATAGGAAAATGTATTTTTGTTTTGCCAATAACTTTGGCAACGTTTAACAAATCTTCACAAACTTTTCATAACGAATACAACACTCATTTCAGCAGCTATCTTGAAAGTCTTGGGGTGATCCTTCAAGCAGGGGCCGAAAACCAGGGAGTGCTTAACAACACATTTTCCCTATATTAATTCCCATAGGACCTTGGCTACAGCCCATACTGCTGAATGGAATTACACCAAATTTGGCAGGAAGGTAGATGTTGGTTCAAGTAAGTCTCTTTTAGTGATTTGGTGTAAATCCGTTCAGTAGTTGCTGAGAAATATAAACAAATTTCCAGTTCTACATAGAGGGACGCAGTGGATACGCGACTCCTGTCAATCTCATGCTGAGATCTTATTGGCTGCCAACACTTCAAACCAGGACGTGTTGGCAGCCATCTTGTGACTCGGTTTAACTGAGTCACAAGATAAAAAAGTAAAAAACAAAAAAGGGGGCTAAGGTAGAAACACCCTGACCACCTAGGTCTCCCATGCTTTGTTAAATATAGGTCCCCAGGGGCAAATCTTTATAGTAATTCAGGGCGGAACCCATGTGGCAGGCCCCAGAGACCGTTCCCTCCCCAGGGCAAACATATTAAAAGATGTGGGGGGCCTGTGCGGCCCCCGCAGCCTCAGGATGGCCACCTCACACAGGGCTAAATGAAATAATAATATATGGGGGGCTGCGTCATCCCCCATGCAGCCCGGGAGACTGTCACCTCCCCAGGGCAAGTCTTTTCAATTAAATAAGGGAGACGCATGGCCCCTGCAGCCCTGGGGACCACCACCCCTTGGGCTGGCTCCAGCAATGTCCTGGGGTGTGCCCTCCCCCGGACATTGTAGTTTGCTATGGCTTGCATAGCAAACTTAGCTCTGCTTTCAGCAAGAAAGCAGGGAAACAGACACATTGCTTTGAGATCCAGGAAGCTGCATGCTAGCACCCTGGGTCCCAAAGCAATGCCGATTCCAGCAGGAGGCAAGGAGCCTGCAGGGACAACATAAGCCTTCAGTTTCCCCCAGTGGTCCCCAATGTTTTAAATGTGGGTGCTCTGGGTGGATCCAGGGCATCCACCCTTTCAATTATATTTAAAAATAAAAAAAGGCTGGCCCCTGGGGATGGGGTTCCCGGGGCCTAAATTGGCTTATGAGGGGAGCATGTGTCCCCCTCCCTTTGCTTTTTTTATTAAAAGAAAGGTAAAAAGAGGCAGGCCATAGGTGAAAGGGTCCCTGGGGCCCATAATGGTCCAGGGAAGGGGGGGGGGAACATGGCCACCCTTCCTTAAAAAAATATATATATATATTTTAAAAAGCCGCAATTTGTCGTAGGCCCTGCTACCTTTCCCACCACTCTGCAAATGTGCCTTTGGCGTGCTGCTGATTGGGCGATGAAATCCCCTTGGCTGTTGAGAGTCCTTGGGGCCAACAAGATCTCCTGTTACCGCCAGTAAGTCCCACACAGTGGGATTGCTGAGAGGTGGTCAGTGGCCAGCCCCCTTTCTCCGCCACTCTGCAAACACACCTCTCGGTGCACTGCTAGTGAGGGATGAGGTCCCCTTGCCTCCTGAGGCCTCAGGACTAAAGTGAATTTCTTCTATCAAGAAGTAGTGCTTCTGGAGGCACATTTGCAGAATGGTGTAAAAAGGTGGGGCGTGGTTTCTGATGACCTCTCAGCAATTCAGTTGTGTGGGTCTTATTGGAGGTAATAGGAGTGCCAATTGGCCCCCAAGGACCCTCAAGATCCAAATAGTAGTGCGTCAGGAGGTGCGTTTGCAGAATGGTGGAGAAAGGGGCCGTGGTCTCCTACCAGGTCGCTGCAATCATGCTGTCTCCCTTGGGGGCCAACTACCACTCCTGTTATCTCCAGTAAGTCCCACAGAGTGGGAGTCCTAAGAGGTCTTCTGAGGCCATGCCCCTTTCTACAACACTCTGCAAACATGGCTTGTGGTGCACTACTGGTTGGGGGATGATGTCCACTTTACTCCTGAGGGACCTTGGTTGCCAAGAAGCCCTCCTGGTACCGCCTGTAAGTCCTACACATCCACTCACTCACCCACCCAAACAGTCACTCATAAAACATCACTCACCTATACTTCCTTTCACACACTCAGTTACTCACCCAAATACCACTGACACATCTACTTACTAACCCACATAGCCATACACACACCGTCTCATCCATACAACCTTCACATATGCACTCACTAACAAATACAGCCACTGACTAACCCAGTCACTCATCCATACAGGCAGTCACACATACCCTCACCCACTAACACAGAGAACCATATAGGTACTCAGACAACCTATCACTCACCAATACAGCCACACACGTACCACTCACACACCGATACAGCTGACTTTTTTGGGTTGCTCGATGACTCAGGATGGCAAGGGCTGTGATGTTATCTATTGTGGAGACGGCTACGTAGAACCTAGTTTGGAAATAGGGTAAGATGTTTTTTTCCGCAACCCTTTCTCCCAGCAAGGTGAGGACACACAGAGCGTAGGCTTTGACCTCTAGGTCTAATAAGGAAATGAGTCGGCAGTTGGAAGGGAGGGTAGGGTCTCCTTTTATAAAGATTGGGCATAAGGTTGAACCTCTCCCTGTGTCGGAGATCTGTGCTGCGATGTAGACATAGTTAAAAAGGGGAGTTAGCAACTTAGCCCAGTCTTGCAGGGCGCATTTGAATGTGATAGCTGGGAGGCCGTTGGGGCCAGGGCTCTGTCGTTTTTCATGTTTTTCAAGAATCTGCGCCCGGTGTGTTCAGATTATGGGTTTCCATCGGCGCGTTGGCGTTTGCCCCTCTACTATGAACGTCGATGGGGCATGGGGTTTTGCTGCTGTATTGTATATTTCTGTACCATATCCAGGCTGCCTCTGGTACTGCATTCCCTCTACTTTATCCATTTGTTTATATATTTATTTGACAGACTTATAATGCACAGTTTCCCTGCACAGGATAGAGGCAAATAACTGTGAGCCCAGCAGACAGCTAGAAAAGGCAAGTATTCAGATTTTTACGAAAAGCAAGTAAAGAGTTCCTAAGAGTGGCTTGGAGAGAATTCCACAACTTAGGACCAAGGTAGACAAAAGAGTGTCCTTTAATGGTGTTAGTCAAAACCTGGGCGTAGAGAACAGTGAGAGGCTTGAGGATCTCAGCAGATGCATAGGCAAATAAGGAGTCACCAGTCCCTGGATGTATAAGGGCGCAAGGCCTTGTTTGGCATTGAACATATAGCACAGTGCCTTAAATACGATCATTTAAAGATCTTAAGGCAGTGCAGTTCCTGAACCAGAGGAGATACAGGGGCATGCCTTGGTAGCTGAAAAAAACAAATTTAGTATTCGTACTCCGAACCATAGTGTCCACAGTAAAAAATGTAGGATATTTCAGAGAGTGTGGACATTTTCAATTCCTACTCCAAAATATGTTAACCTCAAGGAAACTGCATTACGTTTGCGTTTTTAAAATTAATATTTCAACTACAAACTGAGTTTGCCTAAAAAAAAGAAGGTGAATGGAGGTGGGGACAAATGTACTATTCCAACTGCAACCAGTGCGTAATTCATGGAAAGTGCTTGATGCCGGTGTGTACAAATTTATTATTCCCAATCCAACCGGTGCATGCCTCAGTGGAAGTGCTTGATAGTGATGGGGGTAAATTTACTATTCCAACTCTGACAAGTGTTTGCCTCAGGGAAAGTACGGGATGCTGCTGGGTGCAACTTTACTATTCCTTCTCCAACCGAAGCATGCCTCTGGGGAAGTCCTCGATGGTAGAGGTAGCCAATTTACTATTCCTACTCCGACTAGTGCTTACCACAAGGAATGTCCTGGATAGTGGTGGGGAAAAATTACTATTCCTACTCTGACAGTTGCATGCCTCGGGGAAAGTGCTGGATGGTGGTGGGGGCAAATTTACTATTCCTACTCCAACAGGTGCTCACCTCAGGGAAAGCGCTAGATAGTGGTAGGGACAAAATTATTATTCCTACTTTGACAGTTACTTACCACTAGGAAACTGCTTGATGGTGGTGGGGGCACATTTACGATTCCTACTCTGACAGCATGCCTCAGTGAAAGTGCTGGATAGTGTTGGGGGAAATGTACTATTCCTACTCTGACAAGTGCTTACCTCAGAGAAAGTGCTGGATGTTGATGGGGCAAATCCACTATTTCTACTCTGACAGGTACATACCTCAGGGAAAGAGCTGGATGGTGGTGGGGTAAAATTTACTATTCCTACTCCAACAGTGCCTGCATCAGGGAATGAGCTGGATGGTGGTGGAGGCAAATTTACTATTACTACTCTGACCGTTGCTTACAACAGGGATAGTGCTGGATGGTGGTGGGGGCAAATTTCCTATTCCTACTCCGACCTGTGCTTGCCTCAGGGAAAGTGCTGGATGGTGTTTGGGGCAAAAAAGAATTAGCAAATGATATAAATCATTTTTAACACATTTAATTTTCTCAACAGAAAAAAACCTCAAGGAACACCAGTTGAAGAGGACACAGCCCAAGTTCAGAAAAAAAGACAATAATATAAAGAAAAGAAGAAAGAAAGCAAGGTAATAAAACACAACTTTTTATATATTAAAACACAAGCAATCCTATGCAAAGTTGAATGATCTTTGCAAAATAACCATGAGGATCACTTTTAATTTTAAAACATTCTTCAACTATTTTTCTTTACAGGATTTTCATCAAACAGATCATTTTGCAATTCAGAAATCTAAGCAGAAGAAACCCAACTTATAAAGGTAAATATGTAACCATAGGTTTTTCTAAATAAAGTTTAAATAGGTCAAAAAGAAAAAACAAGTCAAGATTTTCCATCAAACAGACCCTTTACCAAAACAGATATATTAGCAAAAAAAACAAATTAGCAAGGTAAATAGATAAACATAGGTTGTAATAAATAAAGTTTAAAAAGCCCCCCCAAAAAAGTAACACCAAAGCAAACTATACAAAGAAAAGCAAACCAAACTTTCAACTGTACTACCATTTCAAACAACTAATCTATTCCGCTGCAGGATAATGGCAAATATCAAAAACACAAAAAATGGCTTATTTTTTTTTCTTTTCCAGACCCATCAAAGAAAAAAAAATAACAACTGTGAAAAACACCAACAGAACAAAGAAGAACCACCACAGAACGTTGAATATACCAAAAGCATCAAAACACAACAATAAAAAAGGTATGGTATCACAATAACTAATCTGTAGAACAACAAAACCATTTTTCTCCTTTAGGTAAATAATTTAGATTTAAAAACTTCAAAATTCAAAACCAACAAGGTTAAACACTTAGAGGTCTATTAGGATGGCCCGCGGATAGCCGCCGCCGCCGGTTCAGGGGTGGCAACCGCTGTACCGGTGGTGGCCATCCACCCGCGGTCGAAACCCGGAAAACTGCGGTCCAATTAGCATCCCGGTCATGACTGCGGCGGTGTGATTTTCTGCCCGCCACTTTTCCGACGGTTGCAGTCTGCCCGCTTGCCTGTCGGGCGGAGCTGGACTGCTACAAATTTGGCAGATCAGGGCCAAGCACCGCCGGCACGATTATGATGCCAGGGGTAGCCAGCCTTTCCGCGGCGGTAGAACCGCCATGTAAAGGCATGCAGAGACATGTTCCGGGGGCACATTGCAGGCCCCCAATGTGTTGGGGTGTGTGTGGGTGCACTGGGGGGTACCGTGCCACGTGGCAGGCACTGTGCAGTGCCTGCCACGTAGTGCAGGGAGATGCAGGATATGCTCCTTTTAACATCACGGGAGTGCTGCTGGCAGCAGTGACTGCTGCAATGTTAATGGCCAAAATCCAACCGCCACGGTCGGATTTCGACTGCGAAGCATCCTAATTGGACCGGCGGTTATGCGGCGGTCCTTGCAGCGGTCTTTTACCACTACCATGGCAGTTGGGGAGGTTTTCCGACTGCCATCTTAATAGACCCCTTAATTCAAACTTCATAGTGCATAAAATTTAAACAGTAAAAGAATGAGCATAACATGTTCACTAACTTTTTTTTATTAAAACTGGAAATCGCTAATAATTCAAAATTAATTAACAAATATTTTTTCTTTTTCAATCCTTCACAGATAATGTCTACCAATAAAGATGCCAAATAGATTACCTCCAGCCGAGGAAACCGTCTGCTAAACGATAGTGGGTATGTTTATTGTAAGGAGAGACTAACTGAGCCCAGGTTAAAGATTATATATCAGACAGCAAACTTCAATTTGAATTAAAAAAAAACTAACAGCACTTTGTTTTGTTCCTCCTGACAGTGTAGACGAATACTACACTTCTATTACAGAATCTGAATACTTTGCAGCAAATGAAGTCAAATTGTCACCCCTTTTAAATTACTTTGAAGACACATGGATTGGCCATCTAAGCAAGTCAAGTCGCAGGAGGAAGCCAAGTTTCCATGTGAAGTGGTGGCACTGCTACCCAACCTGCTTAGAGGAAGGAGCAAAAACAAATAATACCATAGAGGGATGGCACAACCCCTTCAATAAATCATTTGGGAAACCTCATCCTAACTTCTATAATTTCTTGGAAATTGTGAGGAAGGAGCAAGGTTTCCAAGAAATGAGAATGTCGCTATCATTAACTAGTGGTCTTAACCCATGTATTTCTGAAAGAACAAAAGAAATGTCAGCGTGACTATTGGATACAATTCAACAATTTACGTTGATGGTGGCTTTAGACTACCTAGATATTATTGCACACATCCTACACTATCTCCTTACTTGCCTGTTTTGACCAAGTAAACCACCTAATTAAATTGGCATTTTTCAAAAAATACATGCATTTTATATAAAAGTCTGGTTTTCTTACCTTCTGATGTCTTTTTTTCCAACTCATGGACTGACGTACAATACATTTTTTTACCAAGAGCCCATTGTAGTCATTTAATCCATTTTAAAAAATCCATAATCTTTTCTAAAGTCCATGACCCAAATACAACTTCTAAAAAGAGCACAGTTCTCCAAAAACATATGTTTACAGTTATTAAATTAACTGTAAATATTTCTGTGCATACCTACAAAAATAGCACCCAAAAAAATCCAGAAAATGGAAAATAGTTTTATCAAAACCACAAAAAAATCCAGCAAAGCATTTTGCCAATATCAGGTTTTTTTTGTGCAGGAAGAATGGCGCTAAAGCTAAATCAAGCATCTGTGTGGTAAGTTGTGTGTATGTACGGTGCCTGCCGGTCAAGCAAACACACCTTGAAACCCCCGTATGTAAGTGAGTCCCGGAACCCACAATTTCATAGCAAAACACAGTCCAGGGCACACGTAATGAGAGTCAAAATTGGTTCTGTGCGATATGGTAAACCAAACATGATTTTAGATCCACACCAGATGAGTAGTTTCACAAGTATTTTATTAACCAAACTGAGAGAGAAACCAGCCGACACGTGTTTCGTCACATGTGGGAGTGATCCTGTGACTCTTCAGGGCTGAGATGGTGTGGTTTGAATGCTGTTTTATTTAGAAAGGACAAGGGGACCGGATAATTGGCTAGGGACCACGGGTAACAATTCTATTAAGAGGAACAATGGTCCTTAGCAGACGGAAGAATGAAAAACGAAAATACAATATAGGCCACAATAGGTTACTATATGAATCCACAGTCCAGCCGGACGAGGAGTTTTATTCAACAATACTTAAGAATATAGTCAGATAATTCTGAAACAACGGTTTCTATAATAGGGCACCAGCCTGTACCCTATATAGGAAAAGGAGTGTGTAGAACATTACAGATTAATCAAACAAAACATATAAACATAAATACAGGCAAGAACTTAGAGCTGTAGTCACTCGCATGTATTATATTATGCAGTGAGTTTAACCAGAAATAGAAACCACACAGGTTAGGCACAATGGAAAACTGTGGTGCTATTTACAAGTGTCGACGTTTCGAGCCCATCGCTCATTAATTCTCGGGATCATCATCAGGACCAAATAAATTACATTTGACTGGTAAAATTAATAGTAGCCTGTTGGGGTAAAGAACAGGGAGGGGAAATTACAGTGGTCTGTGAGAGACAGTTACGAAAATGAATACAACACTTAAGAAAACATTTAAGAAAACAGCATGGCAGCAAACTAATTAGTGACTTGAGTAAAATAGTCATGCCGAATTTAAGCTGAAAGGAATCGTGTGTGGTTAAAAAGTGTCTTGACTCAAACCTAAAACAACATACTGTTGCTTGGGTGCAAGGCATATTGAGATTCGTGCTGAAGGTCCATACATATTGGCGCGGTGGCGGTTTGGGTGCTCGAAGCGACTTGTGGGTGTTCATAAATATCGGAATTGCCCGAGGCGGATGAGTAAAGGTACCACTACCGTTAACCCCAATCACCACGAATCATAGCGATATTTTGATAATACAGCGTTGGCGCGTGGAATAAGGAATTGGAAATAATACAGTGCATCATGCGAGTGACTCAGTAGGAGCCAAGGAAGGGGCAAAGAGGATCAGGAGAGTGAGCTGATCCATTTTGGATCTTACCCGAAACAATTTTGGGCGCTTGTTGCAGCCAAGGAAAACGGCGCCGTAGCCGCCAGATGGTTGCCGCTTTTAAGAACCAACCCTATGGTGGGAAGGAATGAACCGGGTTAGTTACCGTACTGGTAACTGGGAGTTAACGGTAGTGGTACCTTTACTCGTCATCCTCGGGCAATTCCGATATTTATGAACGCACACAAGTCGCTTCGCGCACCCAAACCGCCACCGCGCCGATATGTATGGACCTTCAGAACGAATCTCAATATGCCTTGCACCCAAGCGATAGTATGTTGTTTTAGGTTTGAGTCAAGACACTTTTTAACCACACACGATTCCTTTCGGCTTAAATTCGGCATGACTATTTCACTCAAGTCACTAATTAGTTTGCTGCCATGCTGTTTTCTTAAATGTTTTCTTAAGTGTTGTATTCATTTTCGTAACTGTCTCTCACAGACCACTGTAATTTCCCCTCCCTGTTCTTTACCCCAACAGGCTATTATTACTTTTACCAGGCAAATGTAATTTATTTGGTCCTGATGATGATCCCAAGAATTAATGAGCGATGGGATCGAAACGTCGACACTTGTAAATAGCACCACAGTTTTCCATTGTGCCTAACCTGTGTGGTTTCTATTTCTGGTTCAGCTTAAAGTTTTTGCCTGTATTTATATTATATGTTTTGTTTGATTAATCTGTAATGTTCTACACACTCCTTTTCCTATATAGGGTACAGGCTTGTGCCCTATTATAGAAACCGTTGTTTCAGAATTATCTGACTATATTCTTAAGTATTGTTGAATAAAACTCCTCGTCCGGCTGGACTGTGGATTCATATAGTAACCTATTGTGGCCTATATTATATTTTCGTTTTTCATTCTTCAGTCTGCTAAGGACCAATGTTCCTCTTAATAGAAGTGGCTTGAATGCTGGTCATGTATCCGGTAATAATTTCAACCCGGCTAGGGCATGTGCTCCTGGTGCGGACACAAGAGAAGGAGCGGGTGCGTGTCATGCCAACCCGGTAGCCGGTACACTTCAAGAACTCTACTTGCTGAGGAGCTCCAGGGGGGCTAGGGTGAAGGGTGAGCGAAGCACAGGCCTGGAGATGCGTAGGCCAAACGTAAGCGGTACTGGTGAGTACCGTGGAAAAACAGGATGAGGGGGCAGTCCTGTGTTCAGCAATGGCTGGCGGGTACACCGAGCCTCTGTGAATCATCCACACGAGGAGTAGAGCTGCTCAAACACTGGTGCCGTCTCGCTTGCCAAACCGGAAGCCAAGCCAGATGGCACCAGTGTTCGATCAGCTCTACTCCTCCTGTGGACGATTCACAGAGGCTCGGTGTACCCGCCAGCCATTGCTGAACACTGGACGGCTCCCCTCATCCTGTTTTTCCGCAGTACCCGTCAGGACCGCTTACATTTGGCCTATGCATCTCCAGGTCTGTGCTTCGCTCACCCTTCACCCTAGCTCCCCTGGAGCTCCTCAGCAAGCCAGGTTTCCCAAAATGTACCGGCTACAGGGTTGGCTCGACACGCACCCGCTCCTCCTCTTATCTCTGTACCCGGAGCACATGCCCTAGCTGAGTTGGAATTATCACCGGCTACATAACCAGGATTCAAACCACGCCATCTCAGCCCTGAAGAGGCACTGGATCACTCCCACATGTGACGAAACACGTGTCAGCTGGTTTCTCGCTCAATTTGGTTTATTAAAACACTTGTGAAACTACTTATCTGGTGTGGATCTAAAATCCTGTATGGTTCACCAAATCGCGCGGAACCAATTTTGACTCTCATTACGTGTGCTCTGGAATGTGTTTTGCTTCAATCCAGCAAAGCAATCATATCTCGATCGAATTTAAATCCAAAAGAAATCCACATCCATAAATCCTATTGTTTCAATCCCTTCTCGAAAACAAAACTATACGATTTTGCCAAAAGCAATATGCAATGTATTAAAAAAATTCCAAAATATTTTTTTTCTAAAAGCAATGCCTTTTTGTAAGTTCCTATAACCAATACCTCTGACCGCGATGAAGCATTAACATTATTTAATTAAAAACCTGTTGCTTTAAAAAAAATCTAAAACAATTACTTACAATACACTTTGGTTTAATAAAATGTATTATCTTTCTATTTAATACATTTTATTAATCAAAAAGTGTTACGAAAGAATGAAACCCGACGAGGGCCTACTACTGCAACCTGTTATGGAATTAACATTTACGCAAACACATACTAAAAGTATAGAAAACACATGCACGACTTCTAACTACCTCCCTCCACTCTCCTTACAATAAACATTACCACAATTTTTTTTTAAGAATAGAAATTAGCCTTACCTTGACAAAGCTTTCCCTTGCATATAATCTGTAGCGCGACGATCCTCATGATGACGAAAGTTACATGTATGCGGCCACGTCATGTCTTTATGAAAAAACAAAAAAGGACAATTTTCCCCATTGACTTCAATCGAAAACCGTGGGAAAAGCTACATAGAAATTAGAAAAAATATGTTACTGTTCGTTGTAAATTCTATCATTATTTAAAAAAATAGTATTAATAATTAAGTATTTTTCCAATATTTTTTGCATATTTATTTCAAATGCAAATTTTTTAAAAATGTTAATAAAATATTTTTGTAACAAAAACATCATCATTCACCTGTCTTGTATTTTTTTCTTTACTGTTTATTTTTTTATAAAATTAAATTGTGATGTTTAAATTATCTATACAAAATGGGGTGGTAATGGACGGAGCATCTGAATCAATCAAACACTCACACCCAGTCAAAAGATCTGGGTTTAATCCATCACCGTTCTTTAGCCCACTCTGCCACCCCAGTTCAGACATGACTATATGCAAATCAGTCTGACCCTGTGCCTCATGGGAACAGTCCAGCCCGAACTGCCAAGCCATGTCTTCCCTGGACCGGAAACAAGCTTCCGAGGACCGGTTTCTGGCATTCCAGCCGTCTTCAGCCCGGCTTGCTTGAATCCAGTGGGAAATTGAGCAAGGGACACACGTCTGAGTATACCCTGCCACACTTATGGCGGCCAAAAGCGGTACAAAATGGGGTGGTAATGGACGGAGCATCTGAATCAATCAAACACTCACACCCAGTCAAAAGATCTGGGTTTAATCCATCACCGTTCTTTAGCCCGCTCTGCCACCCCAGTTCAGACATGACTATATGCAAATCAGTCTGACCCTGTGCCTGATGGGAACAGTCCAGCCCGAACTGCCAAGCGTTGTCTTCCCTGGACCGGAAACAAGCTTCCGAGGACCGGCTTCTGGCATTCCAGCCGTCTTCAGCCAGGCTTGCTTGAATCCAGTGGCAAAGTGAGCAAGGGACTCACGTCTGAGTATACCCTGCCACACTTATGGCGGCCAAAAGTGGTACAAAATGGGGTGGTAATGGACGAAGCATCTGAATCAATCAAACACTCACACCCAGTCAAAAGATCTGGGTTTAATCCATCACCGTTCTTTAGCCCACTCCGCCACCCCAGTTCAGACAAGACTATATGCAAATCAGTCTGACCCTGTGCCTCATGGGAACAGTCCAGCCCGAACTGCCAAGCCATTTCTTCCCTGGACCGGAAACAAGCTTCCGAGGACCGGTTTCTGGCATTGCAGCCGTCTTCAGTCCGGCTTGCTTGAATCCAGTGGCAAAGTGAGCAAGGGACTCACGTCTGAGTACACCCTGCCACACTTATGGCGGCCAAAAGCGGTACAAAATGGGGTGGTAATGGACAGAGCATCTGAATCAATCAAACACTCACACCCAGTCAAAAGATCTGGGTTTAATCCATCACCGTTCTTTAGCCCACTCTGCCACCCCAGTTCAGACATGACTATATGCAAATCAGTCTGACCCTGTGCCTCATGGGAACAGTCCAGCCCGAACTGCCAAGCCATGTCTTCCCTGGACCGGAAACAAGCTTCCGAGGACCGGTTTCTGGCATTCCAGCCGTCTTCAGCCCGGCTTGCTTGAATCCAGTGGCAAAGTGAGCAAGGGACTCACGTCTGAGTATACCCTGCCACACTTATGGCGGCCAAAAGCGGTACAAAATGGGGTGGTAATGGACCGAGCATCTGAATCAATCAAACACTCACACCCAGTCAAAAGATCTGGGTTTAATCCATCACCGTTCTTTAGCCCACTCTGCCACCCCAGTTCAGACATGACTATATGCAAATCAGTCTGACCCTGTGCCTCATGGGAACAGTCCAGCCCGAACTGCCATGCCATGTCTTCCCTGGACCGGAAACAACCTTCAGAGGACCGGTTTCTGGCATTCCAGCCGTCTTCAGCCCGGCTTGCTTGAATCCAGTGGCAAAGCGAGCAAGGGACTCACGTCTGAGTATACCCTGCCACACTTATGGCGGCCAAAAGCGGTACAAAATGGGGTGGTAATGGACGGAGCATCTGAATCAATCAAACACTCACACCCAGTCAAAAGATCTGGGTTTAATCCATCACCGTTCTTTAGCCCACTCTGCCACCCCAGTTCAGACATGACTGTATGCAAATCAGTCTGACCCTGTGCCTCATGGGAACAGTCCAGCCCGAACTGCCAAGCCATGTCTTCCCTGGACCGGAAACAAGCTTCCGAGGACCGGTTTCTGGCATTCCAGCCGTCTTCAGCCCGGCTTGCTTGAATCCAGTGGCAAAGTGAGCAAGGGACTCACGTCTGAGTATACCCTGCCACACTTATGGCGGCCAAAAGTGGTACAAAATGGGGTGGTAATGGACGAAGCATCTGAATCAATCAAACACTCACACCCAGTCAAAAGATCTGGGTTTAATCCATCACCGTTCTTTAGCCCACTCCGCCACCCCAGTTCAGACATGACTATATGCAAATCAGTCTGACCCTGTGCCTCATGGGAACAGTCCAGCCCGAACTGCCAAGCCATGTCTTCCCTGGACCGGAAACAAGCTTCCGAGGACCGGTTTCTGGCATTCCAGCCGTCTTCAGTCCGGCTTGCTTGAATCCAGTGGCAAAGTGAGCAAGGGAATCACGTCTGAGTGTACCCTGCCACACTTATGGCGGCCAAAAACGGTACAAAATGGGGTGGTAATGGACAGAGCATCTGAATCAATCAAACACTCACACCCAGTCAAAAGATCTGGGTTTAATCCATCACCGTTCTTTAGCCCACTCTGCCACCCCAGTTCAGACATGACTATATGCAAATCAGTCTGACCCTGTGCCTCATGGGAACAGTCCCGCCCGAACTGCCAAGCCATGTCTTCCCTGGACCGGAAACAAGCTTCCGAGGACCGGTTTCTGGCATTCCAGCCGTCTTCAGCCAGGCTTGCTTGAATCCAGTGGCAAAGTGAGCAAGGGACTCACGTCTGAGTATACCCTGCCACACTTATGGCGGCCAAAAGCCGTACAAAATGGGGTGGTAATGGACGGAGCATCTGAATCAATCAAACACTCACACCCAGTCAAAAGATCTGGGTTTAATCCATCACCGTTCTTTAGCCCACTCTGCCACCCCAGTTCAGACATGACTATATGCAAATCAGTCTGACCCTGTACCTCATGGGAACAGTCCAGCCCGAACTGCCAAGCCATGTCTTCCCTGGACCGGAAACAAGCTTCCGAGGACCGGTTTCTGGCATTCCAGCCGTCTTCAGCCCGGCTTGCTTGAATCCAGTGGCAAAGTGAGCAAGGGACTCACGTCTGAGTATACCCTGCCACACTTATGGCGGCCAAAAGCCGTACAAAATGGGGTGGTAATGGACGGAGCATCTGAATCAATCAAACACTCACACCCAGTCAAAAGATCTGGGTTTAATCCATCACCGTTCTTTAGCCCACTCTGCCACCCCAGTTCAGACATGACTATATGCAAATCAGTCTGACCCTGTGCCTCATGGGAACAGTCCAGCCCGAACTGCCAAGCCATGTCTTCCCTGGACCGGAAACAAGCTTCCGAGGACCGGTTTCTGCCATTCCAGCCGTCTTCAGCCCGGCTTGCTTGAATCCAGTGGCAAAGCGAGCAAGGGACTCACGTCTGAGTATACCCTGCCACACTTATGGCTGCCAAAAGCGGTACAAAAGGGGGTGGTAATGGACGGAGCATCTGAATCAATCAAACACTCACACCCAGTCAAAAGATCTGGGTTTAATCCATCACCGTTCTTTAGCCCGCTCTGCCACCCAGTTCAGACATGACTATATGCAAATCAGTCTGACCCTGTGCCTCATGGGAACAGTCCAGCCCGAACTGCCAAGCCATGTCTTCCCTGGACCGGAAACAAGCTTCCGAGGACCGGTTTCTGGCATTCCAGCCGTCTTCAGCCCGGCTTGCTTGAATCCAGTGGCAAAGTGAGCAAGGGACTCACGTCTGAGTATACCCTGCCACACTTATGGCGGCCAAAAGTGGTACAAAATGGGGTGGTAATGGACGGAGCATCTGAATCAATCAAACACTCACACCCAGTCAAAAGATCTGGGTTTAATCCATCACCGTTCTTTAGCCCGCTCTGCCACCCCAGTTCAGACATGACTATATGCAAATCAGTCTGACCCTGTGCCTCATGGGAACAGTCCAGCCCGAACTGCCAAGCCATGTCTTCCCTGGACCGGAAACAAGCTTCCGAGCTGGGCAATACCAGAGGGGACACCTAACCCCTTCAATATTGTCACCTATCCCATACATCACCTGGAAACACTCACCTAAAATGCTTAAGTCCTACAGCGAGGGTCTATCCTTTTCATACTGTAGACTATGGCTTTTTAATACTGATCTGCATTGCAAGTTGGTAATTAAACATTGATAAATGTGTTATCAAATGAATCTATAGAGTCCTCATGTAAATCAATTCATAACAAAGTAGGGGTGGTGGATGAGACACCAGACACCGTTTGACAGTACTTAACAGTGGCTGAAAAAATTGAGGGCCTCTAAAAGGTGCATGGTCAAAGAAGCATAATTAAAAATCACTTACAAGAGGCATGGTCTGTGTACTTTTGGTTATGGCCTAAAACGTGAACTAGTAACCTGTACTTTACACTGTATTCCACCCAAGCAACATTTGGATACCTATAGCTAGGTTTTCTTTTAATGCATCTAAAATATCATGCATCATCGAAGGAATATATCTAAAACAAGTTAGAGAGGCCCGCTTCTTACATGTGAAGCCAGCGCTCTTATTCCTGCAACTTTTGCACAATGCTCACGTCACCTTTCATGTTGCAAGTTTTTTAGTAGCAGGAGTACGCATCAATAAAAAGCGCAGAAAATGTAATAACGGATTGATTATAAACGAAATTTTTTAAAGGCAACTGTTTTTTAAGAATTTAACTCTCACAAGAAAATAGATTTAGCGATGTTTTATATATCTTAAATGTACCTTTTTAACCTTTTTATCTATTTCTTCTGTATATAGGAATTGCTTGCGCTCATGTCACTTTACATTCAGCTGCTATGAACTATGAATTACTATGTACATATTATGTAAATATTCTCCCTGTGTTATTTAACTTTTTTGTACGTGTAACCTTTGAAATGTATCCTGTGTCTTTTTATGATTTTTTAAAAATCGAATAAAAGTGATTGACTGACTGACTGACTGAATATATCTAAAACAAGTCAGAGTGGCTTTACCAATGCTTGCTAGCAGAGGTTTTCTTTCAACATTAGATACGTGAATAACAACTCTTGCTCCACCCTTCAACTCAACTACCTCTACAAGCACTGCGTTAGACAGTTATGTCAATTTTCTCCACATGATTCTTTCTGGAGCCCCTAATAATGCATGTCTTACATTTCATCTCCTTACTCTGCATCTGTTTTTCACTCTTGCCTTTTGCATGCACTTCCTTTCTTCTTCTCCGCTTAACCATTCAGTCACTCACTTTCTCACACACACACACACACGCACACACACACACACGCACACAGTCACTCACTTTCTCACACACACACACACACGCACACACGCACACACGCACACACACACACACACACACACACACACCCACACACACACACACACACACACTGCATCTTCTTTTTGTTGGCACTGTCCATATTTCAACAGGTGTGTATCTATTTCACGCACTGACAGCATTGCTAGTACAGTGACACAATGTGACCACTGCTCTGTGCCCTTTGCACAGAGGTCAGTTAGTAATGGTAAGCATTTAGAGCATCATTAAGAGACTAGATTGGGGGGGGGGGTGGCAGTGGCGATCTTCTGACTGCCCTATTATGACCAGGGTTGTTGGGCCGCCCTGGGACCACTGCAACTGCGCAGGGATCCTAAATCCTTGGTGGTGGCACGGCGTATTGAGGCCGCAATATGCTTGGCAGGGCTGATGCGGCCTTGACAAGCATATTACGAGTTTCCACACCCCCACACTTTTCATGGTGGTGCGACTGCCATGAAAAGTGTGCTGGTGAGTAAACAAAGAGCTTGTGGTGCTGCACCATGGGGTGCATGCAGAGCGTAATATGTTGTGCCCCCTTGTGTGCATGCATCCCAGTACTTGCACGGCATGGACTACAGTAGTCCATGCCGTACAGGTACTGATTTTGATGTTCCCATTGCAGTGCTTATTTTATAGCCACCACTGTGGAAACGTCAAAGAACAGCCTGCCAGATAAGATAAAACCATTAGTTTGGTGGTGCGGGAGCGGTATGGTCCCGCTCCCGCACCGCCAAACTCATAATGAGGCCCTTAAGCATAACACCTAGACAACAGGCAGTGTCAGAAAGTCGAACTGCCTTCCGACTCAGACCTTGAGTTTGTTACTCATGCTCCATGATGAACACATTTTTATTGGGTTTTAACCGCCACAGAGTGGCTAACAAGAACAAGGCACATGTGAAACAAAATAGTATCATACAGACATGCTACAACCAGATGACTTCATAGTTATACAAAAGAGATTTGAAATTTTGAGTGTTGAGTCCCCGGTCACATTGCAGTTAAGGTAACCCCATCAGAGGCGCAACCATTTACCCCACAATTGATCATGTTTTTGAGAGCAACCCTGTGCCTCAAACACCACCTTCTCCTGTTGGGCACACCAATCAACCCCATGGCGCCACATTGTGATGGTTGGGGGATGGGGTTCGACCACTTTGCTGCAATGTCACGCTTTGCCACCAGAAGGGCCGTGCCCAGGAAAGCCTTCTCTGCTCTGGTACCACCTGTCCCCTCTGTGATTACTAGGAGGATCATGCTGGGGGAAAAGGGAACCTCCCATCCTAACACCTCTATCAGCTTGTCTGCCACTGCAGCCCAATACCTTTGCATGGCTACGCAGGTCCAGGTTATGTGGAAGAAGTCTGCAGGGGCAGTTGTGCATCTGGGGCAGGCAGCGTCAGGTCGTACATCAAATATGTGCAGACAGGAAGGGGGAGGTAAGCCACGTGGAAATAGTAGATTTGGATCAGTTAAAATTTGGAGGAGATGGTAAGTTTCGGGGGCCATCAGGGCATCACGCCAATCCTCATCTTCTAGTGGGTCCAGCTATTTATTTATTTATTTGCAGAGTTTTATATAGTGCTGGCTAGACCCAAAGGTATCGGAGCGCTTTACATGAGGATCAGCGGGTTATAGGTTACAAAAATTACATCGGTCACAGTTACAGTTACAAGTGTAGGCTTTGGAGAAAAACATGAGATTACACAATCATATATGTTATTAGTGCGTAGCATAGCCAAGACACAAGCCTTATGGAGAAAAGAAGGTTCAGGGGAGGTAAACAGGGGAGAGGAATGCAGATAGAGTCAGGAGAAAAGTAATTTAGGGGGAACAAAGCAATCAAAGCAGTCAAAGAGAAAGACAGATAAAACCGTGAAGAACCGTGAGAAACAATGTCCGATGTCCAGCTAGGTAGGCGATGGCCGCTGGGTGAACCAGAGCCAGACTCCTCTATAGCTGCATAGGACAGCTCCACCGGGCAGCAGCCATGGGTACTTGGGCTCCGCAGTAAGTACAAACAGTTTATTCCTATCGAGTCCAGGGGTTGTGGAGTGGGCCAGGGTAGTTTACTATAAGGGTACGATAAATTTGTGAGACCCATCCACTCCCCAGGTTGCCCATCCAAATTTTAGATTCAAGTGGGTTGAATTCTGGTAGGGGTTCTGTATCCCATATGTGTACGTGAAAGGCATGTCTAACATTGAGTTATTTGTAGCATTGCGCTTGAGGGTGAAATTCTTCTGAAGATTGGCAAAAGCGCGTATGCGAGTTCCCGATCTCATGTCTCCCAATCAGGAGATCCCTATATTGTCCCACACTTTGAAGCCCTTGAGTGCTGCCACTTCCCCCAGCCAGGTGCCATGCCAGAAAGGAGTTTGTTGTGTGAGCTTACCATCCTATTGTACGTGGTGCAGGCAGGCAGAAGGTTCGGACATCTTCCAGCTTTCAGAACCAGGGCCGTGGAAACTGGAGAGGAAAGTTAAGGAGGACATAGAGCGAGCGGGGTAGTACCATCATCTTATATAGGGCTATACAGCCTGTCACGTTAAGGAGAAGGTTTTGCCACTTGGTCAGGTCGGCTTTAGTCTTCCAGAGCAACGGTTGTAAGTTCAGGGCCCATGTGAGATCCAGGTGTAGTGCCACCCACACTCCCAAATTTTTAAAGCTTAGCTTCTGAAGAGGGTTGGTCCATTGCCTTTCAAAACACTCTTGTGCGGGGCCAGGGGAACAGCACTGATTTAACTGGGTTTACTCTCAGCCGTGAGGCCAATCCAAAGGCCTCTAGAAGATGCAGGCATCGGGGCCGCTCCTCGCTGGGTCCGCCAAGTATAAGAGGCCAGCGTCCACATTTATAGCGATTTGGTCCTCATGGCTGATGTCCCAACTTCATCACTTGTATAGCGGATCCCCACAAATTATTTGGCTTAGAGGCTACATAACAAAGGCGAAGAGGAGGGCGTACATTGGACAACCTTGCCTGGTGCCACGCTTAATGGGGAATTGATCTGAAAGGAATCTGTTTACCCGGGCCGAGGGGCGAGATTAGAGCACATCGACCATGGCTCTGAAGCATGGGCCAAAGCCAGCGCGGGTCGGCACTTTATGGAGGGATTCCCGGCATACTGTGTTGAATGCCTTTTCAAAGTCAAAAAGCAACAGGACGAGGTTGTGCGATAAGGAGTGCCGGTGGGCTAGGGTTACGTGGAGCCTCTGAATAGTGTTGTGTTCTACTTTGGGGCATGCAGCCGCATTGGCCAGGGTGGACAAGGGTGGGTAGCACTCTTTTCAATTTATTAGCTAGGATCGTAGCAGCGATTTTAATTTCACAATTGAGCAGGGAGATGGATCGGTAATGGGCACAGGGGGTGGAGGAGGGTTGTGGGGGGGTTGTGTTTTGGGATTACCACTATTGTTGCAGTGCCAAGCTCTTCTGGGAAGGAGACAATGTTCAAAGAGGGTGAAGAGGTGGGAGAGAAGTAAGTTTTGGTTTCTCATAGGGTACTCCATGGGGAACTCATCTGGGCCAGGGGTTTATCCTTGGCTCTGAGGTCATCCCCAATTTCTTCCAATGTGATGGGTTAGTCTAGTGGTAGGGCGTCTGCCCGGGAGAGTGATGAGAAAGGCGACCTCATGCAGAATATGGTCTCCCTTTGCCTCGCCTCTGCCCGCCCACCGGTGCAGAATAGAATTCCCTGTAGTACAGGGCGAAGGTCCGTGCAATATCGGGTATGGTTCAATGCGTATGGCCTGCCACATCGCTAATCTCTGGGATTATTCTTTTGGCCTGATGATGGGAGGGGCTAACCAGTATAACATTTCCCCGTTTTTATCACCCCAACCATTGACACATTGGCTGTCGTTGCCCACCAGAGAATCTTGGCCACCTCTAAGGAATGTAGACTAATATCCTGCAGAACGAGGCGCAACTGACGGGAAATGGTTTCTCGCGGGTCAATGAGGAGGCGATGTTCCAGACGGGAGGCTTGGGTTTCTAGTTGCATGATAAGGGATGCGTTCCCGTAGTCTAATCAAGTGTTTCGCGAAACCCCGAATTGTGGCTTTACTGGACGACCATACCGTGCGCCCTCGGTCTACTGTACCGGAGTTGTGATTGAAGTAGGATTGGAGCTCTGTCTTTAGTGCCTGGATGAAGTTTTGGTCTTAGAGACACAATGCATTGATGCATCACATGGGTCTAGGTGCTGAGGGGGAGCGTCCCAGGCTTAGAAGGATGGGCAAGTGGTCTGAAATCCCTCAGGGGAGTATGTCAATGTGGTTCAGCGATTGGCAGTATGGGGCAGGTAAGAGGATGAGATTGATGTGGTAATGTGTGTAGTGGGAGGTCGAGGTGTTTGTATATTGTTGGAGTGTTGGGTGCCAGAGCCGCCAGGCATGAGAGATGCCCCAGGACACCATCCGGTCCCCAAGAAGTTTGCTCCCAGGGTTCCTGGAGGCAACGGGGTGGGTACAATCGAGAGTTGGTGTGGAGACTGCATTGGAGTCAAAGCCCAAGTACAGTGAGTCCATGCGGGAGTCAGGAGAGAAGTGATAGTAGGTCGGAAAAGCATACTGTTAGGGTCCCCAGGGGGACATAGAAAGAAAGCAACACAAATCACCTGCCGGTCCAGGGTGCCCTCCAATGCTACATAATGCTCTTGAGAGTTACAGGAAAGTTGAGAGACCATGAGGGGAAAGGAGCGGTGCAAGAGTATGGCGAACCCGCGCCTCCCATTTATACCCCAAAGGAAAACTCTGTCGTAGCCTTTGTAGGCCAGGAAAAGACACTGTTCGCCATGTAGGTTGGTTTCTTGTAGGAGGGGGACCTCTGGTGTGTGGCGGCCGGCAAAGACTGCGGAGCGTTTAATCCGGTCTAGCAGACCGCTGGCATTCCATGATAGTACCTTGAATGTCCTTAAGGAGGGTCAAGTGTACTCGTAGGGTGAAGCGTGTGTTTGGTGGGGACCTCTGAGGGGGGCTGATGCAGCAGTAAAGTGAGTGACCTGGAGACTCTAGTATGGAATTGATCTGTGGGGTCACGGTTGCAGGGGAGCTTAGTAAGTGTGCTGCATAGCAGGAACCCCACCTCCAACTCCCACCCCACTCCATACTTCTACCCTAGAAGCATCTGTTGCCCAAGGAAACAAATACATGAAACTCAGCATAGTAGTTTCTTGATGAGCCTGTTCAAAAGGTTGGGGCAATCCAATACCGGCGACAGAATTAAGCAACACCAGCTGCTACTAAAAAGTGGATATGTTTCAAATTTAGGTGGCCAGGTGAGAAATCCGTTGTGTCGCAGCGCCTAGCAGAGGACCGAGGCAACACTCTGAAGTAGCAAGTACCTTGTCCAAGGTTGGGCAGAGCACAGGGCTCCGAGAAAGGTCAGAGTCAGGATGGAGGACTGCAGAACTTTCCAAGGAGGGTGATGGGGGGAACGCATCACCACTGGGGTCTTTCCTCTCGGTCACTGCTTGTCCGCTGGCGGGGCCCCACTTACTCGAGACAGAAAAGTGGGTGAGCCCTGTGGGGAGGTTGTGCGAGTCCCACCCCGGGGCTACTGAGAGCGGTTGTGTTGACCCTTAGGACAAAGCTTGGGGTGTGCAGCGGGACTCACGATCAGGCCGGAGCACCAGCAGAGGAGGAGGGTTGCTCCTACAGTGGTCTTTCCTCTGTCAGCCACCTTCAAGCATTGTCGGGTGTGTCAAAGAAGATGGATTTATTCTTGGAGATGACTTGGAGCTTAGCAGGGAAGAGGAGGCGATATTGTAGGCCCATATTTTGTACTTTTTGTTTGACTGCCTGGTATGATTGTCTGCATTGCTGGACTTCTCTGGTATAGTTCGGGAATATCAGGACCTTGGAGCCGCTGTGTTGTAGATGGGGTCGGGTGCGTGCCTCAGCCAGGACCGCGGTGCTGTCTCGAAAGTTCAGGATGCAGACGATGATAGGACACGGGGCGGCGTCTGGGAAGGCCTCGGGCCAGGGATTGGTGGGCTCGCTTGACCTCAAACCAGGGGGATTGGCATACCTCAGGCATCCAGGACTTGAGCCATGTCTTCACAAGGTCTGCCATTATCTGCGGGGCCTCCCCTCCCATTGCCTCAGGGACCCCCACTATGCAGACATCATTAAATTGTTCAGCATCTTCTGCGCTGGCATGCAGCTCCGAAGTATGGGACAGGAGCACTGAGACTTGAGATTTAAGAGCTGTGACATTGTTTTCAACTGTGGAAATCCGGGAATCAGCCTCTGTGATCCTAGTTATGGCATTGGGGAGGTTTTGTCGGAGCAGTGCGATGTCCATTTTTACCTCACCAACTCTGGCCTCCACTGCTGCTTGAGACATTTGGATGGCTTGTAAGATGACTGAAAGGTAATTAGGTGGGGGCCCATCTTTTCTAGGTCTGTGGATCCCAGGGGACCTAATGCGGCCCCTTAGATTAGGTGGCGTACTGTTCTAATGACATTTGTGTGAATGCGGCATGTGGATTATTGTCTTTCTCCATGGCCACAATGTTGCTGAGGCCCCTCCGATCATCCGATGGGTCCCAGTCCAGGCAACCAGGAGGGACAGTCAGTCTTGGGTTGGTCGCTGCAAAAGACGTCGGGGGGGCCGGGAGGGGCCGCAACCCACCACAGGCAAATCTGCTGGGAAAAAGGGGGACTCCCACCAGCCGGTCAGTCTTACCTTCAGCCCCAGGAGGTCCACCCCCAGCACCGGGAGCCAGTTCCAGGTCACCCTAAGCGAATCAGGTCACAGCCAACCAGTCCAACCCCCTGAGCACCACCAGGGAAGGGGGACTGAAGCTCCGCCTCTGTACCGAACTGTGTGCTAAGTCCTGTGCAGCAGGACCTGCAAGGGGCCCTCAGGTGTAAGCAGAAGGGGTGCCCCAGTCACATCCCACCAGGGCCCAAGGGGGACCAGGCCTCAGTTCCGGCTCAGGCATTGCAGCACAGTTCATAGCAGGCGGGAGCTGGGAGGGGCCGCAAACCACCACAGGCAAATTTGCTGGAAAAAGGGTGACCCACCAGCCAGTCGGCTCACCTTCACCCCCAGGGGGCCCACCGCCAGCACTGGGAGGGCCAGTTCAAGGTCACCCTACGCGAATCAGATCACAGCCAACCAGTCCAACCCCTTCGACCGCCCCCAGGGGAAGGGGACTCAAGCTCCGCCTCAGCACCGAACTGTGCGGCAAGTCCTTTGCAACAGGACCTGCAAGGGGCCCCCAGGCATACGCAGAAGGGGTGCCCCAGTTACAACCCACCAGGCCCCGGGGGCACCAGGCCTCAGTTCCACCATAGTTACGTACCCGGCATTGCAGCTCAGTTCATAGCAGGCGGGAGCCACTCCTTGCTGTGGTCCTGTGGGAATGGGATGGTGGGCTCAGCTAGGCTAGGGCTGTTGCAGGGCTTCAGTTCCCCAAAGACAGCTCTGCAACTGTCATGCAGAGAGGCCCAGTTTAGTGATGTCCACGAGGGGGGCCTCCAGCTGCAAGGGGGAGGGTGCCCCACAGCAGGATAAGGGCCAGTCCAGCAGTCGAGTCGGCACCCGTCCCATTCAGGTCAGATAGGTCAAGTCTGCCGGTCGCATGGGTGCTGATGGTCATTTCTTACAGCAGAGTCAGTGAGAGGAAGACACCAGGCAAGGGGTCAAAAGCCCCGAGCAGGAGGTTGGGACCACACAGCTGACACATCCCAGGCCTTCCGCGACTGCACACCCGCCCACCGGTCAGTCGGAGCGCCCCTCCCTGCTCAGATAGGGCCTGGGGGAGGTGCCGCCTCTCCCTACCTCAGGATGGCTCCATTCCGGCCCGAGGGTCAGAGGCTCGGCGTGCCTTGCCCTCAGCAGCTCCACCACACCTCTCAGCTGGCACTCAGCAGTGCAGGCGTGAGATGGCTGGCCCGCTGTACCGCAGTCATCGGGGGTCCACCTCAGGCTGGATGCGGGGCTCGGGTCCCAGAAGCAGCCGCTGGTGCCACAGAGAAATGCAGGATATGGAAGGTCGGTTGTGAAGCTAGTGGCTCAGGCAACCGCCATGTTAGCCCTCTTTCCTTCTCCATGATGAGTACTCATCCAGACCCTGAACTCATTCACACACCAAGAAGGTGACCCGGTTTGCAGTATGCACTGTGCACAACTTACAAAAATGCATGCCATTTTCGGATTTCAAGCCACTAGCACTTCAGCAATCTATGAACTGGTCGCATTTAGAAACATTTAGGTGCATCTGAAGGTGGCAAAATGTTTGCATATTCTGCTAACTACAATGAAGGCCATTGTTAATCAAAATTTGTTTCGAAGTAGTAATGAATTATGAACTTGTTAACAATAGGTTTAAAGGTTTATCTAAACCAAATAAATGGTGCAGTACCATTATTTTAACTGCAGCAGAGTATACTACATCGGAAATTCTTACTCGCTTGGGAGGAGGCGATTGACATAATGCATTTGGCAACTAGGAACAAAACTTCGAGAAATGGATATTGTTGTGTTAGTCTGCTGATATTGTGCTCAGTGTGCGTGAAACACACATAATTTGGTGGCAAATAATCCATACTACTTTTCATGCTATATTAATGGGTATTCGCTGAGCTCTTAAATGCATGCTACATGACCTCGGCCCTTTTTCGCATTACAAGCCACAAAAACACTTTAGCAATCTATTAATTGATCTCATAATCTTGTAATGAAGTGTGCATTCGTTTCCTAGCTTACTCTCCTTCAAATCCTTGATTGAATCAATTGATGTAGTTTAAAGATTTTCTCACAGATCTTGACCGATTTGCCAATTTGGCATGTAAAAAAGCTTAGGGCCACAACAGTCTCTTATTTATAACATTTCAAAAGCACATTTTAACCCCTTGGGATTGTGGGGCGCTGCATAAAATTTAAACCGTAATAAATAATGAACACATTGCCTTCGGCAAATAAAACCAAACAAAATCTAGAATAGCATAAATGAACAACATCAAGAAACATCGAATCTTTAGGTGCAAAAATACAGGATGATAAAACAAGTAGCTGTGCCCCTCAGAAGGCCATACCTGCAACCAAACAGCTGCAAAATCAGTTGATCAAAGAAAAGAAAATCCCCCTTTCGAAGATGTTTTTAGAAGTTGTTGAAAGGAAAGCAGGCCAAAGGGTATCTTACATTGGAGGGAAGAGAATTACAAAATATTACTGCCTGTCGCAGAATATGTTCATTGCAAATAAATGGCGTGCAGAAAGGGATTTACTGTATGCCTGCTGGATCCTCTGCCTATTTGAAGTTTGTGTTCAAGATAATTCGGATAATCCCTAGTGAATTAATTGCAGTCAACAAAGATTATTCACAAGCATTGGGAGTGCCAATAAATCTGGTTTATGATTGAAAGGGGCTTATGTGTCATTGATGGGTTTAGGCATTCAATATGACATCATACATCCACTCTGTAATTTACTTTCTAACTCGTACATCTATTCATCAATCCACTGACTTATTTTTGCATTTTCTCTCTAGCCCAGCCACAATAAAACACATGCAAACAGAACAACATATGCAAGATAAATTTAAAGAATACAAGTAGATAAAAGAGAGCATTCTACTGTATACACACAAAGGACAGGCATATGATTACAAGAAAAAAACTAAATGGATCAGTCGGTATCCATCTTGAAAAGTTATTGTAAATAGTCTATCATTGTTTTAAAGCCTTTCATATTGATCTTCTTCTTTAGAGGAAGAGGCCACGCGGGATGCAGCACTCTGTAGATTAAAAGAGCAGCAAGGAAGCAATCTGTTAGCACTGCCTCGAGAGCTGCAGTGTTCTATTAAACTGAAAAAATAGAGTAGAATCAAAGAAATTAAATGGTAACTATAAAAGGAGAAAATTAAAAACTAAAGAACTGGCTAACCAGCCCTGACACCAACGGACACTCCTTTTCTGGTGGATGTACACACATGATGAGTAAATGCTGCCTGCTGGAAAATGCGCTTTTTGCAGGGTTATCCCCAAACATTTTTCCTTCTTCCTCCTATTATTTCTTCCGTTGTTTTAGTTGACTTTAGGGCTCTGGGCACTTTACCACTGTTGACCATTGCTAAAGTACATATGCTCTCTGTCTAAAATGTATTGGTGATTGGCTTATCCATGATTAGCATATTTGATTTATTAATTTATCACTACCAACTAAAGACCCCATTTCTAACCATGGCATTCACAGTGGCATTTCAGGCTGAACTGATCCCATGGGGAGCTGGGTGAGCCTGATTTGCATGTAACTGGGTCCAAACTTGACTGGCGTGTTGAGGAAAAAACCCAATGGATTTAGACCCTGATCTTTGACTGGGGGTGAAGTTTTGACATGGTCCAGCATTCCATCCATGTTAGACCTGGCATCTTTTGGCATGTTTCCACTGTCTTTTTGCTTTCTGACCTCCCAGTTTTGACTCTGTTTTTGCTGGTTTAGTGTCTCTGTGCACTCTCAAATTGCTGTTCAGTATTAAAGTGCAAGTGCTCCTGTTGTAAATTGTATTATGGATTGGTGTTTCCATGATTGGCATATTTGATTTACTAGTAAGTCCCTAGTACAGTGCAATGCAAGTGCCAGGGACTGTAAATCAAATGCTACTAGTGGGCCTGCATCACTGATTGTGTCACCCAAAGAAGTAGCCCTGTAAAGGTATCTCAGACCTGCCACTGCAGAGCCTGCACACAGTTTGTAACTGCCATGCCATGTCGACCTTGCAAGTGCACCCACTTGCCAGGCCCTTATCTTCCCTTTTCTTACATATGTCACCTCTAAATAAGTCACCACTAAGGTAGGCCCAAGGTACCACTGTGGGCAGAGTGCTGTGTATGTTAAAGGTAGGAAATGCACTGGTGTATGTGCCATGTCCTGATTGTGAATGACAGTGCATTTCTTTTTTTTACTATGGGAAGGCTGTCTGTCCCTTAGGATAGAACGTGAGTTTACATCTTATTATAGGCATAACTTCTCAATGGAACAAGATAAGGAAATTGAGTTTAATATGCCTGGATTCAGAATGTAAAAAAATGCATATTTTAGCGAAAATGATTTTAATGTTCTGTGTTTGAAAATACCACTTTTATAAAGTAGGTATGTTTTTGATTAACCATTCTGTGTGCCTCTGCTGGGTTTGTGAATTGACTGTCTGGCTTTGGAGTGACAGGGGCTGGGGATGTGCATTATCTTCAGACATCCATTGGTGGGGATTGAGGTGTTTCCTGCCTTTCCTGGATGAATCATGGCTTGGCTGAATAGACCTGGGCTGCATTTAGAGTAGTGGGAGGAAATTTCCTTGCACCTGAAGGGGCTTGGTCTGCTTTAGACATTACTGTCTCCACCTCCTGCTGGGAAGCTGGGCTAGAAAGGACCAAACTGTTTTGGACTAAGCACAGACTGAGAGAACAAAAGAATTATGAGTATTAATATTGGGTGCCAGATCCAAGAGCTTTAGAACTCGCTGGAATCAAGGAACCTTCCAAGATGAAGGCAGAACTTCCTGGAGGATTACTGCCCCTTTGCTGTGTTGTTGCTTTGTTGGGTTGGCCTGCAGTTGCTGCTTCTGCTTTGGGCAGTGAAAGGACTAGACTAACTTTCTTTACTTGTGCTGAGTATCTCCAAGGGCTTGAAGTAGAGCTTGCCTCCTGTTGTGAAGTCTCAGGGACTGCAAAGACTTCACCAACCTCTGGGCACCGCATCTGGAACTGCGGTTTCAGTCGCAACAGAGGGGGAAAAGCAACCGACTCTGTCACCGAGTCCGTCTCTGGCTCCGTGTCCTGAAGGCACTGCCGAGGGCACCGCCTGCATCTAGCAGCGCAAACCTTGTCTCACCGAAGACGATGAGCGATGATGCCACCACCGAGCTGCTGCTTACACCGTGACCTGTGGGCACTGCACTCCACAATGCCTTGCTTCTCTTCATCTCCCTGGTGTCACCGACGCTGTCGCTGCACACTGACCGTGACTTCCGTGACTGCATATTGGCTTAGGGGCACTGCTCATAAATCCCAAGATGCACCGCCCTATCCCACACAACAGTCCAGACCAACAAATTCCAGCTTCCCGCAACCTGCTCTGTCACCTGCACCGTGATCTGTCAGCACTGCATCGAACCCTGCCTTCACTCCGTACTGCAGCCCTGGTCTCACCGACGCCGCTGGATGACCCTCACTGAGCCACTGCCTGCACCGAGCCTTGAGGGCACCGCACGCTGCACCGCTACGCTTTACATCGCAACCGCTACAGTTGCCACAACCGGCTAGCCCCAATGTGTCGGCCGCAACACAAAAGGTACTGTTGACGAGTCTTACGACGCCCCTGACCGTCGTAGTCAATTGAAACTGTTGGATTCTGTTGTTTACAGCACCACAGTAGCACTGGACGGAGATATGACTTCAAGGAACTGTGTTTTTAAAGTATTCTTGCAAAGTGCATATTTTTAAAGTACTGTATGTCAGATTCTTATCGTTTTGGTCTTGTTTTGGATATATAGAAATATTGGATATTTTTCTAAACTGGTGTGGTGTCTTGATGTAGTGTTTTCAATGTATTGCTGTTGGTTATGTGCAAATGCCTTACAGACTGCCTCTGAGATAATCATAACTGCTCATGCCAAGTTACCAAGGGGGTGAGCAGGGGTTATTTTAGGAGTGTAACTCCCTTACCCTGACTGGGAAGAAGGATCCTACTGGGACAAAGGTGCAGACCATTGCCAACTAGAAACCAACATTTCGAACTCTGGTTGTCAGTGGTGAAGATAGGACTTGGGTTTGTACTTGATCTACAGTGATTGGAGTAGACTACTACCATATCGCAGACCATTACTTACCACATACTGATTCTTTTTCTTTTTGGCCTATTTTTGATCTTGTCAGTCTTGTTGGGAACTTGAACTTGCTACTTCATCATGCCTGACTCGAGAGCATCATCTGTTTCATCCTTGGAAGTGGCATTTGAGGAGGACAGATTGGAATCCTACAACATGAAAGAGTTGAAGTTTATTTGCAAAAACCTAAAGGTCCAAGTCAGAGGTCTTACCAGGAAGGAGGAGCTACAAAAGGCACTGAGGGCCTGGGTAGCAGGCAGACATGCCAGTGGGCAATCTGGAGATCTCAGTGGGGAGGTGGAAGAGCCTCTTCCTAGGGTGCATGGGCTTTCGGGAGGGGGGAACCGTCTAGGCCAGGCAGCAGTGGCTTGTCCCCAGAGGAGCGGGAGGACTGGCAGGAAGCAAAGAAGTTTGAATTAGAAAAAATCCATCTGTGGAATGAAAGGGAATACAAAAGAATAGCCATGGAGGAAAGAAAGATGTCTTCGATCACGAACGTGGTCTTAAGGAGCTGGAGCTAATTAGTAGGTCCGGCACAGATTTGGCAGCAATTCATCAGTGCAGGCAGATAGAATTGTGTACATCAGTGATATCATTTGAGATGTCATCAGTGATGTCATCAGTGATGTCACTGGCCATGTCATGAGTGATGTAATATGTGACATCATCAGGAGTGCATTGCGGGGGTGGGAGTTATAGCTAGCTCAGCTAACTATCACAGCTGAATTTCTCTAGTTTTGTGGGAGTGAAAAGTCACTCTAACTATAACGTCCTTGTAACCTTTGTTTTTCTCTATGAATCCCTAATTATAACTAGGGCTCCCGGTTTTATGGTATTTATTTTTTTGCCATTTCTGTCTGTATTGATCCATATTTATTTTTTGGGCATTTTTTCTGTATTTATCCACATTTATTTTTGCCACAAGCAAAAGATGACGCTACAGAGAGTATTTTTCCACATTTATTTCAGTCTCCAAAAACACATGTGCAACTGCTTGTACACGGACACAAGAGCCGAGGGAACAACAAACTCAACACACACCGATCACAATACAAAAGGGACACCACAAGCCACCAGGATGCAGACAGACATGGGGTTAAGTGTGCGTCCAGCTACAAGAGTTGGATCTAGGACTAGTTGTTGCAGACCCAGAACATTGAAATTGTCAGCAAGAGCCAGCGTCCAACTGCTAGTGAAATGTGTAACTGTATAGATTGTACAACATGAATAGCTGATACCCCCTATAGGTCACATGAATTAGCTTCCTAATGAGACAGAGCTGATTTACCCATTTATAGAGCGGAGGCCAAGGGCGTAATTTACAAGGGGTAGTGAACAAACCCAGGGCACTGTGGGACACAAAAAACACAAATTAAAATGCCTGGACATTAGCATGGACATTAAACACACGTTTCATCATATACATTACAATTAGGCTGTCCGGTTTTAGGATTAAACCTATTATAACTGATAAAACCCCACCGGAAGGGAAATAGCCATCACCAGTGAAAACATATAAAGAAAGGAAAAGGAGAGTGAAAGAGTCATTTTTATTTTTTCATGAATGGGCCAATACAATGTAACTATGTAATATAAGGTAGCAGTAAGAAAGACTGAGCTAACATTATTCTGCTTGAATTTTATTATTTAGGGATATCACTAAAATATTGTTTCTTCATCCTTTTTTCAGTTTTGTGGTCTTTGGTTTGAAGATACAAGGTTTAGAAGTATGTTTTAGGTGTTGTTTATTTATTTTATAAACTGTAGAGATTCAGGAAATATCTAAATCATATTTTATTTTTTGGCTACGTTTGAGTGTTTTACTGATAGGAAAAATGTAGGTTTCATAAGAATCTTTCCCAATATGTACCCTCACATTTACTCACAGAATGGGTAAAAACCCTTGATACATCAGCCCCCTTTTCTAGTGAGACAGTATTGATAGTAGGTGAATCGCCAAACACCCCAGGCTTTAAACATTCAATGCAAGTTATAGTGACAGGCATATTTGAAAAGAGTACAGTCACAAAGCATCTGGGATTCTGGTGAAAACATGACACCATACTTTTGGAAAACATGGAATACAGTGTCACTTGGAATGCTGCTGCAAAATGTTCTTACCAAGTTCTACAAACATTAGAGTGGCATTGTTTGTTTTTACTGTGATTCAGATATGTATATGAAAATGAAAAATGTGTGTGATGACCTGTCGAAATCGATACCTAAGCTGAAGTGCTTCCCTGTAATCCACGTGTTAGATGGCAATCTGAAAGCATTTTTACAATCTTCAGAGTTAATGACGAATGCTATTGACTTTTTAGTCCATTCTGGTGCACTGTTTTGTTATGCGTGGGAACTAAAATACAAATATTTCTCATTTTGTGCCATGTGTGGCATCAAATAAAGAGCCAGCCCAACTGTGTCACTTAGCTGGTAGTTCTCAGTCCTAGAGGCCATGAATGCTATATTATCCATGAGGCAACCATTTACAGAACTTTTGCTGAGTGATGATGCAAACGGCAAGAAATGTGAGGGTCTTTGGATCCATATTGATGGTGATTTGAAAAAAGTACACTCTACTGCATTCTTAGATTTTTACAAGAAAGCGTGACTGCTGTAGTGGACCTGATAAAAAAGTCTGAAAACACCTTTGTCTGCTAAGTGTTCAGCATAATTTGTGTTGATCTGAAACATCTCCTTGACAGTAAGCTGGGTGACACTTTTAGTGACTTTGGCACTGCTACATGTTCCATGTTAGAGTGCTTGCCACTTGGTAAGCAAAGAAATGTTGAGGAGCAATTCAGTAACTTTTATTTTACAATGTATGAGAAATAGCCCTTCACCAACCATGGCATTTGAAGTCAATGAAGCCTCACTGTGGTACTCTGCACAAGTTATAGATCCCTTCCGTAAAGGAAAATTTTCTCCTGAGTTTCAAAAGTGCTGCCTCATTTATGACCGCTTCAATAATTCAGGGGGGATATGCGCCCAGTTCAACGCATATGTTTTAGAACCTGTCACAGAGAATCACAATCTTCAGGTGCATCATTATTGGCATGGAAAGCTATGCCAGTGGCCAGAGTTAGCAAATTGTGTACTGGCTATTTTGGTGTTGCCTGTCTCAAGTGCCAATGTTGAGAGGGCCTTTTCACAGATGAAAGTTTACATAAGAAGGAAAGAGCGAGCCCGCATGGCCAAAGACATATTGTATGAAGTACTACAATAAGTTTGATTCGTAAAAATACACTTCGACCTCATATACATTGTACGTAAACTGTCTACATACAATGCACAATCAGTGCAGAAAGCAAGCAATAATAAAAGCAAAAAGTTCCATAAAAACCGGAAAAACACTGTTCCTGTTGTTTTTAATGGCGCGAAAATGTGTAACTATTGATAACCACTGTTTTTTTAAGCTATTGTAATCACTGGAAAACACTGAAAAAAAACACCAGAATTCACCAAAAATAGAAACTGAAAATAGGAAAGTCTAATTACAATTATTATTAATGATTTAATTCCTTTCACCTAGCGCTACCTGTTCACTACCATGTTGCCTTACTGACTGAATTAAAACGTCTCCTACTGTTCGCAGAATGCAAAAAATGGTTTGGGAACGTGAATCAAATGACGCTTATAATTTTCATTGTGTATCATGGATCAATACAGACATGGGTAGCAAAATAATGCACTAGTGATTATATTGAAATAGTTTTGCCTCCTTTGTGCTGTGAAAAAAATATATATCGATATTATAAATTATGCTGTACATTCAGATGACGCTCGTTACAACCCCCTCACAAGAATAATTAATGCTGTTCGCTCTGTCTCTATTCAGATTGTTGCACTGTTGGTTATCTATGGAGCAGGCACTCATCCCGCTGAACTACCTTACAGAATATAAATAGCTGCCAAGGTTTCAGATTGCTTATGTGTGACATTTTCATAATTTCAGTGAAATTATGAGTGATATTCAGCGACTATGTGTGACACTTTCTTGCGAACAGTATAATGCCACCCACACTTAGTAGTAGCATGGCACAGCCCACAGCCTAGGTCGGACACCTGTTGCTGTGCGAGGCTGCAGAGAAACAATATATTAAACTGAATTTTCAATAATCTGAACTGTCTCACTTGCAGGCGCGAGAGATGGGGCAATGGGTTTTGCAAGCTGCAGTGGCCTCCTGGTTCGGACCCTGGCACTTGTTATTGTATATATAAGCACTGCCCTGCCTCATTTAAAGTAAGGGGGACCTAAACCAGTTCCACAGTCGAAAACCCTTTCCCGTTCACCAGCACCACAACACCTTCATGTCACATCTATAGGGGAGGAACTTTAGGAAGGCAAATTAGCCCAATTAGGGAAAGTGTCCCAATGTTGCTCTTCCTGCCCACAATCGCCATGAAAGGCCTGATGGTTACAGGCAGGAAAAAACACAAATAGTGCCCTCTATGCACTTGGAGACAACCTCTCAGTGCATCAGGTGCATCAAACAACAAAATGCTGACCCGGTCGGAAATATAGTTCAGTGGTCTTGAAGAGAGGTTTCTTCATACACTTAATGAACAGCAGGTATGATGGGGCACACCTGGTGTTTGGGGTAAGCTGTTCCATGTTCCAGGTGTGACGCAAGAGGCCGGCACAGCACAAAAATATTTTTCTGTGGACAGGTATTAGCACAAAAATAGCGCCCCATTCTGTGCCCTACTTAGTAGACACGTGCCATGCTCTGGACACAGAGGGCGCCCATGTAACTCCAAGGAGACAAAGGGGCATGTAATAGATGGCAAGGAGGCAGGCAAGCAAAGAAAACCATAATACTACCACTAGCCTAGTGCACAGTGGTAGCAGTAATGCTGACACTCGCACTGTCAGGACTTTCAGTAACAGCTCGAGCAGCATGACAGTCTGGAAAGGGAAGACCACTCGGTCCCTCCGAACGTATGGATGGGTGCCCCGATCCCCCTGGGAAACCATTTTGGGCGGGGGGCGTGGTTCGGCTGGTATGCCCAAAGCGGCGTAGCCAGAGCGCGCCCTTTCCCGCCCAGAAGGGGTTGTCCTAGACACCCGCCCGGAAGACCGCGCCCAAGGGGCGTACCTGAGGAGGGTCCCCGCCCTCCCGCAGACGGATAAATAGAGCGGGAATCCGAAGAAGCGTCCTCTTGTTCCAGTGCTCTGAAGGCTGCACCACTCGTTGCTCGTGAGCCCTCGACGAAACAAGCGGCAATTTTGAGAACTGGTAATCTTTGTTCTTTCTTTTTCAGCTTCAGTCGTGTGAAGAATCTAGGACCTTGTCGAGCAACTCGAACGGAGTAAACGAAGCCATGGCCGGCAAAAAAGTGGGAAAGAGCTCCGATTTGGAGAAGATACTGCGCACTTTGTCGAACCGAATGGCGGTCATGGACAGAAAACTGGGTAAAGTAGATTCGATCGGTCGGGGCTTGGCAGAGGTAAAAAAGCAGATAGCAGCCCAGAACAACCTCGCAGGCCGTCCTAAGAAGGTGATAGGTCCGGCCTTGCCGGGAGTCGTCCCTGAGGGTAGGGGGAGGCGTATTAAGAAGAGGGCGATTTCCGGGGAGGGCCCGGTCCCAGAGGTACCCCCAGCAGCCCCCGTAGCACCGGTGGACACCCCGGTACCGAGTCCAGATGTGGGTTTGCCGATCCCTGTTGTAATAACTCCGGTTGATGATGATCAGATGCCCCCAGTACTAGCCCTTCAGTTAGCGGCAGTATTGCCCTGGCTTAAGAAGAAATCAGGGGGGGCTGTGGCTGCGGGGGATCCGGCCGAGGAAGCCAGATTAATAATCGAGCAGTTACGGCAGGCAATAGAAGCCGGGATGGCGAATGTTCCTTCTATTCCCCCACAGGTCGCACCAGGAACGACAACAGTTGGCCGAGAAAAGACAGCAGACACGGCGGTTGAACCCGGTAAGAGCCCATTGCCAATGGTGGGGGAGAGTTCAGTGCCTTCGAGGCGCGAAAGGGTGGCCCAGCACATCCCAGCGGCCACGAAGGAAATGATATGGGGGGACAAATATTTTAATATGTTTTCATTATTAACCGACCATCGTGAGATAGAGTACGCAAAGACCCAGAAAGATTTATGGCACCACAGCGTGTGGCGGGCCAAGATGGCTGAATTTAGGGTCGACGAGACCGTAGTGAACTGGGTGAAGGCCTTCTCTATATTTACGGCAGTGATGCGGGAACGTAAACCTGAAGTGTTGCCCGATCTATCCTGTTACCAGAACAGGATCATGGATTTTTATACCATGTATGGGGGGAATGAGTGGAAAGGTTATGATGTGCACTTTCGAAAGTCAAAAGAGTTTGATGTAACTTTAACATGGGATTGCGTCAACACAGTATCATGGCACAAACAGCTCTTGCCTGGATCGGCAGGTACGTCCTCGCCGGGCGTGAGCGGGTCTGGGACAGTTCAACAAAGGCCGACGCAGCCCTTTCGAGTAAGCGCCGGTGGGGAATCACAGCCCAAGACCAGCGGAAATGGGGGCAAGCGTGGGGTTTGTTGGGGCTTCAACAGAGGTAACTGTAACAGGCCCCAGGGAACATGCAGGTTCCGGCATGCTTGTGCGGGCTGTGGGAACTCCTCACACCCGGAAAGCAGCTGTAGGTCCAAGAATGGTGGTTCGGGAGGAAAGGGGGGATCCAAGCAGGATTGAAGTAAGGCTTGGGAGGCAATCGTCTTCACCCATTGATGTCATGGCTTTGACCCCCTGGCTGAACAGATACCCTGATCATGTATCCGCCGGGATTTTGAGGAATGGTTTCCTATATGGCTTCAACATCCCGGCGGGGAATTTTCGGGGGAGCCTCCTTTTGTAAAAATCAGCAATCCGTTCTGCACAACCCGGCAGTGGCGGCCAAGAAAATTATCAAAGAGGTCAGCTTGGGGCGGGTAGCAGGACCTTTTCAATGCCCGCCAGTGGCAGACTTCGTGTGTTCACCTCTGGGTGTGGTTCCGAAGAAAGACCCAGGGGAGTATAGACTCATTCACAATCTGTCAGCCCCGAGGGGCGCCTCGGTGAATGAAGCCATTGACCCGGATGTCTTTTCAGTTCGGTACGCATCGTTTGACGATGCCGTTGCCCTACTGAATCACCTGGGCCCCGGTGCTCTGTTGGCGAAATCAGACATCGAATCAGCATTCAGGTTGCTCCCGGTACACCCGTGGGACCAGCGCTTGCTAGGATTTACGTTCCAGGGGAAGTATTACATGGATAGATGCATGCCCATGGGCTGCTCAATTTCTTGTGCTTATTTTGAGATGTTCAGCTGTTTTTTAGAATGGGCATTCACCGAGGATACAGGGCATAGACAAGTGATGCACTATCTAGACGATTTCCTGTTCTTAGGACCGGCCGGCACTGCGGAATGTGCACAGGCGCTGCAGGACTTCTGAATTCTCATGCAGGAATTTGGAGTCCCATTAGCACCAGGTAAGACAGTGGGGCCATCTACTTCACTGGAGTTTTTGGGGATTGAGCTCGATTCAGTGGAGGGATGCTTCCGTCTGCCAATGGAGAAAGTGGCCAAGTTCAGGGCTTCCTTGATACAATGCCTGGGCAAGGAAAAAGTGGCCCTGCACCAGTTACAACAAACAGTGGGTCAGCTTAACTTTGCCTTGAGAGTAATACCGATGGCTCGCCCCTTCTCACGCTCCATTGCACAAGCTATGGTCGGCCTCAAGGAGGGACACCACCGCACGAGACTGTCGGCAGAGGTTCGCCAGGATATGCGCATCTGGTTGGCATTCCTGGCGGACTTCAACAGTCGAGTGGCGTGGAACAAGCCCCCAGCATCGTCTGACGAACTGGGTTTGTGGACTGACTCAGCTGGGAGCGTGGGATTTGGCGCCATCTTGGGTAACCGATGGTCGGCACAAGTATGGCCGACATGGTGGCACTCCAGTGGCCTAACAGGTAACATTGGGTTCTTGGAGCTGTTTCCCGTTTGGGTGGCTCTGTTGGCATGGCCAGACGATTTTAGGGACCGCTCAGTAGTGTTCTGGTCGGACAATATGACAATGGTCGAGTGCATTAATCAGCAGGCAGCACGCTGCAAGTGGATCTTGAGACTGTTGAAAGAAATTGTTTTACGTTGCATGAGATTGAATGTACAGTTCAGGGCAAAACATGTGCCGGGTGTACTGAATAATGCAGCTGATGCACTCTCTCGTTCACACATGCAGGCTTTCAGGGGCTATCTACCCACAGCGGATCTAGTGGCGGCACCGTTCCCCGATGCACTATGGCTGATCGGTGCAACGGATTACAAGACCTCGTGGCTGCCAGCTTAGCGCCCAGGACGAGGAAGGCTTATGAGGGAGCGTTTCGTTCTTACTGCACCTTTTTAGGCCCGGCAGGGAGACAGAGCTGGGGGCAGGAGGAATCCTTCCTGGGGTTCTTAGTAGCGCTGCATAGAGAAGGGCGATCAGCCGCAACTGCCAACAGACATAGGGCGGTCATATCATTCATGGCACAGCTTCACGGCATAAGGGACCCGACGGGTTCCTTTTTAGTGAGGAAGGCGCTCCGCGGCTGGCAACGCTTGGAGGGTCGCAGACAAGATACGTGGCGCCCGATTGGTTTAGAGAGATTGTCTCGGCTTTTAGCAAAGCTGGATGAGACATGCTCCTCCCCTTCTGAAGCAGTTCTGTTCCGGGCAGCTTTCGCCTTGGCATTTCATGGGGCCATGCGGGTAAGCGAACTCGTGGCGAGGAACAAGAAAGATATGGAGGGAGGCTTATACAGGGATCACGTACAAATACGGGGTGATTCGATGCTGATCTCGATAGTCAGGTCCAAGACAGACCAGGAAGCGATGGGGGATAGTGTTGTTGTGCAGCGCGCTCGAGGGAGCCCCACTTGTCCGATAAAGTGTTTAGAGGAATACTTGGCACAGAGGCCGGCAACATGGGGAGGAAGCCTGCTTAGGCACAAGGATGGCACCCCTCTGACAAGATTTCAGTTTCAGAGGGTGCTAGCACTTACAATCGCTGCAGCGGGCATGGACCCGTGCAATTTTGGGACCCACTCATTCAGAATAGGGGCCGCTACTGAGGCTACGGCTCGGGGTCTGGGTGCGGAAGAAGTGAAACAGCTAGGCCGTTGGTCCGCGAACTGCTTCAAGAGGTATGTCAGAGTCAGAGTCAAAAATACTTTATTCGATTATTTTAAAATCATAAAAGTATACTACACATACAATTATACAAAAATACACATACATACACGGATCAACAATACAATACAACAATACAATACAATACAACAATACAATACAATACAATTCAATTATAAGCATTTGTTAAAAACGGTTAAGAACAATTGGGTGGAAAAAAGTCAGAAGCAGTTAAAACATTAAAAATAATTCATATACCCTGGAACCATCATATTAGGATTATAAGTAGTTTCATTTACCAAGTTACTTCATCCCGAGAGCTTGATCACAAAAGGAGAAAGTAAATGAACATCTCTTGACAGAATAAGAGTAAATTTAAACTTGGGCTACTCCTGAATACATTCCGTCGTTAGAGTACACAACAGTCTATGCCGTTTAGCACGCATCGATGCTACCAAGAAATTGGCAACCCCGAACATCACAATAGGGGTCTCCATAAGTTGTAGAAACAACAATGCGGGTTTCACTTGCTTAAATCCCTTGTCTCTCAGGAGTGGTATGATATATTTTTTTCTCCCCTCAACAAAAAAGGGACAAAAAAAGACAAAGTGTATCAGGTCTTGGTCGGTGAAGGCATCACATTTACAAGGAGCATTATCCCTAGGCGTACTCCATTTCAGATATTCACCCAATAAAAGATGCATCTGGTTGAAACGGAATTTCGTCAATAGCCATCGATGATATGGCCTGTTCACTATAATCAAATAAGGCTGAATAGTCATAGTTGATATTACTGAATAGTGTGCCCTTACTGTAGTTTTCTCGATTTCCTGGGCTTCACGATGGATATTTCTATTATTCGTAAAATGAACTTTTATCCATGTGACATCATCTTTACACAGGCTTTCGGGTTTAGAATACAGTTCCGGGCGGCCCAATTGTGTAGCTACGGTTTTAATATGTTTCAACCATTTTATGTCTTTGGCTCTATCTCTCCCCATACAATCGCTGATAATTTTACGATTTAAAGTCAGACTAGGATTCAGCCATAGTTTCACCCAGAGAAGTAATGGGGCCATATTAAGTGCATCCTCGATATGACCTAACCCTAGTTCCGTGTGGACAGCAAAGGAGGGGGTAGACTGTGGTAGGCCCAATAGAGAACGCATGGATTTGTTCTCTTCTTTCTGTATTGGGGTAAGATCCTTATAGCCCCAAATCCCCAAATCTTGCACATGTTGTAAAAAGACTGATGAAATGCACTCACGCTTGTTGTCTTTTGTTTGAATTACAGTTTCGCAAGCCTGTGACGCGGGGCGGAATCTGGGATCAACCCATCACCAGGGGACCAGCGGTCGAGGATCACCGACTGGAGAGCAAGTGGTATGGGTCGTGGGCCACTCCTACGTGAGGCGCGCTGGGGACGTATTCATGGCAGGTGACGCGACTCACGCATCTGGGGAATACGGGTTCAGAGTGACCTTCCATGGGAAGGGAGGCCTCTGTTTAGACCAATTTCAATCGTTTGTGGAGGGTCTCTTATGGCGGCAAAGGTCACCGCCATCTATAATCATAGTATACTTGGGGGGCAATGACTTGGGAGACTGGGAAGACGAGTGTTAGTGGAACACATTTTGTCGGCAGTTAGCTGGTTGGCTAAGAAGCTCCCGGGGTGCACAATCGCCTGGTCTCACATGATCCCCAGGAGAATTTGGCGGGGGGGTTTCTCTGTGTCAGCGTTGAACCACTCGGTAAAGAGGGTCAACAATAAAATCGGGAAATTGTTTCGCTCAGCGCATTTGCATAGCATTCCCCATGGGTGTATTCGGGGTGATCACTTCTATTTGAATGATGGGGTTCACCTGTCCAGGGCGGGGAATGATTTACTCATAGGAGACTTCATAGCATGGCTGAGGGGATTGAGGAGGCATGACCTTTAGGAGGTTGGGGGGGCCGGATAGTCGGTCAACTATCCGGCCTGTGGCGGTAAGGTCATGATCGGTGAGCAGTAATTTCAAGGTCCCTAGGGGGAGCGCCACCCAGAATGGATGGGAGCGCCCGGGGGGAGGCGGCCATTGGCCCCTCCCACGGGGAGGCGGCACCCACTACAGATGGGTCGCCTAGGGGGAGACGGCCATAGGCCCCTCCCAGGGGGGAGACGGCTAGATGCCCCTCCTACGAATTTCCCGGGGGCCAGATATCCGCTCCGGCGGAAGAGAGTGTGGGGAAGGGGGGGGAGTCCTTGCTGTCCTTCTTACAGATACCTCACACGGGAACTCGGACGACCTTTGAGATGGCGTCGAGTGAAAGGGGGCCCCCACGACAAGGGAAGTTACAGTTGGCAACGAGGGTAAAGTCCTCTGCGCATGCGCCACTCACACCGTGAGGGCGGGAGTTTGGTAGTAGGGATCTGACACCGGTTAAGACCTTGCCGTTGGCCCTTAATGCTAGGATGTACAATTTTAATTTAGAATGTATGCATTTGCAGGATGCTAGACTCGGCTAGGAAACCTTTGTATTAGAGATCTGTTAAGGTTAGCCAAAGAACATGTCTTCATCCAAATGTAATGAAAGTAAAATTGTACATAATTCATGAAACGTTTTAATTTAATGTTTTAAATTTTGTTTCATATTTTAATAAATACGGCCGGGGGGGTAACTCCCCCCCGCCTTCCAAAATCTCAAACCTGTGTCTGTCTCCTCCCCTTGGGGAATTGGTGTTGGTAGGGGGTGGCGGGCATTCCGGCCATATGGAAAGGGAAGACCACTCGGTACCCCCGAACGTATGGATGGGTGCCCCGATACCCCCGGGAAACCATTTTGGGCGCGGGCGTGTTTGGCTGGTATGCCCAAAGCGGCGTAGCCGGAGCACGCCCTTTCCCGCCCAGAAGGGGTTGTCCTAGACACCTGCCCGGAAGACCGCGCCCAGGGGGCGTACCTGAGGAGGGTCCCCGCCCTCCCGCAGAGGGATAAATAGAGCGGGAATCCGAAGAAGCGTCCTCTTGTTCCAGTGCTCTGAAGGCTGCACCACTCGTTGCTTGTGAGCCCTCGACGGAACAAGCGGCAATTTTGACCCACCCACCAGCCCCTCTTGCAATGTCTTTTTGAATAAAGTAATTGTTGATGATATCCAAATGTATTAAAGAGATGCAGTCACATTTTTCAGCATTGATGCATGCCTTGGATTGAATAAATGTGTATAGGCCTTTTTTCCTTTGTAGAAAAGTAAAGGAGTGTATAGATAATAAAATTGTCTTGTGCTTTAGGACTTTTTTCCTTTTTAGAAATTAAAAGTTGATGAATCGTCAAGCTGTTTCGGATTAGGCGTAATGTTCTCTCCTTAGTAGGTAAAACAACTGTCGTATTTATTTTTTGGTCGGGCGGTAAGGTCATGATCGGTGAGCAGTAATTTCAAGGTCCATAGGGGGGGCGCCACCCAGAATGGATGGGAGCGCCCGGGGAAAGGCGGCCATTGGCCCCTCCCACGGGGAGGCGGCACCCACTACAGATGGGTCGCCTAGGGGGAGACGGCCATAGGCCCCTCCCAGGGGGGAGACGGCTAGATGCCCCTCCTACGAATTTCCCGGGGGCCGGATATCCGCTCAGGCGGAAGAGAGTGTGGGGAAGGGGGGGAGTCCACGCTGTCCTTCTTACAGATACCTCACACGGGAACTCGGACGACCTTTAAGATGGCGTAGAGTGAAAGGGGGCCCCCACGACAAGGGAATTTACAGTTGGCAACGAGGGTAAAGTCCTCCGCGCATGCGCCACTCACACCGTGAGGGCGGGAGTTTGGTAGTAGGGATCTGACACCGGTTAAGACCTTGCCGTTGGCCCTTAATGCTAGGATGTATAATTTTAATTTAGAATGTATGAATTTGCAGGATGCTAGACTCGGCTAGGAAACCTTTGTATTGGAGATCTGTTAAGGTTAGCCAAAGAACATGTCTTCATCCAAATGTAATGAAAGTAAAATTGTACATAATTCATGAAACGTTTTAATTTAATGTTTTAAATTTTGTTTCATATTTTAATAAATACGGCCGGGGGGTAACTCCCCCCCGCCTTCCAAAAGCTCAAACCTGTGTCTGTCTCCTCCCCTTGGGGAATTGGTGTTGGGAGGGGGTGGCGGGCATCCCGGCCATATCAGCCTCGGTAGCTGTGCAGCACTAGCATCACGGAAAGAATGCTGCTGCCGGGTTCAGCACACCGCATGTAAACCGCATAGAAACCAAATGTTTCACTAATGAATACGGGAGTCTTTACAGTCATTGTGAGAAAAATAAAATGTGTACATTAGGATGCTATCTTAAACCTATTGTACACATTTTGATAGATTAAGGTTACATTTTGTACTAATGTTTTATTGTGTTTAAAATGTGTAAAATGCCTTTTATAATTCAATTAATCTGTTCCTTTATAATTCATTAGGTGTTCTACATGTTTCCCCAACTTTTCGATTGTGAATGAGCCTTCGATTATGTACTATTACATAACAGCGCCTCGCTAGTTTAAGAGTGCTGCCCGATTTTAACACCTAGTGCACTTTCAAGAGTTGCATGTTTTCCTGACCTTCGTCTGTGTCACGTGCATGTGTTAATATCTAATGTCTATAGCCTAAGTTCTATCCACATCTTTGTAAACGATGACTATGAGCGCCAAACAGTGCCAAAGCTTCTGATAATGCTTTCAAATCTAAGCAGCACGGACACATACTACTTGACACAGAGGCACAACTAGAGTCAAATTTCGGGGTGGGGGCTACGATAATTTTCGGGGGCTGATTCTCCCAGCAATATGCAGAGCGGAGATGCAGGGATGCTAAGAAAACACAAAAAAGCCTTTGTTCGCAAATAAATGGTCTTTTAAAGACCTGTGGATTACTCGGTGGGGCTGTGTGTGTGCACAGGAAACTGTCTCAGCCGGGCTGACACACACCAGCGGGGGGGCTGAAGCTCTTTGAGCCCAATGGCGTTGCACGCCATTAATCTGTCCCCTGAGGCCCCAGAAATACACTTGCCAATAAGAACAAACAGATGCTGAATTCAAAAGAAAGGCTGGGGCAGCAACAAAAGGAGCAGGGGCGTGGCAACTCTGGGCTGAAGAACGGCAGCCCAGCAACATTTACTAGTATTTGGCAGTTTTTACATATAAATACAGACAAAGGAAAAATTGTTTTTCGTCTGTATTTATATGCAAAAATCTGTCTAAACGGAAAACTGGGAGCGCTAATTATAACATCCCTGAAACCTGTGTTTTTTTCAATGAATTTCTAAGGTGTTTTAAATGCTAATTTCCAACTATAACCTCCATGAAACTTTATTGCAGTTAACATATGTATTTATACATATATATATATATACATATATATATATATATATATATATATATATATAGTAGACATATTTAAAAAAAAAATTATAATTTTAAAATTTTATTTTTTATAAGAATATATACATCTATATAGTTTTTTACAGAAACTTATTTTTTCATAAAAAAATGGAGTTGCGTATTGGGCACGTATTTTTGCCGTTTTTTACGCAAAGGCATTAATTTATTTAAAAGTATAAAATATAGTGAAATTAATACTTTCTGTATATGTTAGGGGTAGTAGTTTAGTTGTAGAGTAATATAAGGAATATGTAGTGATACTAAACTATAATTAAACATTAAATGAATGTTTATCGCGGGTACACTAGGGGCCTTACTTCCGGATCTGCGTACAAATCACAGCTCCAGCATGATTTTTAACAGTTATATTTCACATAATATATAATTTAGACTTGATTATTACTTTATTATTTTAGTTTAAATTAAATTAAATCTCTTATTTCTTTTGAAAATGTAAATGCGGAATCGCAACCCAGAGGCAACTCTTTTGGGCACATTAGGATGGCGGGCGGACTTTGTCCCTTCGCCATCCCGAAGTAAAAAGGGACCGCCCGCCATAAGGGCGGGGATCCCGTGGGGGCCATTAGGATGCGCCCGCCACACTGGCGGGCGCATCATGCATATTTAATATTGCGGCGGGCGGTGCTGAAAGCACAACCCGCCGCAATGCCAAAAATGCACGTCATGCATTTCAATGCACAACGTGACAGGCACCGCGCGATGCCTGCCACGTGTAAATTAAAATGCAGGGGGTACCATGTGCACCCCCCACCCCTCAGAATGCCTGGGAGCCCACAAAGGGCCGAAGGAACAGATTCCTGCATGCCTTTCCGTGGCAGCGTTGCCACCACGGAAACACATGTGGCTCCCTTGAGCCGCTTGAGCTGACGAGCTTGGGAGTAACTGCGTGCCCGGAGTGGAATTATGCCTGAGAAAATTGCAAAAAACACAGTTGATGGACAGAATGCAGAGCAATGTCTTACATTCACCCCAGTACAATGATCTGGGCCTAAATCCATCGTTTTTTTGCACTCCACACCACCCTAGGTCAGACACTGGCTATATGCAAATCAGCCTTGACCCTGTGCCTCATGGGAACAGTCCAGCCCAAACTACCAAGCCATGTCTTTCCAAGCATCCAAGGACCGGTTTCTGGCTATCAGCCTTCTTCAGCCTGGATAGCTTGACTCCAGTGATGTGGAGAGCCTGGGACTCACGTCTGAGCATACCCAGCCCACTCGGGGTGAAAATAGCAAAAAACACAGTTGATGGACAGAATGCAAAACAATGTCTTACATTCACCCCAGTACAAAGATCTGGGCCTAAATCCATCGTTTTTTCGCACTCCACACCATGCTAGGTCAGACACTGGCAATATGCAAATCAGCCTTGACCCTGGGCCTCGTGGAAACAGTCTAGGCCGAACTACCAAGCCATGTCTTTCCTAGACTGGAATCAAGCATCCAAGGACCGGTTTCTGGCTATCAGCCTTCTTCAGCCTGGATAGCTTGACTCCAGTGATGTGGAGAGCCTGGGACTCACGCCTGAGCATACCCAGCCCACTCGGGGTGAAAATTGCAAAAAACACAGTTGATGGACAGAATGCAGAACAATGTCTTACATTTACCCCAGTACAAAGATCTGGGCTTAAATCCATTGTTTTTTTGCACTCCACACCACCCTAGGTCAGACACTGGCTATATGCAAATCAGCCTTGACCCTGTGCCTCATGGGAACAGTCCAGCCCGAACTACCAAGCCTTGTCTTTCCTAGACCGGAATCAAGCATCCAAGGACCGGTTTCTGGCTATCAGCCTTCTTCAGCCTGGATAGCTTGACTCCAGTGATGTGGAGAGCCTGGGACTCACGGCTGAGCATACCCAGCCCACTCGGAGTGAAAATTGCAAAAAACACAGTTGATAGACAGAATGCAGAACAATGTCTTACATTCACCCCAGTACAAAGATCTGGGCCTAAATCCATCGTTTTTTTGTGCTCCACACCACCCTAGGTCAGACACTGGCTATATGCAAATCAGCCTTGACCCTGTGCCTCATGGGAACAGTCCAGCCCGAACTACCAAGCCATGTCGTTCCTAGACCGGAATCAAGCATCCAAGGACCGGTTTCTGGCTATCAGCCTTCTTCAGCCTGGATAGCTTGACTCCAGTGATGTGGAGAGCCTGGGACTCACGTCTGAGCATACCCAGCCCACTCGGGTTGAAAATAGCAAAAAACACAGTTGATGGACAGAATGCAGAACAATGTCTTACATTCACCCCAGTACAAAGACCTGGGCCTAAATCCATCGTTTTTTTGCACTCCACACCACCCTAGGTCAGACACTGGCTATATGCAAATCAGCCTTGACCCTGTGCCTCATGGGAACAGTCCAGCCCGAACTACCAAGCCATGTCCTTCCTAGACCGGAATCAAGCATCCAAGGACCGGTTTCTGGCTATCAGCCTTCTTCAGCCTGGATAGCCTGACTCCTGTGATGTGGAGAGCCTGGGACTCATGTCTGAGCATACCCAGCCCACTCGGGTTGAAAATTGCAAAAAACACAGTTGATGGACAGAATGCAGAACAGTGTTTTACATTCACCCCAGTACGAAGATCTGGGCCTAAATCCATCGTTTTTTTGCACTCCACACCACCCTAGGTCAGACACTGGCTGTATGCAAATCAGCCTTGACCCTGTGCCTCATGGGAACAGTCCAGCCCGAACTACCAAGCCATGTCTTTCCTGGACCGGAATCAAGCATCCAAGGACAGGTTTCTGGCTATCAGCCTTCATCAGCCTGGATAGCTTGACTCCAGTGATGTTGAGAGCCTGGGACTCACGTCTGAGCATACCCAGCCCACTCGGGTGAAATTTAACGGCAGCAAGTCCAGCAACCTACTACTATTTTCCCTACTGACGACGGAGGAATCCAGAAACACGTGTCTAGGGATACGCATTAAAAATTTGGCATTAACTAAGTTATTTTTTAACTTTCTACTGACCTCAAAACATCATACTACATCGACCAAGATGCAAAGAGGTAATGATGCTGAGACGTGTCAGCAGTGTGCTTCTATCCCCCTGCACTAGAGTATTGAGTCAGAAAATCTGTCATCTAAGTATGCATCTCAAAAAAAGTCTTTGGAAAAAGATTTTAATGCACATCTGCCCTGTATAATGAGTAGTAAATAACTTTGAACAAAAGCTTTTTTATTAGTTTATGGACTTTTGTAAAAAGTAAGTGTGATACTGCTCCTCAGAAATATAATGATACTTTTCAAATAGTGTAAAATTTAACAATATTTATCTTCAAAACAAATAACATATAATTAAATCTCTTTAAAAAATCCAGCTTATCATGCATATTGCATTATGTATTCTTACCTTTCAATTAATTTAGATACGTCATTCAAGAAATCTATTTCACATTAGTAATATTCTAAACAGTTTAAAAACAGTTTTCAAACTTTAATAGTAGCTACTATGAAGAAGAATAAGAAGAAATGTTATTTAATATCGATATATTAGAGAAATTATAGAATTATAGTTTAAAGAACACAAAATTAATTTAGAATTACATAAGATTTTTAATTTCCCTCTTCTGCTGTTCTCAGATTGCTCATAACTTCACCATACACAGTGATTTCAATGTACGATCATCATTAAACAGTGGGGAAAAAACAACCAAATTGATTGGAAAAAAAAAAGCAGCATAGAACTTATCAATATGTGTACCTATGCCTTCTCCTTTCTATATTTTCTTAATCAGTTCCTTTATCTACATTAACTCTATTATTTATCAACAATAAATTTCCCAAAAACGTAAAATCAAATTTACACCTGCAACAAAATAGACAACAAATATACAAACTATTTGCTTTTAAACACAATTTTCCAAATGTAATATCAATTAGGGCAAATAATAATCCAAACTCTTTTCATAAACACCAATAGTTTCCAGTGCTGTCTTCCTTCTCTTCACATCTTCCCCAATAGGCCGAATGATCTATTCAAAACTTTGGCTGCAGAAATAACATATAGGAATTTGGTAATTCATTAGGCAATCTAGTTTTGAATTACAAGTGGGCATCATTAAAAGGGTCAATCCTTTATTACACTTCAAATAAACAGTATAGTGTCCAGATGTTGTAGTAGCTCCCTCTTGGAAAATAATAGCCACTGCTGTAAAAGTTCTTCCTGAAATAGATATTCGACTTTCTTTAAGATGTGAATTTTGTTTTACAATTTTCTTCCATTTGCTCTACAATATTGTTGCATTAAAATGAGATATTTTCCAAATCTTCCTATATGTAATGTAGTCAACATCTTTGATCTACAATGTGAACATCTCATTCCTTGATTTTCTGTTTTTATCAGTTTGTTAAAAGATACTGATATGCAGTCTGGTATTGATAAGTATAGAAAACGTTCTATTTTTATTTGAGTTGTAGAAGTAAATGAACACTCTTCACACTTATGATCACATCTGTAACTTCATCCAAATAAGTTTTTAATCTGTATTACATCATGTTCTAATACTCCCAGCATAAGCCTTAAAAATGCTTGTACATCTTGTTGTATGTTGGGAGTAAATGTAAATGAACCAGTACTTATATCTAAAAGATGCCGAATGCCAGAAGCATTTTGCATTTTACTTCTGTCAGTTACCAACTGTTGAAATACATGATGTAGTAAATAACAGAATCTTTTCTCATGAATTCCCATGATTTCATGATGAAGATCTGGTAGATGAAACACAACATTCAGAATCACATTAGCATTACAGTTGATAGCTGAACTGTTTTCCCAACTGGTATCCTACAATGTCATCAACACTTTCCATTTTCTTTTTCTTTACACTTTCAACTTTCTCTTCAGTTGATTTCTGTTTTTGAAACTCAGTTGCATTTTTCACATATTTCCGTTTCAGACACACTCCATGTTTCTCATATATGGGATATTCACCTAAATCACAAGCATACAGACTTTTTAAATGATTGCACTCTCTTACACAATTTGAATCAGCACTATCCTTTTTCTCATCAAAATCTATCAAATACAATCCAGACAATGTTCTTCCTCGAGACAATGCAACATATGCCATTCCCTCTTTGAACACTGTACTACATATATTCCCAAAAGCAGTGTCCATACTTAAACCTTGTGCTTTATGAATAGGTACTGCATATGTTAGAGACAGAGAAAACTGTTGTCTGTGGACATACAAGCCTTTTACAAGCAAAAAACATACAACACAATGCCCAATCTGTCTTACCTCATCAATCTGATCAAATTTTATAATCAAAAATTCTATTCCATCTCTATTTTGAAAATTTACAAAAACAACAACTTTTCCCATTGCTCTATTTACGAATCCTTTTTCTGCATTCAAAATACGCGAATTACTCGACAGTTTTTACATACATGTAAAGTCTTTTATGATCCTCCAGTTTTGGATACAGACTTTTACAAAGAATCCAATTTAGCCTGCAGTTTCTCAGTAGGAACAATTGTCCCTCCCTGGTGTTCAATTTTGTCAATAGCTTTAATTTCCACAATGTCTTGTTTTTCCAGTTTAAGAAGTTATTGATTAAATGTAGAACAGTCTTGTAGTGTAGGCGTTAGACAAAAAATAGATTTGTTTTCTACAAGCATATTGCACATGAGTTCAGCTGCTGTTCATCCAGTTATAAACAAGTTCCTTAGTAGTCGACTTTCTAAAGCTATTTTTCCATGTTCCATCAAGACACCAATTCTTATATCTTTATGAAGATTGCCATATTCTTAAGAAGTTCTTTATATTCAAAGTTTAACCAAATATTAACATTTCCAATACTTCGCATAGATTTCTTTGTGTAATCATGGAGAAGAGTTTTAAAAACAGGTTCTCCTTTTACAGAGGAAGTTGTAGTAAATCTCCAAATACAGTTAAATGTTTTCTTCCCAACAGACCATCGTAATCTGTTTTTAAAATCTGTTGCATTCTAAAGTGTAAAAAGGAAAGCATTAAATTCAAGACCATGCTCACCTCATCAACGATAAAAAGTTTCATTTTCAATATTTGGTTGTCCTAGTGGATCTTGACTCAGTGCACCAGAACTTTGACTGCTTGTGAACTTTCTCTTGCTATTTCAGCTGCAATAGTAGTTTCTATTCAATCTCATTATTTAACATTTGTAGATAAGTTGGAAAAATGGTGCACTGAATGCTGTTGTTTGTTGCATTAAAAGAATCTTTATAGCAGTCAAAATCTCCAAGTAATTCTATTACACTGCACCAAGACTTGAACAGTTCCAGAAGTGCTAAATAGAAAAATTCTCTCTCATCTGGAATTTTCTGTGGTTAATAAGATTTCCTTTAGCATGTTTTACTAAACATCCATCACATCCATTTATTGCATATTTGTTTCTTATATATTTTCTGTAACTTTCCTTTTAAGCCCAGTAATGTTGAAGTATTTCATAGACATAGGTTTTCGAGATGTAGACTCCTTTTGAGATAGTATGTATCCAACATATTAGTTTTAAAAATATCTGTACTTTTCGGTTCATTTTGTGCTAAATATTCGATTTCTTGTAAAGATTTCAAAACTCTATTTTGTGTAGATGTAAGACCTAGACTTACCCAAATGATTCCTCTTGACTTTGAATATAAACTAGTGGAACTCAAGCAAACCAAATATTCATAGGATCCAATCTTTCGATGGGAAATAATTTTCAAGCTAAGGCTGTACAATTTCTTGCTAAGATGCTAAGACTATTCTCTGCTAAAATTTCTTCCCACATTTCTTTCGTCTCTGTCTTTTCAGATTTGGTTATATATGATGTAACATAGCGAGCGACACAATGAATATTCATGTTTGTATTCCACATTTTCAAAATAACTGGATTATAGTCATTAATGTACTTTGAAGCTTCTGTTCTTATCTAGTTGTATGTATTCTTGGGAGATTTCTGAGGTATTGTATGTCTTACTGCTGACAAAAAAACTATTTACTCTTTCTTTGGAAATGATAGGACATGGGAAACCAAAATGATATTTTGTATAAAATTTCCCCTTACATTTGTATTTATGTCGGCAGTATTTCCCACATCGATGACTTTGAAATTGTAAAGCTTGTTGTCTTAGCCTCTTTGCTCCACCATCTCTTGGAATGGCACAGTTGAAAAACTAATCGATGAAAGACAAACCAGTTTCATCACTATCTGTTCCAAATTTCAGTGCATTCTTTATCCATATTAGCATGTGTATATGAGGAACACCTCTGGCTTGGTACTTCTTTCTCCAAAAGAAATCTGTTACCTCTCCAAGAGGTATAACGTTTTTACTGCAGATAAATGATATCATAGCTTGAAACCTATGGTTAAAATACCTATACACATTTACAGGATCCAAGTAACAGAGTTCTCCAGGTGTCTTCAATTCAATATTTTTAACATTTGAATCTGCTTCTTGTAGAAATTCAAGTAGATCTTCCCACGCATATTCACCACAGCTAAGTGTTACAAACCATCTTGGTGTACCTAATTTTCGTAACATAAATTATTCCTCATCATTACGGCAATACCAATATTCATTGGTACCATGTTGACACACCATCAAATTAATTAACTGAGACTCCAAATTTTCATCTCTTTGTTGAACTTTGTCCATGAATTCTTTTGCAGAAACATGTTGAAGATGAACTCCTGTTTTTAATATGTGGTTCACCACATATGAAAGTGTACACAAGTCACTTTCAAACAGAGGATGAAATATGTATGGAATATATTGTTGAAATCTTGGATCTTCAGAGTACAATCTTATTGAGCGGTATTGTGAAGCTGGAATCCGTACAACTCTCTCATCAAATCGTCCACCTTCTCCAGTGGGGAATAGCTGTGAAAAACAACGAGCTTCTAAACTTTTTTCCAATATACTCATGGGAGTTCCCTTTTCTTCTTTCATTTGAAATAATTCAATACTGTTTCCTATGATTTCTTTCGAGACAATGTATATTATAATGTTCATAAATCTCTTCAGTCCTGGACTTGTCGACTTTTTCTATTTGGCCAGTTGACATTCGTGATTTATCTTCTAAGCATATTATTTCTTTATCAACATTTATATTCTCATAAAAAATATTATTATGTACGAGGTACAATGTAGCCTTCTGAAGTTTAGTAACATCTACAAACTCTTGCCAGATTTTTTGACTCTTTATTGGTACCCCCATTTACTACAATAACTACTTGCACATTTTCCTCCCTGTCCACACCAACAGTTTCAAAGTTTTTCTTAAAATCTAAAGGTAAGTATACAACTCTTCCTTTCAGATTTTTCTGTAAATTTGTTGCTGGCAGCTTATCTGTTTTAGGCTCTGTACGAACTATGCAAAAAAATTTGCAGCATAACTATGTTGCAAACCCATTCGCACAGCATCAGAAAATCGCGCTACAACTTTTTCAACTGTTAATTCATTTTATTTTGAAATGTTCATAGGTAATCCAGCTTGAATTGATTAATCAAATTAAAGCAGTCCAAATGTCCATTAAGCTTCACACAAAATAATTGTGCCCATCCAGGCCTCTTGTTAAATTGCGTCAGGACATTTAATTCATGAATAGCAGCATTTGACTTATTCCCAATGCATTTCGAGCATTTTTTCTTGCTCTTCGTCAGGGAAAGCTGTTTCAATAAAGTGAAACCTATGTTAGTTCTCCGTTTTTCAACAACGACATGCTTATCAAACCTAACATTATGAACACAACCTGCATTGTCTACCCTTTTAAATGAATAAATAATTCACATACCGATTAACCCACACTCCCCTTCTGCCGAAGTGAAAAGTTTACTAAACGCGGTAACCTCCCCCTCTCCAACCTCGTTGTTAAACCTGCCAAAATTATACCCGCGTTTCCATAAACATTACACATCCCCAGTTAATTTAGCGTGCCCTGTACGAACTATGGCCTGAAATGGGTGTACAGGTTGAACAAGGATAGACTCATATGTATTTAAATCTGACAGTTCCTGAGGAATAGCTACCAGCTCTAAGTTGTTATGTACTGCTCTAGCTGGCATTTTGTTTTATTCTAATTTGTTGGAACAGTATTTTCAAATAACTTAATTATTAGCCAACTTAAAATGTCTTTCTACCAACAAAGAAGAACAAAATTGCTGCCACGTATCATTGTTTTTCTTTTCACGTTTTAAATACAAATTAACATTCTTAGTTTGAGTTATAAAATGAGTACTTCGACAACAAATACAAACCTAGGGCCTCATTAGGATGGCGGACGGGACATGGCGTGGGAAAAATACTCCTGACCGCACCGCGGACATTCCGCGTTTGTGATTAGGATAATAATGTCAACAAACTCCGACCGCGGCAGGTGGATAACATGAAACACTGTCCGCGGCGGACGGAGCACACCAAAGACCGCCGCAAGCGGACGGTACTAAAGAAACACCCTCCGCCGCGGACGAACATGACCGCGGGAACAGGCACAACCGCCGCCATACCTGCGGAGGCTCCAGCCGCGCGATTAGGAGAACGCCGTCATTCCAACGGAACTCACCACCTTCCTCTACAGCTGTGGAAACAAGGCATCGAGAAACGGAGCATGACTGCGGAAGGACCACACGAACACCATCCCTGCCGTCAAGCCGATTACAAAATGGCAGACGGAAGTAAATAGAAAACACAACAAAAAGGACACCCACCCACCTGAAACACCCACCCCCAGCAACTACACGCCCCAATGACACCCCCCAAGCACCGAAAAATGCACCAAAATCACCACACCCACAGAACACCTGACTGCCAACAACCATTGGGACACAACCACCACACAGAGTATAAAATGGATCCCTCCCACAACCACAATCCTTTGCATCACAGCATAGCTGCAAGCCAGAGGCATAATAACACTAACAGCAGACACACAAAAACACACATACAACCTGCACACAAACACACACACCACACAAACACCCACAACACCATCTCTACACACCACATACCTACACATCCCACCCCACCCCACCAACACCTTGCACATCACACACCAGGGCACCAAAGAACAATCCGAAATTCACAGACTGTGAGTTGAAGGTCATGGTGGATGAAATCATCCATGTCGAACCACAAATCTTCGGTACCCTAGTTCAGCAGACCACCGTGGCAACCAAAAACAACATGTGAGATAGGATAGTGACCAGAGTCAATGCGTCAGGGACCGTGCCACGCACCAAAGACGATATCCAGAGGCGGTGGCACGACCTCAAGACAAGGGTGAAAGGCATCAGGGCAAAGAATCACCTGCGGGCACACCACACTGGCGGCACAGTCCGATCGGGCCCACCAAGACTCGCAAGAGAGCAGCCAGCTGCTGCGGTCCATTGACACTCGCATTGGCCAAATTGTGGACCTCATGGGCCAGCAAACTGCTCTGTGGAGGAATTGGTTATCCCGTGCAACACCCCCCCTCACCCAAGTGCCCAGCGGGACAGGTCACCAGCACCACCGCCACCCACACCTGAGCCCACGGACAGGGAGGTGGCCCCTGACCAACCTGCCCCCACAGCTGTCTCCGCTCCGGCTCCAAGATGGAGGGGCCGTCCGAGGCTGGATGCAGCTGAGAGCAGTGGAAATGTCTCATCTACCCGCTCTAAGAGGGGGCGCAAATGACTTCACCCATCCTTGAGCCTGCCATTCACCCTGTCAACTATCCTGTCCCACAATGCCAAGCATTGGCACACGTCTGTTGGACTAGGTGGACATCACACAATGTGGTGTCCACACAGTGTTTTCATCTGCCATGAACTTCAACTCTCACTTCCCCCACAACACCTAATTGTAAATATGCACCAACATCAATTCACAACCTGTTAATAAACACATCGTAACACTCAATGCTGTGTGACCTCCATGTTTTAATCACATGATTGTCTTAGGAATTCTCATTACCAGGTGCAGGTATCAATGTTCTGGAGAATCATGCTTCTGTGGGAGTGACCTAGGGATAATGAGAGAACAACAAACACAGGTCAGGAAAGTGATTCACACCCATCACAACACACTGTACTGCCACATCCCACAAACCACACTCATCACCAATTAAGTGGATCACAGGAAACACATCAGGGAGCTTTGCATGTACACCATCTACCACACACATTTGTAAACAGCACATACCAGAACAGGCAGCATACACACACCACATCCACACTCCACCAGCAAACATACATCACGCATTGTCTAGCTGCACAAGAGGTAGTTACTCACATTCAAGGAAAATAGCGATCAATGAGCTGACTCCTCTGGTCCACACCTTCTTCCTCACCAATATTCTCATCAGAGGACATGGATGGGATGGGAGGCGGGGCAACCTGTTGGTCTTCAGGGTCCATGATTAGTTCAATGTTATTGCGCAATGCCAGGTTATGGAGCATGCAGCAGGCAATCACGATCTTGCAAACTTTGGCAGGTGAGTATGGCAGGGCCCCTCCGGTTTTATCCAGGCAGCGAAACCTAGACTTCAGCAGTCCAAAAGTACGTTACACCACTCGACGTGTCCTCCCATGGGCATCATTGTAACACATTTGACCAGGGGTATTAGGATTTCGTATGGGGCTCAGCAGCCACAGTCGGTTTGGGTACGCAGAGTCGCCTAGGTGGGGGGAAGACAGACACAAATATCATTACCAGGATTGGTGGGAACAGCATGTTAAATAAACTTATTGAGCGCAACTAACACCATTAGGTTCCTTGGCGCTTTGCTGAGGGAGCAGGGAAGAGAGACATAAAATAGCGGCTAATTATAAGACTCAGTGAAGAGGAATGTTTTGAGGGAGGATCTAAACTTAGGGTAAGAAGAGGGCAACCTAAGAGGAAGGGGTAGGGAGTTCCAAAAAGACGGGGCTAAAAAAGAGAAGCTAAGGCCACCGTGTTTCTTCCTCTTGAATCTAGGAACTGACAACAGAGCCATCTGGGATGATCGGAGGGTACGAAGAGGGGCATACGGATGGAGCAGGGAAGAGATGAAAAGAGGGCTGTGACCTGCAAGGGATTTAGAGATAATGCAGCCAAGCTTGAATTTGCATCGAGCAGTAACCGGAAGCCAGTGGAGACTTTTTAAAAGGGGGCGAACATGTTGATCTTTGGGTTGGTGATGAATCAGGCGGGCGGCCTGATTTTGGATCAACTGAAGTCTCCTAAGTTGATAAGCAGGAATGCCTACATATAGTGCATTTGCGTAGTCAAGCCTGGACACGACTAACGCAAGCAGAGCCAAAATAAGGGCATCAGTGGTGAGTAGGCGAGAGATTTTGCGTATTTTCCTGAGTTGGAAATGGCTTGAGGATACTACGGCGCTGATCTGGGGTGTCATCGAGAGGTCGCTGCTAATGACAACTCCCAGACTTTTGGCTGAATTGACAGGGCAAGGAGGACTGCCAAGGCTTGCCGGCCAGAAGGAGGGGTGCCATGGATTGGAGGGTCCCCCGACAAGAACCAGCTCGGTCTTGTCGGGGTTGAGCTTCAGGTGGTTTGAGCCCATCCAATTACTGATGAAACAGAGGGTGTTTTGGAAAGTGGAGATAGATTCATCAGAGGAGTCGATGGTAAAGACCAATTGAATGTCATCCGCGTAATTAAACGCGGTGACATTAAAGCTACGGAGGGAACGGATTAACGGGGCCAGGTACAAATTAAAAAGGAGGGGGGATAAGGAAGAGCCCTGTGGGACACCACAGGTCAGCTCGACTTGAGTAGCAGAGAACTGGGACAGCCTGACTGCTTGATGGCGTTGAGTCAAGAAAGACCGAACCCAGTCCAGGGCGGTGCCCTGGATGCCAGCCTCTCTGACATGGTCGACCAAGATGTCATGGTCGACCGTGTCAAAGGCGGCCGACAGATCCAGAAGGACCAGGGCTTGACAGGTGTTAGAGTCAGCCCCCCTGCGCAATTCGTCCATCACAGAGAGGATAACTGCTTCTGTGGAATGCGCAGGTCTGAACCCAGCCTGCTGGGGGTCCAAAACACACGAGTCTTCCACAAAGGAACTAAGGGTTTGGGTAACGTGCGACTCCAGAACTTTGCTGAGGAAAGGAAGGAGGGAAATTGGGCGATAGTTGCTCATGATGGACGGATCTGCCGACGTTTTTTTCAGAATGGCAACCACCTCGGCCCGTTTGAAGGATCCAGGGACCTCCCCGGTAGTCAAAGAATTGTTTAAGAGAGCTAGGGGAGGTTCAGGACAGGAGGTGAAGGCTTCCCGAAAGGCCACGGGGGGGCAGCAATCGCTAGGGGAGCCGGAGGAAACTTTATGCAAAAGTGAAAGGAAATTGGCCTTTGAGATAAGGGGGATCTGGGTCAAGGTGTGAGTATTGGAGTGGCGGGGGGCATTAGGCGGGGGGGACGGGTAAGGGTAGGGGAGAAATACTAGTTTTAATCTTGATGATCTTGTCCACAAAAAATTGGTTCAAGGAGTCGCACAGGGATTGGGAAGGAAGGGGAGCAATGGTAACTCTCGCCGGGTTTGACAATTCCTCGACAATTGAGAATATGTCCTTGGACTTGTTTGAGGAGTCCAGGATTTTACTAGAGAAATAGCGAGATTTAGCCAGAGTTATTGCTGACTTATACTCTCTCAGCCGAGAGGAGAAAAGCTCTTTAGTCTCAGGGGAGTATCCCCGACGCCAGCGCCTTTCTGCCTGACAGAGACTGAGTTTTAATGATCTGAGTTCCTCGGTAAACCACCGTTGGGCGCCATGGCTGCGCCTTGTCTTAACTGATTTTAAAGGTGCTACCGAGTCAGCAGCGGAGATAAGCCAGTGGATGAGGTTCTCTGACTGAGAATCGATGGAAATAGTGGGTCCCGTAGTGAGTGGGGCAGATGAACTGAGAAGGGAAGTGAATTTGTTGAGATCAGCCTTGTTCCAGTTGCGTGCCAGAAAGTTGGATTCTCGAACCGTAGTGACGGGGAGGGTCTGGCTAAAGTAAAAGTGATTAAAAAGTGGTCTGACCAAAGGCAAGGGAGAATGAGGTGTGCAGAGATGTCTAGGGAAGAGGTCCAGACCTGGTCCAAAATATGACCTTTAACATGCGTGGGTGAGTGTATATGTTGGATACAGTTTAAACCCAACATAAGGTCTGAAAAGGCCAATGAGTCAGGGGTTTCATGGGTGTCCGACGGCCAGTAGTTAAAATCACCCAGGACCAGGACGTTAGCGTTGTTGACGGTGAGCTGGGATATAAGGTCGCCAAACTGGACTGAAAAACTAGGCATAGATTGGGGGGGGCGGTAAGTTAAGACACATACGAGTGATGACCCAGGTTGCTCCAATCTGAGTACGAGGCAGTCAGTCATAGGGATGCTGGGGGTGGGTACTGGGGAAAAACGAATGGAGTGCCTGATGATGGCAGCAACCCAGCCGCCAGTTTTGCCAGAAGGGCGATTAGCTTGCAATATGTAGTATCCCGAAGGGATGGCTGCCAGGATATCAGGGGAAGAATCGTCTGTGAGCCAGGTCTCGGTCAGAAACAAGATGTCAGGCTGTTCCGAACCCAGAAGGTAGAAAATGTCAGACTGGTGGCTGACAAGAGACCGGGTGTTGAGGTACATCACAGATAGAGGAGGGTTAGGAGCTGTAACCAATGGAGGAATACAGATTTTGGACCCAGAGCAGGAGGCCTGGCGGTGGATGATAGGGAGGGAATCTCAGGGAAAGTTTTCCTGGCCGTGAACAGGCCGAATAGTGCAAGCCTGGGGGAGGACTCAGGAGGGGGGAGTGCAGGATCCTGAAATGAGATGAGGGAGGAGCGGGAATATGTGAGGAAAGAGGCAGAGTGACGTGCCCCGTGCCCCGGCCGGCCGCGGACGGGCGCAGACGGGCTTAACTCAGGCGCAACTCCGGCGTGCCTACGTCGCACCCGCTGCGCTCGTCCGCTGCGCTGACACATGATAGCCGTTTAAATAGGGGCGGAACGAGGGTGGAGTGTCAGGGCTACACTTTAGTGAAGGTAAGCCCAAGCAAAGATGGCGCCCGCTACCACTGGGACCCTGCGATGACAATCAGCCCCCAGTCAGCAGCTCACCTCTGAAAGTGGAAACAGCAGTTAGTTGCCTGCATAACAAAAGGTACAGACAAAATTTAATTTAAAACGAAGCGTAGCATAAAAACGCCGCCGCTCGCAATCAGCGGGGCGAGGAGCAGGCAATACAAAGAGAGGCTCTCCCAGCGTCCGCAAGCCGGCCCACTGCCACTGGGCTGCTAGCAAACACTAGGCGAGGAGCGGAACGTGCTCCTAAATAGGGGCGGAACGAGGGTGGAGTGTCAGGGCTACACTGTAGTGAAGGTAAGCCCAAGCAAAGATGGCGCCCGCTACCACTGGGACCCTGCGATGACAATCAGCCCCCAGTCAGCAGCTCACCTCTGAAAGTGGAAACAGCAGTTAGTTGCCTGCATAACAAAAGGTACAGTAAAAATTTAATTTAGAACGAAGAGTAGCATAAAAACGCCGCCGCTCGCAGTCAGCGGGGCGAGGAGCAGGCAATACAAAGAGAGGCTCTCCCAGCGTCCGCAAGCCGGCCCACTGCCATTGGGCTGCTAGCAAACACTAGGCGAGGAGCGGAACGCGCTTTTAAATAGGGGCGGAACGAGGGTGGAGTGTCAGGGCTACACTGTAGTGAAGGTAAGCCCAAGCAAAGATGGCGCCCACTACCACTGGGACCCTGCGATGACAATCAGCCCCCAGTCAGCAGCTCACCTCTGCCACACATACAACACAATTTTCCTCACAGCATACTCACCTACAAGCCACGCACGTTATGGACTCAGATTAGCCATCAGTTGGGAGACAATGCTGCGCCGCAGGATGTGGGAGTCATGTGCAGAGCCTGGAAATCTGGCACACACATGGGAGATTATGTTGTCAGCCAGGCACACCACTTGCACGTTGATCGAATGGTAGTGCTTTCGATTGCGATATACAGGTTCACATGCCTGGGGTGGAATGAGAGCAATATGTGTTCCATCAATGGAACCCACTACGTGTGCTATCTGGGCCAGGGCATAGAAGTCCCCTTTGACTGCTGGCAACTCTGCTGGGCGTGGAAAATGGATGTAATCATCCTTGTAAAGCATCATGGCATTCAGAACATCCCGCAGTACCATGCTGAACATGGATTGTGACATCCCCCCGGCATGTCCAACTGTTTACTGGAAAGTGCCAGTTGCAAAGAAGTGAAGTGCTGCCATCACCTTTGCTGTGGGTGTAATAGCTCCTGGATAAGTTCTGTGCAGCTGCAGATGAGGTGACGATTGGGCTACAAGCTCAAGCAATCTACGTCGATCAAGCCGGCATTTTCGGATCACCTCCTCGTCAACCATGTTCTCCAGCACAGTGTATGGTCGAAGCACATTTGGAGCCCTCCTGTGTGGGAGTAGATGGGAGCAGATGTCAATTGACCAACAACGTATAGCTGTGCCACACTATCACATGTTGACCAACAATGCAAATAAGACATGTTGCAGACAAGGATTACATGTGTGACATGACCAATATTCAATGCAATACTGATAACTACACACACAATGTTCACGCACAAACAACAACATGTCTGCAAACATGTACAATGTAATGTGCACACATGTACAAATAACTGCAAACAACACATGACTGAGGGCCCAAATGTGGGCAAGCGCCACCACAGAATCACATGTACGTGCACACACAACACGAACATGGAACACACCCTCCTTGTCTTCATGCACCCATGACCCCACCCACAATGCTGGGCATCCTCCATTACATGCATGGGCACACAACAGGCAACACACATGTACATATACAGAATGCATGTATACCCCCATCATTGTTACTTGCACACACAAACCACACACTCACAACAGCTTCTGAATGTGGTCATACACCCTTGATGTACTGTGTAGATGTGTACAAATGGAAACGTGTGTCCGCAAAACCAAGACATCAACACGTCGCCATGCACATCTGACGCAACTTGGGTGCACATCAATAGCCTTTCTTGACCACTGGCAAGGTCAATAGTATGAGCACACATGCCATAAATGGACATGAAAGACACACGTGGCCACGGGCCATTGTCTTGACATCATAATTCTTGCAGCATTCTGGACATGTCCTAACACACATGTACGACTATCAACATTACATGTGTGCGGAAACATGCAGTGTGTGTACATACGCCATATGTGGACGCCTTCCACCTACACAGAAGTTGCTCGTTCATCCTGCTATTGTGTATGGCATATGCTGTATGGTCAAGGACCATCACGGTCACACCCCGCAAAACGCATGTGTGTACTACCGCGACGGTGCATCATTTGAAAATCATCACTCAGTGGCGTCGCTATGGCGGTGCATGCTTCTGCGGGGGCGGTGCAGGCTAACACATACTTTTGAATATGAAAATCGAGATGGCAGTTGATACCCCACCTAACAGTCACATTGCAGAACCCACTGCATACCGCCGGTCTTGGTCGGTCACCCACCCACGGTCTTGGCCGGTCACCCACCCGCGGGTGCTGGCTGCGGGTGAGCGGCCAGCACCCGGCGGTGGGTGACCCGCCAAGACCGGCGGTGTGTGACCCACCAAGACCGGCGGTGTGTGACCCGCCTAGACCGGCGGTGTGTGACCCGCCAAGACCGGCGGTGGGTGACCCGCCAAGACCGGCGGTGTGTGACCTACCAAGACCGGTGATGGGTGACCTGCCAAGACCGGCGTTGGGTGACCGGCCAAGACCAGAGGTGTGTGACCCGCCAAGACCGGCGGTAGGTGACCCGCCAAGACCGGAGGTGGGTGACCGCCCAGAACCGGTGGTGTGTGACCCACCAAGACCGGCGGGGGGTGACCAGCCAAGACCGGCAGTGTGTGACCCGCCAAGACCAGCGGTGGGTGACCCGCCAAGACCAGCAGTGGGTGAACGCCCAGGACCGGCGGTGGGTGAACGGCCAAGACTGGCGGTGTGTGACCCGCCAAGACCGGTGGTGTGTGACTGGCCAAGACCGGCGGTGGGTGACCGGCCAAGACCGGCGGTGGGTGACTCGCCAAGACCGGCGGTGGGTAACCCACCAAGACCAGAGGTGGGTGACCACCCAGGACCGGCGGTGTGTGACCGGCCAAGACCGGCGGTGGGTGACCGGCCAAGACCGGCGGTGGGTGACCCGCCAAGACTGGCGGTGAGTGACCCGCCAAGACTGGCGGTGGGTGACCACTCAGGACTGGTGGTGGGTGACCGGCCAGGGCCATCCATGCCATGGTGTCCTCAATGCACAGGCCGCTCACCCACGGCCAGCACCCGGCGGTGGGTGACCGGCCAAGACTGGCGGTGTGTGACCGGCCAAGACCAATGGTCTGCGGTGGGTTGCGCAATGTGACTGTAAGGGGGGGCATCAACTGCCATTTCGAATTTCATATTCAAAAGTATGTGTTGGCCTGCACCGCCCCCGCGGAATGCGTGCACCGCCATAGCGACGCCAGTGATTGTATTTTTTTCAAATGATGCACCGTCGCGGAAGCGCGCACATGCGGTTGCCGATGTGTGACCGTGATGGTCCGTGCACATGTAGCCAATGGAAACAGGTAACGCGGGGCTCGTATATGCATTCAAAAATAGCGGAAGCCATGCACCGCCACACCAGGGCCAGTCATTGGCTCTTTTTAAATGAGGCATCCAGGGTAAACCAATTGCTGCAGACGTGTGCCACTGATATGAGCTCAGGGCCCTATATATGTGTGAATTTCTGCAGCACACATTCACTGCTTTCATCCACTGCTGCCTGCGACCATCACCTCGACCTGCTGCTGGTGAGCTGACCAACAACTGCTGCCTGCGACCATCACCTCGACCTGCTGCTGCTGAGCTGACCAACAACTGCTGCCTGCGACCATCACCTCGACCTGCTACTGCTGAGCTGACCATCAACGGCTGCCTGCGACCATCACCTCGACCTGCTGCTACTGAGCTGACCAACAACTGCTGCTGTAGTGCCACAGTCCTGGACCTTGCCATGCAGAGAGTGCGAGAGATTCGTTCTCGTCCCTTCACCGCAGCGGAGCTGGATGTTCTTGTGGACGGTGTGCTCAGCCACTATGAACAGCTCTACGGTGCACCCGGACAGGTGGTAAGTGCAGTAGGGAACATGTTGGTGGGCATGAGGTGGTCACTGACTCCTGGCTTCTGCAAGCTTGGCGGTGTGCTGTGGGACCTTCACATGTGTTGTACCGAGCATGGCTGCATGTAGATATGTGTTTCTATGATATTTGTGAATGTCAAACTGTCAACTAACGTTCCCCTCTTGTCTCCCATCATGGTAGGTCAAGCTGCACCTTCGCAAGGCCGTGTGGAGGACCCTAGCACGTGATGTACGGGCAGTGGGGGTTTGCAATAGATGACACACACACTGCCACAAGCGCTGGGAAGACATATCCAGGCTAAGCAAGAATGTTGCGGAGATGACACTGGGGATGATTCCAAGATCAACACGTCTGGCCCGAAGCACCATGACCCCTCTAATGCACTGTATCATTGCTGTGACGCATCCTGACCTGTCCGCCCGGCTGAGAGGGGATCAACAGCAAACTAGCGGTAAGCAGACTGTATGTGTCTGTGACTTGTGAGTGCATGCATGTATTGGTGCTCAGACACAGTAGTGACATCCGTGGTGCATTTGTTTTGCTGCAATTTCATGTTGGTGCCATTAGCGGAGTGAGCGGTAGCATCCATGTCCGCCAGGTGGACAGGCCACTTGCTTTGTAGTTGAGGGTTCCAGGACATGCCATTGAGGTCTGTGGTCCCATGGCATTACATGTGTGGTGGTCTACATGCACTTGCCCTGTTCGTATGATGTACATGTTTCACAGCCACAGTTCTTTGATAGGAGGATGTTTGGTAGGGGTGGGTCGTGTGCAGATTGGGTGCTAGATGTTATTAGTCTGCAAGGAAATTTGTGATTTTGTGACCTTCAGTACGTGAGTTTGGCACTTAGTTAAACCTCTTTTCTCTCTGTTTTAGCTTTGGCAGAGGGCACTGACCCACAGACGACGGAGATGAGTGGTGGCAATGCATCCGGATCCGAGATCACACACACGCAGACTGACACTGAAGAGGGCAGCCCCGGAGAGGGGGACAGAACCGTCCCTGAGGACTCACATGTGGAAACACCATCGTCCTCATCTTCAGACAGTGTTGATGAGTCAGCACTGTTGTCACAGACAAGGAGTGGGCAATCAACACCTTCAGTCGGGAAACAGCACACAGGGCCCACACTGCCACCAACTGCAACAAGTACTGCTCGTGCTCGCCAGAGTAGGGGGAGCAGAGTTGCCTTCGGTGCAGGCACCACAGACCCTGCCCATGTGACACAAAGTGCACTTTGTGCTGAGGCGGTTGATCTGAGACAGCTGTATGTAGGGCAGACCAACATGATTAATGCATTCCTAGAGCACGATAGGAAGTTGGTGGCATTCATGGAGGGGATGCATGGCGATGTTGCTGGTCTCCACAGAACAGTACAGTCATTGGCAAACACTGTGTTTTCAGCCATTGTATAGTCGCATAGACAGGGTGCTACTTCTGTTCCCCCATCCACACCACTTGATGTCTCAGGGGGGAGTGATTTTTCAGACCAGGCCTCATTTACAGGTTATTGCACTAGAAGCAGCCACAGGCAGCAAGGCAGGGCACGGAGGGCACAGACACCATCCCCTACGACTGGGAAATCTTTCACCAAAGACGACGTGAGCTACACTGGAGTTGACACACAGGATCCTCAAGTGGTGTTGGAGGAAATGGCTTCACATGCTACACAGGCATCTCCCACAAAAGGTACTCCCAAGGCAAGGGCACCTCCCAAGTCCAGGGACACTCACAAGAAAAAGGACACTACAAAGGAAGGGGCAACTCCAAAGAGCAGGGACACTCCCAGGGACAAGGATACTACAAAGGCAAGGCCACCTCCAAAGAGCAGGGACACTCCCAAGGACAAGGACACTACAAAGGCAAGGCCACCTCCAAAGAGCAGGGACACTCCCAGGGACAAGGACGCTTCAAAGGAAAGGCCACCTCCAAAGAGCAGGGGCACTCCCAGGGGCAAGGACACTACAAAGGAAAGGCCACCTCCAAAGAGCAGGGACACTCCCAGGGACAAGGACGCTTCAAAGGAAAGGACACCTCCAAAGAGCAGGGACACTCCCAAGGACAAGGACACTACAAAGGAAGGGGCAACTCCCAAGAGCAGGGACACTCCCAAGGACAAGGTCGCTTCTAAAGACAGGTACACTACAATGGGCATGTCTGCACCCAGGGACAGGGCACCGCCCAGGGATCAGGGAAATTCCAGAGACAGGACACCTCCTACGGCCAAAGCACATCCCAGGGACAAGGGTTCCCCATAGACAGTAGCTCCATCAAGGACAGGCATACATCACCCCTGGCTGCACTGAGGCTGCTGTTGTTGAAGGAACGTTAAACAGGTGTGTCAGCGCTGGAGTCCCCCCATACCTCTACTTCCATTCACGCCCGTCAGAAGCAGAGGAAGGAGTACACTGTTGTTGCATCCCCCATTACACATGATGCAGAGGGCAGAAGGCAGGCCCAGAGCAAACGACAAGCAGGGTCCAGCATGTCCCCAGAGAGCAGACCCCCACCAGCACATGATCCACCTTTGATGGGTGATATTTCAGATGAGTCCGCACCACTTACCAGTCCAGTCATGTCCAGGGTGCCCTCACATATCCCAAAGAAACGTAGACACACACCATTCACACCTGACCACCCCGATGTCGCTCCAGTACAGCTATCCTCAGCTCCCAGAGCCACCCTGCCACCTTGCCCATGCAGCCCTGTCGCTCATCATTTCAGTGGTCATAGTGGCGCAGCTGCAGTTCACTCTCATGTGTCAGATAGTGGCACTGTGTCTGTTGTTTGCTGTCATGCATCATGTAGTAGCACTGTGTCAGTTGTGCCCTCTCCTGTTTCTGGTGCTGGCAGTGTGTCTGGGTCTATGGCTCATGTGTCAGTCAGTCGATCTGTGGCTGTGTCTCACACTCCTGTTTCTGGTGCTGGCAGTGTGTCTGGGTCTATGGCTCATGTGTCAGCCACTAGAGCTGTGGCTGTGTCTCACACTCCTGTTTCTGGTGCTGGCAGTGTGTCTGGGTCTATGGCTCATGTGTCAGTCAGTCAATCTGTGGCTGTGTCTGACTCTCCTGTTTCTGGTGCTGGCAGTGTGTCTGGTTCTATGGCTCATGTGTCAGTCAGTCAATCTGTGGCTGTGTCTCACACTCCTGTTTCTGGTGCTGGCAGTGTGTCTGGGTCTATGGCTCATGTGTCAGTCACTAGAGCTGTGGCTGTGTCTCACACTCCTGTTTCCGGTGCTGGCAGTGTGTCTGGGTCTATGGCTCATGTGTCAGTCAGTCGATCTGTGGCTGTGTCTCACACTCCTGTTTCCGGTGCTGGCAGTGTGTCTGGGTCTATGGCTCATGTGTCAGTCAGTCGATCTGTGGCTGTGTCTCACACTCCTGTTTCTGGTGCTGGCAGTGTGTCTGGGTCTATGGCTCGTGTCAGTCACTAGAGCTGTGGCTGTGTCTCGCACTCCTGTTTCTGGTGCTGGCAGTGTGTCTGGGTCTATGGCTCATGTGTCAGTCACTAGAGCTGTGGCTGTGTCTCACACTCCTGTTTCTGGTGCTGGCAGTGTGTCTGGGTCTATGGCTCATGTGTCAGTCACTAGAGCTGTGGCTGTGTCTCACACTCCTGTTTCTGGTGCTGGCAGTGTGTCTGGGTCTATGGCTCATGTGTCAGTCAGTCGATCTGTGGCTGTGTCTGACTCTCCTGTTTCTGGTGCTGGCAGTGTGTCTGGGTCTATGGCTCATGTGTCAGTCAGTCGATCTGTGGCTGTGTCTGACTCTCCTGTTTCTGGTGCTGGCAGTGTGTCTGGGTCTATGGCTCATGTGTCCATCAGTCAATCTGTGGCTGTGTCTCACACTCCTGTTTCTGGTGCTGGCAGTGTGTCTGGGTCTATGGCTCATGTGTCAGTCACTAGAGCTGTGGCTGTGTCTCACACTCCTGTTTCCGGTGCTGGCAGTGTGTCTGGGTCTATGGCTCATGTGTCAGTCAGTCGATCTGTGGCTGTGTCTCACACTCCTGTTTCTGGTGCTGGCAGTGTGTCTGGGTCTATGGCTCATGTGTCAGTCACTAGAGCTGTGGCTGTGTCTCACACTCCTGTTTCTGGTGCTGGCAGTGTGTCTGGGTCTATGGCTCATGTGTCAGTCACTAGAGCTGTGGCTGTGTCTCACACTCCTGTTTCTGGTGCTGGCAGTGTGTCTGGGTCTATGGCTCATGTGTCAGTCACTAGAGCTGTGGCTGTGTCTCACAATCCTGTTTCTGGTGCTGGCAGTGTGTCTGGATCTATGCCTCATGTGTCAGTCACTAGCGCTGTGGCTGTGTCTCACACTCCTGTTTCTGGTGCTGGCAGTGTGTCCGAGGCAAGTAGTTCAAGCAGTCCACCAGATTCTGTGATGTGAGGTGTAGTTACCGTCACATACATGTCATTTGACTTGGTGTGTAGATTGTCCATTGTAACCAGCCTTGCAGTGTTGATGTCCTTGGGACGGGTCACTTGACCCACGTACTTGTTTTGCCAGTGATGTACCTGCTCTTTGCCATGGACTGTTGAGGCACTTGGCCCCTCTCATGTGCAGCCTCAGATGTACCTGCTCTTTGCCATGGACTGTTGATGCTCGGTGCCCCTCTCATGTGCAGCCTCAGATGTACCTGCTCTTTGCCTTGGACTGTTGATGCTCTGTGCCCCTCTCATGTACTGCCTCTGATGTACCTGCCCTGTGCCTTGGACTGTTGATGCACTTAACCCCTCTCATGTGCTGCCTCAGATGTACCTGCTCTGTTACGACCACTGCCCTGTTGCTGTTCTGATTCTGCATTGTGCCCTCTCATGTGCTGCCTCTGATGTACCTGTTCTGTGCCTTGGACTGTGAGGCACTTGGCCCCTCTCATGTGCTGCCTCAGATATACCTGCTCTTTGCCTTGGACTGTTGATGCTCTGTGCCCCTCTCATGTGCTGCCTCTGATGTACCTGATCTGTGCCTTAGACTGTTGAGGCACTTGGCCCCTCTCATGTGCTGCCACTGATGTCCCTGCTCTGTTACGTACACTGCCCTGTTGCTGTTAGGATGCTGCATTGTGCCCTCTCATGTGCTGCCTCTGATGTACCTGCTCGGTGCCTTGGACTGTTGATGCACTTAACCCCTCTCATGTGCTGCCTCAGATGTACTTGCTCTGTTACGACCACTGCCCTGTACTGTTCTGATTCTGCATTGTGCCCTCTCATGTGCTGCCTCTGATGTACTTGCTCTGTGCCATGGTCTCTTGATGCTCTGTGCCCCTCTCATGTGCTGCCTCAGATGTACCTGCTCTGTGCCTTGGACTGTTGAGGCACTTGGGCCCTCTCATGTGCTGCCTCAGATGTACCTGCTCTTTGCCATGGACTGTTGATGCTCTGTGCGCCTCTCATGTGCTGCCTCTGATGTACCTGATCTGTGCCTAGGACTGTTGAGGCACTTGGCCCCTCTCATGTGCTGCCACTGATTTCCCTGCTCTGTTACGTACACTGCCCTGTTGCTGTTAGGATGCTGGATTGTGCCTTCTCATGTGCTGCCTCAGATGTACCTGCTATTTGCCATGCTCTCTTGATGCTTTGTGCCCTCTCATGTGCAGCCTCAGATGTACCTGCTCTTTGCCATGGAAAGTTGATGCTCTGTGCCCCTCTCATGTGCTGCCTCCGATGTACCTGCTCTGTGCCTTGGACTGTTGAGGCACTTGGCCCCTCTCATGTGCTGCCACTGATGTCCCTGCTCTGTTACGTACACTGCCCTGTTGCTGTTAGGATGCTGCATTGTGCCCTCTCATGTGCTGCCTCTGATGTACCTGCTCTGTGCCTTGGGCTGTTGATGCACTTAACCCCTCTCATGTGCTGCCTCTGATGTACCTGCTCTGTTACGACCACTGCCCTATTGCTGTTCTGATTCTGCATTGTGCTCTCCCATGTGCTGCCTCTAATGTACCTGCTCTTTGCCATGGTCTCTTGATGCTCTGTGCCCCTCTCATGTGCTGCCTCAGATGTACCTGCTCTTTCCCATGGACTGTTGATGCTCTGTGCCCCTCTCATGTGCTGCCTCAGATGTACCTGCTCTTTGCCTTGGACTGTTGATGCTCTGTGCCCCTCTCATGTGCTGCCTCTGATGTACCTGCTCTGTGCCTTGGACTGTTGATGCTCTGTGCTCCTCTCATGTGCTGCCTCAGATGTACCTGCTCTGTGCCTTGGACTGTTCAGGCACTTGGCCCCTCTCATTTGCTGCCTCAGATGTCCCTGCTCTGTTACGTACACTGCCCTGTTTCTGTTAGGATGCTGCATTGTGCCCTCTCATGTGCAGCCTCAGATGTACCTGCTCTTTGCCATGGACTGTTGATGCTCTGTGCCCCTCTAATGTGCGGCCTCAGATGTACCTGCTCTTTGCCTTGGACTGTTGATGCTCTGTGCCCCTCTCATGTGCTGCCTCTGATGTACTTGTCCGTGCCTTGGACTGTTGATGCTCTGTGCTCCTCTCATGTGCTGCCTCTGATGTACCTGCTCTGTGCCTTGGACTGTTCAGGCACTTGGCCCCTCTCATGTGCTGCCTCAGATGTACCTGCTCTGTGCCTTGGACTGTTCAGGCACTTGGCTCCTCTCATGTGCTGCCACTAATGTCCCTGCTCTGTGCCTTGGACTGTTGAGGCACTTGGCTCCTCTCATGTGCTGCCACTGATGTCCCTGCTCTGTTACGTACACTGCCCTGTTGCTGTTAGGATGCTGCATTGTGCCCTCTCATGTGCAGCCTCAGATGTACCTGCTCTTTGCCATGGACTGTTGATGCTCTGTGCCCCTCTCATGTGCTGCCTCTGATGTACCTGCTCTTTGCCATGGTCTGTTGATGCTCTGTGCCCCTCTCATGTGCAGCCTCAGATGTACCTGCTCTTTGCCATGGACTGTTGATGATCTGTTCCCCTCTCATGTGCTGCCTCAGATGTACCTGCTCTGTTGTACCCAATGCCCATGCTCTTGGCTACTAGAAGATTACACCCCTATTATGTTTAATAAAGCAAGTCAATCATGTGTAGTGGTTTGTCGTTGTCATTCCTGGTTTTGTACTTGCATTGTGGATATATTGGTGCGATCGTACATGAAGTTTCTCAAACATGACACTCCCCCTCCCAACGTCACAGCCCTGGCAGGTACTCCCCTTCCGACACCAATTGGTGTGTTGGCGTACCTGCGTCGTCATCGGTGATGGTCCATGACTTGCTGGTGGTGGAGCACGAAGAGTATCGGAAATGCGTGTAGCGCTGGGTCCATGACGGCGAGCAGCTTGTGGTGGGTATCTCTGCAATGTGTTGTATCTTCGCTGTGGGGAATCCGCCGTGTTCAGGCAGGTTGTTTTTCCGCAGCGATTTGATGTGTGTTTTCCGCCATCGTGATATGGAGGACGGTCGGAGACGTCATTCCGTACGGCGGTGTCTCTGGATTGGTTACGTCCGCCGCGGGGTCGGGTGTAGTTCCGCAGCTGTGCGTGCTCTTCCGCCGCGCACGGATTTTTGACAGTGTTTCACATCCTAATATGGCGGACGGACTGACCGCGGCAGGCGGAATGGAAAAAGGCATTGTCCGCCTACTCCAGCCCGGCGGTCGTCCTTCCGTCCGCCATCCTAATCGACCCCCTAGTTTGGTTTTTCAGACAAATTTGTCTTAAACTGTAATTTCTTCTGCAAACTGATCAATGCTAATATCTTTCCCATGTTCTTCAACACCTACACTTATCAAACTCTCATACACTCCTCTTGTGAACAAAAAAATCAAAACTGTATATCATCACAAACGTTTTGTACATCTCATGCTAAACCATGCATGTGCTCATTTCACCTTAACATAATGCAGGGTTTTTTTACATAGTAGAGTCTGCTTACTAACTTCTACATTTCAGAGTGGTGTACAGCTAACATTCTTAAATGATTAAAAGTACTTTGGCACATTTCTTAAAAGACAAGCCAGAGAATGACTTTTCAGCTTAGTATATTTTAATATTTTACATGGATCTAGTCCTTGTAATATCTTAATCTTCTGTTTAATACTTGTTTTTGCATATTCTTGTTAAAAAATCATTATATGTTAATAGATTCCTGTTGAATACTGCAAATACTGCAAAGGTGTTCCACCTATAATACAGGAGCTTGTGTATGCCTCCCTTCAACTACTTCAGCAGTTACTTATTCCACATTCCTAGGAACAATTTTTTATTTTGGATTGGTAAACCCATCTTTCATCTCATAAAATCGGCCACTAGTATCAACTGCATGTGTTCTCTTGAAAACAGCTTTCTTTATTAAAGAAAGGCTCAGTACTTGAAGTGTGCGTCTATTCACCAGTAAGGGTTTTACAAAAGATACTTCTATTAACAGGTCTTTTTCTTTTTGCTGTCGTAAACACCATTGTTTTATCCAAGGTTCTTATTCTCTTCAATGTTAATATAAATAATTTTAATTTTAATTCAAAAGCACTCTCTACTACATTTTCAATATGTTGCTTTTTCTGATCTTCTTATATATTTTTTTTGCAATCTTTTAATACATTTGGAATTATTCTACTTCTAAAAATGTTTATACATATCTCCTTATATTGTTTTTGCCTTCTTATTGTCAGGCAGGTATGTCCCTGGATGGAGCAACCAATATCCACAGGAGCAAAGGTTGAGCCTTTCCTCTCCCCTAAGGTACAGTCACCTTTGGCCAAACAAGGCACACCGAACGATTGACTAATACCCCTAGGGAGTAAAGAGAAGACGTAGGACCACCAGGAGAATCTTCATGTATGACCAGTAGGGAGGTGGGTGGATCTGTGGGCAGTGTAACCCTGCAGAAATAGATAACACAAGTCAAGAAATTAGAAATGTTAAAGGAGACCTGTCTGCATAGGCAGAAACATAGAATAGGAGTATATAATAAGGAACACAGGTTGCACACTTTCTCATACTCACTTCTGCAAAGGCATGTATTCAACGTAAGGGAGGTCTCTTCAATAAAAAATTAAATGAGGAAAATAAAATAAAATCTCTGACAACAAGCTTTTAGGAAAACAGTTTCAAGGCATACGTCTGCCTATAGTAAATTCCTAAGCAATAGAGCTGGAAGCATTGAGGCAGTCTCTCCAATAACAGCAAGTATTTCCAGTTGAGTCCACAAGAGGTCAGTGTAAACACACTCTCTGATACAGAGTAGAGTGCTCAGGAGTTGCTGCGGGCTCGAGCAAAATAGGGCAAACACAATGGATCAGCTTAGCGCCATCAACGCTCGTAATGAAATAATATAATAAAAAAGGAAAAGGGAATAAATTGCGCTGCTCGTCAGCAGAGGAAAATATGGAACTCAAATGACCATAGCGCAACCTCGCGATATAAATGGATGGTTTAAGTCTTGGCATGGAAGCCCCCCAAAAAGCGGGTGTGGGGGAAGGAAGATTTTGAACAAAGCATGACCTCGCGCTCACAGGCAGGAGCAGAGAAGGGATTCCAGGGCATCCTCCCGCACAGAGGCAGGAACAGAGAAGGAATTCCAGCGCGTCCTCCCGCTCACAGAAAGGAGCAGAGAAGGGATTCCAGCGCGCCCTCGTGCTCACAGGCAGGGGGAGAGTAGAGAAATGTAGCGCGTCCTCGCGCTACTTGCGAGATTCAAAATTAAATAAATTAACTTGTTGGGAGTTTCAAGGCAGTTCCTGACTCCTCCGTAGCAAATGAGCAGATGAAAGGCTACAGGAGAACACAAGTGCATGGAGTAGCACGAGAGTCTAAACTCCAGGAGGATCCAAACAAACAGGAAGGGCATGGTCCTTGCAGGGAAGAAAGCCAAGCACCTGAGAATGAGAGCAAACAGCTGATAAGCCCTCTTGGTCCCTGACCTTATCCCAGTGCTGTCTGGGAAAGTATGTAACCCGGCACCCTTCTCAATGCCTTATGGGAGTGGTAGTTTTGTATCATAGAGTAGGGACAAGGTGCAGGAAGCCTGGCGGTTAACACTTATAGTATGTGTTGTTTTCCCATACACAATTTTTTTTTACTGTTACAATTCTTCTTTTCCTTCTAGTTTTCTGTAAAACTTTTCTTTTTGTTTTCATTATTATTAACTATTTAAAATCTTTCTAAGGCTGTTTTAAAAAAACTGTTTAGTGCTCTTACCAGAACAGATTTTTTCCTGAGTAAAGTTTGTCTTTTTCTACTATACTCTTTTTACTGTTCTTTAAGTAGTACTGTTTTTTTGTTCTCTTCTCTTTTCATGTTTTCTTGCCATCTTCAATTTGTGTTCCAAATAAAATACATTTATAAAAAACAAAAAACAGTTATAAAGGTTTGTTATATCAATTGACAATTTTAAATACATTACATATCAATTTTCATAATAACCACTAAGCAATTACGTACAATTACATTGCTATTCTCTTCGCAACACATAAAAAAAGAGAAGTGCGGAAATAAGCAAGACAACTGCAGAAAGAGGAAGAAAGGTGTTGAAAGAGAAAGAAAGGTGGTGAAAAAAAAGAAAGGTGGAGAAAGAAAAAGAAAGGTGCAGAACGAGCCAAGAAAAATGCACAAAGAAGCAACACAGGTACAGAAAGAAGAGAGTGAGGTGTAGAAACCTGCAAGAGAGCTGCAGAAAGAGGCAAGAGAGGTGCAGAAATTGGAAAAGAGGTGCAGTGAAAGATGAGAGAGGTGAAGAAATGGAGAAGAGATTGCAGAAATAATCAAGAAAGGTGCAGAAATTGGCAAAAGATGTACAGAAAGAGGTAAGAGAGGTACAGAAAGAGACAAGAGACATGCAGAAAGAAGCAAAAGACTGCAGAATAAGGCAAGAGTGGGGTAGAAAGATACAAGAGAAGTCCAGAAAGAGGCAAGAGAGGAGAGGTGCAGAAAGAGTCAAGAGGGGTACAGAAACATGGAAGAGAAATACAGAAAGAGGCACGGGGTACAGAAAGAAGCAACAGATGTTCAGGAAGAAAAGTACAGAAAGACCAACGGAGGTGAAGAAATGGGCAAGAGGAATACAGAAAGTGGCAAGAGATGTAGAGAAAGACACAAGAGAAGTCCAGAAAGTGGCAAGAGAGGTATAGAAAGAGGCAAGAGGAGTACAGAAAGAGGCAAGCCAGGTGCACAAACAGGCAACAGAGATGCACAAAGAGCAAAGAAATGTGTACAAAACAGAGAGGAGAGCATTAAAAAGCAAAAGAGGTGCAGGAAAAGGCAAGGGAGGTGCAGAAAGAGGCAACAATGTGCAGTAAAAGACAAGAGAGGTGCAGAAAGAGGTAAGGGAGGTACATAAAGAGGCAAGAGAGCTGCAGCAGGAGGCAAAAGGGTCCAGAAAGAGGTAAGTGAGGTGCAGAAAGAGACAACAGAAGTACAAAAAGAGACAAGAGAGGTACAGAAAGTAGCAAGAGTGTTGCAAGGATTCTGCACATACACAGAACTATGTATAGGAAACCAGGACCTCGGTGTGTAGTGGTGTACCAGTAAACTCACCTCAGTGCCCAGAACCCCAATCCAACTAGCTATAGTGTCTCATTTGTTCTCCGTACTACAGCGAAGTTACCACGGATTAGACATCCTAGAACACGTCAATCCATCCCCCTCAGGAATTGCAGGAAGAAGGACACTCTTTCGTTCAAACACTCCTACTTGTCCACAACGTGGGTAAACAGAGACACAATATAGTTTAAAATGTTTATTTTAACTAACGTGCTCTAGAATGCAGTATAATAGCCAACACAAGCAGCAAAATGCATACGAACAATATAATTAGCATGGTTACAACTCCATTAAGCATGAATGGGGAAATCATATTATAATGACAGTGGAAACAGGACTACTGTGCCCTACCACTCTCCCCGTGCAATAAGATAGATTAATATAGGTATAGAAGACCTCTAGGCTTTGTCAGGGGAACCCCATACCTCCAAGTTTAGATGCAAGGAATTACATCTCAGGACAAGCACAGCTCTTCTTCGTTGAATGAATCTCTCCAAGTGCCTTTTCATTCATGCAAAGCCAAATTAAAAGCACTCAACTTTCGGAACTGCAACTGTGTTCGATGTTGTGTCTATGGGCGTGGGACAGACCAAAGTGAATCAACAGAATACATTGTTTTTTTACCTTGAACACACTGTGCAGACGAGGAGCACAGTGTTCAGCTAAATGTGTGAAAAGCAGGCAGTTCTCATGTGAGAATGCACCAGCAACCTATCCATGAGAATAAAGCCATGTAGTAACGTGCGTAAAAGCAGCAAGATGGCTACCAAGCATATGCTGACTAATGCTAACTTAGCAATGTCTGCAGTTAATTTTATGACCTCACTACATCCTCCCCTGGTCAGCCCATCGGACAGAGATTTCTGCAGAAAACAGAATTGAAGAAGTCTGCCTCAGAAGTTATAGCATTGATTATGAAGTGTTTTGCTAATAAAGTGTGTTTGATTTCAAATTCAACCTTTCAATATTGGGTAGAAAAGGAAAAAAATATATATATTTTGTCTTTCAACAAGGTTGACGTATACAAAAATATCAACAAAAGAGGGAAGAAAGTTAATCAAATCCAGCCAGGTTAATCCATCAAAGTGTATGAGCAGTAAGTTGCAACAACCTCCAAGAGGAAATCATTGTTATCGTCAGAGAAAAGAGAAGCCATCTAGTCAAGCAAAGTGGAAGAACAAACATGGTCCTCAACCACTGGTGCCTTCTGCACCATCAAAGGCATACTTGCGTGATACTCGATGTAACTTTGTTGTAGGAAATCCTGTGCTGTTGTACAGATAGCCCACTGTGCTAAAACTTGCAGTGGAGCCGTGCAGGCCATATTCCCAACACCGCAACACTCTTGCTCATGGGACACTAATGGACTTATCAGCAAATCAAAATCCGGTGCAGGAGACACCGTGTTGGAGAGGCAAAGGTCCAAGGCCCATTCAAATGAACATTCCAGGCAGGTAAAAACAGGTTGCACACAAGTGTAGAATGCAAAACGAAAGGAAAATCCGTAAGCTACACTTAGTGTGGCCAGGGACAGAGTACCATAGCATTCAAGCATACAGCTACAAAGCATCTGCAGCCGGTCTTGGCTATGTAGGGCCACAGGAAAAGCAGCAATTGCTCATCAGGCAAATCAGCAGCAGTACTCAAGCAGCTAAGGCCAGTAATAGTGGCAACCCATCGAAGACGCCGGAAAAAACAGAATGAATAAATGCTGGTATGACATAAAAAATTGTTTGGAAAGAAGACACAAGGCCAGAGCCCTCAACTTTAAAAAAATGTTCCAGATTGGTAGTATGAGACGCAATGAAAATAGTATGAGTTAAAGCACTGAAATGCAGTGGGAGGTCAGTATTAAGTAGGGCCTGCACCTCTGATCGGGTATTGGCAAACATGAAGGACGAATGTTTCACGTGCAGATGTGAGAGAAACTTCTTTTTGGGATAACAATGCTCTGATTCTGCTCAACTTCTTTGAAGTCTGCCTTCAAGGTCAGAATGGAAGGCCATACCTGTGTGGGGGTGGAAACAGTACATTTTTACAGCAAACCCCACGTTGTGAGACTGTTACAATGTAGGGGATGCCAGCACGCATACTGCAGCAGTCCTCATTAATCAAAAGCAGATAACTACTGTTTGCAAGCAGAGTGACAGTTGGTGTAATATTTGGCACTGGAATACCTTTCACAACGCATGCGAGATTTGGGGCCGTTAACTTACAGGCTCCATGCAGCTGTATATTTTTGCAAACCAGCGAATGACCAATGGTCGAATTGCATGATTCCCCAGTTAAATAAACTTCGTTATCATCCGTCAAGCATCTATAATCGAATGGTAACGACCACTCCTCATGAAGGAAAGCACTGACCAGGGATTCATAGCAGCTTAGGGGGTAATGCTTCATGCAGGAGTTACATTTAAAGAAAGGAAATGGTGAGGTTATTACCCTGTGAATGAGCTAGACAGCAGCTTCAATTTCAGCCACAGAAAAAGGCAAAGGTTCTAATTTTTCAATATGTAAAAGAGTGTATGTAGCATCTTTCATGGACATAAACTGCTGTTTGTCTGTTAAGTTAAAAGGCAAAAATTCAGATGTTGTGTTAAAATAATCCCAAGGAACTTTCCCCATCTTAAGAGTTTGTACCGTCTATGCAAACTGCATTAATGAATGCAATTGATTCTGTCCATGATACAAAAAAGATACATCATCTTGCACAATATCAACAACAGATGAAACAATACCGTCCAATGTGTTAAATGCGGGAAGAAAGTGTGTTAATACTATTATCCACGACAGAAAGGACTTTTTCCAAAATAGCCTGGTCTATCGCCCTCAAACGGGAAGCAGCCTCAATTTGGAACAGTTTCCATATTTCATTATATGTTGCATAAATAAATCGTTTTGATCTAGCGCCCGTAGGTCTCTTTATAAAATCTGTCAAATCAATTTCACCCGATAATAACGACAAATATTGTTTTGCTGACGAAAGTTTTAGGTGTTTTAACCAGTTTTGACATAATTTTCCAACAGAGTAAGTGGTAACTGAATGGGAGTTAGAAAAACGTGGATCATGCCTATCCTGTATATAGTTCACAAAAAATACTCCAATAGAATTGGACCAGGAGAGAATGTCTGGTGGTGTGTAATCTGCAACGTTGAGGAAGACTACACCATGAGTGGTAGAAAAGATTATTACTTAACCACTCAAGGCAGGAGGGCCATGCTAATCATGTCCGTGTGTCTGGGAGGAAAAAACACTATTTCTTTTTAATTACCCTCACACACCCTGGTGGTGTCATGCTTCATCATCGGGTTACCCCAACCCCTAAAAGTCGGGGTGGGCTCAACCACAGTGTTGGGTAGCTCTTAGAATAGATGAAGGAAGTGATTTCACGCGATCGTTGGTTTTACCCAGATCGGCTCTGATGAGGGTGAGATCCACTGCCAGCGTGTCCACCTTGTGGGTCAGGACCTCATGCTGTTTCTGCATTTCTGCTCGGATGCCCGAGATGGCCCCCATAACATCGCTGAGGGTGGGTTCGGACCCATCCGGCGAGCCCGATGCGGGGATGTCCTTAGCAGAGGCCCCCGGCGCAGGCGATATGCGGAGTTGAGCATATCTGTCAATCCTGTTCTGCTGCACTTGGGACTTGCCTCGAACTCCTTTGTTCGCTGTCTTGTCCGGGTCGACCTTGCCCGCCATGTTGGGTCCGATGAGACCGTGGGGCCACCACTCACAGCTCCGAGCCCAAGGTGCGCCGAGCTGAGGATGTAGAGCAGAGGTGTAGCAAAGACCAGTGGTAGATGGCACAGTGGTATAAGAAACTCCGCAAATGGGGATCACCACCCAGCACTACGCATCCCAAGCCTGCGGAGTGGCGGAGACCGAGGAGACAATGGCGCTTCCTTGGCAAGGGGCATCACACGACGTAGCTCGGCGTAGGAATCTCCGATTCGAACGCGGGAGGCAGTTCCCGCATCAGTGACCCATCAGCATTCAGAATCCACCTACGTGGAACAGGATTTCAGGCAGGATTATTGCAGAGGGCCGGAGGGTCTGCGGAGCTCCGAGCTTACGCGGCCATCTTGCTTGCCCGCGAAGCTCCTCCCATTCACATTTTTATTTTTTAATACATATATATATATATATATCTTAACGTAACACTAATAAAAAATATTCAATATTTTTTGCGTTGGATAGCGGTAGAGTAAAATTTACTATTACCACTCAAGTGAGTGCAATAGTAGGGAAAGCATTGGATAGCGTGAGGGTAAAAATTACTATTCCCACTCCAGTGAGTGCAACAGTAGGGAAAGGGTTGGCTAGCATAGGGGTAAAAATTACTATTCCCACTCCAGAGAGTGCAACAGTAGAGAAAGTGTTGGATAGCGTAGGGGTAAAAATTACTATTCCCACTCCAGAGACTGCAATAGCAGGGAAAGCGTTGGATAGCAGGAGGGTAAAAATTACTATTCCCACTCCAGTGAGTGCAACAGTAGGGAAATCTTAGGGGTAAAAATTACTATTCCCACTACAGAGAGGGCAACAGTAGGGAAAGCGTTGGATAGCGGGAGGGTAAAAATTACTATTCCCACTCCAGCGAGTGCAACAGTAGGGAAACATTTGGATAGCATAGGGGTAAAAATTAATATTCCCACTCCAGAGAGTGCAACAGTAGGGAAAGCGTTGGATAGTGTAGGGGTAAAAATTACTATTCCCACTCCAGTGAGTGCAACAGTAGGGAAAGCGTTGGAGAGCGTAGGGGTAAAAATTACTATTCCCAATCCAGAGAGTGCAACAGTTGGGAAAGCGTTGGATAGCCGAGGGTAAACATTTCGATTCCCATTCCAGTGAGTGCAACAGTAGGGAAAGTGTAGGATATTGTAGGGGTAAAAATTACTATTACCACTCCAGTGAGTGCAAGAGTAGGGAAAGTAATGATTTCATATTTTAATAAAAATAAATTAATTATCAATACCAATAAAAAATTTATTAAAATTAACCCCTTGCGTGCTTCTGTCGGGCAACGGCAAGCGCGCGCACTACCTTCGTAGTGCTGCGCACGTCCGTTGGCTGACATTGCCCCGTCCACTCATTAAACCCTCCACACCACGGCGCTATTGCCGCTGCGGTAAACGGGTTAGTTACCAATTACATGTTATGTTATGTTATTTATGTTATTTATGGGTCTTATATAGCGCAACGGCTACTCCGAAGGAGTGTCCCGGCGCTTTGTGCTCCAGACCCAGAAAAGAGACTGAAAAAAACATAACAGCAAAAAAGGAGAACAGATAATAAGGAAAAGAGTGCTCTAACCGGAAAATAACCAAGTCTTAAGACCCTTCCTGAAGGCAAGCAGATTAGATGTGGACCGCAGGGGCAATGGTAAAGAATTCCACAACTGAGGGGCCAGGAATCTGAAGGACCGACCTCCCAGACGTGCCCTCTTAATACCGGGAACTACCGCAAGTGCTAGTGACTCCGATCTTAAAGATCGTGTCGGCTGGTAGAAATCCAGCCTCTTCTGTAGGTATTTTGCACCAGTGGCGTGCAAGGCTTTGTGGGCTAATGTCAAGGCCTTGAACATTATCCTCTTCCGTATAGGGAGCCAATGGAGGGATTGCAGCAAGTTTGAAGCACTGGCTCGACGATGCAGGCCAAAGATAGCTCGTGCAGCAGCATTCTGAGTCACCTGCATACGCTGTAAGAGGTATTCCGGAAGACCCAGATACAGGATATTAGCATAATCCAATCTGGATCCGATGAGGGCCTGTACAGTTATTCTCCGATGTTCCTCGGACAGCAAAGGAAAGAACTTTCGGAGCATCCTGAGGATACCGAAACAAGTCCCTGTAAGGGTTGCCACCTGGGATTTGAGCGTAAGCCCGTTGTCGATTTTAATTCCCAGGTTCTTAGCCCATTTAGAAGACTGGGCTGGAGGGAACATGTCAGCAGGCCACCAACCGTGCCAGTCCGGTTCCAATGGACATCCAAAGAAAAGTATCTCGGATATATCCGAGTTACACTTGAGGCTGTTCAGATGGAACCAGTTAAAAACAGCCCCAAGGCACTCATGGATACTTTCCCCATCGAATTCTTCGCTCTTACGGCAGGTGAAAAGAAGCTGGGTGTTGTCAGCATAAGAGACGATCTGGGCCCCGTAGGACTCCACCAAAGTCGCCAGAGGGGTCATGAGGATGTTAAATAGAGTAGGGCTCAATACTGAGCCCTGAGGAACTCCGGCTAATAATCATAATATTTAATAATCAATCAATTATAAATACAAATAAATATTAGTTAATAATAATTAATTACCTATTCAGAATTAATTAACAACTAATTAATTTTCAATACCATAAATTTATAAATAATAAAAAATATCCATTAATAATTAATTAACAGTAAATTATTATCAAGGCACAAAAAAATTAAATCATTAAATAATTATAATTAAATTACTTCCCACCCTATTCCCCTATAAACCCACATCCCGCTACGAATAATACATTAATACAATTAACATAATTTTCAAATAATCAATGAATAAAAATGAATTACCAAATAATAAAAATTAATTACCAATTAATAATTAATTAACAATAACTTATCAATACCAATAAATGAAAAACATATTTACTTAATTAAAATTAAATTACTTCCCACCCTACTCCCCTATAAATCCACAACCCACTACAGAACTAAAACAAAAAAATCAATTAAAAATAATTAATCATTCCTAAAAATTGATATTTAATTTACTATAATTAAATTACTTCCCACCCCATTCCCCTATAAACCCACAACCTGCTACGGAATTGAATTACGCAAAAATTAAATAACATAACATTCTTTACTTATACATTCCAAAAATAATATACACTTTTAACACAAATACCAACAAAAAAACACATAAAATTTCGATATTATTATAAATTCAATGTATTTTAATGCCTATATTATGTACTTCGATATTTTGACAGTCGATATTACTTACCTGCATTTTGATATTATTAACAACTATAGTATGTCCATTCAATATTATGTCCATTCTATATTTTGGATTCGATATTATGTATATTCGATATTTTCTTTCTCGATATTGTGTCTAGTTACCATGGCAGTATCAGGCTGCGTGGTGTCTGAAGCGCCCAACACTCGATTCCTGGAAATCGCCGTACATGAAGACGCTGGTGTTATACTATTCAGGATTGGCCAGATGTTGTAACTTGACATTGTGTAGACAGTGTGCCCCTAAATTGGGTGATTTCCCCTAGTCACAGCAAATATCCCTTAACTGGGTTGTGAAATTCCAAAACTAAAATAATATCCTGTTCGATTTTTCAGAGGTTAAGTTTTTCAAAATGTTTTTATTCAACCATTAGGTATCAACCTTAGTTCATGGTAAATTGCGAATTCATCACAAGAAATAATCCATTATTTAATCCCAAAGTGTCATCCAATTCATTTCGGCTCATAAAGAGCCTTCATCAGGGACTGGATTCTGTAAATCAAATATATTATACATGAGGATATGGAAATAACTTGAAGTTACACATTTCATATGTCGACAAATCGTAAATAGCGATCCTAACATTGGATTTTCAGATTGGAAACTTTGAAACCCACCGGAATGAATGATCGGGTGGAATAAAATTGCTATCTGTAAAGACTTGATTAACATCTAAGCTTTGCACCATTGCCAATTTTTGGAAACTTTTATTTTGGAATTTACTAATGATAACCCATTTCTGAAGATAGAATTTACCTGTATATATTTCTGATCTAAGACTTTATAATTGCTATCTTTTGAATTTTTTTTCACTATGGGGAATAACTTTATTGTTCCTCTGAATTTTCTTGTTGAAACGTACTTGCCCACATTCTCTGATTTGATGTCGATCCTCAAATATGTAGCATGACCTCATTCATTACCCACTTATTTTCACTTATATCTTTTGCGCGAGTAATTGTCATTATGATCTTTTACACTCCACCTTCCCAATACTAACACATCTTAAGATGGCCGCCACCTATATTGAGATTTATCAGTCCTATCTCTATGTCTAGATACACCCATAACACCATGGCATGTGCACGAGTCAACTGCAACTAAGATGAATTTATAGGCAGTATCTGAAGAAAATGGACCACAGTGTTCTAAATAAACACATCCAAAAGGTCTATTAGGAATACACAGCGGTGTTTGTGGTGGGCGTGTTACCGTAGAAGGCTTAATCTGTTGGTAAATTGCACATGAAAGCACATAATTACGGGTTTGTTAATAAAACCCACACCACCAGTAATGCTGCTGTAAGATTGAAATAGTCGCAGACACTCCAGCATGGGCCGAAGCTAAGCCTTGGTGTGCAGCTGGTATCAGAGAAAGTCCGCGGTCCGCGTTGGGAATTAACCTGTCGCCAACGTCATTAATCCTCACATAAGGGACTTTATCGGGACTTAAGTAATAAGAGTATCTGGAAGGTAAACCCTGCAGGTAATTGCCACCCTTCTCTGTAGCAGCGATAGCTGCTAAGATTTCATTATCAATCTTATTCATGAATCTAGTAACCGCTGCAACTGAAAATGTGGCTACTGCTGATTTAGCTGCTTCATCAGCTAAACTATTGCCAACTGTGTGTACTCCTACACGCTTGTGGCCAAGAGTATGAATTACATGTGCGAGAGGCAGACGTTGTTTGAGATCTGCGACTCAAACCCAAAGCATTTTAAGCTTGATTGCGCTGCCTTTAGAATCACGATAGTCATTTTGAGACCAAAAGTGTAAGTTGTCATTGAAAGACTGAACACAGTGGTAAGAATCACTTACAGTGAGAGTAGCCACATTCGGATCTGCAAACTCAAAGGCGAGCACCCGAGCGCCGAGCTCAGGTAATTAGGCGGTACAGTCTCCTAGTGCCTGAGTGTTTACAACACTTGACTTTAACTCTCCGTTCCCTATGGCCCCTGCCACAATCGCGCATGCTACAGAATAAGAAAACTTTGACCCCCGTTGCCGGTTGCGCTGAACCGTCAGTGTAAATGATACAATGGAACTCCTCCAACGGACGCATAGACATAAGAGCAGGAATGAAAAAAAATCATACTGTAAAAACTCCTGTGTTTGCAAGGAGGAGTCGCAGATGAAGGTGACATCCGAAAATGTCAATGAAGACACCCATTGTATCCAACATGGATGCAAAGGTTTTGAGTTTGGTACACTTGCCTTCGTCACTGCTTCCAGAGCAGGATATGGTGTGACAACCAAAATGTGTTTCCCCTGTGCCAGGACGCGTTCCTTCAGGATTGCCTTCTGGCCAACTGTCAAGATGTTTTCAACAGTGGAAAACTGCAGTTCAGTCGAAGTGTACAAATGTGACTTGCAAGCAATAGGCACTGTGTCGCCCTCAATAAATGTCAAGTAGGTGAAACCCACCGTGCCTGGCACGGATACATATCACCAGGTTAGTGTGGTTATCACGTGTCAACAAGTATTTAGATTCAAGAAAATCGGACTGTAAAGATTGGAGGATAGATTATTGTTCCGGAAGCCAGCAGGCTTTTGAAAAAGTAGATTGTATCAAAGTATACAATGGTTTGATACACTGGGCATACTCAGGAATATAGGTGTGACCAAAATTTTAAAATCCCAGCAAAGACTGTAGTTTTTCAGAGTTGTAGGAGGTCGCAAACATGGGCATTTCTCCAAGAAGTGAGGCCCCAAGCCTCTATCTTCATTTTTGAGCACGTAGCCCAAGAACAACACTGTATACTCTGCAATGTGTGATTTGGCAAAGTTAAACTTATAGCCGTAGTCCGTAAACAAAAGTATGATGCGGTCCACTCTACAAAGATGCGGCCAAAATTCGTCATCCGTGAGATAAATATCATCAACTTACGAGTACGCATCAGGGTCTATGCAGTCCAACAAAGAGACGACACAGGCGGCAAATAAACCTGGGCTGTTTTTGTAGCCCATTGCCAAAGCCCCAAAATTGTTGTTGTTTTTTGCCGGCGGTAAAGGCAGTCCATTGACTGCTTTCAGGTGACAGGTTGTGACTGAAAAAGCCTTTGGAAATATCAAGGGTAGTTTTATATTTTTTACGAACTATACTGTCCAATAGAGCAGAACTATGGGTATTTTGAACCGCACAGGTGCAACAATGAGAATTCAAATGCAGATAATTCAAAACTAGGTGGTACGACCCATCGGGTTTGGTTACGGTAAACAAAGGGTTATTCCTCGGTGACACACATGTCTCAATTACTCCTTGATATTCTAATTGAGCAAGAATTTCTGAAACGGGAGCTTTTGCCTCCCGCCGGATAGGATACTGAGGTTGTGGCTGTGGCATGGATTGTAATGGTATCTCATGCGGGGGGATCTTTATCCCAGCTTACCTGAGTATGGTACAGCGCTGGTGAAAGCACCAAAGCCCACTCTTCTGCTCCTTGGAAACGTTGCATGAAAAACTCGAGAGTATAACTTCCTCCCCTCTCTGAGCTGCAAGAACAAAAAGTCGGGGCCAATCTGCCTCTGCCAACAAAATGTCTGTGATGAGGGGAGGCCGGTCCACGACACCACTATCTCCCTCTCTTGTTTCCCTGCAGACAGAGGAATGGACCTCATCGTCCTACATGACAGAGACACACTAAGCAGAAGGGTATGGTGGTCCCTTTAACTGGGAATGCCCGGTAAGAGAGGACACTCCCCCTCTCAGTGACGTCGACCTGCCTGGACCAATAAGAGCTTGGAGTTCCCCACCGATGGTGTGTGGCTACACCAGAGAGGAGAAAGCGGAAGTCAGAGAAGACCCCAGGAACGAGGAGAAAGAATGCATAAGGAGAGAGGAGTGGAACCGTGCTGTCAGGATATCGGACGCCCTGGGAGAACCATGAGGCCAACGGCACCGCGCTTCGCTCAGCCACGCTCCAGGAGGAGCGAGGCTCACCCAGGTACAGAAGCATCTCGCGGGTTGGATCGGGAGGAGGGAGAGCCCCGCAAAATAGCCTGGGGTCCCCTGTTAATTTCAACCTGTGTGTGCCCTTCCCCTTGCACTCTCACTCCACTCCAATAGCCCTGTGCCCCCTCACTCCTATCATAGAAGTGATTCATGAGTGCATCCCTCTGTCAGGAAACAATTTGTCGGAGCCACTATCTCCCCACGATCCAACAGGCACTGGAGTTGGTCTGCCTTGGTTAGAAGGCACCTTCTAAAGATGGAGGTGCAGCGCTAGGTAAATGCTGCAGCCTTTCTGGTGATCTGCCCGAGACTCAGGAGCACAGCTGAGGCTCGCGCTGACTCTGAATCCCGTGCACTTCATGAAGCCTGCAGGAGAGTCTGAAGAATTTCTACTTCGTTCGTGTTAGTGTTTGAGTGTAGACAGACGTCATAACCATAAATCTTACCGTCGGTAGTTTAGTTTAGCTGCGCGTCAGTTCCTGAAGAGAATTCCCGAGCGAAGTCATCCTGAAGACTGTTCCAGACTTCTGTAAAATGTTCTCCTTGTCAAGCTTCCTCCTCTATCAGTCACGCAAGTACCTAGAGGGAAATAAATAAAACAATAAAGTTTAAACTAAGACTATTAAATAACAATACTTGAAAAATGTAAACAGTGCACAAAACTAGAAATTCTAGACAAAACTTACCTTCCTATTTTGTCAATGTAATGTTCCTCCTGTCAAAGAAAAAAGAAAGATGCTTATTTGAAACATATGAGACATATCAATGGTGAAAGAACACAGAACTTCGCTCTTCGCTTTAGCTCTTCGCTCTCGAGCCGAGTGGTCGCTCCCCAGTGTCTCTGACGACACCTGGTATCGTTGTGCAGCGCTTTCTATTAAACTGCCTCGTTATTATTGCCTGCAGTCTGCCTTGCTTGCCGCTTTTGCTCTGTTTACATTTTTAAATTGCCATTGTAACTTTGTCTGTGTTTGCGCGTTTACCCAAGCGCTCGGCTATGCTCACCCCTCCGCTGCCATTTTGTTTGTTGTTGTGGTCCTAGTAAGCCCGCCCCGCCTCCCAGTTGAGCCGCCCTCCCACAGACTACATCCAGCGCTCCATTACCTCGAAGCACTGTGACTCGCTCTTCGCTCTCGAGCCGAGTGGTCGCTCCCCAGTGTCTCTGACGACACCTGGTATCGTTGTGCAGCGCTTTCTATTAAACTGCCTCGTTATTATTGCCTGCAGTCTGCCTTGCTTGCCGCTTTTGCTCTGTTTACATTTTTAAATTGCCATTGTAACTTTGTCTGTGTTTGCGCGTTATCCCCAAGCGCTCGGCTGTGCTCACCCCTCCGCTGCCATTTTGTTTGTTGTTGTGGTCCTAGTAAGCCCGCCCCGCCTCCCAGCTGAGCCGCCCTCGCCCCTCCCCCTCCACTATCCATATATGACAGCTGTTCCCGCGCGCAGCGTTCGCGCCCCAGTCGCGCCGAAGGTGCGCCAAAGGTAAGCCCGTCTACGCCCGTCCGCGCCTGGACCGCGCCCAGCGCCAGACCCCCTGGCCCTTGCACCCCCCACCCCTCCCGCATCACCTACGATGCCACCACCCTCCTAGCCCTTAACCCCGGCCGCTCCCCCAACTGCATCCAAGCTGCTCCTGGACAAACCCACGGACCTTTCTCATGCAACTCCTGCAAATTCTACGGCACCGTCTACAACTCCGCTACGATCACACCACAGATATCCGACCCCAACAACCTACAATGCATCTTGCTCAACACCCGTTCGGTCCACAGGCACGCCATTGACCTATGGAATCTACTAGACACCATCTCTCCGGACGTCGCCTTTCTAACAGAAACATGGATGAACGCCTCTTCTGCCCCAGACATCACCATTGCCATCCCTGAAGATTATAAGATCATACGCAAGGACCGTACCGGCCACACAGGAGGAGGAATCGCTATCGTCCATAAGAAATCAATCCACATCTCAACCAGCTCAGACGTCAATCTCGCCAACTCTGAACACCTCCACTTCCAGATCCACATCGACCCCAAGACCACACTCAGAGGTACCCTACTTTACAGACCTCCAGGACCCCGCGCTCAATTTAGTGAGGACATCACGGACTTCATCACTCCACACGCGCTCCCCTCCAAAGATTACATCCTTCTGGGAGACCTCAACTTTCACCTTGAAAAGCACAACGACCGCAACTCCACCACCCTTTTGGACAACCTCGCCAACCTCGGACTTAAACAACTTGTCACTTCCCCCACCCACATCGCAGGTCATACACTCGACCCTATCTTCACCTCCAGCAATCATGTCTCCTTCAGTCACACCACGAATCTCCTTTGGACTGACCACAGCTGCGTTCACTTTACCTACAACAAGCCCAAACCCAACAACCACTCCCAACCAACCCTGCAAAGAAACTGGAACAAAATCACCATCGACCAGATCTCCTCATCGCTTCTTCTTAACCCCCCAGCCCACTCCTCAAATCCCGATCAAGCCGCCTCCAACCTCACCCTATGGTTATCCAACAGCGCCGACATCCTAGCACCACTGAAAAAACGACAAAACAAAAAAGAAGGCCTCCTGGTTCAACGATGATCTTAAGAAATCCAAGAAACTCTGCCGCTCCCTTGAGAAGGCCTGGAAAAAAGATCCAACCACCAGCACCAAGGAAGCCTTCAAAAACGCCACCCGCTTACACCACCAACTGATCCGAAATGCCAAGAAAGCCGCTTTCAAGGACCGACTAGATAACAACGCCCACAACAGCAAAGAACTATTCAATATCGTCAAGGAATTTACCAATCCCACGGCCAACTCCAACGACATCACCCCCTCCCAAGCCCTCTGCGACTCCCTAGCCTCATTCTTCCACAACAAAATCGCAGACATCCACAACAGCTTCGACAACCATCCCGAAAACCAACCCACCCAACCCCTTGCAGGACCCCCACCTCCCCTGAGCACCCTCAATGATTGGAAACCAATCTCCACTGAGGACACCATCTGTCTGATGAACTCTATCCACTCAGGATCCCCCACAGACCCATGCCCGCACCACATCTTTAACAAAGCAGACTCCATCATAGCACCGCACCTCCGAGACGTCATCAACTGCTCCCTCGACTCCGCAACCTTCCCGGAAAGCTGGAAACATGCCGAACTCAGCGCCCTCCTGAAGAAACCCACAGCTGACCCCACCGAACTCAAAAACTACCGCCCCATCTCGCTCCTTCCATTCCCGGCCAAAGTCATCGAGAAAGCGGTCAACAACCAGCTCGCCGCCTTCCTTGAAACAAACAAATCCCTCGACTCCTCACAATCCGGCTTCTGAGCCAAGCACAGCACTGAAACCGCCCTCATCGCAGCAACAGACGACATTCGAACTCTCCTGGACAATGGAGACACAGTCGCCCTCATCCTCCTTGACCTCTCCGCAGCCTTAGACACAGTCTGCCATAGCACCCTTCTACAGCGCCTCAGAAACATCGGAATACAAGGAAAAGCATTGGAATGGATCACCTCGTTCCTCACCGGAAGAACCCAGAGAGTCCGCCTCCCACCATTCATCTCAGAGGCCACTGAAGTCATCTGCGGCGTACCCCAAGGATCCTCACTCAGTCCCACCCTCTTCAACGTATACATGAGCCCCCTCGCGGCCATCGCACGCCAACACAACCTCAACATCATCTCCTACGCGGATGACACTCAACTGATCCTTTCACTCACCAATGACCCTAGCACCGCCAAAACTAACCTACACGAAGGAATGAAAGAAGTAGCCGAATGGATGAAACACAGCCGTCTGAAACTGAACTCAGATAAAACAGAAGTCCTTATCTTAGGTACCTCCCCCTCTGCCTGGGACGACTCTTGGTGGCCAGAAGCCCTTGGAAAAGCACCCATCCCGACGGACCACGCACGGAACCTGGGCGTCATCCTGGATTCCTCACTTTCAATGAATAGACAAGTCAACGCCGTCTCTTCATCCGGCTTCAACATTCTTCGCATGCTCAAAAAAACATTTCGTTGGATCCCCATCGAAACTAGGAAAACGGTCACCCACGCTCTGGTCACGAGCCGACTGGACTACGGAAACACCCTCTACGCCGGTACTACCGCTAAACTCCAGAAAAAACTCCAACGAATCCAGAACGCTTCAGCCAGGCTCATATTAGACATCCCGCGCAAAGAACATATCTCTGGTCACCTGAAAAACCTCCACTGGCTCCCCGTCAATAAGAGGATCACTTTCCGGCTCCTAACCCACGCACACAAAGGACTCTACGAAATCGGACCAGAATGCCTCAACACACGACTGTCCTTCTACACCCCCTCACGCCAGCTACGATCATCCAACCAAGCCCTTGCCACTGTACCTCGCATCAACAAAACCACCATGGGAGGTAGATCCTTTTCCTACCTGGCAGCTAAAACCTGGAACTCACTTCCCACTCACCTTCGCCTTACTCAGAACCACCTAGCATTCAGAAAGCAACTTAAAACGTGGATATTTGACCAGTAATTCCCCACCCCTCTTCAAGCGCCTTGAGACCCTCTGGGTATGTAGCGCGCTATATACATTTTTTGACTTGACTTGACTTGACTTGACTTGACTTAAAAACTATCCGCCTCTCTGATACACAGTCTCCTTTACAATTTCAGACTGTCATCATTACTCACATGCACCCCTGTCTTGAGAAAGACCCGCTGCAACCACCTACTGGGGCGCATGAGGGTTGAAACATCAATGCTTGTCATAGGTCCAGAACCACCAGGATCCCAATAGGAACACTAGGAATCCTTGGCTGTAAACCAGCATCTGGCCAATGAATCACTTGTATATATTTGTATATAGGAAATCCCTTCTCACTGTACATTTTTTTACTCATTGAGCACTATTCACTAAATGTCACCTAATTGCACTTTTTCTGATGGTCTTATCATGCATTGTATGTTATCATTGAATGAAGCAATTCAGATATATAATGAATGAATTCTGCTATAAATTGCATAATATAATCTTTTGATCTTACGACCTTTTATTTTGAGCATTTATTTCTCAATTTATGTGTGTACCAGAGAGCACCTATTCTTGATTGCATTAATAAGCAGTTTCAAAGTAATGTGTCTTACCCAACAGAACCATTCTTTTGCTTAACCCTACATTAAGACTGTACTAATGGACTTGACAGTATACAACTATATCCAAAAAGAAGAGAGGCAATAGCTTGGTCACTTAAAGGGTAGGTAGCAAATTCTAGAGAAGAGAGAGTTCGCGCAAATCATAAGTGCGCTCAGAAGACTCGGGTGCAGGTGACGTGGCACGCAACCCTTGTTTCTGTTCCCTGTTTCTTATTTTCCCAATTTTTCTTAGGAAATGTTGGACGGTCGTCTTTTGCAGACTGTGCAGTCTGTGTTTGCTGTTGCGCTGGTATTTTAGCAAAGGTTTTAAAACCCAAACTAATGCGGCCAATTGTCTTATAGGCATTTGCAATTATTTTTGGTAACTCGCGCAGTTTCTCATCTTCCGGGACAGGGGGTAAGGCATTAGACACTTGAAAGTTCACTGCATCTCCCTTGACATTGGCAAGAATTAGATCAGCAAATACGTTGAACACTCCAATCAACCTCATCCCGAATTCCACCACTGCCTCCGGTCCGTGCTCATCCTGAACACGCTTAATCACGGAGGGGAGCACTGTCATAGAAGGTGTGCCAAAACATTTTGCATACACCGCTGCGAAAACTTTACCCCAATTTTCACAATCCGTTATCTCAGTATTAAGTCTTTCGGCAAATTAATAGTTAAAATCCTGTGTTTTTCCACAGAAGTGTTATTCGGAAATACCGCTTCCAGCTGGTCACAATTCTCAGCAAGCCAGTAAGGAATATCATCCTTTTCTGTGGATGCTTGCCCATAACCAAATTAACCATGACAGGACTAATAGTCAGCCTGCCAGGGCCAGCTTGTTGCGCAGCAACCCCAGGTACTCCCACCTGGAGATTGCGTGAGAAGTATTGCACGAGACAGAGCCCAGTGTACCTCAAGTAAGGAGCTGTGTGTTGTGATCTTGCAAATTGTTAGGAGGCTACCATGTCATGCCTGGAATCCTATTATGCCACAGAATGCTGTGATGCATGCCTCTGGAGATGAGGCATTCTAGACTGGAGCTTCCTGCTGTACAGTTGGTGTTGTGCTTTGCGCTTGGATTAAATATCTACACTTCTACCTGTGCAGATTGACTTATTTTAACACCGTGCAAGATACGAAGTTCTGCTATTGGTACTGTCAAATGACGAGCATGCGGTGTGTACCTGGCCAAAACTGGCCAAGTGGCCCCAGGAATTAATAAAGAGCCTAAATGGACCGGAGTCACTGTGAGGGGTAGGGCGCCATTAAACCAAATACGGTGCTGCCATACAGAAAACCAAAACTTCAAGATTCCTATAAGGCTGATAAACTACACGTGTTGCAGTGTGAGTGTAAACATGGAACAAGTTTGGATCTCCATTCATCGCCGGGACAATTACCCAAGAATAAAACACCTCAAAGTGCAAAGCTGGATCTGCTCCAACCACAAAAATAAGATTGATACCAGCGCCCAGCACGCCATATGCTTGCAAATGACGATGGAGCGGTGCATGGCTATCAGCTATAAGGACTAGGTAAGAAGAACAACCTAATGCAAGGCAGCGCAATATAGGGTAGTAATTCAAACGAAAAACCGTTTAATTATATCAAGCTTGAAAAGACCTATAAAAACATCAATGTAGGTAGGTTATGCCGTCACAACTGTTTACCGGAAAACAGAAGCGAGGGTGTTGTGGACAAGCACCAGTACTACTCGAGTGTCTCTTAAATAAGAACCAGACCAAACGTTAGGTGCGCCATGTTGCAGGGATTCTGCACGAACTATGCGCAGGAAACCAGGACCTCGGTGTGTAGTGGTGTACCAGAAAACCCACCTCAGTGCCCAGAACCCCAATCCAAATAGCTATAGTGTCTCATTCGTTCTCCGTACTACTGCAAAGCTACCAATGATTAGATATCCTAGAAGAGGTCACTCCGTCCCTCTCAGGAATTGCGGGAAGAAGAACACTCTTTCGTTCAAACACTCCTACTTGTCCACAACGTGAGTAAACAGAGACACAATATAGTTTAAAATGTTTATTTTAACTAACGTGCTCTACAATGCACTATACTAGCCAACACAAGCAGCACAATGGATAAGAACAATATAATTAGCATGGTTACAATTCCATAAAGCACAAACGGGGAAATCATATTATAATCACAGTAGAAACAGGACTACTGTGCACTACCACCCTCCCAGTGCTATAAGCTAGTTTATTATAAGTATAGAAGACCTCTAGGCTTTGTCAGGGTGATCTATACCTCCAAGTTTAGATGCAAGGAATTACATCTCAGGACAAGCACAGTTCTTCTTAGTTGGAATGAATCTCTCCAAGTGCCTTTTCATGCGTGCAATGCCATATTAAAAACATTCGACTTTCATTAGGACAACAGTGTTCGATTTTGTGTCTATGGGTGTGGGACTGACCAGAGTAAATCTATAAACCAAAACAATGGTTCTGTTGGGTGAACAAAATATTTCTCTTGAAAACAGGTACTAGTTATTTTCTTCAAACTTCAAATAATGATACACAAGTTGTTTTAACATATGGAGCACCAAACAAGAAGGCAAAGGCGACACAGATTGGTGAGTATTGAGTTATTTTATATAAATTAAAGCATTTATATATACTCACACATTTGTAAGTAGGGCTGTCAACACAATGTGAAATGATCACTGTGACGTGTGCTAAAGTGACATTGATGCTTAGTGAAAGATCATGGAAGCATATATTATGTACAAGGTGATTAAAAATATATATACAGGGAAAAGAAGGCCAGAAGACAATGGAAATCACAATGGCTCTGCTGCTATTACAAATTAGTCATTAATTTGTACACGGAGCCTTTGAAAATCTGGATCATAGCGAATTGTCGACGTTTCAACCCAATCTATGCTCAATTAATCAGTCAAAGCGGGTCTTCATCAGGACAAAAGTGAGGGAGGGGATGACAGCGCTCTATCAACCAGAATAACTCATGGTAAGTTGATCATCTTTAAAAACGGTCAATCCAAGTTGTTGTATCAAATGATATCTTGGTGCTGGTTGGGAAATCAAATGTTATGCCAGTGTGAAGATTCTGGAGTGTTTACTTCCAGATAGATATTGAGGTCTCAAAACGGCAAAGCGAAGCCAGGCATCAGTCCTCATTCAACAGCATACATTGTTTTTTGACCTTGAACACACTGTGCAGACAAGGAGCACAGTGTACAGCTAAATGTGTGAAAAGCAGACCGTTCTCATGTGAGAATGCACCAGCATACCAGAGTGCAGAAACAGGCAAGACAGGTGTACAAACAGTCAACAGGGATGCACAAAGAGCAAATAAATGTGCATAAAACGGAAGATAAGAGCAGAAAAAAGAAACAGAGGTGCAGAAAAAAGCAAGAGGGGCACAGAAAGAGACAAAGAGGTGCAGTAAAAGACAAGAAATGTACAGAAAGAGGTAAGGTAGGTACATAACGAGGCAAGAGAGGTGCAGAAAAAGGCAAGAGGAGTACAGAAAGAGGCAAGAGAGGTGCACAAACAGGCAACAGATATGCACAAAGAGCAAAGAAATGTGCACAAAACAAAAGAGGAAAGCAGAAAAAGCAAGAGGTGCATACAAATGCAAGAGATGTGCAGAAAGGGGCAAAGAGGTGTAGAAAGAAGAAAGAGGTGTAGACAGAAGCAAGAGGGAGAGAGAGAAAGACTCTGTTTATTTAGACCTTAGTCTTTAAAACCAAATCGAATAAAAATCAGGATATTATACATAATTAGTCATTAGTAAAACAGTGTACAACTTTTGTTAAAATCTTTAAAAAAGTATAAAACATACAGAACATTCTACTTAAAATCCGAATCATCTTAGACTTTTAAAGTCAAGGCTGTTCATTATCTTCAGCAGTCCACCATTGCTGTAAGGAGATTAAAAGGTATTAAAACCCATTGGACTTATCCTGCCTAAGTTACTCTTCTTCTTTTATTGTATACAGGGTAACTGGGGTTTCTCACTACTCTTCTTTGAGCTTCCCCCTGACCATTTGATTAATTTCTTTCAGGTAGTAACCCAGAGCTATAGCTATTTCTAGATATTCCATTCTTAGCACTAAATTGATTTCTTGGGCTCTCGCTCTTGTGTTATATTTTCTGAATATGGGTCGCAAAATCCGTTTTCTCACTTCAACATACCTGAGACAGTCAAGAAGAATGTGCATTATCTCACACTTAGACCCCACACCGAACTTGCAAACACCATCTGGGTACATCATTTCTGCTGTGGCTTTCTCCTCCACTCGCCAGGGGATAATGCCAATTCTCATTTTTAAAATATCCCACCTAAATCCATAGTTCGGGAGTGCTTCTAGGTATGGATATCCTATATCGGTTTCCCACACTTCTATCATGTTTTTTACCGATTTTTTGTTTCTTAGATAACCTAGGTCCTGTGACCTCGAGTGCTCCCTTCCTTTTTGTCTAAGTGTCACTTTTGTAAAGACTGCTTCTAAGGGGTTTTGGGTTGTACCCACATCTAGGCAACAAGTTGTCTCTTTTATCTTCTTTTTTGCCTAAGCTGCACATCTTAGATTGCTATGTTGTATTTCCCCACTACACCAGTGTGACACCTTTTGCGCTTCCTCTAGAGATTGCCGTTTCCAAAATCTAGTCACCGCCATTCTGGTCAGGGTATTCCACCCTATCAGTCCTGTTTCGAGTCTAATTGCCTGTAGCATGGCTGACTTTGGCAAGGACAGTAGCGTTTTTACCGCTTTACCTTCCTCCTGATTCCAATCCCCTTTACCACTAAGGAATAGGACCTCTGCCCCATATAGTAGTGGGGGGACCATGGCTGAAAAAGCTTTTATCATGGGTTTATGTGACATATCTCCGTAGGTTTTATTGAATTTTTTCAAACCACAAATAGAGGAAGAAGCTTTTGCATTTTGGTTTTCTACATGTTTGTTCCATTTTAAGGATGATTCGAACCATAGGCCCAGATATTTATATTCTTTTACAGTTTCTAATTTAGTTTTATCTAGATACCAGCAAAAGCTCTTTGGCTTTTTACAAAAGCACATAACCTTTGTTTTGTCCATATTTCCTATTAGCAGTTTACTCTTGCAGTATTTGTTAAAAGCATTTAATTTCCTCTGTAGCCCCAGCTGTGTCTGGTCAGTGATGACGAGATTGTCTGCATACAATAAGCATGATACTTTCTTACCACTCATTCTGGGGCTAGCACTCTTCTCCACCTCCAATGCTACCGGCAAGTCTGCTAGGAAGATTGAAAAGAGTAGAGGAGCTAACACGCAGCCCTGTCGGAGTCCATTGTCTATTGCTATTTTCCTTGTGAGTGCCCCCTGTGTATCTTTTACTACTTGGGCCCAGTTTCCTCTATGTTATTCTTTTAATATCGCTAATAGGTCAGTTGGGATATTATATTTAATCAGGCACTCCCAAAGTTTCCCGCAATCCACTGAGTAGAAGGCTGCCCGGAAGTCGACAAAACTACAAAACAAGTTTCCCTTTTGCTCTATCGACTTCCGGGCCAGCGCCCAAAGGGCATAACAGTGGTCCATTGTGGAATGGCCTTCCTTAAATCCACCCTGTTCCACTGGGATAATTAGATTTGTCTCTACCCAGTTTTTTAATTTGCCTAGTACTATTTTGGCGAAGATCTTCTCCCCAATGTCAAGCAAATTGATTAGCCTATAGTTTTTAGGACTATGCATATCCCCTTTCTTATGTATAGGCCGTATTATGGCCCCTTTCCAGGTATCGGGGAATCTCCCGGTTTCTAGGATTATTTGAAATATGTCTGCGAAAAATTTTGCCCACCAGTCTGGTTGTGTTTTGATTATCAGTGCCGGGATGTTATCAGGGCCTGCCGCTCTCGTAAGGTTTAAACTCTTTATCGTTTTTCTAACCTCATCAACAGAAAACTCAGGTTTCATACCTACTACCAGACCGCTCCAATCTGTGTACAGGTTCTCTTCCTGATCTGTTTTTGCGCTATACAGGTCCTGTAATTATTCCTCCCAGGCCGCCTCCTCAACAATGCAGTTCATTGCCCCTTTGTGGCCTTCTGCTGCTGAATTCACTAGTTGCCAGAACTGGCGTATGTTCCTTGTTTCAATTGTCTCTAGAAGTTTTACCCAACATCCTTCTTTAAATTCTCTTTTTACCCTCCTCGGTAACATGTTATACTCTCTTTTTAGGGCCACTAAGTCCTTTCCACTGGCCTGATTCCCATTTCGGGCAAACCGGCGGGCCATTCTCCTGACTCCTCTTTTCTTCTCCAGACATTCCTTTGTAAACCAGCCTGTTAGTTTACCTATTTTTCTATTACTTACTTTGGCTTTGTTATTTCCCCCATTACCATCTCTTAATCCTTTGCAGAGTATTTGGACAACCTCCTCGATTTTTCTTACATACCAGTTAAGAGTTTGTCTACTTACTATCTGTAGATCTAGATTTTGTTGCAACCTTATTAGTCTTGAGATGTATTCATCCGTTAGTTTGGTTGTACGGCGTCTAGGGTAATCCATCTGTTGCTCTAACACTTGAGGGCGGGGTTCTACCTTTACTACTGGAAACTCTAGGGATAGCATATTATGGTCACTCCCTTCTCTATTTGTGATGCTAAACCCCGAGACTAAGTGGAAATTCCAGGGTGCCAGAAAAACATAGTCAATAGGGCAGCTCTGCGTACCCAATTTAAATGTTCTCTTGGCAGGACAGTCTTGGGGGCCCCTTCCGTTTAGGCAGAAGAGATTTTTAGCTCCTAGGAAGTTAGCCAACTGTGTGTCCTTTGCACCTAGTAAACATTCGGGGAATATTGCCTGCGGTATGTCATATGCCTCTAGTATTTCTCGGAAACAGCAATCTACATTCTTTGTGTGTAATTTGTGGTTAAAATCTCCAAGAAGCAAAATAATGTCCTTACAGTACTTTTCACATAGAGAAACCAAATCCTCTTTAAAAATAGCCATTTCCGCCACATATTGCTCCATAGAGGCCCATTGGATGTACACATTTATAATCAGTATTGTATCAAGATTTATACTTTCTGGTAACATTATTCTACTAACCAGCAGCCATTTGCATCTTACAGTTATTTCCACTACTGTTTTCATACTTCTTGCAGACACTAGGGTCATTAATCCACTTGCAGGACGCCCAAATGTATTCTTCTTTGCAGGTCGAATTAACTGGTAGAAACCATCGAAAATTTGTGTCTTGCCACATAACCAGGTCTCCTGGATACACATAACTTCTATGTTTTCTCCAAGTTCATTTACATGTTTATGTTTTTCATCAGCTCCTAACCCATTTATGTTCCAGGAGGCCAGTCTTATGCTATGTGGCATACCTTTTTCCTATTCAATGTCCTCTAACCAACCTTCCTCCCCCTGTTCTTCCTCGAATTTCTGTGATGGGCCTGCCTGCCCTAACTCCTTGCTCCAGTTCCCCCACCACTGGTCGATATTTGAGTTATTTGCTGTTATTTTTATGTTTTCTGGCATCTCGCCATCCTCAATCTCGTACTCACATAACCTGACCTGTCTCTTTCCTAGAACTGCGTGGCATTTAAGGAAGTGTTGACCCTGCCCTTTCTTCTCGCCTATGTCTACCAATACTTCGTTCTCCTCTAGCAATCTTATTCCCTCCTTCTGTAACTCAGTTGCTGCTTTCTTGATGATCGTCTCTATTACCAGGTTAGAGTACAGTGTAACTTTTGTAATCTCTTTCCCTTCTCTGACCTGACTGAACCCCACTCCCCTTAGGTCGTTTGTTCCAATTGCTTTAAGGTTCTGACATTTTGCAAAACCTTGCAGCAGTTGTGACCTATTTAGGGGCGGCCTCTTTCCAAGATTCTTCCCCCCTTTTCTTATTGGGATTTGATCAAAGTATAACTCCATGTTCTCGTTATTCTCTTTTCTTACCCTAGATAGAGGGGAGATTACTTTCATATTAGCTTTTACTACTTTTTCATACAAACTACCAGGTCTAATCTCCCTTGTGACCCAGGTCTGCAGATTTCCTCCCAATGGCCTTGCGGTCACTTTGGACACAGCTAGGGTGTTATTTCTATCTAGGTTCTTTTGTGTGTTCGAACTCTTAAGACGGGGCGTCGCATTTAACTGCCCTTTTGCAGTTTCTTTTTTTTGTGTACTACTATAGTGTGCAGATCCTTTTGTGACTCTTCCCTGTGTACCTCCTTCTTTTACCCACCCCGTTTCCTTAACCATTGTTTGTTTCCTTTTACTAACAATTTTTTTACCTACACCCCTTGCACTTTTGGTTACACTACTTCTATGCCCACATCTATTATGCTCTGCTCTCCTTATTACCTTCATAGGCCATTTTGATATATATACTTGATGGCTCTCCTTGAGGAGGTTATCGGTTTGTAGCTGACTTTTCCCCTTCATATCTCTTTCTGGCATTGGCGTTTTATCTACAATCTTTGGCAAAAGCTCCTTCCCTAAGGGCGGTTCATTGCTTTCCTCCTGTATCTGTATTGATGACTCATGATCGGGGATTTGTCTTACCATTGCTGGCATGAGAGCCCTTATCCCCTGCAACTCCCCCTCTATTTTGCCTAAGTAAACAGTTTGATTTTTTAACACCGTATTATTAGACAGGGTTACTTCTAGTAGACCTTGTAGGGTCTTTTGGAGAATCAGCATTAGATCCAACATAGAGACCGCAGACATTGATGATAAGTCCCGATTTAGATCTGGATTTAGCTCTGGAGTTATATTTAGTTCGTCGGCTTGCTTCAAGCTGTTATCTAGGGTTCCCAGCAGACTTTTAAAGTCCTTTCTTTTCTGGCTTGTCCTGCTGCTGCTCAGGGAAATTTCTGACGCTCTCTTCTTCCCTTCCGAGGGGATTGGGCTGTCCTGTTGAATCAGGCTATCTAGGGGGTCTCTCTCCAAGTCGTATGAGAAGAGTAGCTGTGGTGATGATGACAACTGTGGCGATGGTAGGCCCCCCTGATCCAGTAATAGCTGTAGAGAGTGGTTGACCATGTTATGTGAGTCGGTACTATGCACCTCCACCGGTAGGGAGGTACTTCCTTTCTCACCCATATCAGAGTTCCCATTTATGGAAGCTAATTTACTTATAGTTTTTCCGTGGGTTAGGTTTTGGTCATGTACTTGTGCCGATATGACAACTTTTTTAAAATGTCTCCCCACAAAATCCTTCATTGCTGTGGCTCTGCCTGGAGGGTCAACCACAGCTTTTGTCTTCTTTAGCCCCTTTCTTTTCCCTTTAACTGGGGACAGGTCTATACTCCCACTGTTCCCTTCCAGGGAGCCCGGGCGTACTGCGTTTGCCACCTTCATTTTTGTCTTTAAGTTTTGTTCTGCCACTTTTTTACCTTTTTTTGCAACCATCTTGGCGATTTCCCCTGGTGCTAATGTTGCTCTTGGGGCTAGTGACTCTTTCTCGTTGTGTGGGATAGGAGGGGAAGTATTTTTAGTAGCAAGAGAAGCAGAAGCAAGAGGGGTACAGAAACAGGTGTGGGAGGTGCATAGAGAGACAACAGAAATGCAAAAAGAGGCAAGAGAGGTACAGAAAGTCACAAGAGAGGTACAGAAAGACACAAGAGAAGTCTATGAGGTGGCAAGAGAGATGAAGAAAGAGGCAAGGGAAGTGCTCAAACAGACAACAGAGATGCACAGATTGAAGAAGGCTGTGAAAAGAGAGAAGAGGAGTGCAGAAAAAAGCAACAGAGCTGCAGAAAAAGGCAAGAGAAGTGCAGAAAGAGGCAAAGAGGTATAGTAAAAGACAATAGAGGTGTGAAAAAGGACAAGACGCATGCAGAAAGAACCAAGAGCCATGCGGGCATTGGCAAAGGAGGTGTAGAAAGAGGTAAGGGAGGTGCAGAAAGAGACAAGATAGGTGTAGAAAGAGGCAAGAGAGGTACATAAACTGACAAAAGAAGAGCAGAAAAGTCAAGAGAGGTGCAGAAAAAGGTAAGGGTACAGAAAGAGACAAGAGAAGTGCAGAAAGAGGCAAGAAAGGTGCAAACACAGGCAACAGAGATGCACAAAGTGTGAAAAAGCATGTAAAAAGAGTAAAGAGGAGTGCAGAAAAATGCAACAGAGGTGTAGAAAAAGGCAATAGAAGTGGAGAAAGAGGCAAAGAAGTGCAGTAAAAGAGAAGAGAGGTGCAGGCAGAGGTAAAGGAGGTCTAAAAAGAGACAAGAGAAATGTATAAAGAAGCAAGAGGGGTGTAGAAAGACTAAAGAGAGGTGCATAAACAGGCAACGGAGGTGCAGAGAGAGGGAACAAGGGTGCCAAAAGAACAAGAAGAGTGCCGAAAGAAGCAGCAGAGGTATAGAAAGAGCCAAGAGAACTGTACACAAAAGCAAGGTGCACAAAGATACAAGACAAGTACAGAAAGAACCAAGAGAACTTCAGAAATTTAAAGCACCAATTCTTCCCATGTCACTGTTATAAGTCACACCACATTCCTGAAACCATGCATGCAGGTGTCTATGCCTTTTGCTTGAGGCATCATACCTAAAAGAAACATACAAATAGTTGTATACCTGTGTTTCATACGTCTAGCATCTTCAGATGCATAACATGTGTGAGAATACATCTACAATTAGACACAGACCTCAATAACAAAAATATGCAGACCTTTAAACTTGACAGACTGCACTTCCCATTTCAAACAGACACCTACATTTACATGGCGTACTGCAAGTGTACCTTTCCGGATACTCATACAAAGTACCCAAATCATTAATCCCTCTACTAACATGTCTTAAAGCTCACTTTTCTTTTGCAGCTTCAGTTTTCACCAACCCCTGAGAATGTTGGGCCTACCAAAATGTAAAACAGTAATCCTTCCCATGATACTGTTGTAAGTCTCACAATATTCCTGAAAGCATGCATGCATGTGTCTGTGCCTTTTGCGAGTGGCGTCATACATAAAAGAAACATATAAATAGTTGTATACCTGTGTTTCAGACGTCCAGCATCTTCAGGTGTATAACATGTGTGAGAATACATGTACAAGTAGAGACATACCTCGGTTACAAGACCATGCAGACCTTTAAACTTAACAGACTGCACTTCCCATTTCAAGCAGACTCCTACATTTATATGGTGTACTTCAAGTGTACCTTTCCAGAGACTCATTATTATAATCCACATTTGTAAAGCGCGAACAATCACCCGTAAGGGTCTCTAGGCGCTGGGGGCTGTCGGGAAGATTAAGCAAGCTATTGCCCAGAGTCACATGGTGCTGGGCTAATCTGCCGCCGGCACCGTGGATTGAACCGTGATCCCCAGATTCCGGAGTCAGTCGCCCTGGCCGCGGCGCCACACCTCTTCCTCATTCAAAGTACCCTAATCACAAAGACAAGAGGCGTGTAAAAAAAGCATGAGAAGTGCAGAAAGAACCATCAGCGGTGCAAAAAAAGATAAGAGAAGTGCAGAAAGAGACAAGTAAGGTACACAAAGAGGCAAGAGAGGTGCAGAAAAATGGAAGACGGATGCAGAAGGAGGCAAGAGAAGTACAGAAAGAAGCAAGTGAGCTGCAGAAAGAACCATCTGAGGTGCAGAAAGAACTAAGAGAGTTGCAGAAAGAAGCAAGAGAGGTACAGAAAGAAGCAACAGAACATACAAAGATACAATAAAAGTGCAGACAGAGGCAAGAGAACTGCAGTAAGTGGCAAGAAAGGTGTACAAACAAGCAACAGAGATGAACAAAGAATGAAGAAGGGTGCGAAAAGAGAGAAGAGGAGTACAGAAAGAAGCGACAGAAGTGTAGAAAAAGGCAAGAGAGGTGCAGAAAGAGGCAAAGGGCTGCAGTAAAAGACAAGAGAGGTGCAGAAAGAGGTAAGGGAGATGCAGAAAGAGACAAGAGAAGTGCAAAAAAGAGACAAAAGTGGTGCAGAAGGTAGCAAGTGAGGTACAGAAAGATACAAGAAAAGTTCAGAAAGTGGCAAGAGAGGTGCAAAAAGAGGGGTACAGAAGTTGCCTGTTTGTTTGCAAGAGGTACAAAAACAGGCCACAGAGATGCACAAATAGTAAAGAAGGGTACGAAAAGAGGGAAGAGGAGTGCAGAAAGAAACAACAGTGGCATAGAAAAAGACAAGAGAAGTGAAGAAAGAGGCAAAGACATCCAGTAAAAGTCAATAGAAGTGGAAAAGGGGACAAGACACATGCAGAAAGAAGCAAGCGAGGTTCAGAAATTGGCAAAAAATATGTAGAAAGAGGTAAGGGGGGTACAGAAAGAGACAAGAGCGGTGTGGGGGGAGTGAAGGGAGGTGTATAAAGATGCAAGAGTGGTGCAGAAACAGACAAAAGAAGAGCAGAAAGAGGCAAGAGTATGTGCAGCAAGTGGCAAGAGACATAAAGAAAGACACAGGAGAAGTCCAGAAAGTTGCACCTTTCTTTTCTGCCTTCATTTTTTACCAACTGCTCAGAATGTTAGACCTACCAAATTTAAAACAGCAATCCTTCCTATGTCACTGTTATACTGAATGTATGCATGTGTGTGTGTCTGACATGATACATAAAAAACATAGAAATACTTGAAAATATGTATTTCAGACCCCATACCCTCTACCCTCTACATTTATGTGGAATAAAGTGTATATATTCCTTTCTGATCATAATACAGGCAATATGGGTATAGTGTTATAAGAAGACTAGGATATAGCTTAATACATCTGCCAATATGAATTAAACATCAGTGTTCTCTACTACTATCATTAGAAACTAAGGAAGCACACATATTACTGTGCACAACCTATTTCAATCTTCATTTCGGTACAATAAAACAACCTACAATACACTTTTGTATATTTGGTAACATATTTTAAACATCCCACTTCACTAATTCTTTGCAAACTTTATAAATAATGCTTTTCAAAGTTAAAAATATCACTACAAAGTCTGAAGCACTACTACACAATACATAACATACCTTACAAATGTGTAACTCATCTCTCAAATAGTATTGCAGAACATGAAATATCAGAAACTCATAAAAGATTTTCTCACCCACACAATAAATGTGATGCACCACTCTCAACAAGGTAAAAACAGTAATGGCAAACTAGCATTCTCTTTCTGCACACAAATGAATGTAAGTAACAAATCAAAACGCTTCCTTCATCATTTCAAATTCTGAAACCTATCTCTATTGGTTAGACATATTAACCCTCTATTAGTCTCTTCTAAAAATGCTCAAACTGGTTCTGTAATTTACTGGAGTCGCGACTTCATCGCGGTTCCGCAGTGTAACATCGCGATGATGCGGTGAACCCTTAGGGGAGTTCAAAAAGCTATTTCCAATATTACTAGTATTATATTTTAACAACACACCACATCTAAACATAGTACTGATTAAGGAAAACATATTTTAGTACCATATCACTTATATTTAAGCATTACATATTTTAAAAACCACAGTTACGTTCCAACCCTTCCCCATTCTGTTTTATCCTAGTTTCCATAGTCACACTTTCTGCACCATTCAACTGCACCAGAAGGTCGCAGGTTCACCATATTTTGAACTTCATCACACTAGCTTACAAATGCAAATAACAGGTGTGGTTGACTTTTGAAAAATATCCAAAAACAATGGAGAGAGCAAGGGTTATGTTCACCGAAGTGAACTGGGAGTACTCCTGTACCCCTGGATACAACTGTAGAAAAAACAAATGAAGGAGTACCACCAGTGAGAATTCACAAGTCGCTGTAGGGGTGGATGGTTTCTTCGAAGTGGGGGAAATCTCCTTTTATTAGAAACCCCTCACTCATGACCTAGTGATGACATGCTTCATCATCGGGGTCCACCCTAATGACCTAGCGTCATCAGGGTGTGCTTCAACCTCCCCTGCCCTATGAAGTCCTCGAACACTCCACTGAGAGTGTTTTGGTTTTTAGAGCTCACCCACTGTGGAGCGAGCATACACCACGGGCACATTTTTGCCATCCAGTGGTCCCATGTGGTAGGATTGGGTGCGTCTTTTAGGGGACGCAGACCATCCACCATCTTGGTTTTAAGGTCCTGATGAAAACCTGGTTCAACATAACCGTTAAGGTTGAAACATGTAGACCAAACACATAAAGAGATACACGGGCTCATCACTGCCCTCACTTTATCTCGCCACAATTTTAACATTGTCCAGTTGCTTGCCAATAAAAATTCTTTATTTTCTCAAGTTCAAACCAGGACAATTTTTAACACACTTACCTTTTCTTTTTTCACGCACCATCACTCACAACCTGCTCCACTGCAATCAGATGTTGAAGCACACCCTGATGACGCTAGGTCATTAGGGTGGACCCCGATGATGAAGCATGTCATCACTAGGTGATGAGTGAGGGGTTTCTAATAAAAGGAGATTTCCCCCACTTCGAAGAAACCATCCACCCCTACAGCGACTTGTGAATTCTCACTGGTGGTACTCCTTCATTTGTTTTTTCTACTTTTGAAAAATATCACCTTATCCAGTCTACTGTACTTTCAAACATTTTTCAATAACCAATCAGAAACATGCTTGTTCAGGAATGTAACTTACATCCTATTTTTTAAGTGCACAATGTTTATGATCAACCAATCAATTATCTGCTTTTTGTAAAACAGCACCATCTCCACCATTTTTGGTACCTCTCATTCCTCCAACTGACTTACTCAGCTACAGATGTCTTTTGATTCCTTCCACATATCCCTTCAAAATTCTTACAGTATGGATTGTAGGCCACAGTTATATTTTCTGGGGCAAAAGGTATGCTGAACACAGAGCTATTGACAAAGACCTAGGTTTGCAAAATGTGGATATTAAATGGTTTGCACAGAGAGGATTAAAGTGGCACCAATTGCTGCCTTTGGTTAAAACCTTTTTGCATCTCCAACTCCCTCACCTCATGATTGTGCACTGTGGTAGGAATGACCTGGGCGCATTGACACGGGTAGGACTGGAAGTCCTAATAAAGGATACCTTTGTAGAACTGATGTTTCTTTTCCCTCCAACTGTCTTTGTACACTCTAACATATGCCAAAGACAGAAATCGAAGTGGTCAAATCAATTTTGTCAACAGATTGAGAAAGCTAGGAAGAATGTCAATAAAGCTGTTTCTGCTTACCCCAGAGACCATAGGATCTACAGCAACAATCTAATTTTTGATATGCATGACATCTACAGAAGTGATGGAGTTCACTTCACAGATGAAGGGAACAGAGTGTTTCACAAGAACCTTAAGCTGTGCATCCTCACTTACATGTAGCCACAACAAAGTCATAATAAACACAATGGCTCTACTTAGAGCCACCCTATAGCCCAACAGTAAAACTTATATATGTTTTAATATATATACTCTTTATAAATATATTCCAGATTTGCAAACATGTAGCGAATCTGCAAAACAAAAGCACAAATTCAAAGTACTACAACATATTTCACTTTTCGAGTTTAACTTTTCATTTATATTTTTTATGTTATTTCTAACTCTATCAATTTTAATGTGATTATTAACTTCAGTCTCACTAGTCCTATAAAAAAAGTTCACGACTGCAACACTACCTTCTGAATTGTATACTATTTAATTATTTATTCAAGTTGGATCCACAAATCCACCGCAACGTTAAACTGGGAGTCGCGTTGAGAGCCCAGACAGGGACCCGATTTCTACCACGTGAAAAAAAAATATTTAATGCCCCTCACTTCCATAGGCTGATTTTGGCCCCGGAGACCCCATTCCTCGAGACCTGCCCTCCGTTATTTCGATACAAACATTTTGGAGGGGGGCCCAGAGCTTCGCCAATCCTTTCCTTTCTTTTTTTTCAAAAATAAATTGATAGGGGTCCTGTGCAGCCCCCTACCCGGGCCAGTTTGGGCCCGGGGGACCCCATCCCCCGGGGTGTGGCCTCATGTTGAGGACCACGGGGGGAGCCCCAATACCCTCATAGTCCCTGCCATCTCCCGCCTCCTGCAGCAGCCAACACTGCTTTGGGGCAAAGGGAGCTGCTTTACCCAAAAGCAATTCTGCTTCATTTCATGGAAGCAAGACCAGTTTTCCTGCTCCCGCTTCCATGAAGCAAAGCAGATGTTTGCTATGGCATGGCGTGGGCAGTGCTCCCACCATGCCATAGCAAACTGCAATGTCCTGGGAGTGGGTACCCTGGGACATTGCTGGAGCCAGCCCTGGGTGGTGGCGGTCCCCAGTGCCATAGAGGGCTCCATGAGGGGGATAGCCCTGGGGAGGTGGTGTCCCCGGGGCCAGGGGGCCACAACAGACCCCCGCATTTTAATTAATCTATGCCCGGGGAATTGGTAGTTTTCGGGCAGTGTGTGGGGGTTCGAGCCCCCACACTTACATTTATAGATAGCCCCAGGGAGGTGGTGGTCCTCATGGCAGGGGGACCCCCACTTCAAATTGCGGCATTTTCCCCGGTACCTGCCCCACCCAGGCGGTTAAAAAAAATAAAGCGCTGGAGCCTACGCTTCGCTTAAAAAAAAAATGTATGCCAGATCTGCGAACACCACGCAAACGCCCCTTGACCATGCCTAGGGGGTCAGGGTGTTCCTCCCCTGTCCCGTTTTCTTGTTTTTTCACCTTTTTTCTTGTGACTCGCTTCAACCGGGTCTCGCTTCAACCGGGTCACAAGATGGCTGCCAACACTTCCTGGTTTGAAGTATTGGCAGCCAATCACATTGCAAGGCTCGAGATTGCGAGGGTATGCGGATCCACCGTATACCCAGTTGTATATCTGTAAATATTTACACCATTTAACAAAAATAGTGCATTCCAGACCAAGAGCTACCTTTCTGCCAAATTTGCTGTAATTCCTTTCAGTAGTTCGGGCTGTAGCTGCGTCAACAGTTTCCTATGAAAATGAACATGGAGAAAATGTGTTTTGGGACTACCCTTTTTTCTTGGCCCCCGCTTGACGAATCAAACCAAAACTTTCAGGACAGGAGCTGACCTGAGCAAGCCATTAGTTTTGAAAATTTTGCAAAGATTCTCTAAACAGCGCCAAAGATATTGGCAAAAGAAAAAAGCATTTTGAATAGAAACAAGGTCTTAACTAAAACTACCTACTGGCAATCAGCAAATAGGTAACATTTTTATATATGTGTGTATATGTGTGTATGTGTGTGTGTGTGTGTGTGTGTGTGTGTGTGTGGGTGTTTAAGTTCAATTGTTTTGTATGAGTGAAATCTGAGCATAACTATAACATCCCTACAGCCTTTGGCTTTCTTGAAAAAATGTCTAAGCTTTTTTAGTGGTATTTCCTAATCCCTGTAATGTTTCTTTTTTTTTTGTAAATATGAAAGATTTTTTTAATTGTATTTCCTAACCATGACCTGTAACCTTTGAGAGTTGTATGTGAGTGGCTGTATAAGTCAGAGAGTGGCTGTGTCAGCGTCTGTATGGGTGAGTAACTGGATGTGTAAGTAGCTAGATGGGTGAGTGAGGGAGTGGTTAATTAACTGAGTAGGTGTGTGAGTGGCTGTATTGGATAGTAAGTGTCTGTGTGACTGTATGGTCGAGTGAGTGGTCATGTGACTGCTTGTATGAATGTGAGAATGGGTATGTAAGTGGTTTTGTGGGTATGTTAGTGGGTGCATGAGTAGTTGTATGGTTGAGTGAGTGACTCTCTTGAGAGGCTGTATGGGTGAGTGAGTGGTTGGGTGAGTGACTGTACGGGTGAGTGAGAGCTGAGTGAGTAAGTGTATGGGTGAGAAAATGGGTGCATGAGTGGCTGTATGTATGAGTCTGATGTCATCAGTGATGTAATTTGAGATGTCATGAGTGAAGTCAATAACCACGTCATGAGTGATGTAATACATGCTGTCATAAGCAGTGCACTGGGGAGAGGAGTTGGCCTAACGGCTAGGGTGGTCGACCTCGAATCTGGGGAACCGGGTTCGAGTCTTGACAATGACGCTGAACATCCTGTGATTCTGGGCAAATCACTTAATCTCCCCGTGCCTAACAAAAATGAATGCCCAACTGGTGCTATGTAAAGCACTCTGATACCCGATACCGGGTCAAATTGTGACTACATAAGATGTATATACCTCAGGTAACTATAACAACTGAATTTCAGTGATTTTGTATGAGGGAATTCTAAGCCTAACTATAACAGCCCTGTAACCTTTGTTTTTATCTGTGAATTTCTATGGTTTATTTAATTCTATTTCGTAACTATAACATTTCTGTAAAGTTAGTTTTTTTGGTGAATTCCAAAGGTTTTTTATATTACATTTCCTAATTATAATGTCCTTGTAACTTTTGATTTTTTCAGTGAAGTTCTATGTTTTTTTTCATGTTATTTCCTAACTATAATGTCCCTGTGATCTTTTTTAGTGAATTTTGGAGGTTTTTGAAAGTTATTTTCTACCTATAACATCCCTGCAATCTTTGTTTTCTTTAGTGAATCTCGAGGATTTTTACATTTACATTTTATTTCCGAACTGTAACAGCTAACCTTTGTGAGTGGGTGTGTGATTGCCTGTATGGGTCTGTGAGTGGGTGTGTGAGTGACTGCTTGAATCTGTAAGTGGGCATATGAGTGGCATTATGGGTGTGTGAGTAGTTTTCTGGGTCTGTGAGTAAGTGTGTGAGTGCTGTAAAAGGATGGGCTGTAAAATCAGCTCACTCCACTGGTCGAGCTTATAGAGTGTTGGCACACCGCACTCCAAGCAAAGCATGGTGCTCATAAAAAAAAATCTGCCAGCTGGTGGAGGAGCAGAGTTTTTTATTTTTATTTTTAAAGTCTTTATTGAAAAAGAAATGTAGTCATTTTACATGTTATCACACCGACATTTAGCATGGTAATGTTTGCACTTACAATTATATTCAACAGTACAAAGCACTTTGAGTTAAAAGAAAACATGGCACAGAGCATCTACATTGGGCCAGTGATTTTTACACAATGGAGGGGGCGTGAGAGATCGAGCCTTGGGTGAGAATTGAGTCTGCAGGGTCATTACAGGTAATCTGAGGATCAGTTGTAGGAGAGTCAGTTGTGGAGTCAGCTGGGGTAGCGAGTCGATTTAGGTAGGCAATGAGAGGGCCGCATATGTCATGGGGTCTACTGGCAGCTAGCATCAAATCCCAGAATTCGCCAAGGAGTGTCTGACAGAGGGATGCATCATCAAACCACCGTTCAACCTGGGGCGCCGGTTTACGGCCCTAGTGGATGGCCACACAACATTTATCAAGCACCAGGAGCATTGCAATCAGTTTCCGGTTGGCATCTGATACGTGCTTGACGTAGCCCAAAAGACACAACCAGCGATCAAGAGCAATTCACTCAAGTGTAATTTCGCTAATGGCAGTGCACACCTCCAGCCAAACGGAGGAAATTCTGGGACACAACCAAGTCATTGTAAAGTGGGGTTTGCATGGTCCTGTAGTGCTCCAGATGCAACACTCCACTGAATGTGCATTAAACATTCTGAATCACACAGATGTGTTGTGTCTATGGTCTTACAAGTGTAGTAATATGGATGAATGTAGGGTTAGTGAATTCCTCTTACATCCATCTGGCTCATGTCGATGGACTTGGGTCACAGGGTGACACATTGCTGAATGTTGTCCGGGTGGCGCTGACGCAACAGCGACACACGCATTTGTTACTTCTTTTTCCTGCCCTGTACGTATGTCCAGAGCCCCGGGGTCATTGTTCACACCCTTACACTGGACTGGCATACACCAGGCCAGCCCTCTACGCTTACGTACACAGGGGGGGACAACGCTACATGTGCCAGGACTTCCCTGCAGAGATCTGCTGACCACAGGTCTAGTTGTTAGCATGCCACTGCCACTCCCTCATGGCTGGATTACACCCACGCCACACCCATCCAGCACACGCGTCACAGGACATGTGACCCTGCCAATAAAAAGGGAAGGCCGCACAGGCTCAACACCATTTCCAACCTCTCTTGGGGTGTATCCGTGTGGTGTGCATGTAGGCATGGGGGCCCAGTGGCCTACAACATCACATTCCGCCGGCCCGGAGTTGACATGATGGCATCCGCACCACGAAACCCAATCATAGAGGGTCCATATCTTGGGGGCACAGACTTGGTGGCACCGGATACACTGCGGCCAGCACTAGCACAATGCCACGGGACAGTGACTTACAGTGCACTGAGGTTGGGGCACCTTAAGTGCTGAGCAGGTGTGCAGCCTGCGATGATGCCCCATCCCGGGAACCTGGACGGCTCAGGTTTTGTGTGCCCTGCTGGACCGCAGTGTAAGCCTGAGCCAGCAGACAGCGGGGGCCTACCGCCACGTGAAGTCGCCTCCTGGATCACAGAGTTAGTGGCACCTATAAGGTATAGCAGGTGTGCAGCCGGCTATGATGATATGTCCTCTGTCATGGCAAAATCAAGAGCCTGAATCAAAAGTGAGTCCTGGTGGCCTGCGGAACTGGGCTGCATGATGTGGTGGGTGCCATGACCGTGGGCCCCTGGCTTGTGGCTTGCAGCGGCGCGTGGTCGTCCTTCTTTTCTACATGCCGGTGGCTGAAGGTGAGCAGTGAGACCTGGGTGAACAGAGGCGGGCATGCAACGCTGGGCAGCGGGAGGGGCTGGGGTGCAGCTTCCTGGGTGCGCAGGGGCGGGCAAGCACTTCTGGGCCTGGGGTGCAGTTGCTAATGTGCCTTATCGCATATTTTGTGGTCGTATCACCGATCTGGCTGGTCGTTGGGAATGTTGCAGAGTGGTGTTGTTGCTGCTTTTTGCTCGGGAACGCCTACTCTGCATCTCATTAGCGATAGTTGCAGGGGTCATCAGTGGCGATGTTTTTTGCGACGGTTATCGCAGGTAAACTGGGGCTATGGGCTGTTGACACCAGCTTGTAAATGGGGTGATAAGTTTATTGCGACTTTGGCTGTGATAAAGTACTGTTAACTCGGTGATAGCTTCTTGAGAATATGCCCCAAAGCGTGTGTATGTAGTTAATGTACCAAAAATAATAATAATATTAGGAAATGTATGTAAGTTTTTTGAAAGCTTTATTTATTAGTTTGCACAATTACACAACAAATGAAAATAGAAAGTACAAAAAAAGAAAGGATGAGGTGACACAATCAAATCAAAGCCTTATTCGATTTCTGTTAAGAGAATCATAAAAGCACATAAAGTCACACATGTATTATAGACATAAGCACTGCAAAAAAACATATATTCAAAAGACATAATTTCATTACATCACAAACTGTCTTGACAAATGAGGCCACTTGTTTGCACCCACTTTACATGATTAGATAATTCAACAGTTTAACTGTCACATTACAATTGATTGCCTACATTTTACTACACTTTTTAAAAACATTAATAAAATCCATGTTATATATTCATTTTCTAAAAACTGTAATGCTAAAAAGGCAGGACGACACTGTCTAAAACCAAGCTTTTTTAAAAGTGCTAAAATCTATTTTTTCCTTTGTGCATTATAAAATGTACAAAAAATGGACAATGTGGAGTGTAGTTTGCTCCGAACAATCATCACAGGGGCATTGTTGCATAACTCTTGTCCAATCATTAATGTTTGGGAAACTGGTTATTCTGTATAGTATTCCAAATCTAAATCTTGTCAGTAGAAGTCTATCGTAAGTACCACAGATGAGAGACAGATACGGTTGAATGCTGTGAGTGATTAGGATCGTTTAATTATACAATACTGTAGGCTTTGATATTTCTTCTGTTAATCTAAGTGAGTACAGGCCTTTTGCTTTCCACTTTTTTCTTGTCTTTCTACTCATTGTTCTCGGATCATTATAAAACTCTGAGTGGCCTAAATCATGCATTAAGTCCAGCACATACTTTAGTCATGTAATTTTTAAAACACCTTCCAAATTAAAAACATGTTTTAAAATGTCCCTAATAAGGTTGGTTTCTGCAGATGTCCATATCCTGTGCCATAACAGGATTGGTTCCACTTTAATAAGATCTGTGATGCATGGGATCACCAAATCGGAATGACAGACATATATATGAGGAGGTACTGATCCAGACTGCCAAAATATATCTTAGAAAAAAAAATTCAACGACTTGTAAAGATTGAAGATCGGAATGTCCCCAGACCCCTGCACCGTTCATGGCAATCGAAAACACTCTTGGCCGTGTAGATCTGTAATAGTTCTTGAAGAGGCCTCGTGCCCAGTTTTTTCTAAAAATTAGCTAGGGTGGCTTGCACCGCTCGAGCCCATGTAGCATTATGGTCGAATAAGATACCCAGGTAACTAAACATATTTATAAAATCAATTTTTTGTTTATCAATATACATATCTCTACATTTATGGCTACCAGAGCCGCATCTCATAACAAAGGTTTTTGTTGCAGTTACCCTCAGCCCCAAGTCATGCATAAAAGCTGTAAAACTGTTTAATAATCTTTGTTGACGCACTAGGGTGCGAGACAGTAGAACGGCGTCATCCTCATACAGTAATGCGGGTATGAGCCATTCTTCTAGTTGAGGGAGATCTTGGCATGTATTCGTCAGCGCTTGGTCTAACTCATTTATATAAAGATTAAAGAGGGAGGGGGCCAGCACACAGCCTTGCCTTACTCCTTGTTAATTTGGAACGAAACTGTACATTCTCTGTTTGGGCTGTATCGCACCTTAGCCTTAGCATTCCTGTACAGTTGTCTTAAAAGAAGGATGTTGATGGGCTCAACTCCTAATTCCTGATGGACCCTCCAGAGCTTGTCATGCCTCACCCAGTCAAAGGCTGCAGTGAGGTCAACAAAGGCTAGGCAGGTTCTTCTTTGCAAAGGTATACTTCCCTATGATATTATTCAGGTTTAAACTTTGTTCAACAGTTCCTAGCCCCTTGCGAAAGCCAAACTGTAATTCAGAAATATTCTTATTTTCCTCAGCCCGATCCTGCAGTCTTTCGAGCTCAATACACCTGACTACTTTTGCCAGGGAATCTAACAGTGATATTGGCCGATAAAGAGGCTGGATCTTGACAATTTCCTTTTTTAAAAATAGGTACTAAAATTGATTCAGTGCAAGTCTCTATAGTCTGGAAAGAACAACTAGCTGTAATTACCTGGGTTAACAGCAGGCCCTATAACGCTATGTTATTTTTCAACAGGTCTACAGGGATCTCATCTGGCCTAGGGGCCTTCCCACCCCTTCTTACCATAATTGCCCGATTGACTTCATCCAGGGTTACCTGGAGGTCAATTGGGATTGTTAATGGTGTTATATCATTGTCACCTGCTGGTTGAGTTTCTGAAATATTAGCACTCTCACTACTTTTAAATGTATTTGAGAAGTGCTCTATCCATTGCTCCTCTGTTATTGCAATTTCAATGGATGGAGCATCCTCCAATTCCAGGAAAGGGATCTTCACAGTCCTCCCAAAAGCTGCCCCATCTTTAGACACTGAGGCCTTGTGCAGCGCCATCCAAAGTTCGTCTCTCACCTCTGCCTTGCTTAGTTTAAGTGCATTTTATAGGCCCTCCTTGCCGGTCTTATGTCAAGGAGTTTTTAGGGATTTTATGGCTCTCATATTTGAGCTTGGCATAAGCATGCATGCACTTTGTGTCAAACCACCCTTTTGTGTTCCAGTTTGGTTTACTATTTTGTATAAATAGGAACTCTTTTATAGCTCCTTTAATATGCTGGAAAGAGGTCAAAACTACTTCATGTGTGGCGTTATCATCTAGACTGGCCGCAATGGCAGATTTACTCTTAGAAAAACCAAAGGGGGTGATGGACAGAGCGTTGACAATACAAACACTCACCCCCAGTCAACTGATCTGGGTTAAATCCATCAACATTCTTTAGCTCACTCCGCCACCCCAGTTCAGACATGGCCATATGCAAATCAGTCTGACCCTGTGCCTCATGGGAACAGTCCAGCCCGAACTGCCAAGCCATGTCTTCCCCGGACCAGAATCAAGCTTCCCAGGACCGGTTTCTGGCATTCCAGCCGTCTTCAGACAGATTTACTCTTATTCACAACATTATTTGCAATTTCTAGTGGATCCACCATCGACCAGCGCAGGGAATAACCGTTCACTCTATTTATTGAAATATTTTGAGGTACATGCATAGATTTAGTCCCAAAATGTGTCTGTCGTGTTAGGTATGAGAGGAATACACTCTTTGGGAAATGATCACTCAAAGTGATGTCATGAGTGTCAAATGACTTCACTAAATTTGAGTATCTATTTGATATCAGAATGCAATCTATTATTGTAAAACTTCCTTTGCCATTAAAGGTACTTTTAAAGGAAGTAGGTGTAACACATATCTCAGTAGCAAAACCAAGGTCATGGGCAAACAATACTTCGTTAAGGGCTCTAGTTTTTTTCAGGATCCTCCCAATCTGATCCGGCAGGGCATTATTATAAAACGTTATCAATACAGCACAATGCTTGTTATCAATATACAATATCATCACTTTGTAATATAATCAACAAGTTTCAATTCTATTATTCTTACATTTACCATGTTGAATATATAAATGGACAAGCCCCCCCTTTGCCCTCCCATGGCTCCCTACCACAGCCGCAGTGTGAAAAGTTTGATAACCATTAATTTGGACCCAGGTTTCTTGGAAGCACATGATGGAAAACTTTGATATGAACTCATACCACAATGGATTTGCCATCTTTGATTGAATTCCTGACACATTCCAGTAAAACCAAATTGGTTAACTCTGTATGATTTCTTCCTGTGCAGTTCTTAGGGGTCACACCTGCAGTAAATACAATGGGAACAGTAGGTGGTGTCTGAAACTGACTTATCCCTACGATAGGTATAGTATCCTCTGCTGGTTGACTGGTTGCTGGCATTTTGTTGATCAACTGGGGCAGGATTGATGTCTGGACCGCTATCAGTGGTATCTGCTATGTGTTGTTATTGTATTGTATTTTATTGCAATTGCATTTATATAGCGCTTACTACCCCTGACGAGATGTCAAAGCGCTTTTTCGGCGAGTAGCATGCTACTCCACGACCCATAGAGGATTAGTGTTGAATTAGTATAGTGAAACATGCAAGTACATTTTAAGTGGTGGATAGGTTACTCAGTTATTTGGATTTTGAATGATAGCAGAAGGATAGAGGAGGACAAAGGGTTGTATTTATATAGCGCTTGTTGATGCACGCTATTCAGGAAGCCTACAAAGGATTAATGGTGAATTAATATGGTGAAATATGAAATAATTTCAGTGGTGGATATTAGTCAGTTACTTGGAGTGAGAAGGATAGCGGAGGGATAAAAGGGGAAGAAAGATTTGCATTCATATAGCACTTGTTACGCCTGATGGGTGTTGAATCGCTTTTCTGGTGAGTAGCACGCCACTCTGGAACCCATAAAGGATTACTGTTGAAAATTAGTATAGTGAAAAAATATGAAGTAATTTGAGTAGTGGAAATGTTATTCAGTTATGTAGGTGGTATATTAGTATAGTTTAATATGGAATTTGAGAAGTAAACATGTTAGTCTGTTAATTTCGATTGAAAAGGATAGTGGAGGGATGAAAGAGTGAAAGATTTTTTTTTAGGTCTTAGCAATAGGAGGAGACTTTTGGATGAGTAAAAAGGATTTTTGGAGGGGAGGACTCAGAGGAAAGAATTTAGAAAGGTTTGTTTTCGGGGATCAGTATAGTAAAAGAGGTGTCAGATGATACAAGGAGGGGTAGAGTAGGAGAGAGTCTAGAAAGGGTTATTTTGGCAATCATAGTAGTGGTATGGGGTTTGGGATAAATGAGAGAGTGGATGTAGAGGATATATTGATAGATGTATAGGATGAGAGATAGGGTAGTGCATTGGAAGGAGTAGTAAAAGAGGTTTGAGATGAGTCAGAAGGTTGGCTAGAAGATATATTGAGCGAAGTATAGGCTAAGAAATAGGGTAGTGCATTGGAAATGCTAAATTAGAAGAAAGTGATAAATATGTAGATGCATAATTACATTGAAAGTATATGTGTTGAAAGAGTTACAAAGTGTGTTGATGTGCAGTGTGTGTTGTGCCTTAGTGTTATTGTGGTAGAAGGGAGAGGAGGGTGTTTGTTGGACAACTGATGGAAGGCCTGTTAGGTGTAATAACAGCAGGGAGAGTGTGTCTGAATGGGATGTAGTTATGTATGGTGTTGATTGGTGTTGTGTTAGTGATGAGTGTATTGGTTAGTGGTATAGGATAGAGTTGTATACTGTTTGTAGGTGATGGTGGATATGTGTGGTAGTTGGGCTAGTAGGGTGCGTCAATGTGGTTTGGTTGGGTTTGTAGTGCAGGCTGGTATATTAATCTGTGCATAGTGTGGGCGTGGTGTGCATTTGGTATGAGTGTGTTGCTCTGTTTGTGGTTGTGGATGGTGTGGGCTGGGTATTGCTAAGTGAGAAAAAGGGCAGCTTTTCTGGCCCTAGTCCCGACCAGTCTCAAACAGGCTCAAACAGGAAACTGCCCTTGTCCTCTCTGCCCTTAACAGGCTCAAACAGGAAACTGCCCTTGTTCTCTCTGCCCTTAACAGGCTCAAAAAGGAAACTGACCTTGTCCTCTCTGCCCTTAGCCTCGACGCCCGGGCTGAGACACCCTAAGCCTGGCCTTTTTTATAGCCCTAGTAATCAGGTGACCCCTTCAGCCAATGGGAACCCTAGCCCTAACACTATCCAATCCCAACACTAGCCCTAAAATCTAGGAACCAATAGGAGACCAGGACCTTACAGCCAATCTTAGCCCTAGTCCAAGCACCCAATCAGTTAAAAAAACCTGATCTCTACGTCCATTTAAGGCCCTAGCCCTACCAGTAGTCCCAAAACAAGTCCATGCAACCAATGGCACATGTAGCCCTAGTTCCTACTTCCAATGGAAAGCCTAACCCTACTCTAAGTCCCACACCTAGTCCAGCAACCAATCACACCAGAAGCCCTAATTGTTACTTCCAATTAAAGGTCTAACCCTAGCCCTAGTCCCACCCTACTCCCAACAACCAATAACATAGGAAGCCCTAGTCCATACTTCCAATACAAATCCTAACGCTAGCCCCAGTCCCAACCCTACAATGATTGAATCACAGACCCAGAAACCAATCAGAACCCTCAAATACCCAACCAATGAGGACATTAACCCTAAGCCAATAGAAACACCAGATGCAACCCCCAAACAGTGTAGACATGTATCAACCACTAGCAGACCATATACGGTCCCAGCGACCTCAGATAAGGTTTGCTGGGCAGGTAGTTGGAAGCTGCTTCTCCTGTTCAGAATCTCCTAGGAGACAGACAGGCTCAATCCACACTTTGGACTTCAGCAGGTAAGGGCCTCACTAACTTGAAATCTAACAATACTGTTTGAATAAAACTTTACTCCCCCTGCTGTCCAAAAAATGAAGTGCAAATGCCCTAGTAAAACACAGTTTAAACAGCTCACAGAAGCACCCTATGATGTAGAAAAAGTCCCTGTTTCTGGGAGGGGAGGCAGGAGGGCTGGTTTCACTGGCTTGTGAACACAAAATGGTGGCTGGGAGTGCACTGTTTTAACATACAGGTCTTAGCACAGAGCAAAGGAGAAATTTGGAGGGAAAACAGAATTGTCACCAAGGAATGAGAGGGACAAACCACAGAGATTGGACTGCAAATCCCACAATTCAACACACTAAGTGGAGGCAATCATGGGCAGGGAAAACCACAAATTAAAAACATAACACAGGTGATAAAATATGCAGTTACAGGCAGGCTAAAACTATAATTTTTAACTGTAAAAACCACGGGCATAGACAGTAAACACAGAAAGTGAAAATGGTTTTTTAAACAACTTTTTGTCTTGGGAAGAGACAGCACCAGTCTGTCTCCTTACCACTTCCTGGACTCTGCTCACTGCAATCTGGGGCATAGGTAGGCTGCAACTCACAAGTTGGACGAGAATGATTTGGGGTGCACCCAGCATGAATGAATGAATGAATGAATAACTTTATTGTGTGGTTACTTAAAACCATTACATTAAGACCAAAGTATGAAATTACAAAAGTTACAAAAGTTAAAACCGAAAATGTTTCTGCAGGCAAGCATTTATGAAAAGTTCCCAGAGTTCACAGGTGCACCCAGCAAGGCCTTAAGGGGTCTGGGCAGGTGTGAGAGGAGGGCTCAGACTTGCCTGGTAGCTGAATAGCCAATGGTCTGCTGGCCTGGGGTGGGGGCTGGGCAGCTGCTTCTCCTGTTCAGAATCTCCTAGGAGACAGACAGGCTCGAATCCACACTTTGGACTTCAGCAGGTAAGGGCCACACTAGCTTGAAATCTAACAATACTGTTTGAATAAAAACTTTACTCCCCCTGCTGGCCAAAAAACGAAGTACACAGGCCCTAGTAAAACACAGTTTAAACAGCTCACAGAAGCATCCTCTGATGTAGAAAAATCCCTATTGATGGGGGGGAGTCAGGGGGTCTGGTTTCACTGGCTTGTGAACACAAAATGGTGGTTGGGAATGCACTGTTTTAACATACAGGTCTTAGCCCAGAGCAAAGGAGAAATTCGGAGGGAAAACAGAATTGTCACCAAGGAATGAGAGGGACAAACTACAGAGGTTGGACTGCAAATCCTACAAATCTGCACACTAAATGAATGCATAATGTGGATAATATGAACCGGTTTCGGATGTGCAAGAAATGATCACAAAATAATACAAAGTGCATTGAATCCTGATTGGAAAAGTTATCGTAGGTACATATTTTCAGATCCTCTATCTTTTTCCAACCCAAAGGTTCAGCAAGGAGCCAATGTAGTTGATTCAATCTGATTCGTACCAGAAGAAAACGATGATGCTGATTAGCCACTATGGTTAGATATGGCTCAATCATTTGTGATGTACATAGCAACGGATGTGCCCGCACAAGAGGTTTACTTAATTTCTTGGACTCTGTATCACTTAGTGATATCTGGACGTACACGCTTTTGACCCAGAGCATGTCCGCTTTAAGGAGTTTCTCCGGGGAGCTAAATAGCTCAGGTCTACGCAGGTAGGTTGCAATCCTTTTTACATAATTTAACCACAGGATCCTTCTAGTTAAATAAAGAGTTAAACAATCACAAATAATATTGCGGTTCATCTCAAGCTCCGGATTTGTCTAGATACCTATCCATTTAAGTAAAGGAGCCATTCCTATAATGCCTACATGACCATCTTGTACTGCCCTGTTTTCCTACCCGGGTTAATAGGGTGCTTTAGCGGGGGTTGGGTATCACTGTCTTCATCAATAACCCACACATGGTCCAATACATTTTGCACACAACCGTTTTTAGGCAATTTGCTTTCAGTTCCTTCAGATGTTAGGGGTCTTTCTTTTAAAGTTGTCTCCATGGTCTGACTTTTTTCTCTAGTTTCCGCATTTAAAATCTCCTCAACTGTGGATATCTCCTTTTCAATTGCCCCCATCTCCCCGTGAGGTAGTTCAATAGAGATGAACATGAGCCGTAGCCATCTGAGATGCAAACGTTGTGAAGATATTTTATTAGCTTCAGCCTTCCGTTTCCCCATATTTTGATCTTAAGATGGGAAAAACCAACGATCAACAAGAAGATTTAGTGTACTTCTTTGTTGTTTAATGTCCTATAAAAGATCTGGGAGCTTATAATCCAAACAACGGGCCTCAGAGTCACCAGAGTAAAGTTATAGTCATCAGATTTTCTTGAGGTGCCCCAGTAAGTATAGAAATTACTGGGGGTCTCCTCATTTGGGTACTCACCAGCAGCAAAACAGTGAGAGACCAAGGGAGTTGGCCCAGCCGGCCTCCTCTGGTCTATGGCCCGGCCTTGGCCCGGCCAGGGCCCAGGCACGCCCTGCGTGTATCCCATGCTGTGGGACGCCTCTACCAATGATATAGCACTCCTGCGCTGTGCTCAAGCTCCCTCCTCCAGCAGGGGTCAAGGGATCATAGAGAAAGTGCAACGTGGCAATGCAAAGTAGCGAGTTCGTCCTTGAGGGTCCTCTCTGTAGTCATTCTCAAAGCTCTTTTTCAGGAGCTCATATAAGCTCTGCAGACAGCTACACTGTTGAGGCAGGCCCATTAAACTGCCTTCCCATTGGACTGCCTTCTGCTGCTCCTGCACTCAGATGCCCTCGCCTTCAGCATGGACGGACAGAGCTGTGCTCTTCAGTGTAATGCCATTAGCCCTCTCACTGCGGGCACACATCGCTGCACCAGCAGTGTGGAATAAAGCGCTGCTGAGATAAGGTCTCAATCTTGACTCAGTTGTATAATGAGGTAATGCCTTGCATAAAGAAGGATAATACTAGATAGTTGTTGTGGAGGCACCACAGGCGAAACTATATGTACAGAGCTGAGTATGAGGGCTTGTGTGAACTCAGGTAGTGATGTCCTGGTTGGTATGACATGAGGATGGTGTGTCAATGGGTGTTGGTGTGGTTGGGGCTGGGAGGCCATATACTTACAAGAGCAGGTAGGAGTGGAATGGGTTCCAAATATCTTTTGGTTGTGTGGAAATGGGTTGTAATGTTGTGTAGACCTCGAACGTTAAGCCGCAGTGTGTCATACTTTGAAGCCATGCTTTGGTGGTGGGTTGTATAGCGTTACCATTGTGAAGTGCCATCCCTCTTTTAGCTAGTAACAAGGCAATAGTGGTGAATCTGCGGTATGTCTTTGGAATGCACAAAACTTTGCCTAGCAATGCCATAAACCGAAAGGGGTCTAGAGTTCGGAAAATCATCCAAGAAAGGATACCAAAAACGTCGGTCTAGTATTTAGCAATGGCGGGACAGGTCCAAGTCATATGTGGGAAGTCTGCTCCAGGAAAACTGCCTTTAGGGCAGAGGAAGGACCTGGAGGAGGTCAATCCTGGCAAGCCCCATACGAGTAGTATAGGATCTATGCAAACAGCTAAAATGGAGTAATTTATGACAGTGATTCGAAGAAACCCGTTTAATGTGTGCACAACAATAAGCCCACTACTTATAGGTTTTGGGAAGACCTAGATCTTCCTCCCAACACTGTTGCACCCCACTGTCATGGGAATGTTTAAGAGCATTGCATGCATGCTAAAGTTTGGTGACCAAGTGTGACCCGTCTGGGTCTGTTTCCAAAAGAGTGAGCGGAAGGAAGTCTTATGGGACAAGGGGATAGAAAGGCATACAAGATCGCAGCTTTTCGTGTAATCTTTGAAAAACAAATCTGCCCATATTCGTAATGTCAGCATGCATGGCTTCCGTAGTATGTGTTAGCACATGTCCGAAGGAAACAAATTGCTAAGCTGTGAAGATTATGCCTAGCCATGGTGGATTGTACCAATTTCTCAGTCATTAGCGGTAACCATAGGTTTGAGGAGAAGGGGAGAACAGGGGAATAGAAGAAATATGACCAACTGTCCCACTGAGTTTCCACCAGGCTCAGCAGGTGGTAGACAGCATAAGAATGTCTGTTGGGTCCAGCGTGAGGCCCTGCAGTAGTAGCACACTTAAGGGTGTGGGGTCTGCCAAATCACACTCTGGTTTAATATAAGGTAGAGGAGCATCTCGGTGGAACTAAGAATATGCAAATTGGGCATGAGCAACCAAGAAATAGATACAAAAATCAGGAACAGCGAAGCAGCCTGGGACATATGGGAGAGTGAGGGTTTCCCAGGCAACCCGGGGTTTGCGATCATTCCATACTAATTTTAAAAGAAGGCTGTGTAGCAATGCAAAGAATGAGCTTGTTAAAGGGATAGGAATGGTTAAGAATAAATATAGAAAACAGGGTAGAACCGTCATTTTTATAATAGCTATGCGGCCAGCTATTGAGAAATGTAGCTGTATCCAGCACTCTATTTGTGCTGTAAGCCTATCTACAGCAGGACTGTAGTTTAAGTGGATAATTTGTTCCTTGTCCCTATGTAAAACAAAATCTAAATACTAAGTGGTGTCGGCCGACATTTAAAACTGTGTTTGCAAGTGTTGGGATCAGTAGTATTGGTGAGAGGAAATAACTCAGATTTCACCCAATTTATACCTAAAACTGAAAGGCTACCAAAGCGAATAAGTTCCCACATTAAGGGGTTAGATTGTCTGACGGGTGTCTGACCAATGATAGTCTGTCGTCAGCATACATTAGAATTTGCCCAGATTTCAATTGAAGGGCTCATTGCATGTGGTGCTCTCGGAGAGGACATATTAAGGGGTCCATGGTGATGATAAATAATGAAGGTGACAATGGTGTAGTGTAGTTCCTATTTTCCCAATAGGCTCTGCGCATTGGAATAACATAAACGATAGTTTAGACGTAGGACTGAGGTCGGCTAGGTCTCTATTGAATATGTTAGACTTAATTTAGGTTTGCCAGCTAACTTAGAGGTCACTAGAAACTTTCTCGAATGAACAGGGAGGAGTGAACTTCCCTGATTAGACAAGAAGGGATTCAGCTTCTAACAACCGCATAAACATGACAACTTTGTTTCCCCAGAATAAGGAGTATATCTCCAGTCGTGTGAAAAAAATAGATAGCTATTTCACTCAGTCAATCGTGCATACTTAGTTTCACCAGAGTGCAGAGAAATAGAGATACGGGAGTTTTCAATAAAAGGTGATATTTATTGAGCAGTCTTCTTTCTCATGCAAGAGAAATGAATTGCCACAATTGCAATACTTGCTGTAAAGTGTGTACAGTAAAAGGAGTATTATGAAATAATACTGTAAAAGCATCGATATGGTTTCTGATCCATATGATACTTAAAAGATATCAAATATATACAGTTACATACAATGATAAAAGTTTAACTAAACGTACTCAACTGGTGCTTCTAAGATACACCAACCCCGATGTACCTACCCTTAGCCTAGTACCTGGGAAGGAGTAAGTGAGCTGCAGTTTAAGTTAAGTTAGTTTTTGCCAAGAATCTGACTCAAGCATTCTCTAAGGATCTAATCAGCTCCGTACCTTTGTTTTAGAATGAAGGAGATCTTGTATCTCGCTCTCAGGACTCGATCTCCCAGTAACCCGCAAGGGTGACTGGAAACACTGCAGCTGGATTTTCTCTGCAGGAGAAAAAGACAGCGTCTTTCTCAGTGCGTCAAATGGGAGGGACGGCTTCCTTCGGCACTCGCATCAGCTGGGCTTCGGATAAGTAGATTGCCGCTCTGCTCCACACCACCGTGTGTTGCTTAAGGCAAACGCTGGTATATTTATACCTGGAAGGTGCCGTGTTTGACTTAAGGTTGGACATAAGACGTCAATAAAAGATGTCACTAAGAACTGGCCGTTCTTTCAGTGCTCGCAGGAGTTCTAGGACAAATCAAAACAAAAGCATGGGGAATTCCCAGGTTGCTGGAGGTTTGGTTTGTTGAAAGAACTTGTACTTTCTAGGAGTCTAAGGACGTAGCCTTGCCGTATTTGGTTTGCATCGGCTATTACTAAATATGGATATGATTCTTTTGCCTTTATAAGGGTATGATTTGTTATAACCACATAAGGGCATACATCGGGAATATTTAATTAGGGTCCTAGATCCGATCACAACAATGGGACTGACTGATTGAAATAATTGTTAAGCGCACTTATGCCGTGGCGTCTTGGCGCTGAAAGAGGGTACGGCTACTGCTGGATGATTAAAGTGTGGTGAACAGCCAGGTCTTCAGCCCTGCCTAGTGCTTCAGGAGATAGTGAAGGGGCCTGAGATGAAGCCATTAATTCCGATATGGGCAGTTGAGTTCGAGTTTTGCAGAAAGACAAGGGCAGTGAATCTTCAAGGAATGCTGAGATTTTGTAATGTTGCATGAAGAAAGGCCATTCTAAAGAAGAAAGCCTCCTCCACATCCAAGAGCTCCACCACCGCAGTTGTCTCCGGAGAAACCCTATTAAGCCATACCATAACAATCTCTTTGAGGTATGCCTGATGTGCTGTGGCATTAGAGATCAATTGTGTGGAATATGAAGATTTGTAGAATGAAACTATTTCTCGGATTATATCTTCATTTGTTGTGACTCGGGGACCATCAACAAGGCTGAGCTCTGTAATATCCGCAGAACTATGGGAAGAGCGCAAAAGGTGAGCCAGAGTTCTTCCAGGGCATTTGTCCATCACCATATCTGCGAGCCGCAGAATATTTACGAAGAAAAGCAACTTCCCTCTCAGCAAGATCACAGTATTCCTCTAAAAGGACAAAGCCACTGTCTGTATAAAGATGATGGAAAGGAGCATTCCCCCTATCAATGTCTGCAAGTTTGGCTTCCAATTGCGTCAGACTGTTGCAGAGATTGAGCAATAAAGTACTGCATGTTTGGAAATGCACATCCAGTGAATGTATACCATAAAGGCATCCCTTAGAATAGCATATTGGCTAACAGACCCTGTATTGATCTTCAAATACTCAAGGATGGCATCATGCAGCTCAGTCTGAAAAATCTTGTCTATCAAGGCGGTGGTGGGGAAGGACCAGCGGTGCTCTCAGCCTCCACTATAAGGGAGGGTTAGTAGCAATCTAATCAGGGTGTAATCAGAAAGCATATGTTGAAGTCCCTGCATGTACCACAGACAGAGGTTAAGGTCCACCGAGAAGAACCAGTGGTCCAGTCATGTCCACACTTCCTGTGGAGAAGAGTAAAGGGTATAGTTGTAGGGTGTTGGAGGTACCAAAAATCTTTGAGGTGGTGTGTGTGAAAATATCTTGAATAAAGCTTAAGGAGCATGGTTTACCTCCCAGACTAGTGCTTGCAGAATCTAAGGCAGGATCTAGGAGTAAATCTAAGTTGCCTCCCAATAAAATAAGATCTGCGTCAAAATTGTCTAATAGATTAGATATATTTCAGAAAAATAGAGGGTAGTCGGTGTTTGGAGTAGAGATATTTAAAAGGGGAATTCTCCTACCCAGCAGTGTCCCCGTCACTTTGAAAGGTAGGGACCTTGGTTGTCTGTAATAGCAGAATGGTGAATAAAGGGGAGGCTTTCATGAAAAAATATAGAGACTCTCTGGGAGTAGGAATTATTATTAGAAAAGTATCAGTGGGGCCCACACGATATTGCAAGTACAGGAGATGATTGTGGAGGGAGGTGAGTTTCCTGCAGAAATGCAATTTTAATGCTGTGGGGTTGAAGATATGATACACCGATTTGCCCTTTAGAGGATTGTTCAATCTGCAGACATTCCGGATAAGGACTGCCAGGTCCACAGATTGTTTAGTGCCCCATCAATGTTAAGAAGGTAACCATCAAGCATGTCAAGATGTATAGAATGCTTAACAATCAGTCTCATCCAGTCTACTGTAGAAACAGGAGATGAAGAAATATAGAAACATAGAGTTATAACAATCTCACTGAAAACCTGAGAGCCCCCCCACACAAAGCATAAGAAACTTAGTCAATCCCAGCAGAACCCAAACAATAAACAAAGGTCTCAACATTTTGAGAAACTGAATCATCCATGGGGAGCAGGCAGTGCCTCGGAGCTTAAAGCACGTTATGAAAGATAAAAACTAGCAGTGTAGTAATGGAGAAAGGCAGGGTTACATGACTGGAGAACTTGGATAGGAAGCAGACCATGGAGTAATGATGACATTATAATGTGGATATAACTTTCCATAAAACAGTGTGGAAATAACAGCTGAGAAACAACAATTTAGCCAAGGGGGAAAAGTTCAGCACTGGCCGACACGCTAAGGTCTGGAGAAGAACGTTCTGGGTGGTGTGATTCGAGGAGGGCCTGTTGTAGTCCCAGCTGTTTACAAAAGGTAAGTACATTGGAATGGGTGTCGAAAAAACATGGTTTACCATCTGTCACTACTCAAAGTCGTGCTGGATGGAACATACCATATTCAAGTCCATGCTTTCTAAGCAATTCCTTCGCATCAGTAAATTTTCCCTGTGTCTCCTGTACTGGCAGGGTGAAGTTGGGGTTAAATCAAGATTTGGTACTTGGGTACTGCAGAGGGGGCTTTTGCTGAGCCAAGCAAAGTATAGTGTTGTGGTCTCTAAATCAAAAGGCGAGCCACAATGGGGCGAGGTGGTGCTCCCGGTAGTGGATGAGGACTCAATGATCTGTGCAATCTCTCTCTTCACAACCAAGGCAGGGGAAAAGTGTTGGACGTTGAAAAAGTCAGCTATTAGAGTTTGTACAAAGTGTTCAGCGCAGCCCTTATTGGTTGACTCCGCCAGGCAGTTAATGCGTATATTATTCTGGTGTCATCGTGCCTCTAGGTCTTCATTTTAAAGGCTAAAGTCTTCAAGCAATGCTGTCTTTTTCAATCTACTGGTCACTATAGTGGTGTTGTCCTCCAGGACTGAGGTGCATTCCTCTACGGCCCCAAGTAAAGCGCCATGACGATCAAGGCGATCCCTCATGCAGGGGAGGCGAGATGCAAAGGTGTCACAACGTGCATCAATGGCATAAAAGCCAGCCTGCAGTTCTGGCATGATAGACGCCAAACCCTCTGGGGGGTCAGAATGCCCCGGTGCCTCGCGGTCGTCTTTGACTTCCGATGGGGGGGTGGGGTCAGTCCATCCAGTAGACTTGGGACAATCAAAGGTGAGCCTGCATTGCTTGGGGTCCCCCGGCCTATTTTGGAAAAGTGTCTGGAATGGAGCTGGCAATTGCAGGAAGGTGAGACCAGCCAGTGGTGAAAAGCAGTCATCCAAAATGAGACACCCAGGAGTACCATGTGAAGAAGTTGGCCCCAGCTCCTTGATTGAGGGAGAGAGCCCAGGTGGGCCCCCGTATGAGGTGCTGACGATGAGGCTAATGGAGCAGTGTCCCAGTAGTAAGTGAGAGTCGTGGGGGTTGTGTGGAGCAGCAGAGTAGCAGCAACGTCTGGTTCTACAAAGTAGGAGGAAACACCCAGCAAGGTCAAATGCAGGGCGCAGGGAGTGATGCAAGTAGGTACTCACTGGCTGATGTATGTCTGTAGGTGGCAGCAAGGCAATCAGCAATGGGTAGCCAAGCAGTAGCACAAGGGCGGGGGCAAAGGTGAAGCCATGTGGTCAACCCAGATGAGATTCGGCTGAGTCGTGGCCTAGTGTCCATGCTATGCTGACTTTAGTTGCTGGGCCTGGTCGATAGGCAGCCATCAATGCAGGCAGAAAGCCCGATACAGGCATGGATAGTGTCATTGTGGTGGTATTCCTCAGCCCCCAGTGAGCCTCTGCAGGTGTGAGCAAGGTGGAAAGGCTGTTAGATGGTGAGTGGCCAGTAACAAGAGTTGCGGGTGGAAGCCCGAGACCTCAGCAGATGGTAGTTCAGGGAGGGACCCAGTGAGGCACCACTGCCCTGGCCTCAGGCTCACCTGCGGCCCCATTCGCCGCTGGTCCTCTGAGGCAAGCTGGGTCAGCCCCTCCCTGGTCGAGAGCAATATGGCACGGAGGGTCAGTGCAGCAAGGGGTGGAGGTGCTGGGATGTGGTTGGGGCCTAATGTGGCACTACAACCTCAGCTTCAAGCTCACCCGCAGCCCCCAATGTCATGGCCTCTGAGGTAGGATGGGCTGTGTCCTCCCTCAGCGAAATCCAGCAGTCGAGAGAGGCATCGGGTGTCCAAGGGGAATTCATTCAGTCCTGGAGGGTGAAGAGTATGGATTGGCTGGAGCAAGATGGAAGCTGTAACCCTAAGGAGAAGGGCTGTAGGCACTATAGTTTCAATGTTGTGCAACCATTACAGTAGGCTTCTTGGCCACCCCCCCAGAACTTTTGTAAGTTGATGAGATCTGAATATTTCTACTACCACTACTTCTACTGCTACTACTAGTACTACTACTACTACTAATAATAATAATAATGATCATAATAATTAGAAGAACAAGAATAAGGTGAAGATTAGAATGTTTACATATCACTTTAGCATGAAAGTTTCAAAGTGCCTGGTGTTACTGTTAATCAACTCATTGGCACTCATTTAATTTGAATGGAAAAATGAAAAGTTGAAGCCTTACCGAGGATGCCGCGAGTGGTTGCAGGCTTGGAGTGGGTTGGGGATTAAGGGCTAGGGGCCAGATGAAGGTGGCTAAATACCGGTCGGTAACGCCGAAAGTCGTTAAATTTCTGCGTTAGCGACCGGTATTTAGCCATGTGCGATGTAGGTGACTTTAAACCTGCATGTAAAATAAGGAATCTCAAAATAGCAATACCTTATTTTTCTCTTGCATTTAAGGAATCGGAAATACCGATTCCTTAAATGCAATGTACGTAGCACTAAAAACAGTGCACTTCAGCTTTAAGGAATCGCTATTTACCACCAACTTCAAGTTGGTGGTAAGTAACGATTTCCTTTCAAAAGGCACTTTTTTGCTTTTTGAAATGGGCCATGTGTCACACATCCATGCCCTTAGGGCATGGATGTGCGCCACATGTGCACACATGCACATTTCAGGGGTGCAACAGGGTGTCCTTTGGACACCCTGGCACCCTTGAAATAGCTCCCGCTATTAGTGATTCGGTATTACCGAATCGCTAATAGTGAATCCCTTCACATTCATTCCTATGGGCCTCCTAGCCCAAAGGAATGAATATCACGGTATTCCTTAATATCAAATCTCAATTACCGATTTGTTATTAACGAATGTTAAGAAATCGCGAATATTTTGGCAATTTCTACCTACATTCAATTTAGCTAGTCCTTAATAGCGATTCGGTAAAAATCGCTATTAAGGACTCGCTAAATGGAAGTTACCTACATCTTTACCTTAGTTATGTATTTCTCCAAACATGCGTTGGAGGTGCGGTGGCGGTTGGGGACCGCCACACCAGCGGTCGGACCGCCATAATATGGCTACGGCAGTCGGTTGGTTGCGCCATTGGACTGCCTCAACTGCCAGGGATCTGAGTCCCTGCTAGTGCCTCAGTGGTCTGAGGTCGCAAAATGCTTGGCAGCGCCAGCATGTGTGCACACAGGCACCCCAGTTCCTGTATGCCATGGACTGCAAAGTCCATGTCGTACAGGAACTTGCTTTGGCGCTCCTTCTGTGCTGCAGTTCAAAGGCTCACATATGAGCCTTTAAACTTCACCTCTGAACAACCACCATGCCACCTGCCCACCAGACCATGAAATGACTCATAATCTGGCGGGCAGGTGGTAGTTGATTTTGGCAGTGTGGGAGCAGAGCACTGGCATGACAGCCTGCTCCCACACTGCTAAAGTCGTAATCAGGCCCTTACAGGCACATGCATCAAAGCATTTTGCGATCGCAAACGGTGCGAATCGCAAAAATCGTCCGTTTGCGATCGCAAAAATTGCTTTTGGAATGCATGAAACAAGTAGCCCCTCGCAATTTAAGAAATCACAAAAATTGCGATTTCTTAAATTGCAATTGCATTTAAGGAATCGCAATTTGCGATTCCTTAAATGCAATGCAGGAAAGTAAAAAGATTTGTGATTTTGCAATTAAGAATCGCAATTTACCATCACATGTAATGTGGTGGTAAATTGCGATTTGTTTGAAAAAAGCATCAAAGTGCATTTTTCAAAGTCCCATGTTACGCACACACATGCCCCTGGGGCATGTGTGTGCGTAACATGGGTGCACATATCAATTTCAGGGGTGCAACAGGGTGTCCTTTGGAAACCCCTGCACCCTTGAAACCGCATTCTCCATTTGCGAATCGCTAATTGCGATTCGCAAAATGAGTATGTCTTCCCATTCATTCCTATGGGCCTTTAGGCCCATAGGAATGAATGGGGAGGGATTCCTTAATTGCGACTCGCAATTTGCGAGTCGCAATTAAGGAATGTTTAGAAATCGCACATTTTTCAGCGATTCCTACATGCATAGGCATTTGCGAATTCTTAATTGCGATTCCTTAAAAATCGCAATTAGAATGATGCATGTACCTGTTAGTCTCCAACCTCCATATTTGCTTCACTTGTTTCACAATGTGACATTCAACTTCTTATTGAGGCTTTCAGATGCAATCCAGCTCTGTGGAGACTTTCTGTAGGGCTGAGTGTCTTAGTGGGGTGATCCTGTGTTTTCCTCACACCACCCAGAAAGGCATCTGCCAAATTCTGGAACTTGAATAATAGGCACTGCCACTAAAGTTCTTGTGTTGACTCGGGGACCGTCCCACAGGGACTGTGTTTCTGTTATGCCATGGTGTTGCTTGTTTGACTATCTGCAGGTTGATGTGCCCTTCTTTTTTTTGAGTCCAGGTGTGCTCTTCATGTCCTGGAATTATTATGGTGGCAAAAAATATGAGTAGTCAGGTCAGAAGAGGTCACAAGCCTGAAGGAGTTTAATAGAGCTTACTAAATGATAGTCTCAATTTTCTACAATCAGAGATCAAGGGATGTAGATTTTTTTCACAAAATGCTTCTTCAAATCTCACAGAATCATAAGGTGGACAGGAGACTTTACAACAGTCTTTGGAGCTTTCTGAATATTTGCTTTTTCTCCTTGGGATGATGCATTATGTCACAATCGACAGAAGTCATATCTCAATCATAGATTCTTTTTACTTATTTGACACAATATAAAGGAAGCATTCAGCTCTCAATCCTGAATCATATTGTGTTGCCCATCCCTCTTCACTCCTATTATCTTAAGAGATTTACATAGACCATCCTTCCAGGGATAACTAACTAATGAAGATGATTTGAAAAGGAGAGAAGGAAGCTTTCAGACTTCCATTATCACTCCAACTGCATTCCCTTGACATGCTTGACTGCTTATAAAGTCCCACCCTTGGGAGGGGCCCTGCCCTAATGCTTTCCCTTGTATGCAAGTCGGATTTCTTTCCTGACTGAACTTCTGTTGAGAAAATATTTGCACTTCTATTGTATGCTGCTGGTTCTTAGCACAGCTGTGTTTGGGAGAGGTGCCCCATGGGAGGTTTCCATCAGAAAGCACTAGTACACAAAATTAGAACAATAATAAAGGAATGTGGACTGCTTGAGGAAACCCTGCTAAGAGATCACTACCAATTCAATCCATCATTGAGAGGTATCTAGGATGAACAATGAAGATGTAAATTGAGAAAGCAGAGGAGGCAAAAATGAGTTTCCATTTGCCCACAGACCTTTTCCTCAGGAGAAGTGGTTATAGCAATAGGGAACACTTCTTTGTTCATATTGAAATTAAATTAGGATTTCTGAAGTGCACTACTACCCGCGGGTGTCTAGGCGCTGACTTCCAAGGGGGAAAAGGGGTAGAGAAAACACCAGACATCAGTGAGGCACAAGAGAAGTTGAAGAGCATACTAAACTAATTATGTAAGCGCTTTACGAAAGGTAAGCAGATTATTCAAGGTTTTGAGAGTAAGCAGCATGGTATTCCAGACTTTGGCAGTTGCGACTGCAAAACTCTTGCCTCTCTAAGTAGCTCTTTTAACAACCATATTAGCCTGGAAAGCAGATCTTAGGTTCTGGCAGGGATATAACGATGGAAGAGTTGCCTAATAGAAACTGGTCCCTCAGAATGGAGGGCTTTGAAGGCTATGGACAGGGATTCAATCATTACCATTTATTGACCGGGAGCCAGTGGAATAAGCGGAGATACTTGGACACCGACTGATGTTTTGGGATCCCTAACAGCAGCCTAGCGGCCGCATTCTGTCCCATTTATAATTTGTTCAAGGCTTTCTTATGGGCAGTCAAGAAAAGCCCATTGCAGTAGTCGATTTAAAAAAAGACTAGTGTGGTAATCACTGCTTTATGTAGGTCCAGAGGGATAAATGGGGGGATCTGTCTAAGAGATTTGAAAATGAAGAAACAAGACAAGGTCATTGCATTGGCATGACCCACAAAGGAGAGTTTTTCATCCAATTGAACTCCCAAATCTGTCACCTTTAGCACAGGAGAGGGGACTACACCCATTTCTTGAGGCTGCCAACTGGGGGACCAAAATGATGGTTTATTATCAAAAAGCAGCCCCAAAGTTTTATCTGAGTTCAACTTCAAACAGTTGTTAGACATCCAACTCCCAATCTGCAGCATGCAGTTGTGGAAGCATTTGGTTGTATTATCAAAATTCTCTGTGACTGACACTTTGGGTGTCATCAGATTAGGAGACAACCGAGAAACTAAGGCCTTTGATCAGTGATGCCAGAGGTGCAACATACAATTTAAAAGGGTGGGACTCAATGATGAACCCTGTGGTACGCCACAGGTAATGGTGATAGTAGTAGGTCTGTGACCATTACATTCTACATACTGCGTTCTGTCAGCAAGAAATGAACATGCTACATTGACAATCACCTGAAAAGAGTAAAGAAAATCATAATCTTAAATGTAATGGCTCCAATTTTCCTTACAAACAGAAATTAGGAAATGCAGAGCATTTTGAAGTCTAATGGACCTGTGCTGGGGATGACAGTTGTGAGTAGTTGTGGCCTAGTCTTTTGCCAAACCTCTCTACAATTTACAACCTTTCACCTCCTAGATGAAACTTTTTCCATAACAATAAAGACTTGGTAGAAATCCATGAACGTGCTTATCTTTCTGACTGATGCCAGACTTTGCCTTCCATACAATTTGTTCCAAGTTGCTTTTTCACAGACAATCTTATCTTATAGTAAAGTACTTCAGTTGTGCCTCCTTATATCTGTGCTTGGCACACAATTGGCTGCAGATGTCAGTCTATGTAGCGTTCTTTAATGTGCTCTTTTTCCAGAATTCTAGAGCAACTTAGAAGAGGTTCTATCTCCTGGGCCATCAGAACTATTTATTTTTTGGTGAGGTGAAGCATCTTGCATACCCTTAACTGGCTGCCTCTTGTATGCTTTATTGGTGGAATCACTTTATTTTCACTAAAAATGTAACTGGAAACATTGGTGGTCATCCCTTCAAGCTACTACATTGTGGTGTTTGTGGTTTAGGCACTCGGTCAAAACTGTGTGAGCATGTCCCACAACCAACGCTTGAAGTGCTCTGATTTATGAAGTTTCGTAATTGTGGCTGGCTCTTACAGTATTGACCACAGGCTTCAAACAAGCTCCAGATTATCTTCAATTTCAGTCCACTGCATCACTCCACTGTATATTGAATAATTTGCAAAACTATCTCCATCAAAAAAGGTCTCTAGTGAGCAAGTTTGCAGGTGTTCTTTCTGGGTTGAAAAAAGGAGTGGGTGATGAGGCTTTGTGCTGTTTTAATAAGATTCTGTGTGGTTATTTTAGATGTGCTAAGCAAGAGGATGTGATTGTTGAAATAAAAACGTTTTAGTTAAAGTGTCTTTTTCTTAGTGCAGATCTTGTTTTGGATATCGTAATCAAGGAACTTGGGCTTCTAAATTACCACTGCACCCCTGGATTCCTGTTTAGGCATGGGTTAGTAACCTAAAAATATGGACATCACGAGGCTTGGCTCAGCCGGCTGCAAGATGGCCGCACTCTGAGTAAATTCTGCCGGCCAAGCTGATAATCCAACAAAATCCTGCACGCAGCGTTGGAGCTGCATGCCTGCTCAATTCCTTCCTGTTTCTCCTTGTTTGTGGGCACGGATTGATCCTACTCTGAGTTTTCGAGGGGGCTGCCTCATCGAGCTTTGCGGCTGGGACCTGACGCCATGAGGGGGCCTGTCCGTTGGCGTGTGACCGGCGCTGCTGAATTCCTGACTCACCGCCCGGGCCTCTCAGGATCCGGATCGTCGCATCAGAACCGGTCTGCAGACCCGCTCCTCTTGCCCTGGTGAGTCGTGCAGCAGCAGGTGTTCTCTGTGGCCGGATTGGGGGCACGTGCACTGTACCGTGGGGCCCAGGTGCTTCATATTGTTTGGATGTGTGCTCTCTCCGCTCACACCAATCGCCTCTCCGCACCTCCGCTAAGGCCCCGAGATGCAGGCGGCACGCTCCCAGTGATTCCCCACTGCTCCTGCCCCCACAGGTGCTGGCTACTGGCGGCTCTCTTGGGCTCTTGTGGTGCGTCGCTAGAAGTATCCTTCTAGCATTTCTCCTCCCCGGGGTGGCAGCTCGCCCCTCAGGCCCTTACCGCCTCCCACCGCGTGGCCGGCGCTCCAGGGCCTTTTCCTCGCATTGCCTCTCTCTGAAGATCTCCTCGCCGCCCTGGGGCTTTAAATCGCACAGGCTCCCACTGCAGCGGCTAACTGACCGGTTATACCCTCCTGGTCAGCCACACACTGATTCCTGCCCTGATTGGCTCATCGCGTTGGGAGCAGCGCTGGTGACCTGCCATGGCTGACGATCTGCAAAATTCGCCTACAGCCAAGACACGTACTCCCATCATTACAAAACTGCCGGTGCCCGCCCTGGGGGCCTAGGACTGTGCCAGATATCCTGCCAGCCCTGCGTGTTACGGCCTGCTTCCTGTCGTCTGTCCTCCCTCCTTTTCCAATCCTCCACTAAGGTGGCGCTCCTGGGCTATGGTGGCACCACACTGGTCTCATCCTGCTGGCATTTCTCCTCCCCTGACCAGCTGTGTACACCTCAGGACCTTATCACCTCCTGCCACGCGCTCAGCCCTCCCGGGCCTTTAACTCACATCGCCGTGGTCTGAAGTTCCCTCCCCGCCCTGGGCTCCGCCGGACTCCACTGCAGATGCTTTCTGCTTGACTATACCCTTCCGGACGACCACTTGTTGATCCCCGCTCTGCTTGGCTCCTCGCGTTGGGAACTGTGTTAGTGACCTGCCTCAGCTGATGCTCTGCGAATTTCGCTTACTGCCTCGAAACAGGCTCCCACCATCACAAAACTGTCGCTGCCCGCTCTGTGGGCCTAGGACTGTCCCAGATATCCTGCTGGCCCTGTGTTTGGTCGCTTGATTCCTATTGACTGGCCTCCTTCCTTCTCCAATCCTCCCCCTCGGGCCTCCATTGACTGTGTCTCCTGCAGTTGCGATTGTTCTCTTCTTCTTTGAGCGGCCCCTGCCCACGTTGTAGTGTCAGAGCATGTGGAAGGCTGACCCCAAACAACCAAAACTTGCCTTTGTCCAACGCAACCAAACACAGCAGGATGGGGCAGCCACTGAGGTGGGGGAGCTTAACACCCAGGATGACACCAGCCCAGCCAGGGAGGACGACTTGAAGGCCATCATGTTAGACGTTAAATCGGCGGTTACTGGTATTGCCACCCAACTGGATCATCTCTCGGCCCGGCTGGACAAAGTAAAGGCCAGGGTCGACTCCCATGATACGCGTATGGCCTGGCCGGAGCAAGAATTTCTGACGCTGAGGACGCAGCGGCGCAGGACCATCATAAGCTCCTTCATATGGGCAACATTCTTGAGCTTATCTTAAACAAAAATGAGGATTTGTAGGCGTGCTCCCGTCGGAGTCACCTTCGCATCACAGGAGAGCCCGAATCAACCAACATCGCCAAAATTAAGAACTTTATGGAGCAACTCATCTGTGAGCTCTTTGGAGAGATCCTCTCCCCCTTTTTCATCATTAGGCGTGCTCACCGCTTACTGGGTCCTCGTCCCGGCCCTGGACTACCGGCCCAGCCCATCATCGCCTAGCTGCTGAATTTAAGAGACCGGGACTCAATCCTTCGCGTGGCCAGGGAAAAGGGGGAAATCCACCACCAAGGGTACTCTTTGGCTTTTTTTCCCGACTACACAATGGAGGTGCAGGATGCCCGCCGAGGATTCTTCAGAAGCATGACACCTCTTACTCTCGGGCATATCCTGCTAAGCTGCTTGTCCGACAAGGCTCTGAAATGCAAATCTTCACAGAACCACAGGCTGCTCTAGCCTTCACAAAGAAACTCAACAAGACCCAGCGATCTCCACCACCTAGCGCCTGGTTCGGAGGTGCTGGTGACATGAGCGATAATGACTGACTGTTGCCTCCTGCTTTTGACTCACTGACTTCTTTGCCTACTAATGTTGGGTGGCCCCCTGTGGCTGCACTTTAATCTGTTTCATGTTTTATATGTGTCTTTCCCCTCTATTGATGTGCCTCCGATCCCTGTTGGCTGGGCTCAGGGCCTCGTTGCAGGTACGGGGGGTTCGCATCACCCCAAGGGTCAGCTGTTTCCTCCTCATATCATCACTCGCTGGAGGTGCCCCTTTGTGCCATTTACTACTTGCCCATTGCAACCACACACCTTGGGTGTCCTGGATTCCCCTTCACCTGATTTCCACCGATGAGCGCACTTTTGTATGGCTTGGAGTCCCTGTCTCTTTGTCAGGGGTGCATGCCGGGCGACACCATGCCTTCCTGGGATGATTCCCGTCCAGGTTATCGCTTTTTTCCTTCCCAGTTGCGGGTTCCTTGGTGGGTGGGTTTGTTTCCACAGCCTGATTGGGGGGGTATGGTGTGAGTAGTGGGAGGTTGGGTTATTGGGAATGTTGCCTCTGAATGAGGCTTTTGTTTTAATCTTGCCTTTAGCTCTTTCCTGCACTACAACTGTTGTTGCTATGCACTTCTTGTTATGTTCTTTACTGCACTTCTCTACCCAACTGCACGAGGTTCTATATGTACTTTTAACCTTCCTCGTCATTCACTTCTTTGGCATGGTGCTATGACAGATACCTCACTATGGACCTGGAACGTCTCTGGTCTTAAGACCACCGTAAGGTTTGCCTGGTCCATGCCCACCTTACCCAGCATAAGGTAGACATTTGTTTCATACAGGAAACCTTTCTGCTGCCCGCTACCTCTTTCAGACTACTCTCCAGGCTCTGGGGCAAAATACATTCCTCCTTTTACTCTAACTATTCCTGTGGGGTGTCTATCCTGCTGCGCAGAGGGCTTCCATGGCAACCTCCCAGCCAATCATTGACCCTGAGGGCCGCTTTGTCGTCCTGCACGGCTCCCTCCTGGCCCAACCTGTGACCTTGGCTGCGCTATACAGTCCCAACAATAGCGACCCTGATTTCTTTGTACATGGTTTGGCACAACATCTCCTCACTGGGCCCACTGTGCTTCTTTGGGGGGGAGACTTTATTATGTCTACCATGCTAGATCACTCCGGACCACACACTTCCCATCAACAAGCAGCTTCACTATTGAGCTCTATTCTCACTGACAACTCCCTGTATGACACGTGGTGACACACTCGCCCTGAGGCACCCGAAGGCACTTGCATGACAGGCTCCTGTGGCTGCTGGTCCCGCTTGGACCTCTGGATTACTACTCTGGACGCATTTGTGTGGCTCACCTCTGTTGAGAATATGGCGCGCACCCTCTCAGATCAAGCTCCTGTTCACCTCTGTCTGCGCCTCCCTCACTCCCCATGTCACGCGTTCTCTTGGCGGGTTCCCCCTAACGGGCTGCGGGACTCTATCTTCTGCGATGAGATACAAACCGCAATTAAGAATTATTTCAAGCTGAACAAGGGCACTGATTTGCCCAAAGTGAACTAACCATGGTCATGCCATGCTCAATTTGAAGTTTGCTAATTTCTTATGAATAAAATGTGTATAAAAAAACTTGTATTTTATGGATTGGTGACAAATTCTCATTTTACTCCTGAAACTGTCCAATTTTACGGAGATTTTCTTCATATAGAATGCTCAGAACTCTTTGTGAATATGACACGTAAACTTAGGGAATAGCTATTTACTATGAATAATATTTCTGATGCTGTTTTTGTATTTTTTGTATCTGTGTCTATGACATTTCTCATTATATTTTCAAAATGTCCTATGAGATTTCATGTACTACATTTTTTTATTATTTCTGTTCTAGAAATCACATGTTGAGTAATCTTAGTCACTATTTGTTATTATGTTTAGTACTCTGCTAATTTGAGTAAGAGGTGGTATCCCTTACTGCTGGGTCAACTAGAGTGAAGGCACTGAGCTGTCAAGGTAAAACATGGGTTGTCTGAGAATATTGGGTTTCACTTGATTATTGGGGTTCAGCACCCACAATAATGCACATCACTGATTAACACAAAACAAAGTATTTTAGAACAACAATCAATAAACCTGATAAGGGTAATTTCCAATCAATTCAAGCAGATAAATCGGAGGACCTATGGAATAGCCATTTTGCCACTCATTATAACATTGCAACAAATACAAGTAAACTTAATTCTGTAGCAAATGGGAATGAGAATGGACACTTTATGTATGCACTGTAGACCAGTCACTGACTTCTGACTGAGAGTGATCCGGTCCACATTTTTTGCAAAAAGTGGAAGCACAGAATGGAGCTGAGAGGGTCGAGAGTGGCGGGGCTGGGAGCGGCGGAGAGTGTGGTAGAAACCGTTGCAGTCGAGCCAGTGGAGCCACGATACCTCGGACATAGAGGCCGTCGTGCTGTCGAGCCCTCACCCTCGCCAGTAGCAGTGGCAACACCACCGAACCCTCTGCATCGCAGAGCAGCAGCAGGGTATAACGCGGCAGGAGCCACAGCGGTGAATAACGTGGCAGGAGCCGTGGCGATGAACTACGTGGCAGGAGCCGCAGCGGTGAATAGCGCGGTAGGTGCCGCTGAAGTGATCAACACGGTAGGCAGGCGCGCAACAACCATTGGGCTGGAAGGGCTTCAGCCCCCCCCGTCAGGTTCCGTGGGCTGGGCTGAGGCTGCCAGGCAGTAGTCAAGGTTCATCGAGGGTATTACTCGATCCGTTCTAAAGCCCTGGCGGTCACAGCTTTCGTCTGTGTTTATCCTATTTACCGTTCTTTCTTTTAGTAGACTCCCCCGCATGACCCTTTCATTCCTTAATGGCTGCATCTGCATGATAACAGCGGGGAGACTGGCAAAGTTAAAGGGTTTAAAGGTGTGAAGTAAAGTCGACCCCGGCCCCCTGCCCCGTCCAGGAATGAACAGAGTATCCTGCAAACACAAAAAGGAATACACCCACATCACAACAGATTTTTGCAAAGAATGTAAGGGAGAGATGATTCTAAAGTGGGATATGCTATACATAGGGTTGCCACATTTTCAGATGGAAATGGGGACGAGGCTTGTTAGTGGATAGCAATTTATGAACAAATCTGCTGTTAGTCTGTTAAAAAAGAAATCACTCACATCTCAACTTTTTTGCTCAGGCAATTTCATTTTATTTTATAATGTCATCAAACAAAAATGACAGGGGTTTAAAATGAACACAGGGGAGCGAGTGTTAGAGAAAGTATAGTAGTCTTGAGGAGTTCGCAATGCACACTCGGATATTATAGACAATAATAAGACATCATCTGGAGCACAGTGAATGTGAAGCTGCAATTATTGCATTGAACAACTGAGTATTAAGTCATAAAGTCAGGTCATCAAAAATGTTTAGAGACAAATATTGAACAGCGAAGAGCAAGACTCTGTTAGCTTTATTAATAATTTAGGAACTGTGAATGTTGCTTGGTAATAATTTTGATGTAATATATGCAGGGCAACCGAAATTCTGCAGGAGGGGAGAGCCAAATTATGCACTAAGATTGAGTAAATTATGTGGCATAATGCTGCACATTTTGTGATAGCATTACAATATTAGTTTGTAATTTTGACACTTTTTAACACTGTCTAAACATTGATTACATCTCATTAATACCAGTTTAAAACCCAAACACAGAAATAAGCAACAGAATGGTGACCAGTCACCATTTGCAAAGGTCCTTCCACTGCGTGGCAACATGTTGCTGCGTTTTTAGTAACTTTTGAACGTTTAAGCTAAAAACATTTTTTTTTCTGTTAACATCTGCAGATTGTGAGGCAGATGATAGTTTGTGGCAAATGCAGCAAATATTTAACTATGCGAAAAAAAAACACAGCCATACAGTTGCATACCTCCAGTGGCTCTGGATATATACCTGTATTAACTGCTTGATCTTCGTATTTCGAACAAGAATAACTATGAGCTTTTTTTAAGTTCCAAGGTTTTTTTTTACCGGCAGTTACTTCAAAATACCCGCTGTTTAGGTAACAGACTGGCCAGGTGGCAATCCGATGGGAAATTACAGCATGGAGTGAAACATGGATGAAAGTGTGGCAGAGCTACTGTGCAAAAGTAACAGGCTATAGGAGTGAGGGAGGGAGCAGGGGGAAAGGTGAGTGTATGAGGGAAATAATCAGTGAGAAAAAGTAACGCTCAGCAAGAAAGAGGAAGGGTGGACATGCATGGAAGAAGGTAAGAGATAGGGGAGAGCTGACAGTTGAAGATTAGGGCATGGAGGTAAGGGGTGCAACTGCAACTGCGGACACTGCTGACATATTGAACCGATATTGCTCATTATAAAGCATACTCATGCAGCTCTGGTAGCAAAGATTGACACTCTAGTGCTTGATGTAGGATTAACTCGGATCAGAAGAAACTGGCAGTTTTAGTTTCAGAAGCCAAAGAAAAACTGACAAGAGATCAGAGTGCTCTGGAAGCACTTTGAGAATGTGCAAGACAGAATCTCATTCCTTGAGTACTGAGACGAAAATGAGGAAGGAAAAGGTATGAGGACCAACATTCAGATAGGGGGCCTCACCGAACAAAGAGCTTTAGCACTGAATGTTTTTTGGAAGGGTTACTAAGTATAACACTTGCAACCTATTACCTGACAAAATTCTTCTCAGTTGAACAGGCACAGGCCCATATTATAACTACTGCCATCCAAAGGGCCAGCCAGAGCTATAATAATGTCATCTGCTGCTACTACAGAGTTTGCTCAACTTTGTTTCACTTGCCACAAGAGAGCTAACTGTTATACTGCAGACAAAGCGGCATAATCTTGCAGTGTGCTAGGCAAGATGACACAAGCACTGCCAAAAAGTGGGCAGGCCGGGCAATTTTCTTCATGTTTTGCTCCTTGAAGAGGCCATGCAATGCACTATAAGTGAGACTTTCGGCATGATGTGCAGCATTTTTCAGAGTGAAGGGTTAACTGTAATCATAGTCATGCTATGAAACAGACCATGACCATGCTGTGACAAAAGTCTGGCTTCCAGTTGACAGGTTGTGGTAGGCAAGCATGCCTAGGCAGGTGTATTGAGCCTCTTATATGAGACCTTTATTGTTATAGATTCAGCATCATTATGGAACATTAAACAACATGCAAGAGAGGTTTCTGCACAGTTTGCATCCTGAACAATTATTTCTAGGTGCCTTAAAATATAATGATCCTGAAAAAGGAGCCACAGTGAAGGAAAGCAATTGCACAGGGTCAAACAGCTTAGACATTATAGATAGCCAGGTTCTTTGGGACAGGGCACCACCATAGCTCCAGACTGGCCTGGATGGCCCATACACAATTGATGATACACAAGTACTGATTTCTGCAGAATACACTCCAATGGTGCAACAACAGAGGAGAGCATATCTGGAAGTTAAGAAACAACTCCCTGAATTACACCTCAAGTACATGTTTTCATTCTAAGCGGACCTGAAAGACTTGTACAATGGGAAATTTGCATCTACACTGATACATCCGCAGTATGGAAATGGGCTGAAGCTCCGACAAACTCTGGAAGCCCTATTTATTGGTCATCCCAGAACTGATTGAAATCCCTACCGCAACGTAGGGGAAAAACACAAAAGGTTGACAGACCATCCGCTACTCTACACAAGCTGAGAGGGCTGCTGCAGCAGTGGAGGCAATCCATGCATCGCTGGGCTTATCACCAGTGGCTTAGGAGACAGCACATTGGTGATTAGTGGCAACACAAATGACCCGGAAACTTTCCTGAATATGGGACGCGTGGCTGAAGCTTAGTACATGTGCAAAATAATAAGGCCCACTGCCTGCTCTTAGTTAAACTGGCCTGGGTTATATTGCCTTTTAGGATTCACTCATGGAAACCTCAGGTGGCTGTGCTGTGAGATGCAACATTTTGGGGGGCTGTGAGGGATGCCAATGTGGACTATTGTAGGGAAAGTGGAGGTACATTATGGAGAGTGCTGACTGAATTCTAAGTTTTAAAGCTAATGATTCGGGCAGTGTGCATCAGCATAGTAATTGGGGCACGAGTGCTGCTAGAGAGGGCTCAAACTTTAATCATGCTGCCGCAAATGACAGAGATTCTAGTCGTGATTCTGCAATTTGTCTGTGATAGTTTTGATAGGACTTTGAAGCAACCACTCTCTATGATGAATATATTTATTTATTTATTTATTTATTTGAGCGATTTTTAGAGCGCGCAAATACCCAAGGGTGTCTCGGCGCTATAGTTGCAGAACTCTCATATGGGAAGGGGAGGTTAGGCTGAGAACAACCAAGTTTTGCGTTTTTTCAGGAAATTGAGTAGGGTCGGAGCAGATTTGATGTGGAGGGGCAGCGTATTCCACAATTTGGCTGTGGCGACGGAGAAGCGTTTGTCGCCCCATTTAGCTCTTCTTGTTCGAGGGACTCTTAACAAGTGGGCTAAGGATGAGCGTAATGTTCTTGGGTGTTCGAGCGGGCAGAAGGCTTGTCTTAGAAATAGAGGGCCTCGGTTGTGGATAGCTTTATATGCTATGCATAAAGCCTTGAATTTGATCCGACTCCTCACTGGCAGCCAGTGTAGCTGTCGGATGTAAGGGGAGATAGATGAAAATTTAGGGATAGATAACAGGGTCCTGGCTGCTGCATTTTGCACTGTCTGCAATTTGTTGAGGACCTTTTGTTGTGCGTTTAGTAGCAAGGCATTACAGTAGTCTGTTTTGGAGAAGACTAAAGTGCTGACTAAGGTTTTGCCTGCAGATGGAGGTAGGTATGGGGTTAGGTTTTTGATCCTTTTTAAAATGTGGAAGGAAGAGGAAACCACCGAATTAGCATGCTGTTGGAAGGACATCTTGTTATCGAAAATTACTCCTAGGTTGCGTACCTTGGTCACTGGTTCTGGAGGTTGTCCCATCTGAGGTGGCCACCATTGCGGGGACCATGTAGGTTGCAGCCTCCCGAATGCCATCACTTCTGTCTTATCAGAATTTAGTTTAAGACAATTGGATGACATCCAGGAGCTTATTGCCTTCATTCCGTTTTGGAAGTTGGCTGCCACAGAAGTGCCGTCATTGTATACGGACAACACCAGTTGGGTGTCGTCAGCGTAGGTAGTGAGGGAAATTCCATAGGATTTTATGACCCTCGCCAAGTCAGACACATATATGTTGAAAAGTGTCGGACTTAGCGAGGATCCCTGCGGTACTCCACAAGGCAGAGAGAAGGTCTGAGAGATGTAGTTACCCATTTTCACTGTTTGCAGGCGGTTGGACAAAAATGAGGCAAGAAGTTTTTTGGCTTTGTCTTTTATTCCTATGGCCGCGACACGGTCGATCAAAGTAACATGATCGACCGTGTCGAAGACTGCGGAGAGATCTAAAAGTATCAGTATCGCAGCACCTCCGTTATCCATTGTGGACCTTATCTCGTCCGCTGCTTTTAAGAGCGCAGTCTCTGTTCCGTGGCCTTGTCCAAACCCAAACTGGGTGTCGTCCAGTAGGCTGTTGTCATGTATGTAGGTTGATAGCTGAGTGTTCATGATTTTTTTAAAAATCTTAGCAGGGAACGGGAGGCATGCGATGGGTCTGTAGCTGGCAGGAAGGAGAGGGTCTAGGGTAGGCTTTTTTAGAAGAGGTTTAATGATAGCCTCCTTCCAGACAGAAGGGTAGATGCCAGTTGCGAACATTGCATTGCAGATGGTGGATAGTGAAGGGGCAATGGATTCAGGGATGAGATTAAGAATGCCCGGAGGGCAAGGATCAAAGGGTGAACCTGATTTGGTTCGGGCAATCAGGGGTTGGATGAGTTCTTGCGTGGTGGCTTCAAAGGCTAGGAAAGCTGGGACATTATCGGAGGTAGGTTTCAGAGTGGAAGTGGGAGAAGGGTCAGGGGAGAAAGTGGTGAAAATGGCTCTGACTTTGTCTTCGAAGAATTTGGCCAGAGCGTCCGATAGAGCCTGTGATCCTTCTGGGCGAGGTGCGAGGGGATTGGATAGGTAACTGACCACCTGAAATAGTTTACCTGTCGAGTTTTTGGCCTGATTTATTTGGTTGGTGTAGTAGATGGTTTTCTCTGCTGTTATGAGTTTTTTGTAGTTGGATAAAGCGGTTTTGTATGTGATTTTGTCAGGGGGACTGAAGTGGCGGCACCACTGCCTTTCTAGGTTCCTGCAGTATTGTCTCTGCAGTCGGAGCGGTTCGGTGAACCAAGGAGCAGAGGGGAGTTTTCTACTCCGGTGTGAGATTTTGATGGGTGCTAACTTATTGCAAGCTACATTTAAGTTGTTCAGGTAGTTAGCAGATGCTACTATGGGATCCTGCTCATTTGGCATTAAGCTGTCCCGCATTATCTGTGTAAGATGGTCCAGATTAATGTTTTTCCAATCTCTAAAATTGGTAGGCGAAGAAGGTGTAGAAGGGGAAGTGCTGGAGTTAGTTGGGATGGAAAAGCAAACAGCAACATGATCCGTCCAAACTAGTGGGGTCACCCTGCTGATGGAGATCTTTGGGTTGTTGGTGAAGAGTCCGTCCAAGGTGTGTCCCGCCTTATGGGTGGGTTCTTTAACAATTTGTAAGAGACCAGCTGCCGCTAGGTCATTGATTAGTGTTGAAGTATCGGGGTCCTCAGTGGCTTCTAGATGAAAATTGAAGTCACCCAGAATGGTGAAGTGTGGGGATCCTATTGAAGCCTCGATTAGGTTGTCTAAGAACGAGAGGAATTTGGATCTGGACCCAGGAGGGCGGTAGATTAACATGCCTTTGAATGATGATCTACCGGAGAGGCCTATAGTAAAGAGCAGTGCCTCGCACTCGGAGTAGTTTGACTCTGTTGTTGTTATTTTGAAATGATCTTTATAAATAATAGCTATTCCTCCACCCTTTCTTTTGGGTCTGTCTAGCTTGCATACGCAGTAGTTGCTGGGCGTAGCATCTCTGAAATCAGGACCGGAGGAATCGTCACCCCATGTCTCTGTAACAAATAATAGGTCTAATTTATGTGAGTCTATGAATTCGGCAATTTCAAATTTGTGTTTCGGCAAGGACCGTACATTTATGAGTGCTGCTATACAGTATAAAATCCTGGGGCAGCTGCTAGCAAATAGATTGTTGCCTTTGCTCTCTGTCTCATGATCAAAATGGCTTCATTTTGGACAGTTAAACTTGAACTCTCAGAGAGTGGTTTACTCGATGGCAGCCCTCCTAGATGTTTGCCAGCAGTGGCATCCTTGCCCTTTTCAAAATTAATACAATTTAATTTTCTTCATCAAAACTATCTCACTCCAAGGAAGCTCAGAAAGATATGGAGATTAAAGATTAATCTTTAAGACATGAGGGTCTAAAGACAGATTTGATCATCATCTGTCTTTAGGAGTGCTGTAATCTATTAGACTACTGGAAACATGACCCAAACAACAGCAAAAGTAGTGGGTGAAAGAATAGACTGTACTTGGAGGGTGAGCAACGTGGTGTTGTTGCCTAGAGCCAAAAGAAGGAAGACTATTCAGGTGTGCAGATTTGACCATAGTGGCAGCAACATGTAGCGTAGCTATGCCATGAAGAGCAACAATAGCACTTAACAAAAAAAACTGTTTGAGGAAGACAAAGAAATGGGTGGAGGCAGAATGTACAACAGTGAGAAACTCAGTTATACACATTTATGGAACAGAGAGGCGGAAGCAATAATGTTGTAAACTGAACGACTTTCGGATTATAGGCCACCCTCAATGACCGGCCCTCCCAACTGCATAAAAGACTATACTGGTATGTGGTTAACAATTAAATATAGACTGTATAAGAGGCAGAAGATAATCAAGGGATGGACACACACTACTCACCGGAACAGCAGATACACTGTTGAGTTTGATAGACTCACGACCAGTGAGAGACACAGTTTACTTGGGGTCCAAATCAGTATCCTATGGTATTGCATAGTTGTGATCACCCGTTAAAAACAGGTTAAAGCTGACCCCCAACACAGTTTTTTGCATTGTTTACTGAGGTATACATCTTATTGTCTGCACTTATGGAAGGATTGGCTATGTCACATAAAAAGAACATTTTAAAATAACAATGTATGTCCTTTAAGGTGATATTCATATGCACTGTAATAACATGATTGTTTTAAACTTTATAAAATGTTTATTAAAATACCAATTATTTGGTGCAATATAGCATTGAAGACAATGCCCTGGAGTGTCTTACCTTTTTTTCTATCTAAGAGGGCATAAACAGTCCACATCCCGCTATTTTAGTTATGTTCGAGACCTCTCAATTGCAGATTCCCACAGGGCTTTTCTCTGAGCCCTACATTGTTTACTCTTTATCTTATTAAGTTCCCTTTATTTATACAACCCTTTAGTTTCTCTGTGATGTCCTACACAGATGATATCATAGGATCATTTTCTTCAGCAATGATTTGGGTTCTGCTAAGAGAAATTATGATCTTGCTTTTTCACAGTTGCCTCCTGGATCAAGTCAAATCAAAACTCAATAGTGTCAACACAGAGGGCTTCATCTTTAGGGAACCTTCCCTGAATAGATATGGTCTTCACTTTGGTGGGGGAGCTGGACCCATCGCCCACTCAAGGTTGACTCAGCAAAAAATCCCAAATTCATTTTCAACGACATTTTCTCATTCGTTCAACCGATCAGGCACATTTTCTTCTTGCATTAACAGCATTCTCATGCTATGCAAAACTATCTCTTCTTGCAATCATAGTACTGCTATCAATTCAACTATTTTCTCACAACCAGATAATGGAAGTCTATCTTGGGCTTCCTGCTTTCAAATCATTCAAAACCATCCTGCAAGCCTCATCTGAGGCCTGCCCCCTTTCTTCACAATCTCTTCTCACTCACTGTTATACTGTCTATTGCCTTTGAATGTGAAACAATGTGACTTCAAAGTGTTCTTCCTAGATCTTGGCACTCTCCATAAAGCAGATTCTCTGCTTCTTCACCATTGTATCACTCTATATATTCTTTCCAAAATCCTATGCTTTACAGAAGTCAACTGCCTGCATTCCTAACATTAGGCAAGTACCTCTTGGATGCTGATACTGCTCCTTTCTGGCATCAAAGCATTGGAACTCTCTCGCTCCCGAGCTCCAGAGACTCCAGTCCTCCATAAAAAAGTGCCTTTTCCATATTAGTGCATTCTCCACCTCTCCTTCATTTACTGCTCAGCCCCAGGCTGGTTGGTTAGGGAAAAAGTGCACTTCACATATTAATTTTAATCATTCATTTCATTCAGTAGAATAAAAACTATAGAAGTGTGCTTAAACTGCACTATTTGCCACAATTTTTCGAACCACTCTGGGAGGTGGGACGATGGAGGAACCCAAATATCTTCTAAAAGTATTTTGAACGGCTAATGGGTTGAAGCCAATACAATTGACCTCAGGTGTTTTACAGTGCATCATATGTCATTAATTGTTGGCAAAACTGTAATTATAAAAAAATGTCATGTGAGAGTAGGTAAACTCATTAAATGTGTACTAAAATACAACATTTAATAATTGTTCTACTAGAATTCCTTGAAGGAAAGTCCTAAACTTCCTGCAAAACTTGTTAAATACTATAATGAATACATTAATGTTAGAGCCCAGCGTGCTTTGAAATGAGCTGTAATGTATAGGCAAAAAAATAAACCCTATGCGTTATACCACCACAAGGACAGGATGACCCACCAGCAATTTTTAGTCTGACTCTGAATTTGGCTCCGCCTCCAGCATTTGAAGTGTTAGCCCCCCCCGAAATTTGGGTCTAGTTGCGCCCCTGACGGTAGGCATCGTGGGGTTGTTTAAAACGGCAGGAGCATTAGCAGCAAAAGATAAATCTGCTGTTAAACTTTGATCAAAACCGGCGCATATCGTAGAAGCTGGTAAAGATAGTAAAGCGTGTGCCTGACACTTATTGAGCTCAAAGTAGGTTTGGCACCGTTGACATTTTAGCTGAAGTGGCACCAGCCGATGCATGGAGCAAGCTGTAGACACGCGTAGATAAACAAGTTGGCCAATCTCTACAGTCATACATATGTTGGTCATACATATTGGTCATACATTGGATATATATTAAAAAACATTGTTTAATGTGGCAGGTTCCCCGTATTCTCCTGTCCGCTGGCTTCACTAACCTACGGAGAGATCGTTGGAGCTGCAATATCGCGCCCCTGACCCTTGTCGACCTTTAACCCGAGAGTGATCAGGGAGAGGCTTGTGTTACCTTAATACCTCAAGTACCTGGACCCGCTCCACTAAGAGTACGATATCCCATCAGGCCCTTGCGAACTTTGAGAAACTGTAAGTGGCGTTTGTAGACTCTGAAGGAAGTGGTGCAGAGCAGAGAAGAGTAAAGGAAAAGTAAAGGAAAAATGCCCCTGAAAGGGAAGCCACGAGGGATTAAAAAGACCCCGAAAGCTGCTGTACCAAGAAAAGTTAACAAAAAGTACCAGCAACAAAAGACATTGGAGAGAATCAGTACAGATTCCATGGAAGAAATATTGACACCAAATAAACATGATTGCCCATCTGCCCCAGTAGAAGAAGCGAGTGGGACTTCCCTAGGGCAATCTATAAAGAAATTTGTGGGGAAATATTTTAAAAAGAATCCTGAAGTTTGCGAATATTCCCTGCCCTTGAGGGGAACCAAAGATAGAGACAGTATGAGCAGCCAAAGGACTGGAACTGGAACGGGAGTAATATTGGGTGTAACAAATGACTCATTCCAGCCTCTAGTTTTGGACTAAGGGGGGATAAATGAAGGGGAAATGTTGGAGTTGGAACCCAGATTATCATCATCACCTCGTCTGTCCTGCAATAGAAGGGTAGAAGAGAGCCCAAGAGTATATAAAACACCACAACAGGAATCTAATAGTCAGGAGAAGAGGGTAACTGTAACTCCCCAGCAAAACTTTAACTCCCCAGATACCCTACAATCATCCTTGGCGCTCGATATGATTGCGTCCTCTGAATCATCTCTATTAGAGGGGATGTTCTTAATGGAAAAAACTTTCCAAGTAATATTAGAAGCTTTAGTTGAGAATAATGGACAAGGGAATTCCCATAAAACTCAATTACAACTGATTGCAGAAGAGTTAAACCAAATTAATAATTGTATGCCAAATATAGTACGCCCAGTAGCAGAGAGGAGGGAGCAGGAGGTAAATCTACCCCCATATGTCAACGAGAATAAAGTCACACAGGTGAATGAAGTTATACAGATTTAAAACTCCCCGACAGTGTACATTTCAAGGTGCCCTATGAGGGTAATAAAGAGGAGTGTATACAAAAGATCTAAAAGGGATAGGACCATGAAGAAGAGTAGAAAGATCAGAAATAAGGCACAGAGGGGCTCATGCATCAAACTCCCGTTTTGCGTTTCCAAATTTGCGAATTTTACCGAATCGCAAATATGGATTCGCAAAACGGGATGCATCATAGAAAGTGCAAAATATTTCCGATTCGGTAAAAATCGCAATTTTTACCGAATCGCAAATATTATGTGACTTCAAAATTGCGAATTCGCTATTCCCATTGATTCCTATGGGCCAAAAGGCCCATAGGAATCAATGGAAATTGCGAGTGGCACTTAGAAAATTTCATGGGTGCAGGGGGGGGTCCAAAGGACCCCCCCCTGCACCCCTGAAATGTATTTTTAAATGGATGTTTCACACACACATGTCCTAAGGACATGTGTGTCTGTAACATGACATTGTTTAAAGTGTAAATTAGTACATTTTAAACATTTTTCGCAATTTACCACGAGGTTCAACCTCGTGGTAATTTGCACTTCCAAACCTTGTTCTCGCAATTTGATTTCAGAATGATGCATTGCATTTAAGGAATCGCAAATTTGCGATTCCTTAAATGCAATCGCATTCTGGAAAGTCGCAAAATCAGCGAATTTCATTCAAAAATAATGATGCATCTGAATAAGCACTTTTGCATTCGCAAACGGCCGATTTTAAGGAATCGCACCGTTTGCGAATGCAAAAGTGCTTGATGCATGTGGGCCAGAAAACGTTGCGAAAGACAAGGGAAGTATACCGAAGTCAGAATATAACAAGCATTTGCAATGCAATAGGTCTCGCATTAGGAAAGTTTGAGCTATTGGTATTGTAAATGACAATTTTTTTATTTATATTTTGTTTTTGAAAATAACTAAATTAATAGCTTTGTCATTTACAATGCCAATAGTTATAACTTTCGCAAATGTGACACCTATAGCATTTGTAATGCAATATGTGTTGTATTTACGTGACTTACATGTATTGATATTACAAATAACAATGGCTTTTGATTTTTTTAAAATAGTTAATAATTAAATAAAAGTTATTGTAATTTATAATGGCAATAGCTTAAAGTTTGGTAAATAACTTTTGTGAAGATTATGTTCAGTGTATTTTATTGTGACGAAATTCCAAGAACAGAAGTGAAATATTAACATGTTTTTGTTACATTTGTAATAAAGCTTCAAACATTGAGAGAGCATATTTGAACCAGGCGTTGTTGAATGGTCGCAGAGATTGAATGATGTGGTGGTGGTGAGTGATGTTGTGATGGCAAACGAGTGATGCTGTGGCGTTCAGTGATGCTGTGGTAGCACATAGTGATTTTGTGAGAGTGAGGGGGTGTGAGGGTGAGGGGGTGTGAGGGTGAGGGGGAGTGAGGGGGTGTGAAGGTGAGAGGGGGTGAGGGTGTGTGTGAGGGTGAGGGGGTGAGGGGGTGAGAGGGTGAGGGGGTGTGAGGTTGAGTGAGGGGGTGTGAGGGTGAGAGGGGGTGAGGGTGTGTGAGGGTGAGGGGGTGTGAGGGTGAGGGGGTGTGAGGGTGAGTGAGGGTGTGTGAGGGTGAGGGTGTGTGAGGGTCCGGGGTGAGGGTGTGTGAGGGTGTGTGAGGGTGAGGTTGTGTGAGGGTGTGTGAGGGTGAGGGGGGTGTGAGGGTGAGAGGGGGTGAGGGTGTGTGAGGGTGAGGGGGTGAGAGGGGGTGAGGGGGTGTGAGGGTGAGGGGGGGTGAGGGTGAGTGAGGGTGTGTGAGGGTGAGAGTGTGTGAGGGTGAGGATGTGTGAGGGTGAGGGTGTGTGGGGGTGAGGGGGGGTGAGGGTGAGGGGGGTGTGAGTGTGAGAGTGTGGGTGAGGGGTGCAAGGGTGTGAGGGGGAGGGTGTGGGGTTGTGAGGGTATGGGGTGGTGAGGGTGTGGGGTTGTGAGGGTGAGAGGGTGAGGGAGGGTGAGGGGGTGACAGGGGGGGGTGGGGGTGAGGTTGAGTGAGGATGCGGGTGTGTGAGGGTGAGGGTGTGTGAGGGTGAGGTGGGTGTGGGTGTGTGAGGGTGAGAGGGTGTGTGAGGATGTGTGTGAGGGTGAGAGGGTGTGTGCGGATGTGTGAGGGGGTGAGGGTGAGGGAGTGAGGGTGTGTGAGGGTGTGTGAGGGTGAGTGAGGGTGAGAAGGTGAGTGAGGGTTTGTGAGGGTGAGGGGGTGTGAGGGTGAGGGTGTGTGAGGGTGAAGGTGGGTGAGGGTGAGGGTGTGTGAGGGTGAGGGCGTGTGAGGGTGAGGGGGTGTGAGGGTGAGGGGGCGTGAGAGTGAGGGGGTGTGAGAGTGAGAGTGAGAGTGAGGGAGTGTGAGAGTGAGGGTGTGTGAGAGTGAGGGGGTTGTGAGGGGGTGAGGGTGTGTGAGGGTAAGGGTGTGTGAGGGTGGGTGGGTGAGGGTGGGTGAGAGGGAGGGTGAGAGGGTGTGTGAGGGTGAAAGGGTGTGTGAGGGTGGGTGGGTGAGGGTGGGTGAGAGGGAGGGTGAGGGTGAGTGTGTGAGTGAGGGTGAGGGGGTGTGAGGGTGAGGGGATATGAGGGTGAGGGGATGTGAGGGTGAGGGGGTGGCGACTAGGGAGGAATGGACAGCAACATCCAATCTATATTTACTGAAAGGTCTTCCCATACACTGTTACCTATTTGAAGATCCTTAACCCACTCACAAATTGCAATTTCTGGCATTGCTCTGAAAGCAGGCTTAATAAGGCATGTAGAACCAGAGCGGTAGACACACATTGCTCCACGATAGGGTAACTTGCCTTGAAGCAGAATGAATAAAATTAAGCCATGAATGTTTTATATGCTAAAACAAATTAGCTACGTTATCTGCATCAACATTAGTTGAGAGGCCAAAGAACAGTGTAAGAAAAATAGGCCCCAGAGGTTTTATTTGTGTGACTTCACTGCATAACAAGATAAGACCCCTGTTATAACCTATTTTAAGGCACTGTGGGAGGAAGCGGGCCGTATATATAATTATACTTCAAAACTAATACAGATTATGTAAAAAGCGTTTTCATATGAAGAGTTATGAATAGTAAAAAAAAAGTATAACTACGTGAGTTAATGGATGCCCAACGCTTCAGCAATTTAATTAGCAGGCTTGAAATCCAAAAATAAATCCACGGGCTGCTTCATAGTTCAATAAGAGCACAGACGCTGCCCTTGTAGTTATAGGGAGGGTGCCGCCGCGCTGCCCGCGGCGACCCGGAAGCTCTTGGCCGGCCGGCCAATCCACTTGCGGCCGACCGGAAGTCCCGCCTCCCGAGGTCCGTGAACAGGCATGCCGGCGCATGGAGCGCCCTGCCGGTCCGGGGTAGCCCGGGTCCCCAGGAGGGGGCCGGGGAGAAGGAGGAATGTGGCGCCTGTTGCGGGGCTCCTCTGACCTGAGGGAGCCCCGATTCAGAAGAGGAGACGAGACGCGCCGCGCCGTGAGGAGCGGAGCGCGAGAGGAGCCCCGCCAGAAGAGGGCAGTCGGTGAGTGGGGCCCAGGGCTGATGTGAAGTGCGTGCGTGCCTGTGTGTATGCCTATGGGGGGGGTAGTGTGTGCGCGCGTGTGTGTGTGTGTGCGCGAGGGAATGTGTGTGCGCATGCGTGACTGTGTGTGATTGAGAGAGAATGCGAGGTAGGGGATAGTGTGCCTGTATGTGTGCCTGTACGTGTGCCGTATGCCTGCGTGTGCATGCGCGCGCCTGTGTGTGTGTGTGTGTGCGTGCGTGCGTGCATGCAGAGGGGTGGGGGCTGCCTGTGTCTGTGTGTGAGCAAGGGCTTTGCACCGCGCATGCGCAGCTATCAGACGCGCTCTCCCGAGGTGAAATCTGACATCGTCAAAGCGCGCGTCTGGTAGCTGTCCACATTCCTAAATACGGGCCACAATAGGTCTGAAGCAGACACCTTCAATGCTCACGCATTGAGGGTAGGTCTGCTCGACCTAAAAAGGGTGTTGTAATTGTAGGAAGCGAGGGACCACTGACAAATGAGATCATAAACAAAAAAGATCAAGTGATAGGAAAGTGATAAGCACATCAAAGAAGATGAACAACCTGGGCGGAAGCGCGCAAACTCAAGGTCGTGCAACACAGGAAAAATAGAAATTATGGGGAGCAGGGTGGGGGATGTACCAGTGGGTTCAAGAAGGAAGGGTGAGTCCCATTTAGAGTGAACAGGATGGAGAAGAGAGGGCACACAGCCCGAGCACGCTCCCATAATTAGGGGATGCACGAGGATGTATAATAATACAGAGGACCTATGTGTGTTTATGTAACCATGGGGGCAAAGGGGGGGGGGGGGAACGACAAAGGAAAATAAAACCCCTAAATCGTGCAAATCTATTGCAAATGCTGGTTAAATGCCCTACATTGGGGGAGGTTACATCTGAAGATTTAAGACAAATAGGCTTTGTAATTAGTTTAGAAGGATATGAGGTAAGTAAGGTGCTTTTCTTTTCTGAATTTGTAAAACAGTCGGTGGTAAAGGGGGAGAGAGACCTGGAAAAGGAAGGTATAAGACTTGTGCAGGTCAATGAAATTGAGAGAGAAGGGAATAATTTTGTGAGCTCTGTGGCTCTTTTTCACCATGCAGGTCTTTATCGAGAGCAAGTACAGTATGAAGCATTAGTCGCCCATGATGGAAGAATCTGCACATATAAAGATTAAGGATGGTTAAAAGTAACAATACCAAATACCATGTACAAGCCAATGTTGAGTAACTGATACGACCTCCTAACCAAATATTCATATAGTTGTGAGGACAATTTGTCCGGTGTGTTAAGTGAAGTGGATTAGGACTTAGGGTACTCGCACAGCCTACGGACTCTGTCTTGGAATATTGGTGGATATAAGAGAGAGCTAGCACAAGACACCTTTAGAGAAATGTTAGGTGTCTATGACATATTGTGTCTGCAGGAGTCCTGGTTGTGTGAGGTACCCATTCCAATAGATGTTTTTTTTATGGTAACTAAGGAGGCAGTACGAATGAACTTGGGCCGACCTTCGGGGGGCTTAATTACTCTGGTATCAGTAAAAAAAAGCTAACAAAATAAATAAGTTAAATGTGAATTATAGGTGGCTGTTGGCATGTCAGGCAGAACTCTACAGTGGGACCAGGACAAAAAGACACATTTTTGTGATAAATGTATACATCCAGCCAGGATCAATAACAGATTATGAAGTACAACTGTGCATGCTAGAGAAAGATTTGGAATCTATATGTATGACTAAAGAAGGATATTTGATAATGATCTTAGGAGATTTTAACCATAAACTAGAACCATCCCTTAGTGATAAATTGTTTAAGGAAATTTTAGCTACCTCACATATTCCTTATGCTAACTTTGGTGGCGTAGCTAGTGCCGTACAAGATAAATATTTGGTACAATTCCTTGGATCAATAGGACTATTCTGTGCTAATGGACGGACATATTTGGATTGCCCGGCAAAGAAGACCTTCCGTGCAGGGAATCAGAACTGCCCAATTGATTATGCTTTCATTGATGCATGGCACTTTAAGGATGTGGAACAATTTGAGGTATTGCTGAGTGAGGGCAGTGATCATTGGCCTATAGAATTGCTAATTAAGATGGAACGAGAGCCAGAAAGAGAAATAGTGATCCCCTTGCAGATTGAATCCCCCAGAACCATAACCACCTGTATAACTGAGGAAAGCCTGCAATTGATTAATAATTTGTTTATTGATTATACTGCTGTTGGTAATGTACCACAAAAAGGAAACATTTTAACATGGTACGAGCGGACTATCGAGCAGGTGGTAAATTGCCTAAAAATAAAAGTTAAAAAAGAGCCTGCCCATAACAACAACGGAAGTTTAAAGACCTGGTTTAATAATGAGTGTAGAAATTTAAAACTTAGGGGACGGAAATGGGAAAGACAGTTAAGATAAAAATCAGATAAGGAGACAATGGAGAGCCTTCGAGTGGCGAAATTGGAATATAAAAATAAAATGAGAGAAAAGATACTAGAATATAAATCCAAAAATTGGCAAACAATGTTAGAAGTGATAAACACAAACAATATAAGGTCTTTCTGGCAATTGGTAACAGAGGGCAAGGTACAAGGGGAAATGTGTTGTTTAGTGGGTGAAGATGATTGGGTTAATCATTTGAGCAACTTATATAGGGGTAAAGATTTGAGGATTTTTTTTATTTATTTATTGGTTTGTATAGCGCTGAATCACCCATGAGGGTATCTCGGCGCTGGGGTCGGCGGAACATCAGAACAGAAGAGAAGAAATTTAGAAGAGGTGGGTTTTTAACATCTTTCTAAATTGAATCAGATTGTTTCCTGAGCGTAATTGAGGAGGAAGGCTATTCCAGAATCGTGGGGCAAGATAAGAAAATGCCCTGCCACCACTGCGAGCCTTTTTGATTCTGGGAATGGTGAGCAAAGGTTCGGTGCTAGACCTGAAAGTTTGTGACGGGATATAGGAGGAGAGCTTGTTGGTGAGATACATGGGGCCGTTGCCATTACGGGCTTTGTGAATAATACAACCTATTTTGAACGTTACCCTTTTCTTTATGGGGAGCCAGTGAAGTTGATTGAGTAGGGGTCCAGAGGGTGTTCTAGATGGGGCATTGTTGGTGAGTCGGGCAGCAGTATTCTGCACTACCTGGAGTTTATTAATGGCACTTTCGTTGGCCGAAAACAGGAGGGCATTACAATAGTCAAGCCTACTCAATATTAGGGCCTGCATGAGTGTTTTTTTGTAGAGGAGGGTAAAAGTGGAAAAATCCTACGCAGAAGGCCAAGAACATAGTAGCAGGAACCTGCAGTGGTATTGGCATGTGCGTTATGTGTGAGTTTGTGGTCAATCTTGACACCTAGGTTCTTAACCACTTCTTTGGGAGAGGGGGTGGTTTCCAGCTCTTCTGGCCACCAAGTAGGTGACCAGAGAGTGGTAGCTCCTACAAACAACATGATTTCTGATTTTCCCCCGTTGATTTGTAAAAAGTTGTTACGCATCCAGGCAGCGATAGATTTCATGCCTTCGGAGAACAATAGGTCAGTGTTAGGTGTATTTTTATCAAATGTTAGAAGGAGCTGGGTGTCATCTGCGTATGAGATTGGAGTGAACCCCAAGGATCTCATGAGTCTGGCCGGGGGGATGACATATATATTGAAAAGGGTAGGGCTTAGGCAGGATCCCTGTGGGACCCCCTTGCTCACTTTGGTAGTGGCAGATGTAAAAGATCCCATGGTAACTGTTTGAGTTTTATCTGTAAGAAAGTTGGTGATCCACCCCAGTGCTAGCCCCTAAATGCCTATGTCTTGGAGCCTTTCCAGAAGGATGTGATGTGAAATGGTGTCAAATGCTGCTGACAGGTCAAGCAGCACCAAAAGTCCTGCTTGACCGTTGTCAGTAGCCATGCGTATATTATCGATAACCTCAATAAGGGCAGACTCGGTACTATGTTTAGCCCCGAACCCAGACTGAGAAATATCCAGTAGTTGGTGAGTTTCCAGATAATTAGACAGGTGTCTATTGATGTACTTTTCAATGAGTTTGGACTGAAAAGGTAAAGGAGATATGGGTCGATAAATAGTGATTTTGGTGGTTGGGGCCTTGGGGTCCTTACGTATGGGTTTAATTTGCGCATCTTTCCAGGCCGATGGAAGGTGGCCCTCCCTAAGGGAGCAATTCAGAATAGAGCAGATTGGGAGAGCTAGTTGTTCTGAAAATTTAGCATAAATCCTGGCTGGGATGGTATCCAAGGGTGAACCAGATTTCATTGCTTCTATAAGGGATATCACTTCCTTCATATGAAGCTGGGGCAAGGTGTAGAGTTGGGCAGATGTGGTGTAAGTGTCAGGAGGGCAGACCGTAGGGAAGAAGTGTTAGAAGCAATGATTTTCTGGTGAATGGCGTTCATTTTGAGGACAAAATGCTCAGCGATATCATTGCATATGGACTGTGAGAGGGATTCCACAGTGTCACACGCTGATGGGCTAGAGTAGGCTTTTACTATTTTAAATAGTTCCCTGGAATTGGATCCAGCCTTCTCCAATATATGAGTAATGTGCATTGTGCGCGCTGTTTTAATGTTATTATGATAAACTGCTAATGTGCATTTGTATTTAGTTCTATCTTGTTCTCGGTGTGTGAGTCGCCAGGTGCGCTCCAGTTTTTTACATTCACTCTTTTCAATATGTATGGCCGGGAAGTACCATTCTGTAGTAGCTGTAGAGCTTTTGGGGGGTGAGTGGCCGGCTTTAAAGGTGCTGCTTTATCCAGGACGCTGGAGATAGTGTTGTTAAAATGGTTCAGTTGTTGTTCGACATTGAAATTGCGGGTGTCAATGTCCCATGTCGACAAAGAAGAGGCAAGGTGATCAGCTTTGATTTTATGCCAGGGTCTGTACCACCTACCTGTAAGGGGTAGGGAAGAAGGTGAGATAGGGGGGCTTGTCAGATGGAAATTAACTACAGAGTGATCCGACCAAGTAAGCGGTAAAGTATCTCTATATACAATGAATTGAGAGTTGGAAAGAATTAAATCAAGGGTGTGTCCTGCTAGATGAGTGGGATCACTGTTGAGCTTGAGAAGACCCTGGGAGGCCCAGTCGTCTAGACAAGTTTTTGCGTCTAAGTTGTTTAAGTCCTCACTATGAATATTAAAATCTCCTAGAAGTAGGAAATTTCGGGTAGCAGCAATATGGGGGGCGATAAATTCTAAAAGGCGACCATTAAAGTACTTTATTGGTCCAGGGAGCCTATAAAACAGTGCCCCTTTCCAACTCATTTGGGGATGTAGTTCAATTTTAAAAATAAGACATTCGAATAGTTTCGAACAGAACTGGTCAAGTATGGTAACTGGTATATGTTCTTTATGAATTATGGCCATACCGCTGCCCGCTCGTTCTAGACTATCAAGTCTTTGAATGCGAAAGCAGGGTGGTAGAGCTAGAGCTAGCGCAGGAACCGCAGATGGTTTATTCCAGGTTTCCGTGAGAAATCCCAGATCTGGATTAGCATCCTCTAAGAGATCCCAGATGGCGGTGGCATGTCGGGGGAGCAATCTAACGTTTGCTAGGAGGCCTATCCATGTAGTATGGTGAGGTGATTCAGCGGGCGGTTTGTGTAGGGCCGTGTCTCGGCGATAGAAGGTGGTCTGGTATTGATAGAATTAGCTATTGTTTTTATAATCTGCAGGGGGCTGGGCTGGTATTTAGACTTATAGCAAGACAAAGGTCCTTCGGGCCATCCTCCAAGGGGACTTAATTGCGGGGCTGGTCTAAGCTTCAACAGGAATTCTTTAGAATAGGTGAGCATAGGTAAGGCTCGAAAGGAGCTATCAGGATTGTCAGGTTTAAAATGAGCAGGGGTCCTGGCTCCTGGCGGCGGACAGGCGCGGACGGGCGTAGACGGGCTTGCCTTAGGCGCGCTGCGCATCTTGGAGTGCATGGGATGACATAGTGGGTGGGCTAACAGCTGCAGGCAGCTGATTGGTCGCCCGGCCAGGAAGTTGAAAATCACTTCCTGTAGCTCGGGTCTTTGTCCCGCCTCCCTCCATACAAACCAAACAATTGGCGGTGGACTGGGGAGAATGGGCTGACAGTGATAATACAGTGAGTGTCTTTTTAAAAACAGCGGCGATTTTAACCTTGTGCTTTAGTTTTAAAAGTTCAGCGTGAGCCCTTTCCGGCGCTCCAAGTTATCTCCAGCGCGTCCACTCGCGTCTGGGAGTGCAGGGGATAATATAGTGGGTGGGCTAACAGCTGCAGGCAGCTGATTGGTCGCCCAGGCAGGAAGTTGTGAATCACTTCTTGTAGCCCTGAAAGTAAAGCCTGAGGAGCTAGAACAATTAAAACAGCATTTTTCCTTTCAATAATAAAAAATATATAATCTTTAAAGCTAACTAAAGCTACAGGACCAGACAATCTTCCCGCTATTATCCTGAAAAATAACACAGATTGGTGAGCCAGCATCTTAAAAACAACCTTCCAACAAATTCTTGCGGTGGGGTCTTTCCCTGAAAGTTAGAAGGGGGCAATTATGAGACCAATCAATGAAAAGATTGATGCTATTTTCCCCCAGAACTATCGCCTCATAAGCTTAATGGATGTTGGAGAGAAGGTCTTCACCAAAATATTACTAGGTGTAGTGAAAGCCTGGGCAGAACAGCATGCCCTGATACCCATAGAACAAGAGGGGTTTAAAGAAGAGCGCTCAACTGTTGATCACTGCCTTAGTTTATGGGCATTGGCAAGAAAGGCAATAGAAGTGCGAGGCAGCTTTTGCTGTTTTGTTGATTTCCGAGCCGCATTTGACTTGGTAGATCGTAATATATTGTGGTGTATGTTGGCAAAGCTTGGAATCAACAAAGCAGTTCTTTCATTAATCCAGGATATGCATTCTAAGAATTGGGCTAGAGTAATCCTGGATGACCTTGGGACACGATCTAAGAAGATTCAGATAATGAATGGCCTGAGGCAGGGCTGTGTTTCAGCCCCTTTCTTATTTTCTCTGTTTTTATCTGACCTGCCAACTACATCGAGCAAAGCAGGGGGACTAAGCCCTTAGATGGGGGGAACCCATATTTCTTTCTTGTCTGCTATACGCAGATGATTTAGTGATAACAGACATGACAGAGATAGGCTTACAAAAGAAACTGGATACCTTTTTAAAATACTGTAAAAAGAAAAGCCTCACGGTTAATATAGAAAAGACCAAAATAAGGGTATTTGGAAAAAGAAAAAAATCCTTCTACTGGAGACTTGGGTATGGTAGAATTGGAATAGTAGAGAAATATAAATATTTGGGCATGTGGTTTGATAGTAGATTAAATTGGAAAGACCACATACAGACCTTAAAAGCGAGGTCACTTTCCACAGTCTGGGGCCTTAAACAATTTAAACAGAAGTATGGAGGCCCATCGTTGCGACCAATACTTTCAGCTTTTAATGCATCGGTCCAACCACAATTTTTATATGGCGTTGAGGTATTATTCATGGGGGGTAAATCAGATTGGAACCAAGAGGAGGGTAAATGTGTGAAGCAACTTCTCGCCCGCCCATCATCAACTATGTTACAGGCTCTGTGAGTAGATTGTCATCTCACGGCCTGGAACTATCAGGGAATGCAAGCAACATTTAATTTCTGGAAAAATTTGACTGGGGAAGGCCCCCCAGAATAGCATATCTGTGTAAGAAAGAAATAGAGACCAGTGTAATAATTTGATGTCCATAAATCCAGTATATGTAACAATTTACCCTCGGGTGCTGGGATTTCTGTATGGCTTTTTAGATTTTCACCTTCATACTCACCACATTGCACACTCAGCAATTATACCAGCTCCGCAGTAACCTGGCGTCGAAGCACACCCGGGGCACGTTAGGTGCCACTGCGGTGGGGCCCGATGATGAAATCAGGAATTTATCCAGGGATTCCTGATTTCCTTCCCAGATTACTAGAATGTCGTCGATATATCGACGCCATACATTGATGTTAGTTGCGTAGGGATTATTCACAGATTGTATGTGTGTCTTTTCGAAATGGGCTACGTAAAGACCAGCTATGCTGGGAGCGAAAACGCTCCCCATGCTTGTGCCATTGGTCTGTAGGTACAGCTTGCCCTCATACTCAAAATAGTTGTCTTTTAATGCCAGAGTGGCACAATCCATTATGAAGCTGCGTGGAGTATGATGGTTCCAAACAGTTTCAGTTAAGACTTCCTCCAGTACTGCCAATGTGGCGTCCTGCGGTAAGCTAGTGTAGAGGCTCTCAATATCCAATCCGACAAGGAGTTGGGTTGCCGGGTTGTAGTCGGTTTCCTTGATTACATTTAGAAGGTGTTTCGTATCCTTGATGTAAGAAGGTGTGAGTTGTACCAATGGATTCAAGAAAAAGTCGCAAAAGCGTGACAGGGGCTCTAGGAGTGATTGGTTCCCAGACACAATAGGTCTTCCCGGTGGTGGGGTTACTCCTTTGTGTATCTTTGGGAGGATGTAGAAGTATGGGATTCTTGCATTTTTGCAGCACAGATAGTCGGCCTCCTGTTTTGAGATGTGTTCTGCGTCCCGGGCATTTTTCACCAAGATCTGTATCCTCTGGCTTAGTTCCTCAGTAGGGTCTTTCCTGAGTGGTCTGTAATTCCTGGTATCACTGAGTAGTCTGAGACATTCAGTGTCATAATCTGTTTTATCCATGAGCACGATACCTCCCCCCTTGTCGGCGGGTTTTATGACAAGGGCAGGGTTAGCCTGCAGGCGTCTTATCGTTTCACGTTCCCGGTAGGACAGATTATTGAAGGTGTTTCTTTCTTGTATATTCTCAACCTCAGTGTAGACCGCCTGTTCGAATGCAGCAATCTCGACAGGTATACTTGCAGGTGGAGGGATGAAAGTGGATTTTAATCTGAGGCCTGTCTCGTTGGGGACTTCCTCCTGAGGGTCGTTTGACTCTGTTTTCTTTTCAAAGAAGGCTTTCAATTTTAGTTTTCTAAAGAACTCTGCCAGTTCCATATGCAATTTGAAATGGTCCAGTTTGGCTGTAGGGACGAAAGATAGGCCCTTATTCAAGACTGCTGTCTCTTCTTCTGTCAATTCTGTGCTAGAGACGTTGAACACCAGCTGGTCTTTTGTTCTTACCGCTGTTACTGTTTGCTCGGTCCCGCCTGTTCCTTGGTTTTGTTCCTCGTGTTCGAACTCACTGGTTCCGCTTCTGGTGTCCAGTGGACCTGTGGTGCATTTCTTCTTTTTCCACGATTCCTGCGGCCCTGTGATAAAAAAGGATATCTTTGGTTTGGATTCCCTTGAAAGTATGGCATCTGTCCTGGTGCGTACATTGGAGGGAAGCCATAGAAAGGAGGTGGTATTGGTCCAAATTGTGGGGGCCCGAAGTTGTGGTTCTGTGGTGGACCCTGCCAGGGTTGCTGCCAGTGTTGGCCTCGTCGCCCTCTTCCTCTAGATTGATTGGATTGATTGGATCCGGTGCTGGAATTGCTAGAGACCGAGCTATTGTCCCCGGAGTTGTCGGAGTCTTTCCTGGCTGGGGTATAAGTATCATCCGAATAAGGGTATGTCTTAGTGAAGTTGAATCTCTTCAGGTCTTTCTCAAAATTTTTAATTTTTGTCTGAGTTAAGTATTCTTTGTAGTCAGCCATCTCACGGTTTTGGTCTTCTAGTTTCTTCTTAAAACCAGTTAGGGTGGTCTTGAAATGGTTCTCAGTTGCCTGGATTTCGATCAGGATAGCATCGGAGAGTCGCTTGGCGGTTTTAATGATGAGGACGAGCCAGTCCCTGGTACAATGCCAGGCGATCTGGGCCCAATCCTTCCTGAAAGTGGCGTCATCTAGGAAGATCCTAGGGGCATTGGTGACTATGAGACCTCTTGGAGCAGTGTTGGTGCGTAAATACTGTGCTAGAATTACGCCATGCAGGATGGTTCGTATTTTGTTCCTTTTCTTCTCAGTCAGTGCATCCCAGTCAGAGGACTGTGCAATAGTTGTGGAGACATTGAAGTCTGCCGCAAGGGACGGGTCGGATAAGATTTCACTGATGTCATCTTCAGTGTAAGTTAGACCAGTGTTTTCTGCCATGTTGATGTGTTGTTTTGTTGTTTTTAGGAAAGTTGAACTCTCACAGCTGTGCGCTGCCTAAATATCACTAAATCAAAGGAGAGAGGGAGGACTAGGTAAGCTAGTCTGGATCCCCGTTTTTATATATTCAAAATCAAAAAAGACTAGCTAGGTTTAAGCAGGAAAGACTCAAAGGAGTACGTATGTCAAGGGAAACCAGTAGGTTTTATTTGAAGGCCCTCACCCACCAACCTAGTTGGTGGCATGCTTCATCATCGGGCCCCACCGCAGTGGCACCTAACGTGCCCCGGGTGTGCTTCGACGCCAGGTTACTGCGGAGCTGGTATAATTGCTGAGTGTGCAATGTGGTGAGTATGAAGGTGAAAATCTAAAAAGCCATACAGAAATCCCAGCACCCGAGGGTAAAAAACTATTTTAATAAAACTGGGTATCTGTTGGCGCGTTAAAAAGGCAGACGGACACAATGGAGTATGGATTATGACCTCCAGTGTCCTGTGTGGTCTACATGTTTCAGCCTGGCCTTTCTTAATTTGAAACAGGCTTTCCTCAGGACCAAGTGAGTATGTGTGGGGGTATTAAAATAAATTACAGTGAGTGTGTTTCAGGTTCTATGTGTAGCACACACTAAGGTGCTATATGGGTGAGAAGGGGGTTCCTTCTCGCTTTGCTACATATAACATAGAGGGGGAGACATACAGACGTACAGGGTAGAGTCATATTAGCATATTGTTGCAAAAAAACACAGTCGTCATTCCACCGTCTTGTAAGGTGAGTGAACGAACTATACATGGCTAAAGTGTGGTCTTGTCAGTGGCAAGACTCAAGTGAAGGTTATCTAGAAGCCGGTTGTAGTGGTGATCTAGAAAACGAACATATCAATGTGAGGTCCAGGTAAGTGAAAGAAAAACAATTATTATCCTCACACAGTGTTTAGCTGATCAAAGCCTCCTTGGGTCGCCTGGCAGAGAAAGAGACCCTAAAAAGAAGGTGGTATTGGTTTTATATAATTATCCGACCTGTAAGGGAAAACCTCAACACCTTACCCCAACAGTAGCTGTAGTGCGCAGCCTCATTTACTCACGAAACTGTCGGTCTAGTTCCTCCCTGGACCTGTAATCCTTCTGCGGCGCCCGGATGTGAATGAGGGCTGGCCGAGCCTGTTTATTTATAGGTTCAGTCATTGGTTACACCTGGGTTAAGGTAGAAACAGAGGGAGGGGTAGCCGCGCTGAAAGCGCCATGTCACGCGCGCTCTGCGCATGCGTTAAGAGAGTAGCAGTCCCTGTCCGGCGCGTGCGCCTACTGGTAATGCCTCTCTGCGCATGTGCGGGTAGTTCGAGGCTACCGCGCATGCGTGGAAGGTGCCGCGCATGCGTCGAAGGGTGTGTTAGCGCTCATGGTAGCGCGAGTATGTATTGAAACCTTTTATGAGGGGCAAAGGATGTCAAAAATGATATTGACACTTGAAGGAGGCAAAGGAATGTTATACTAATGTGAGAAGGATTAGTTTATGCACAAAATGGAGAGGAAGGAAGTCTCAGTCATTGAGTGTGGGCTATGCACAGAGAGGAAAAGGAAGACTCAGTTATTGATTGTTAAGCGAATTCCAAGGTATGGAATCGTTAAGTCCCTCAGTATGGGTGGATAGACGATAAATCCAACGTTGTTCTTTTTGGAAGAGAAAACTTTCATTGTTTTCAGTTATGGGGAATTGCTCAATCACGGTCCAAGCGAAATCATTGGGGGTGTGATTGTGGGACAAGAAATGGTCAGTAAGTCTACTCATGTTTTTACCACATCGGATGGTGCTACGATGTTCAGTCATTCTTGTCCGTACCTTCCGGGTAGTCATACCCACGTACCCCACAAAAGTACACATGCACACCACCATGAACATGTAATCAGATGTAACTGCAATAAACATGCAATCTACAACAGATTTAAATAAAATAACTGAGCACCTCAACCTACGTTGAGCATAAAAATGGCTCACTGCATCGAATAACTAACACACCAGAAATCTGAATAGAAATTACAGAGCACCTCAACATACGTTGAGCATAAACATGGCTCTCACATTAAGGACGATACTATCTGACTGTAGTATAACTAAACACCTCACCTTGCAAAATTAAAACGATACTATCTCACTGTAGTATAACTAAACACCTCAGCCATCATAGAACATGTGTGTTCTATAAGTTCCAGAACACACATAAAAAATACACACATGCAAAGTACACACATGCAAGCAAATCATATGAAAAGCAATACATGGCAATAAAATAATGCGCAGTTCTCCCCAAAAATACATATATGAAACATCCACCACCTCCCTCTAAAAATAAGTTACAATGAAGGTCTTAATTTTCCACAAAACGATGAATCTATAACACCGGTGAGCGATCCCTCACCCGAGGACCTCTCACAAATGGCTTCCTTTAAACAAGTAGAAAAATTTGCAGTACAAAGCAAGACGCTGAAATTTCTTCTTTGAACACAGTTTAGAGGTTATGATTGTAAATCACTGGGACAGGAAGTTCACAGCTGAAGACTTCATAAGCATCACCCATGCAATTTTCTTCACAGATGACAATAGTCCATGACCTCAAATAAAACTGCCAAAAAAAAAAAAATGACTCCAAAGCTGACGAAAATTCATTCGTGTGAAACAGTGAATTGTCCGTTGAGTTTTAATACCAATACATATCCGCTGCTGTACATATCCGCTGATGTACAATGATAATTAAACTCACCCCAGGACTCCGTTCCGCCATGAGATGAGTAGTCAGATGCAGCGATGTCTTTCTCCCAAAATAAACTTGGATCAACACTTTACAGGAAACTGCTTGCAAATGCGCATTGCAAAATGGCGGCACGTACACAGACGCTGCACCGGGTGGCTCTCCTCACGCCAAAGCTAGAAAACGTCTATGAGCAGCAAGAATGAAGATGCAGACGTCACAGTAAACGCTCAGAAAATGCCGGTGCTCGAGCGATTGCCCAAGTGAGTCGTTCGTTTTTATTTCAAAAATTGCCTCAAAAGCAAAACGTTGACATGTAAAAACTCACTGCTTTAAATGTGCTAGAAACACAGAAATTCCGCTAATGTTGCACTCCTAGAAACACGCTGTTCTAGGATTACCGCTAATGTTGCACCCCACAACAAAATTGTACATTTTCCTTCCAATGCAACAGTAGACTGTACCTTGTGCGTTTGCTCACAACCGCCAGCATCCCTGTCTCTCCCGCAGGGGCCAAAATGCTTCTCATCCTCTGAGATATCGAAGAACAAGCAAACACAGCGCATGCACTTCCCTACAGTTGGTAGATGCGTGTTTTCTTGTCTAAATCCAAACCATGTGTGTTACTGGTCAGACAGTTAGAAGCTTTGTATGAACACAGTTCTTGCAAGAGGTCTCCTTAAATTCAAAATTTAAACCTTTTAAGTTCTCTTGAGATTCAGGCCAAATCATAAAACGTGCAGCAAATCTATCTTTAAGTTCTCTTCAGATCATGCAGTTGTAATTCCTTCAGATTTAAGCCAAATCACGCAGCAAAAATTCTAACACCCAAGGGAAACAGGCTGTCCAGATCACACAGGACACTGGTGGGGTTAAACAGGGTGCTCTCATAAAATACCTTTTCCTCCTCTTGGCTTGAAAAAATTCTTCAGTTCCAATAGTCTTTAAGTTCCTTAGTTCCTTATTCTTTAAGTTCCTCAGTTGCAGATCTCCATTAAACCAGTCTTTTTCCACGCACAGGTTCTGTACCTCGTCGCCAAAATTGTAATAATTTGATGTCCATAAATCCAGTATATGTAACAATTTAGGTTTATTGTAGAATAAAATCAGGTCAGGTAGATAAATAGAATAAGATTGTATAATGATAGAAAAGACCCCACCAGGAGCAGATGGACTTCAGCTCAGCCTCCAGATGTAACTGTTCCAGCTTTCAAGCAAATACAATTGGAACACAGATGACATCATAGAGACATGCAGAGATAGAAATGAGAAACACTAAGGAAGGACAAAGAAGAAATGAAAGCAGGATGTAACAACCAGCAATCTCAAATGGGCGGTTCAAGCAAAGAATCAACTAGACAAGTTATGTGTTAAACTTACTTTAGAGCAAGACCATTGGAAATCAGCGCACCAGATCCCTAAGCGGGAGTTACGGGCCATTATTAACGCGAAGGCACGAGAAGAAGATTTATGCTATTTGAAGAGCAAATATTCGGCCCGATTTTTGATAAATGGATGGGTTAATGACAACATTTTCCCCTATATAGAAGCTATGCCTAACACAAAGGTCATAAATATAATATTGAAATTTAGAATCAGCCTGAACCCAAGTAACATTAATGGGAAGATAAAATCACTTATGTCTAATGACCAAGGCCTGTGCTCTTGTGGTCTACAAGTAAAATGTAGTAGTGAACATATTTTGCTGGATTGTTTGTACTTTTTAGAAGAACGGAAAAAAATTGTAAAACCTATTTTTATTGTATACTAGCAGCCCGTCCCGACCTTGTCCGGGAGCAACAGGCTTCCTCGACCTCCGTCCGCCCGACATTGTCCATCAGCCCGGGCCCCCGCCCGGCCCATCCCTTCCCTGCCCTGACCACCGCCTGCCCCGACATGGATCCCCTTACCTGAGCTGGTGCTCCTCCCGCCTGTCCGCTGCTGGCACTACCGCTGGCCTGTCTGCTGCTCCTCACATCACCGCTCCTCCCCGGCACCAGGTCTGCCGCTCCCTTACCTCAGCCGCCACTCCTCCAGCCTGTCCGCTGCTCGCACCGCCGATGGCCTGTCCACTGCTCCTCACATCACTGCTCCTCCCCCGCGCCATGTCCGCCACTCCTCATCGCGCTCCTGGACGCCGCACCTCCCCGCGCTCCTGATGTGAGCACGCACGTCGCGGCCGGTGCTACTTCGGAGGGGCTACTTTTTTTCTACTGTAAATTTTTTAAATAACGTTTTTTATTTTTATTTATATAGCCTATAACCATCTACACACCCTGACGATTCGGGTGTGTGGATGGGCGCTGCGGTTCCTGAGTTTACCCACCTCAAAGGCTGAAAGTTCTTCCTTTATTATAGTAGTATAGATACAAGTTTTAGTAGAGACTAAGCACTTAGCTTATTAACAAATTTGAGATTTTTAAATGTGGCATGTGCAATAGGAAGATTCTTGATTGCTATACAGGAGTCACTGAAGGAAATGCCGTAGGGTGGAATGAACATATGGTGAAAGTTCATTCTTACCTATAATCTGGGGATTATGTAAGATTTTACAAATGTATAGCTAATGTATAAGCAACTCCTTGCCTTGGTGAAGAACTAAGAGATATTATATGTGGGTCCTTTATTGTTTATTTTAGCAGGTTTATACTGAGTAGTTTACTGTTTTAGGGTAAAACCTTTGGGATAAATCATGTTTTAATTGTTTGTAAAGTGCTATTTTTTATGGTTAAATATGCCAAATTAAAATATTCAAATAAAAAAAAATTCTGTAGCAAAGCTTAAATCTGGAAAAGATACCCAAAATATTGAAAGCCATACGTCAGTGTAAGGCTCTAATTGAAAATTTAATAAAGAAGTCAAAGAGAATAAATTGCTTGAGGAAATAAAACTCATTAATGTATGTGTGGTATCGTCCCTTAACAGACACCCATCGCCCCTGTCTCCCTGTACGCCGTGGAACACTCGGTGGTGACATCACTTAGAATGTCACCATTGCGAGCGTTCCACAGTGAGCGCCTGTCAGCGGTGTGACCAGAAGCGGTGCTTCTCAGCTGTGGCTGAGGTCATGTGTTATCGTTTACTTAATAAAGCTGCCTAAAGTACTTTGAGTATCTCCTTCCTTGAGAAGATTCTTCACTGGCGACGAGGGTGGGATACTTCAGAACGCTCCCTAACAGGCAGTTCTCCACGCACATGTGTTTAATCTCCTCCCCCTTCCCCAAGGTTAGTGTCCACGCAGGGAAGGCGGTATTTTACTACTCTTCCCAGATTCCAGATCTTCCCCTTCTGAGTTTTCACAGCATTTCTAAATAGTTTGATGATCTTGGTGGGTTTGCTAAACTTGGACCAACTTGCTGTGCCTGTGGGCGCTTTGATTTTCATGCCATCCCCTACCTTGAACCCTGTCTCTTGTGTGGAATGTAATTTATCAAATTTTTCTTTACTCACTATCATGGCCTTGTGCTGTCTTTCTAACCCTTTAGACTCCCTGGAGTGATCAGTCCATCCTTTGTGCCACCCCATCCATCCCGGTGAGAGCTTTGTATTCGGCCTTCTCGCCAGGAGCAATTCGAAAGGGGTGTCCCCTGTTGTTTGGTGTGGAGTCAAACGGTAGGCCTTGAGACGCCTCACAATTTCCTCCCTCCAATTCAGTCCACTGGTTTTCGCTAACTGGATGCTTTCCTTGATGGTCTTGTTGAACCGCTCGACCATCCCATTCTTCTCAGGGTGGTAAAGTGCGCATCGTTTGTGCTTAATCCCATACTTCACCAGGAAGTCTCTCATTTCTTTTGAACGTAGTTGCACTCCGTTGTCCATCAGCAGGCTGCTGGGTAGGCCTTCTCTGAGGAATAGTTCCTGTAGGAACTCTATGACCGCCTTCGTAGTGATCTCAGGAACCACCTTCACCTCTGGCCATCTCGAATAGAGATCCATGAGTACCAAAATTTACGGCGTGCGTATCTCTCCTGTCAGTGGGCCTATTATGTCCAAAGCTACTTCATCCCACGGCCCTGAAGGGGGCGGTCTGCACAGAAGAGGAGGTGTATGCTGTTTCAAAACTTTGTCGCTAATCGTACATGGAATACAGTCTCTAACTTTCCTTTCAATCATTTGGTCCATGCACGGCCACCAGTAGTCTTCCCGCATCCTCTGTTTTGTCTTAGTGATGCCCAGATGTCCGTCATGAGCTAAATCTACCCGCTGTTCTCTCACGGTGTTGGGGCAATCAGCCTAGTTCCACGAAACAGACATTCGTCCATGACCGACAGTTCTTCTCTGACCATCCAGAATGGGCGTATGGATTCGTCACGTTTGTCCTCGTGTTTCCACTTCCCTTTTACTCTCTCGCACACTCTCATCAGTAGGACATCCGTTCTAAGAGCCTCTTTCCAAGATTCTTCTCCGATGGCCCCTTGGGTAATCACATAAACATTTTCTGTTTGTAAGTCATCCTTTTCTTCGCTGTCCTTCTCACAAATTTCATCTTCTTCCTTCTCTTCTACTAGGCGCGAGAGGCAGTTGGCCGCTAGGTTCCTCGCTCCGGTCACATATTCAACGCAGAACGTGTATTCCTGGAGGTTTACTACCCAACGCCTGATACTGCTTGAAATTGCATCAAGCCCCTTCCTGCTGAATACTTCAATCAAAGGCTTGTGGTCTGTCCGTAGAAAGAATTTGGTTCCCCAAATGAAATCTCTGAACTTGTTCATGGCCCAGTTTACTGCTAAGGCTTCTTTTTCGATTACTGAGTAGTTGATCTCGGACTTCCTCAGAGACCTCGAGGGGAAGGCTATTGTCTCTTCCCCAGACGCTCCTACTTGTGTGAGGACTGCTCCAAGCCCTTTCGAGCTCACATCGGTTGTTACCACAGTCTTCCTATTGGGTATGAAAGCTTTGAGGCTGAGTCCTTCTGCAAGTGCTGTCTTCACGTCCTCGAATTCCCTCTGGCACTCCTTTCCCAATCAAACGCTATATCTTTTTTGAGTAATTTGCGTATGGCGTATGTCCTTCCCGCAAAGTTCTGCACAAATTCGCTGTAAAATTCCAGCATTCCCATAAATGATTTAATTTCATCCTTGTTCTTTGGTGGGATCAAGTTGGTTATTGTGGTTTGGAGTTCGGCTTTCGGTCGGATACCACCAGGTGTCACTTTGTGTCCCAGGAAATCTAGTTCTTTGCAACCAATTCTACACTTTTCCCTCTTTACTGTGAGTGCTTGTGTTCTGAATCTCACCAATACCTGTCTCAGCCTTGCGTTGTGTTGCTTGTTGTCCGCTCCGAACACCAACACGTCATCTTGATAGCACAAGACACCTTGTATGTCCTTCAGGATACCACCCATGATCCTCTGGAATACAGCTGCAGCTGATACCAGCCCAAAGGGCATCCTTTTGAATTTGAAGGCTCCCATGGGCGTCACGAACGCTGTAAGTTCCAGCAAGTCTTCATGGAGTTTGATTTGGAAGTAAGCCGACGTCAGATCCAGGATTGAAAACACTTTTGCACCTTCCAACATGCTCATCATTTGTGTGATGTTTGGCAGTGGGAATTTGTCGACCACAACCTCCTTGTTCAGTGCCCTGAGGTCAATGCATAGGCGGACCGATCCATCCTTTTTCCTGGCTGTGACGATGGGCGCCAGCCATTCCGTCGCCTCCACTGGCTCTATGACTCCTTGGCTGCATAGTTTTTCAAGTTCAGCTCTAACTGCTTCCTGGATAGCTATGGGAACGTTTTCTGACTTTGGCCACCACAGTATGCTGTCCAACTTCAAGAATAATTTAGATAAGTCACTCTGATGGAAAACACAGAACGATAAATACCTCATCCAAAGCACTATTTAGAGCAAACTGTGCACAAACTGTACAAATTACAGAAATCCTACACCATTAAGAGGACTTATCATACATCCGATCTACAATAGGGAGACACATCTAACTAGGAGAATTATAGCATTATCGCCATATTGGACATAGAGGCCAAGGGGCAAATCTTTGATGCTCCAGAGACGCAAGCCTCTCAATCATATCTATGAGGTGACGCAAAGACCCCCTTCATGGCTTTGCATGGACTCATAGATATGGAGTAAGACAAAGCAGCACAATTCGCTGCATTGCCTTACTCTGCGTCGAGAAGGAATTTAATGGGTGTTGCAGTGGGTGTTCCCATACAACACCAATGGATTTTTATGCTGCAGCAGATTTACTTAATCATATAAACCTCGGGCAGTGCCAAAACCTTACGCTTCTTCAGAGCAGTCGTAACAAGGAGAAATAATTTTATTTTTCCATCTTTCTTCCTCTTTCAGCAGCACACATGGAAAGAGGAAAGCACTTCTTAGGATTGTTTTAGTGCAGGAAGGTACCCCTTCCTGCACAAAAGCAATCCTGCCAGCAACAGAGGCCACTGTGCACCATGGTGCAAGGGTGCTTACGTTGGTGCTAGGCAGCAAATTGTGCACCAGCGCAGGGGGAAAAGACAGGAATGCACCTTATTTCATAAATAGGGTGCATTCCCGCCCTTTCCAATTGGCGTAGGGCAGCACAGCAAGAAGGCTTGTGGCTCTTCCCTTCGCCAGTTCCTCAAAAATGAAGCCCTAAGTATTTTACGAGGTTATTACTACAAGACCTAGAAGCCTGTGATCTAGAAAGCAACATGATCTCAATAGATCAAACAGATTTCAGTCCTATAACTAACTTATTAGCTTTATTTACTATTATTAGAAGGCCATTTGTTGCGATGCAATGTTTTATACTTGCTTCATGCAGTTCAAACCAGCATTTGATAAAGTTCTCTAAGACAGCACTATGGACAAAACTGGCCCACTGGGGCATTCCTGCAAACTTACTAAAAGTCATACAATTACTTTACACAGACACATGGATGATGGTCAAGATTGGGAATAATCACGCAATTTCAGCCAAGCTTTGCATTATGAACTACATCAAGCAGAGTTGTGTATTGGCGCTTCTCCTGGTCAGCTTTTATAAAGCAGACCTACCAACAGCACTAAATGATACATACATTCAGAATTCAAAAATGGGAGGAAAGCAGTTCTCAAGCCTATTATATGCTGATGGCTTAGTTCTGCTTAGGAAAATACTAATTGATTTACAAAGAACCACAGTACACAATCATAAATAAAATGCAAATAAACTTAAGGAAAGCAAATGTAGAAGTTTTTGGGATAAAATGTCGAAAGAAATGATCTGATTCTTCAGCCATGAACAAGAAACGAATTTCCATTGAATCAGAGTATATATATCTAAAGAGAACGTTTGATAATCACTGCGATTTTTCTATGCACTGTTTGCTTAGAAGTTCAAGAGGCCACTCTCTAGGGATAGCATTTGCAATCTTGCTTAAGAATCTTTGGGGCCCATCATTAGATTCTATGTTAAGAGTTATAAGCTTCCCAAATCCTTCCAACAACTACAAATGAGTGTGAGGCAATATTGGGTATCGAAACTGCCTACTCATAGAAGAATCTGCAAAATGTAAGACAACTTTTCCCCTTACCCAAAAAAACATCACAAAGCCAAATGCCAAATAGGATGAGAGTTTGGTCTGGTAAAACACAAAAGAGTGCGGCAAGCAGACACTTTTAAAACATGCACACATTAGAGCATCACACGACCAAACATTGGACGGCCCTGTGTAGATGGAAATAATTAATGCAAAAGAAAGAAAGACCCTAAGATCTTATCTCCAAAAAAGTACTGGATGAGCTAAACATCAATGAGGACTAGGAAATGCTTGTAAATCTTTCTGTATTCAATCAATCACTAAACAAGAGCTCAAAAAGTTTGCCACATCTCCAAGACAAAAATGACTTCTGCAAATGACCGTACCTTTGGATGACCAATCAAGACTGTGGAACAAAAACATGACACAGCTACATTCGCATGCTGTTTTTAAAACATCTAAAATACAGTGATAGCATCAGGCTTAGGTGGTTTCAAACATTTGACTCAACCCCCCCCAACCCCAGACCCCCCTACCTGTTAAAAGCAAGGGCAGGCTGTGCAAATACAAGGTTGAAAACATCCTGCACATCATGTGTGCATGCTTTGGGTTAGCAGAAGAATGAAGATCCCTACTTCCATCTCCTTTTAATCAAATTGCATCTGCACCTATTGATAAGCATTATTAATTGAAAGTTTAAATGGAGAAAATACCAAACTAAACATATTCTCAAAAGGAAAAAATATGCTTGCTGAAAATTCATCCCGATGGAAACAGCACTTTATTTTGAAAAAGCAATCATAGGACACTTGTCACTGCTACTCTATGTGCCCTTTACGATCGAGCCAGATAGGGAGCCTCTTTTAAACTGTTAAACAACTTCACAGGCTTTAGCCTGGTTGTCTGCTAATAATAAACTCAATAGGAGACTTCAAACTAAATATGCATCATCACTTGGGAGAGGATATGGAAAAACACTTCTGGAAAAAACTCAAAAGCAGAGATAAGGTTGTTTTAATAAGGTTTTAGTGTATTTATCTTTTTAAAATTGTTATGTATTTTATATAATGATATAATTTTTTTATTTACCAAACAATAAAGATTGACTTGCTGTTGACTGGAAACACCAGATCAAATGATTTAAGGAGCAGGGACAGAACTGACGAGCAGATGAGTATGGAGAAGACTTCTTTACTTTTTTTGGTATTTAACAGAGAGAAACAATAACACTTATAAGCATTCAATGTATTCGAGTAAAACAGTATAATCCCTATAATTTAAAAGTAGCAAAATATCTGTGTAACATTACAATGGAATTGTATCTCAACAAATATTTTATATTATGAGAGAGTAAATTCTAGTAGGAAGAATTAATATTTTAACAAAATGGTGAAAAAAAAAGAGAAAGTGAGAGATGAATAAAATAAAAAAACAAAGCCTCACATGAAAAAGATCTAATATAGATATAAGCATATTATCAAATAAAACATGTTTATGAGTTTAAGAAATACATTTATGAAATAGTAAAAAATGCAGTTATACATATGAGTGATCATATTATGTAAGGAGGTTTTAACACTTCAGCTGAAAAATAGTTAGTGACAGTGGGCCCGATTCACAGAATGAACTTAAGACTAAATCCTAAACTTACTACGATTTGGTTTTCACAGAATGCACTTACTGCTTTCGGGATTCACAGAGTGAACTTACTACTTTCGGGATTCACAGAATGAACTTACTTCTTTCGGTATTCACAGAATAGATTTAAGACTACTATCTTTACGTCTGCACTCGGGCCGGAAATTCCGGCCCGGAGGCAGAGTTTCCGGCCCGGAGGCGGAGCTTCCGGCTTGGAGGCGGAGCTTCCACCCCGGAGGCGGAGCTTGCGGCCCAAAGGTGGAGATTTCAGCCATGGCTAAATCCCCACCTCTGAGATGGAAGCTCCGCCTCCAAGCCGCAAGCTCCGCCTTCGGGCCGCAAGCTCCGACCCCAATCCGGAAACTCCGCCTCCGGGCCGGAATTTCCGGCCCGAGGGCGGACGTAAAGTTAGTAGTCTTAAATCTATTCTGTGAATACCGAAAGTAGTACGTTCATTCTGTGAATCCCGAAAGTAGTAAGTTCACTCTGTGAATCCCGAAAGTAGTAAGTGCATTCTGTGAATACCAAATCGTAGTAAGTTTAGGATTTAGTCTTAAGTTCATTCTGTGAATCGGGCCCCTAATTCTCAAATAAAAAGGAAGTCAAAGGCTTTCACAATCTTGCTCTTTTAAGAGTCATGTGCATGAATGGTGAAGAAGCTGTGTCTAATTTGTGATGATAGCAACTCACATTACACCATTTAATGAAATAAACATTACTAGGGTACTTCCACTTGGATACGATGATCTACCAAGCAATTTTCCAGTTAAAAGATTGGTCACCCAAACATGGGAGGATCCTCTAAGAAACACATGCATTTCTTCAAATGGTTTTGTTTGAGAGCATTTAGCTAAAATCTTTTCCCAAATTTGTTTCCAAAACCATATAATATTGAACAATGAAAACAGAGAAGGCTTATTTTCTAATTACTATTGTGAAATTACAAATTATGTTTGTCAGAGTCTCTGATCTGGAATATGCTGGGTGGATATACACCCTGCTGGAGGGAAGGATTTACAAGCCTTTAGGAGTTGTGCGTTCACCTATATGACACGCCTGGAAAACAGGCTGGAGCACTTTGAAGAAGTGATATCTGCACTATTTTCTACCTGTTCGAAGTACCATGATTCTCAGATTAAAATCCTTCACATTTATGAGCCAAATTTTTATAGGTGATAAGGTCCTTTCACCTGGAGAGACCATGTGAATAGTGTATTGACTCGTGATTTAAAAGAAGTACAAGGAAAAGAAAATGTGATTTCAAAGTTGAATAATCACAGGGAGTACGAGGTGGTCAAAAATGCCATCTAGTAGAGGGAAAACCACAGCTGGAGAGTGAAAGAGTATTGAAGTTCATGAACTACAGTAGGTCAAGCCACCACAAAACAATGCCAACAAGTTCAACTTGTGAAAAAGCACTTGACAGTATTGGAGTGTATTCTGGCACCATGCGAGACTGAATGTGGTGTTGGAGGATAAAATACATATGTCCTCGCAAGTAGATGTTGCTGAATTCTTACTTACTACTTTGGGCCTGATGCAGATCTTGTTCAGCATTCCTACCAAATTGGTTCCAGAATGCTTTCCGGACCACTCGAATTGGGTGAGTCCGACTGATCGATTTGGATGGATCCGGATGCTCCCGGATATGATTCGGTCGGACTCCCATTGGCTTCAATGGGAGCTTGTCTTCCAAACAAGGACACAGGCTCCCATTGAAGAAAGGGGTGGGTGGGTAAAACCTTACACGATGTGGCGGGCACCCCATGGTGCCTATATATATATATATATATATGAAATCAAAATGGGGGCAGGAGAGAGAAGAAATGATCCATTCAGCTTCAAAGTAGTATACAAAGATCATGAGGGAATGAATCACTTGTACCTGTGTGACCAGGGTCATGAGTTATTGGTTTCTCTCATAAAAACCCTCTTTCATGCACGTAGGTGTTAGAGCGGTATATCTTGGTTTTCCGCCTATTCGTAACATGACAGCATCATCATTGGGTTTCGGATTGGTTATGCTGACCTCCACCTGGAGGTAGACCGACTGGTAATACAGTAGTGCCCAGAGATAAAAAAGGTGAAGTGCTCAAGTTAAGTGTTGTTAAAAATCCCTACATTACCATAAAAAAATCTTTAATTGTATGGAAATGTGGATTAATTAAAAATAAAAATAAAAGGTGTGCATATGTAGATCACGTTACTAATCTCACACACTGGTTATATCATGTGTAGGTCGACATGTTTCAGCCCCATTTATGCCCAGCCGGTCTGGAGGCTTTCTTCAGGACCCCAAAAAGTGATTTGTTGCTTTTTGGCCAACAGTGATAAGATGGTCATTGACTTACCACTTCTTTTCCTGCGTTATCAAGTCATTAGCACCTATAACATGTAGTTAGTGAGAGAAAAGAGAAAGAAAACAATATTAAAATTGCGCTGCATTCTCACATCTCTATCTAAGTGATGCTGTGATTAGACATTTTCTAATATCAACTCAGGATTGCTTAGACTAAGCTTCATTATTTATCAAGCTGTTATTCAAAGTAGGAAGGCAGTCTAGGGTATGTAAACAATGGCAGATCAAAGAAGGGAATGTTTTGGGGGTGAATAAAAAAAAAAGGTTTCCCAAAATAATTCAATAAGCAGATTCATCAAATTCAATCATTAGGAACACAAAGTTATTTTGCAGGTGACAAAAATTAGTAGATGGTGATATGTTTATTACATGTCAACATGAGCGAAACGCTGCGGGTTGAGATATTACAGCATGTCTCAATGATTTTACTGTTTCCTTATGTGTAGCTTGTTGATATAAAGTTATGGCCAATCACTAAGTGGTGAGTTAGTGAAGACCTAAATGCGTTTTTTTACAAAAATATGGATATTTACAAATAAACGTATTATGCTCACATGAAAAATGGTGACATATTGTTTTTACAGAGCAGCTTTTATGAGTGACCGCCCTGTGTTAGTATCTGCGGTAGGCAAAATGACTCATGTTCCTGAACAGTCCCTAATGTGGGCCTCCTCAAAGGACCGGCGAGACTCTCCAGATCTGCTGTTGTGGGAAAAGAGAGTAGTTAAGGCGCCTTACATGTTTAGTTGTTTAGACGGTTGGGTTTCCCTGTTTTTCTGTCGCGGTCCTCACCTGTGGCCTCAGGAATCCTGACTTGTGCTCGCCTTGGTTACGGTTCCCTTGGTGACGTGGGTCCGTGAGGAGTCATCATTTATCCAGTTATGGACATGGAGAAAAGACTCTCATATTTAGATTTAGATTTACAGAATGAGAGTGCATAATAATGAAAGAAAGCTTGCATATTTTAATGCTTATGTGTAAATAAAGTTTTTACCGAAAAAGTCTAAGTTGTGAGCCATATTAATAAAATTTACTACGTGACATCTCAAAGTCACGGATTTGCACTCTGGATTATATCGAGTGAGGAATAAGGTGCATTATGTTAAGGAGGGAAAAGAGGGGGATTTTTTAGAAATGTAATGCAAAGATTCAAATTATGGTTGAACTATACGAAGTGATTTGAAAAAGATTATTATCTTTAGTGTTAAGCTCCATGGCATCTTGAGATTATTTTTACTGAGTTTTTGATGGTAAGTGGGACGGCCACAGTGGAGTTCGGACAGAGGCTGAGCGGCTTTCATTGAAGCAGGTAGTATTAGGAGAAATTTGCATGTTATTAAGTGCTATTGGCTAGCAAGATGTAATATTAGGCCAAACTGTGCCAGGGGATATTATCGTTCAATCTTTGTGTGCATGTTTTGAGATGACGGACCCAGCGTTGTTCCTTTTCAAAAAGGACATGTTCAGTGTGTGGTTCTTTGTGGTTAGCATTTCCGTGATTGTCCCATTTAGATCATCAATTGTGTGGTTGGAGTATTAATTCCTTTTTGTTGTCACTTTTTTACATTTCATATTGCTCTTATGTTCACCAATTCTTAATTTAACCTTCTGGTACGACATACCAATGCATTTCAGTCCACAAGGGCATGTGATCATGTAGATCACAAGCGTTGGGTTACAATTGGTATGTTGTTGTTGTGTCCATGTTAGGTCTAAAGAGAGGCTAGAGCCTTTGTTGCTTTGGTGAGCTTACAAACTGAACATGCACCTCACAGATAGTGTCCAATAATGTGGTTCATATTCCACAATGTAGTGATACTTTCTGTTTTTGCTTTTGGTGCTGGTCGTGTATGGACCAAGATGTCTTTTAGGTTTACTGTTCTTTTATTTGCAAACCTTGGTTTTGGCCACTTTAGGGAGCGAGAAGTGAGGATTTTCCAGTTCTTATTGACAATCTTTTTTACAGCATTTGTGGCAGTACTGTACTTTGTTACACAAGTGAGTATCTTTTCAGACATCTCTCTTGGTGTAATTTCAAGTAGGCATTCTCTTGGTTGGTATCTTGCCCTTTTCTGGCATCTTTGTGATGTTTTAAGGGGTAGTCACTTTTCACTAGTTTTTACTCATTTCCTCTGCCTGTAATTTATAGTCACTTAGTTTACTGCAGTTTCGTCTAAGGCGAAGGAACTGGCTGTATGGTAAATTGTCTAGCAATGGCCTTGAATGAAAGCTTTTATAAGAAAGTAGACTATTCTTTGCAGTGGGCTTGTAGTACTTGTTAGTGTGAAGGATGTTGTCTTCTACATAGATGGAAATGTCTAGGAAGTCTAGTTTCCTATTGTCAGCTGTGAAAGTATATTTCAGGCACTTATCTCTGGAGCTGATCCAGGTGATGAATCACAAAATCAACATTTTCCCCAAAGGATTGTTTAATTATCCCTGGGTTGTGTTCATTCAAATTATCTTACTTTTTTCTCTTTTTTGTTATGCAAAAACTTCAATCCTGTCACAAGACAAGCTCGATCAAGGCCTGCTTGCCTTCACTCTATATATATATACATACACATTAAAGGTGGAAGAACATTTTTCCCAAAAAACTTGTGCTCCCAAATATATACAGTGCAAATCAGGAAAACTTAAATGTACAGTGCATTTAGCAGTAAAATGTATATATGTCTCACAAAGGCAATGTTGCCTAATAATGAATCTGAAAATACATATACAGCTAGATTCATGAAGCCAAATTGCGATCGCAATAGCTGCGAAAAAGCAATTGCGATCGCAATTTGAAGAAAAGGTATTCAACAAACAAAATTGCGAATTTGCTAAATATCTATGCAAAATCGCAATGAAATTCACAGAAACCAGGAAGAACACAATCAGCGAATCAGTAATAGCGAAAATGCAGGTATTCTGCGAAAAAAGGTGCGAAATCGCTAAAAAATCGCAATCGCAATTCATGAAAAATCGCAAATAGCGAAAAAAAACAAAATCGCAATTAGCGACGCGCAAATTAAGGAGAACCCAAACCAGGTGGTAACCATGAAAAAAAAACACATCTGAAAAAAAGTATTGCTAAGTACCCACAGGTGCTGGCTTGAACAAACACACTTAAGGACATGCAGCTGGAGCCTCAGGACTCTCACAATGTCAGGACTCTACATGGTGATCAGGCGGCGAAGGCTACAGCGAGCAGCACGGAACAGACGACGTATCCAGGAGCGGATATTCCGTCAGCGGGTCACTCTACTGGGCCAAACCAGGGAGCAGACCTACGCAAAGTACCGCCTAAGTGGGGCAATGATAATGAAGCTGATCCGGGACCTAGACCCCCTCCTGCAGCACCCAACAAGGAGGACCAACGCCGTCCCCACACATGTGCAGGTATTGTGCAGCCTGCACCTACTGGCCTCCGGAAGCTTCCAGGGAATAGTCGCTGTTGCAGGGGGAATATCCCAGCCCACCATGTCCCGCTGCCTAAGGAGTTTCATGGAGGCCATGCTGACCCGCCTACACCACTACATTTCATTTCCCACCAGCCAACAGGACTTGAACGAAACCAAGCTGCAATTCTACAATGTAGCCCAATTTCCACATTTCATAGGATGCATTTACTGTACCCACATCCACATCTGCCCACCTGCACAAACAGAATACATGTATCGGAACCGCAAGTCCTACCACTCCCTCAATATACAGATGGTATGCAATGCAAAGACAATCATCACGGACATAGTAGCACAGTACCCGGGGAGCACACATGACTCCTTCATTTTCCGGCACAGTGGCCTCCACACACGACTGGCCAGGGGAGACTTTGGTGAAGGACACCTACTGGGTAAGTACACATGCCACACAACAGTACAATATGCTAATGACACTGCGTTGCACAGGCACTCACCCTCTGCTCCTATCATGCAGGTGACAGCGGCTACGCTTTCCGTGAGTACCTACTCACCCCATACCTCAACCCAGCAACACCACAGCAACGGCGTTACAATGCAGCACACATTCGCACAAGAAATTGCATTGAGAGGACATTTGGCCTTTTGAAGAGCAGATTCTGCATACTGCACAAGACTGGTGGGGCCATCAAATACGATCCTGAGGTCTGCTGCCGCATCGTGGCCGTGTGTGCTATCCTACACAACATTGCTACCAAGCGCAGGATACCTGTAGACATCTCAGGCAGTGAGTCAGAAGGGGACAATCGGCCACCTGCACATGTGCGTCACGCACGCGGGGAGAATCCAGCAGAAGGACACAGGCGCCGCAACAAAATCTGCATGAACTATTTCTAGGGGACCCACTCCCCACACATATTACTCAACTCATGCATGACAACATTAATAATGACATGAGGCACTTTAAGTTATTCAGAATTTTAGTTACTGTTACTGCACAATAAACATGGCATTCTGAAAAGTGTTCAAAGATTGACATATTGAGTCATATGTCCAGGTTAGTCTGTATGGCATGCTTGTTGTGTCAGCATGTGGCCTCTTTGGAATACACCACAGTTCAGTGGCGTCTCCGGGTAGTTGCCCCAGACTTCCTCTGTACGTCCTCCTCCTCATTTTGCCGTGGGGCGGCATAGGGTCTGCTGCTGCGGCGGGGTGCCACGACCGGTGGTAGGGACTGGCTGCTGTGGCTTGATGTTGCCTCACTGTTGTCGTCTGCCCCCCCGCCTGGCCATGGCCACTGGCCTGCATGCCCTGCATGGCTACTGATATGTTCTCCAGGGCTGTAGCTACGTCCTGGCAGCACTGCACCATTTGCACCTGCATGGCCAGGGATCGTCGCGAGAGCTGGGACTGGGAGGTGGCGTTACCAATGATGTGATTTGACCTTGTGCACACCGATAGGCGGGTCAACAGTTGACGGTGTCGGCTGCGATTGACATCCCACTGCCTGGACATTGCCTGAGTGTTGGCCTCCACAGCTGCAGTCATTTGTGCGACGTTACGTGCCGTCTTATCCAGTTGGAGGTGGATGGCGTCTAGGTTTCGGGCCTGGGTCTGGTGAACACTCAGCATCCTGCGCTCAATAGAGAGCCCACCTGCTCTAACAATTCTGCCCCTGCCAGCGCGGGATGTATTGGTGCGCGGCTCCCTGACCAGACCGCTCGTCTGGCTCCTCACAGCCACAGGGCGGGGGGTTTGTTGGTGACCTGCTGCTGGTGTTGCATTCCGCACTGGTGGCTGTGTGCTGCGTGGTACAACTGCAGCGCCTGTTGTCACAGGGGTGGCACGGGCCACAGGGGCGGGTGGTGGGATGACCGGTGTTGTTGCAGCTTGCCCTGATGGTCCGGGCTGTGGAGTATGGTGTGTATCCCCCTCCGTGTTCTCCTCAATCACCAGGGCCTCACTGTCAGTGCTGGGGACATCAGCGCCACCTGTGATGTAAAGTGGACGTTGATTAGTGGCATGTTACGTACACAGTTAGGCTTGCTACATGCATGCAGTCTACCATTCCCTGTCTGCCTGCAGGATTGGCTGTCACTGGACATGTGGGGCTCTATGGTACAGGTTGGTAATTGTGGGCAGACTACATGTCCCACAATGCAATTGCGCTATGGAGCTGTACATTGGCTGCATGCTTGGGGTTTGTAATGGGATGCACTGGAGTCGTGGACGATGTTAGGGGACAGGGGGTTGCAGTCGCATGGCACTTACCTGGTGTGTCTTGGGTGGGTCGGGAGGAGTCAAGCCGGGCCACACCCACGCAGGCCTGTGGGTCGATGGTCTCCTCCACCTGGTCCTCCAGTGGGGTGTTCGGTGGGACGGTGGGCTCCCCTCCACCTGTCGCCAATTACTCCCCCAGCCTCTCTGCAATCTTTTCTTTTGCCCGCCCTCTCAAGTCATACCAGCGCTTTTTCAGCTCGTCCACCGACCGCTGGGTCACCCCCACGGTATTCACTTTGGCGCGGATGCGCAGCCATATGCGTCTTTTGTCCGGCTCTGGCACCCTTCGGGGGTGTCTTTGCCAAATAGGCGGTTGTGATCCCTGGAAACTCCTTCAATTAGGTATTCGAGATCCTGCTCCGAAAACTTTTTTTTGCGCTTCCTCCCACTGGTGGAAGCTCCTGATGCATCCTCTGCCATGGCTGCCACTGCGGTGTCTCCTGCTGTTGTCCTGTTGGAATGCTGGAGGGGAGCTCTGCTACTGCTGCCTGTGCTTCAGCCTCTCACTGCTGAATGAGAGTGGGACCTGCCTACTTCCTGGTTGTGATGTCATCACTGTGCTCAGGATGCGACTTCCCGTTTTTGCGATATCGGTAATTGCGAAATCGCAATTTCAACAGGGGTATCGGCCGATTCTGCGATTATTTACCGATTTCTGCCTTCTCGCAATCGGCGATTGCGATCGCTTGCAAATCGTATTTTTTCATCGCAAAACATCATGAATGCTGTTCTGCGATTTCTAAATTGCGATTCGCATTTACTCGCAATTTAAAAATCGCAGAATTGGACATTGATGAATCTGGCTGTTAATGTCCTAAAACATTCCTCAGGCAAAAGGTAGTCCTACTAAATTCTGTCCTGGTGCAATAGAGTCAAGGTGGGTTGTTGCTTCCCCGTCCTAAACCTAATATACTTTTCCAACCAAGGAAGAAGTCAACAGTGATGGTCAGATCTCAAAAAAAGAGCCCTTTTTCATGGCCTTGATCTAGCTTGTCTTGTGACAGGATTGATGTTTTTGCATAACAAAAAAGAGAAAAAAGGTAAGATAATTTGAATGAACACAACCCAAGGATAATTAAACAATCCTTTGAGAAAAATGTTGATTTTGTGATTTATGGTGTCAGAAGTATTTTGCTTTTTCTATACGTACTAAGATTCTGGCCTCTGTTCTGTCCTAAACTGAATCCTTCCCCTGTTTTTACCCGCTCCAGAAAACGAAGCTCTGCAGATTGTCATAGGTGTGCTTCCAAATCATGATGATGTCATCTATATACCGTTTCCAAAATAGTATCTTGGTGATGAATGGATTATGGTCATCATGTATGTGCTGTCTCTAAAAATTACTCACATTAAGTCCTGCTACACTTGGCGCAAACGTACTGCCCATAGATGTTCCATGGCATTGTACATATAATGTTCCATTGTATAAAAGTTCTCAGTGAGAGCTAATTTACAGGCCTCTGATACAAAATGTCTTGGGGGATTGTACTTCCATTCTTCAGAAAATAGGATGCTTTCCAGGGTTTCCAGAGTCTTCTGTTGAGGAAGACTTGTGTAGAGACTTGTGGTAAATAAAGTATTACCCTGTCATAATTTCTATAAATAAACAAAGGGTCATGCATAAAGTGAGAGGCAGAGTCCGTGATGTCCGATTCAAAAGGGCTTTATTTCAATAACTCGAGTTAGGGGAGAATCGGTTCCATCACCACTAAGGTTCAGGAAGGGTCTTCTAAACTTTATTCACAGAGTACAATATTTATACATTCAATTTCGCACATAGGGAGGAGCGCTCCAGGCAGAGCAAGAGAAAGAAAGATAAGAAACATGTGGGCGTGCATGAGGGCGTACATGTGGGCGTTCACTTGAGGAGTCATAGGTGAGTCTTAGGTGGGTGGATACATGGAGGGGGGTTGCATGGCCAGCTAGAACTTTGCCCTACTTGTGTGCGCAACTTGATCATGACGTGCAACTGACGTGTAACTGGGGGGAGCTGACTTTCGGTCTGGTAGGGAGGCCTTCAGTGTCAGGGCGACCAGCACGTCTGGTATTATCTGATATCTTATGTCCGGGGATGTATTATCTGAAGCAAAGGTCGCTCATCACCAAGAGCCATTGTGGGCATCTATTTCTTCGTTCATTGCGTGGGGGCCTTGAGCTTTCTATGGACGCGAGCTCTGCAAATCACTTAAACGGAGACAGAAAGGCTAGGCCCTATCTCTGCAGACGGGTTCTGTTTACCTCCTTCACCAGGCAGGAATGTGATTCTGTAGAGCAAGCAGATAACTGTTGTGCAAAATACTGTCTTGGCACCCCGTGCTGGGCCCCTCTCGGCTTAGCCAAAGGTATGCGAGGTCAGGGATACGTAGCTACAGTCCTCAGAGTGTTTGGAGGCATGAACCTTCAATTCGGGGACTGGCTGAGCCACGAAATGGAGAAATGGGTTCTTCACGATATATTAAAAGTGCACAATGCAAACACATGGGCCACATGGGACTCAGTGCAAAATTAACGTTTCATTTATGAAAGACTTGGTGACTGGCATCCTAATGTGGGACGTAAATGCAGAGGCCTCATTATTCAGGCCACTAAGGGAAAATGCATGGGTGACATGCACATACACTAAACGTTGGGGTACACGCAGGGGACACATTGGCCATGTAAAATTTCTTTTTCCTCAGACTCTCTAAATCTAAACCAACAAGGTACATGTTGTCTTCGTTGAAGGATAGGTCTGTGAGTTGGTTAAGAAGGTCTTGGGTGTCTTTTAAATATGTTGGTGTTTTTTGCGCCAATGGACTATTGGTCGTACAAGCGGAGGTGATTTGTTTTTATGTGATTTTGGTAGTGAATAGAAATATAGCACTGTTGGAGTTTTTGTCACAAGAAAGGCTGCCTCATTCTTTGTGATCCAGAAATTGAGTTCTGCTTCATTAACCATCAATTCTATAGTACATTGTAGCGGTGTTGTGGGGTCAATCGTTATCTTCTTATAGAACTTGTCATCAGAGAGAAGGTCTTGACATTGTTTGTCGTATCCTTCTTTTCTCAATATCACAATTCCTCCCCCTTTATTTACCGACTTGATTATTATATTCTCATTTTGCCAGAGTTGATCAAGTGCTTGTTGCTCTCTTTTTGTGATATTGAAGAAAGGTTTTTTTGTTATGTTTTGAACATTCTCTGCTTCTTTCATGATTGCTTGCTCGAAAAATTGTATTTCAATGGGTACCTTGTGGTTTGGGGGGCAGAAGGTCAACTTTCGTCTGAGGTTTGTGTCACTTTCTGGTGTGTGGTCTTCCTTACCAGTAAAAAAGGCTTTCAATTTTAGCTTCCAACAGATTTCGGCTAGTTTGCATTGTAATTTGAAAGTGTCTAGCGATGGTGTTGGTAGGAATCCTAGACCTTTGTTCAAGATTTTTACTTGATGCTCCATTAGGGGGACGTTTGTCAGATTTACTATTACCTATTCGTGGAACTCGGACCTGGTCTCTCCTTGGACATACTGCATGTCAATACTTGACGTTCCTGTTTGGTCCAGGATACTCCGTTTTTGCTGGGATTTTCTTCTTTGCATGCATTCTACACAGATAGGGTTACAAGCATAATAGGATTTCAACATTATGCTCTTGTGATAGCGAAAGTGGTGCATGCTTTGTGTAGATCTCCGAACACATAAATTAATCTTAATGATGAGTGACATATCATTTTTACTTTGTGAATTAACAATGAGTCATGTATGCAAAAGTTACAACTATTTCCAGGAGTAGGTCACATATATTGCCTCAAAATATTATGCATTTGGTCCATAGAGAAGTGATCCATCTTCATCTCCACTCCTTCAGTCCCCCCAAATTTGAGCCAAGAATTAAAACATCTATACTGCCATCTGTAATAAAGTATGCCGAGGAACCCCACAGTTGCGCGATCCATTTACCACAGTTTAATTCGGCTACTTGCCGAAATCAATCAAGACTGGAGTTATTTCCTTAACAGGGTCACAAAACTACATTTCCCAGCACCCCTAGCCGGAAGCCGGCTAATAAACAGGAAGCAACCCGCGCTGACATCTGCAGCAGTTTACAGATTGAGGAAAGCGTACCGGGTCGCACTGAAGGATAGAACCGATATAATACGGTAAGAAGGATGCTACAATGGGGCTATGCATTGTATCTCGTAGTGAGTGGGGCCAGACGTTAATCACTGACGGACGTGTGTCCCTTTCCCGACAGATTGTCAAGAAATAGACGGAGCGGCCGTAACTAGGATAACTTGCCCACTGACGGTAGGCGATGTTCCCCGGTGTTTAACATGTTTTAAAATTAACTGCGGGGGCAAACCATCTAACATTGGTCTCGTATTTCAGGATTGGAAGCGGCTCCCTCGAGCAGGAACCCGCACATTAAGCGGGTGAGTAGACTAATGACAACGATGATATAGGTTCTATTTCTTTAAAAAAAGGCTGTATGTGGTGTCTAAAAGTGATCAATGTCTTTCTTTAGCTCCTTCTGGTCGCCACCCGGCGATCCTGCGGCAGTACCTAGGTGGACGGGGTAGGTGATAGACGCCTTGCCAACTGCTAATCAGGTACTTTACCACATAGCACTGGCCCCACCAGGTCAGCCGGATTGCAATCCGACCAGGGACTGCGGTCCCAGGGAGGGCCTCAATGAAGGGTTGATTCTGCGACACGTTACAGGTCGTATACTTGATTCCTGATTTTTGTTGGAGGAATTCATGAGCAATCTTATGAGCAATTGGTCCTGATGAATTGCCTTAGAGGCAAGAAACATGTTGACCACACCCGGACTGAGGGTTGAATAAGGCCTGATTACCCTTACCGTCACGCCTTAATACCCCTCAACTTTTCACGGTTTTTTAATAAGGCAGTAAGCCATGCTATTAAAGGTTCCCCTATTGGACTCCACTGACCTTTTTTAACTTACCTTCACTCACGCTCACTTATTGCACTTCCTAGGTCCCTCACACACATGCACTCATTGGCTAATAAGGAATAAAAGATCTCCGCTAAAGTGCAGCACTCTTGTGCAGCCCGACGGGCATTGCAGCGCCAGCCTGCCGAAGGAGCAGGATAGCCAATGATGACACTGGACAATCATCGGGTGGGATGACAGTTGTTATCCAACCTTTGACTTGTGTGAGGCATCCTTGATTCCGATAAGGGATTCCCATTTTCCCTGCTCTATCACACATTTTAAGAGAGAGGTCTTAATGAGTTCACTTGATTAAATCCTTTTGGGGAACTCTGTACTATGCTTGTTGTTTTCTGTGTCATAGGACATGTACTCTGGACCCCGTTAAAAATTGTCCAACCCCTGTTCCCCCTTTTTGTGATAATGAATTTGGAAATACAATCTTTGTGGCATTCAGGTGGTGAACTTGGACCCAAGATTGAAGGTATGACTAGGGATAGAAGGTGCTTTTCAGGAAGGGTCGACAGGCTCTTAGACCAGAGTAAAACTTAAGTTTGTGTCTCTCTGTTTGTTTTTTAGCAAAACTATTGGTCCTGAGGAGAACCCTTGAGTCACTGGGGTTCGAAACGCGTCGACCGATCTGGTTCTGGGTCATATAGAATATAAGATTGGACTGTAAATAGCAAAAGGATGTTTTCCTTTATCAGATTATTAGAATAATTTGTAATGTAGTGAAAAACTTTGTCTTTATTCATTACTTTTTGTAGTAGTTTTTGACACTGGGACCTTCATGTGTGTGAGTGTGGATAGTGGTAGTGTGTTATGAATGTTTGGCCAAGAATGTGTGAAATGTATAGCGTGTCGTAAATATTTCTCTTGTTTAGTTACAATTGCATTTTCTGATGTATGTATATATATGTATATATCTGTTTGTTTCATTGGTATTTCCATGCACAAATAATTATGTGTAAAAATTCAGTGATGTGTAAAAAAGAGTAATAAAATTGTATTTTTGCAAATTTAAAAGCAGGTTATTATGTTATGTTCATAACAACCATTTTCTTCCCCTAAAAAATAGTAGGATAAGTTGATGTTCTCAGCGCTGGCACCGGTGTTGTTTGTTTAGTTTACTCACATGGAGCAGCTAGAAAACCAATGTTTCTTAGTTCAGCTTTATGTGAGAAACAGTGAACGTCTCCTGAAAGTGCATACAATCGTCCCTATCCAACACAACATGCCCTGGCTGATGGATGGCAAATCATTTTATGAAACACATCTCAAAAAATTGCCTTCTAAAGTTTACAGCAATGTGGCATCTTTCGATCCATTGATCTGCGAATCAACTTTATGAAACTTTTAAGTGAGCCAAGCTGCCAAATCTCCTTATTTGCAGCTATTAGTTACAATCAAATTTTTCACCAACCCACATACTTTGGATTGATGGTGCAGCTTTGGTAATATCCTAAACAAGCTCTGAACTCTCAGTGCTGCCTGGCCCTCCTGTGCCTATGATGGCTTCTTCTAAAGCCATTCTAAATGTGGATATTCACTAGACACCAGTATTAACCTTCATGACACCAAAACTAAAAATAAAATGCCCTGCCGCACGCAATAAGCTAACTATAGGACTATTTTTAGCCACGTTCACAAAACTGCTACTTTCCAGCGGCTCCAGAAATCCGAAAAGCAATGCTACCCTAAATCTATCCAGGAAGCTGCAACCTCCTTATTTTATTTTACAGAGTTTTATATAGCGCAAACTTGACCCGAATCGGGTATCAGAGCGCTTTACATAGCACCAGTTGCATTACATGAGCACACATTCATTTTTGTTCAGCACGGGGAGATTAAGTGATTTGCCTAGAATCACAGGATGTTCAGCGTCATTGCCGAGACTCAAACTCAGTTCCCCAGATTTGAGGTCAAACGCCCTAGCCGTTAGGCCAAATCCTCTCCTTCTAGTATATTCTTTCCTCCGATTCATTCCTAGATCATTCCCAAATGCATTTATGAGTATGGGAAATAATACCATAGAAGTACTCTTTCATATACTATTACATATCTTTATGAATCATATTCAAATCTTCCAACTCCAAATTAGTAAAAGTGCAAAGAAGGCACAATTCGTCCTATTTGTATGAACTGTGTACAAATATTCCCTAAATGTTCCAATTTTGTTCCCAAGTTAGGTGTTCAGGGGTCAGTTCACATAGGCATGCAAAAGTCCTTCAAAGAGTAATACAGGATTACTGTTTATTACCTGCTACAAAATGCTTTGTAAATAGGCCCCTATATTGTACCATATTCCCATTCCTTCCAAAACACCTCAGCATTTGCTCCCACCATCTGTGTTAAATGCCTTCCTGATTAATACATATTTTAGCCTTAGTTCTTGTTGCTTTATTTTCACGAAACGTTCTAATTGTAAAGAACTGCAAACAAGTACTATTAAGCTTGTAGCTGTTCTCTTGCAGTCTAAAGTAACACCACAACAACCAAAATGTTAAGCAAAACATTTGGGGGGGGGGGGGGGGGGGGGTTCAGCACGATCCTACAGAACTCCCAAGGGACCAGGAGAAAAATTACAAAAACAAATGTGTGGCTGACGTCCATGGGGAGTTGACCCGCTGTGGGAGGTTGAGCTTAGGGCCTGCAGGCTGAAAGTCATGCACAAAGGGGTTTGGGTGCTCATGAATAGGCCCGCAGACCAAAGGCTGCAAATGGAGGCGGTCCTAAACAACATAGTTGCAAAATGACTGCACCTATTAAAATTTGGCAAGAATATAGATTGTGCTGTGGAAGGGGCCCTTTTTTTGCTATTTGATCTGAATTTGTTCAGTTGTTTTCAAGTAATAAGGGACACAAACTTAGTGATTTATTGGGCTGCAGTATACCATGGTACTCGCACGGTTTACTGTGGTACATGGCGATGTCGAAAGAGATTGCTATTTGTTAATCAAAGCACTTGCAAAAAGAAAAGGCAGCCAAGTTGTTTAGACCTCACTTTCTGTTTGTTCTGTGTTTTTACGTAAAATATAGCTCACTATTCTTTTTGTAATGCATAGGAAGAAATAAGCCACTTTAGGAAAATCTTCAGAGTTAGGGAAAAGTATTTTGATTGATTTATGTATTTTTTTTAAAGTTACTGCCCATTGAAATCTAAAAATAAAATTATATCTGGCATAAGACACTCTACAACATGCTACTCCTTTCTGTTACAGACCATTCCACTCTAGGACACGCCATGCAACTCCACTATAAATCGCGCCTTCCCCGTGCATTACTTATACCCTTTCATATTTCATCAGTTATATCATGTGAAATCATAGCTATAATAATAACACTCATGACACCATCATCATCAAAATCTTTATTTCGGTTTTGCAATACCATAAAAGAGACAAGCACAAGAATCTCGAATGACGATGTTCAGAATAAAAAGGAAAAAACTATAAAATGCTCCCTGTACGTGCTCTTGGGATTAAAATGGAAGAATAAGAATTAACACATCCTTAACATGAAGAGCATGCACAAAAGGAGAACAAGGGTACACAAGTTCCAATGTTGGATAACTTTTTCTTATCAGTACAGGGCTAAAGTGCAAGTGCGTTACTAGGCATTGTTAATGTCTCATTTTGCTGGAAAGTGCGACCCATTCACACAACATCAAACATTTTAAAACCCATGCCCCAAGAGACCAATAAAAATAGAGTATAAAAAAACTTAAAATAGTAACATAAAAATGTTTTTTACAAGCCGGCACACCTGACTGGACTGATCTATATATCAATTTGATGTCTTGGTGCCAGTCGGGGAGGTGGGTACAACCCTCCTTCTAAAGGCCCAAAACTGGCCCAGGAATTTTGCAGTTGCACAAGCATAGAATGGTCTTGCATCTGTCTTTAAAATACATATGGCATCTGTTGCATGGTTATTTCTCTATCCTCTTTCTTCCCCTGCTCTCTAGTCTGACTGTGTGGAATGTTGTACATGTCATAGAATGTTGGATGGGTGTTACTTTACATCCTGGCCTCAACATCATACCTCTGTAAACTTATATTACAATAAATACTTACTTGAAACTACCACCTCTGGACCCTTTTATCATTGTAACAGCATCTTTGTGGCTATATGTCCCAAGTTGTCTACATACCGGTGTTTGCCATTTCCTTCTAGGTCTAGCACAGGCAGCACAAGCAAAAAAAGACATGGCCTATAGATTTGAAAGGGCATGGACAAGAGGGACACTCATGACACATCAAACGACAATTTATGAGAACACTGTGCATGGTAGCAGGCCGAGTTAAAATTCATTTAGTGTGGCTAGTGAGGTCACAATCACAACAGTGTGTACAGAGGTGAGTGAGTTATAGTAACTTTTGAGTAGTTGGTAAATTACAACTTGAGGTTATAACTATAATTTTTGAATGTCCACATTTTCTGTAGCTTAAGTTGGTTATGTATAGAAATAATAAATTATGTTTTAATTTAATATGGGATTCGTGGAAGTTGGCAATGGAGTTAATAGAATCCTAAGAGAAATATTACCTAAACAGGCATCGGTAATTAACCCCCCTCTGTTTGCCTTTGTAAACGGCCAGGGTGTACAGAGTCGCGCAAACTGATACCCTGGTTTGGCTCCATGGATGAGACCATGCCATTTGGAGATATTTTAGCACATTTCAGAGCTCCTGTGTTGTATTGCTCTTTGGCACTAAGCCTTCGGACTTCAACATGCAAAGGTCTGTGTTTGGGCTTATAAATTAAGGTGTCATTTGTAAAAAATCAAATCTATTCTAGATTAGAATGTTCTGGGGATCCAGGGCAAATATTGTGAAACGTAAATAATAAAAAGCAATATATTGATCTACCTTTAATCAGAGGTTCTTAAGTCAGCAGTAATGTGATTGTTTTATCCTTTATTACTGTATCATGTTCTCCGTGGCATTTTCCATTTAATTATTTTAAGGAATATTTCTCTTAGCCTTGCAGCTGTTCTTCAGTGAAGCGCTTCCCCCGCGCATTTATTTTGCTTCATACAGTAACGGAATCCGTACAACATAATTAAGCTGCTCTTCAGCATTCCTTTCATAATAACAGAGTGCACTTCATAACTCATTACATCTGCACCTGTTCTTGGCGTTGCATCACTCCTATTTCATTGTGTTCAGTTGTTTTATCTGAGACCAGCAATATATAATCCGTTTTCCAGGAATACTTGCTTCTGCTGCTCTCAAATGCCTTTCTAGTATCACCAGTCAGTCAGCCAGTGCAAGTATTTCAAAAGAAGATTGGGTACATCTAATCTCCGATTCACAAAGCTGTTTCCAGGTATAGGTATGACTTATTCTTGGAAAACGTTGTACCTCCTTCACCTGAAACTCCCTCAGGACTTGGGGCCGATGTCCAGCCAGGAGCTCCTTTTGTGATCAGCTTGATTCTTTATGTGAAATATTGCGGCGCCTTGTCCCAAAACAGATGCATCTTCTTGGTGCTTTAATAAGGTGAGTCTGAGAGGCTAAACCTGTAGGGTGGACAACCAAACGCTTCCCTCAGGTACAGAGGTGTAGCTAGAGCTTGTGGCGCCCTGGGCTATCCCTCAGGTTGCCGCCCATGGCATCCGCAGCCCTGTGATTGTGTGAGCTTAAGTCTCGGCCTCGAATTTTGAATCTCACCTCACTGTCAAATTTCGGGCACAAAAATGTCTCACCTGTATCATTTGAATGCTAGTTTTACATTGGTCTATTAACTAGTGCAAGTAAGTGTTAACTATCTGAACTCGCAGTTGTAGAAGGCTGCGCACAGCACCCCGGGGGCCACTCGCTTAATTATACTGGTGTGACTTTTTTTAATACTTTAAAAAATATTTGTCATCCTGCCTGACTGTGACCTATGTGTGTCTCACAGGCTCTCCTGAGGCTTGCCCAGCAATCATGCTATTACGCACATGATCACTATGGCAGCCAGAGTCCTTAATGAATTTATGGTATAGGCCTGAGGCAATTGAGATTTGTGTTAGGGTCTCTCACACCCTGTTATAGTCTGGAGCCAGGTCCCATGTGGGACAGAGAGAGCAGCATGGAGTTTAGTGATTCTTGTCTCCTGGTTTATTATTTGAGCTCTCTCCAAACAGCCGCAATGCCACATGTTCACAGACCGGTGCTCTCATCAGCGTGCGTCGTGACTGTCACTCGAGACAGACTACTTTTGCACTCATCTGGAACTGAAGGTAGGGTGTTGGATTTAGGGGTCTTTCGACACTTGCTGTGCTGTAGGCTTTAAACAGCAATCAGGATGGACTGAATACCCGACTGTAGACCAAGCTGCTTCTGTGCCACAGGCAGAAAACAAAATGTCCATCTTTGTTTGAAGTGTTGTCTGGTGTATTTACACTTGGTGTGTAACTAGTCAGTCGCTGTGCGACATTAGAGATCTAGAGCTATTTATGCCAGGTCATCAGGGCAGGCTCTGGTGATGCTCATGCCACTACTACTCTGAATGCCTCATGTGCACCCAGCAATACCCCTTCTACATTGGAGGGGTCCAGTAAAGATCTGTGTTCTCTACTAAACTGTTGTCTTGTATTGTCAGAGGCACAGCTTCGCTCCAGTGGTTCTACAGCCTAAACGCATGTCCTTGCTCTTTTTGGTGTTAATTCTCAGTGGAGCCACGTGACCTGCTTTCTAGATTGTCGATAGCTGTCACTTTAATTATAGTCAGCTGCAGCAGGCGCTTGCAGCAGTTTTGATCTTCTGAGAGTTTCTTGTTGCTCAAAAGGGTCTAATTTCTGATATTTATGTTTCCTCATCTTTATTGCTTGGTTTTTGCTCGCATCAAAGTGTTAAATGTCACTCATAACCACGCTGAAATTATGAATATGTCACACATAGCAATCTGAAACCTTGGCAGCTATGGATGACATGTGTCATGATGTCATTTGCTGACTGCCTAACTTGGTTAGTCCCTCCACTTCTTTTTAAAGGACCATTGCCCTGCCACTCACCAAAGATCCTTTCCTCCCCTCGTGACAACCGTTTAGCTCTTACCTTCCTCAGGCTCCAGTACTCCACAGTGGTGGCAGGGTCTCTATTGTAGAGGTTGGTTCTGCTGCAGCCTATCACCCAGCACTGCTACTGCCACAGCCACTGCCCCAGACTCGACTCAAAACTGCCCAGGTTTCAGATTGCTATTTGTGACGTTTCCATAATTTTAGTGTAATTATGAGTTACATTTCAATGACTATGAGTGACACTTTCTCCCGACCAAAATCAAGCAATGAAGATGAGGGAAACATATAAATATCCGAAATGACTCCCATTTGAGCAAAGAGAAACTCTTAAAGCTGCAAAGCACCAGAAATGGAAGTGAACTACCCTAGTGCCCATGTAACCTGACTAGACAGTGGCTTCAGGCACTAGCCTCAGAAAACTCTGCATCGGGCAAGGCTCAGGGGAGTGAGGGTGAGGCACACATAAGTTACAGCCAGCCAGGGCAGTGCCGTGTGTAAAAGGGTATGTCCCGTTATGAGAAAATCCAAACATGGCAGACGCTGACACACCTAATGAGGACGGGTTAATGTTTGACATTCGTCTGATCCCAGCGGTGATGATGGCGGTGCGCAGACCCATCATCAGGGCCTGATTACTTCAGTAACCCGGAGAGGCGGATTTATAACGCCTTATGCATCAAATAATCTCAAATCTTGAAGGACGTGTGGAGTAACCAGATGATTGACACCCAGTTTTTCCAAGAGCTTACTTTAACTAACCAAGCAATGGAGGAACTTTTTTAAGTCCAACCCAGACGGTCATGCTGAGGCCGCTCACGAAGTGCTCCTATGTCATTTTGTCCTGATGAAGACTCAAGAATGAGGCAAAAATAGCCCTTGATATCCAGCGGAGTCGAGACGAAACGTAGACTAACCACACTACTACCTCACAGTATAAGATCCAAATATATTGAGAAACCCAACCTATATGTGAAGGGACATAGGGAACTATGAATCATATCAAACTGTAAAGGTCTTTTGTTAAATCAGTTTTGTGAATGTGTTATTGTCACACCACCTTTACCCAGTCCCACACTGACCTCATCACCCCCACCCTAACCCAAACACTTTTTTTCTTTTTTTTCACTGTGAGCACCTTCAAATTTGATTATGAGATAGATAACTTTGACGTATAAGAGTTACCTATGAACTTTGGTATTTCTCTATTGTAACTGTTTGAATTCAGTGATTCATTCTTTTTGTAATGATGAAATTGTGCTACTAATTTTCTACAATTGTTCATTAAAAATGAAATGTGATTTAGCATTATGGTGAACGGTTGCCTTTTTAAATTTTGTATGTATATGTGATACTGTTCAAACACTGACCCACATTTAACGTACTTAATGTTTGACATATGCAGTTTTATAAAGAAATCAGACAGGTTTTATACAGGGATTCCAGAATCCATGTATTATAAACCCTTTCACCTTCCAGACGCAACTTGATGGTGTCACCCAGGATGAGGAGACCACCACCCAATCCTGAAACAGAGGATTGTGCTGATGTGGTACTGCTGGCCAGTATCTAGGAACCAGAAATGACCCTTACCACATAAGGGGACAGAAGACTCTTGCAAAACGCACAAGATGATGGACGGAATGTTGCACATTGGCAAAACATCCCCCCTCCCCAGTCACAGATCTGGGTTTAATCCATTGTTATTTTGCTCACAACGCCACCCCAGTTCAGACATGGCCATATGCAAATCAGCCTTGACCCTGTGCCTCATGGTAACAGTCCAGCCCAAACTGCCAAGCCATGTCTTCCCTGGACCGGAATCAAGCATCCTAGGACCGGTTTCTGGCTATCAAACGTCATCAGTCAGAATAGCTTGACTCCAGTGGCGTAGTGAGCACGGGACCCACGTCTGGGCATACCCTTCCCACATAGGGCGAACAGCAAAACACACAAGATGATGGACGGAATGTTGCACATTGGCAAAACATTCACCCCCAGTCACTGATCTGGGTTTAATCCTTTGTTATTTTGCTCACCACACCACCCCAGTTCAAACATGGCCATATGCAAATCAGCCTTGACCCAGCCTTGGCCCTGTGCCTCATGGGAACAGTCCGAACTGCCAAGCCATGTCTTCCTTGGACAGGAATCAAGCATCCTAGGACCGGTTTCTGGCTATCAGCCGTCATCAGACTCTTGCTCCATTCATGAGTTGTAACTAAAGGCACCCCTCCGCTAGTTGTAGAGAGTTCCAAGGCATAAACTGAACACAAAAAGGTCTTTTTCTCAAAAAACGACCTTTGGGAAGGGGGCTGGAGGTGTCTGAATCATTAGGTTTTCCTAACAGTGTTTGTAGATAAGACATTCCAGGAGTTATAGGAAATATGGAACTATTGACACTACACAGGGGCAGGTGGTCCTTTTCTGAAACCTTATAGGTGTGTTTTTATGTATACGTGTGCTCCACTCAAATAGTCAAAACCATTCGACCATGTCGGCCTTACAAAATTATTTTCTAGTAGCTATAATTTAATGTGCTTAAGACCTGACATGGCCATACCTGTACAGAAGATGTTGTGCAATGCTGTAGCAGAAGAAGGCCTTTCTAGAAAAACGAGCCATGTAAATATTAAACTACATTTAATTCACCTGTAGGAGCCTGAATAATATGAAGGCAAGAATAAAAGGACCACCTCTATAGCAATAATAGGTCAGGGAAAAGAGGGGAGATCAGCAAAAATATACATATCAACATTTCCCTCGTTGTCTAACACATCTACTTCTAATATTTGAAAATAAGCCAGTGATAGAAAGGGATCATCTCAAAGTTTTTTATTTTTATCAAAACATTTCATTTGTTTTCCCAAATTTTTTTTTTCATCATGGTATTATTATAAATATTCAAAGAGTAATAACTTCATCATGAATGGACTTAGATGCATATAATCATTGGCACATTTCTTTTACAACCACGATTATTGCAAAAAATTATATAAATATAACAAACAACTATACAACACATCTATAATAAAAAGAGGTCCTCCTGTTACCATATAGTAAACACAAACTACCCTCCAATCATACACTGTCATTCTTTCTCACACACTTGGAAATACACAAAATCTGTCAATGGTAGAGTTTTAGATCAGACAGAAAAGAACATTTTCCTCTCTGCCAACAAATCGGGTCTCAAAAAGAAAATATGAGACTCGGCACTGGGTCGACGCGCGTTTCGGTGGAATGAAGGTAGTTGGAACCACCTTCCTCAGGACCCCTTCAGATTCAATACTTTCATTTCACAGGGGACCTAAAAAGAGAGTCCATGGTATTGGTTTCTAGTATATCAACCAACAAGAGAGTAGAGGTCCTTCAACAATCAAAAGTAAGTAATACAGCGTCCCAAAATTGTGTAGCCAGTCGGTTCAGGATAACTTTAAAAGGATAACTTCTTTCACGGTGGGCGGAGGCCATCAAAGAGTAAAGGTCACTTACGCAGTTAATGCTCCTACTTTAATTCATTTTCCTTTTTTTTTTTTTTGTTGTCGTGCATTATCTGGAGGTTCCATAATTCTTTTTTTGAAATAAAGGATTCGATAGAGTAATACTTCCCTTTTATCAACGTGAAATGCCGACTGAAGGCCGCCCGTTATGCAAAAAATGTGGGCGGCCTTCACAGTCGGCATTTCACATTGATAGAAGGGAAGTATTACTCTATCGAATCCTTTATTTCAAAAAAAGAATTATGGAACCTCCAGATAATGCACGATAACAAAACAATTTAAAAAAAAGGAAAATGAATTAAAGTACTAGCATTAACTGCGTAAGTGACCTTTACTCTTTGATGGCCTCCGTGAAAGAAATGTGTGTGCACAAATGTATTGTTAACTGCGTTTGTCTTGGTGGTCGACGTTAAGCAGAGCAGCTCCGTTTGTATTGTGCGCTGTGAATCTGCGCAACATAAAAACATAATTTATAGTCTGATGGCTGGGATATTAAGAAACCACTTCTTTTCTGGAAAGGAACAATGTTTACCTGTGAATTTCAGCTGCTGCTGCTTATTCGAAGACCCCGATCGACGTCCCTTCAGAACTCCACAGTAGTTGAAATGTCATGCAAAATTCGTTGTCATTTGTCACAATAACGCAATGTAGCAACACCTCACAGAAATGGTGATAGAAAGGTCTCTCACATGATTACAACGGGGCATGATGAATGCTAACAATCCGGCTTTTTCAAGACGCGTGCATGTTGCACTGCAGGCTATATTTACAAGGTGCACCTGTTCTTCACACCGGGACCACGTGGCACTGGCGGCGGCCTTTATCATTTATTGTATTATAGAATTTGGGTGTCCCTAAATAAATTATAAAGGGCACCACAATTGCCGCGCGGCCCTCGTGTGAAGAGCAAGCGCACTTTGTAAATGCCACCGCCCCTAAAATTGTGACGCCTGGGGCGGACCGCCCCCCCTAGCTACGCCACTGCTCAGGTATTGTGCTGTAGGTATATTCCACCTTTTACACAAAGGTTCTTTGGATGAAGAATGAGGATGGGAATCCAGAATGATTGAGCAGTAGTAGAGTTGCTTACATATTAATTTAGAGTTTTGGGGATTATTTACAAGCCCCTTGCACCTCTGGTGCGTCACTTTTAACATGGGAAAAAGTGATGAAACGGCAGAGCAAGGGGTTTGCGAATAAGTCCCGTTATATAAAGAGCACAAGAGCAGTTTTTCCTGTTCTTTTTTCATTCTCTATATCTTTTGTATTTCTCAATCTTGTTATCAGTGAGTTTCAATAAGATTTTCAGGGAAACATTATCTTTATAGGTAACTAGCAGCCCGTCCCGACCTTGTCAGGGAGCAATCAGGCTTCCCCGCCCCCCGCCCGCCCCGACATTGTCCAGCAGCCCGGGACCCCGCCCGCACCGACATTGTCAGCAGCCCGGGCCCCCGTCCACCCCATCCCCCGCCTGCCCCGTCCCCCGCCTGCCCCGTCCCCGCCTGCCCCGACCCCCGCCTGCCCCGACATTGTCCGTGGGTCCCCCGGAGCCTTACCTCGGCGCTACTTCGAAGGAACTACTTTTTTTTTAAGGTACTTTTTTTTAATAACGCATATTTTTATAGTTTATATAGCCTATGTCCATCTGCACACCCTGACGATTACAATGATGTATCGGGTGTGTGGATTGGCGCTGTGGTTCCCGAGTTTACCCGCCTCAAAGGTTCAAAGTTCTTGCTTTATAATAGTAGTATAGATATACCATGAATAAATATGGATAGATAATATTCTCACATTGCTTGCATTCTCGTTAAATAGCATACAGTATATAATAAAGAGAATTTTGCAAAAAATAAGAACTTTGTTTTTTTACATTTTGAATTGGAATTGGTACTTTAAATGTATAAATTATATGTATAAGTTGTTGCTTCCATTGGGGGAGTGGCCAAGCAGGGAACATCGCACATGTGGGTTGAGTGAGCGCCACGCACAGCCAGCTCATCCGGCAGCACCCCAAAGGCAACAGCACGTGCAGCGGGCCTAACCTACTATACCGCATTTCTGGAGGCAGCCACGGTGACTTGGAGGCATTTGGAACTGTTCAGGATCTACTGCCCCCAGACCTGCGCAACAGTTTCAGCTTCCATTTTGGACAGCAGCCTGGTCTCATGTTTCCGCCTGCCTCTGTGGATTAATGTGGCTGCCAGCCTTTGGCTCCGTCGATGTTGGGCCCCCACCACCCTCGTGGGCCAGGGATATAGGAGGCAAATTCTCCAGTGGAGGGGGGACTCTGGTGATACTAGATGGTGGCTCCTTCGCATGTGTGTTGCAGCAGCCTGCTGGGCCTTGCTCTTGACTGTGGCTGACATTGGACCCCTTCTTTCTGCTGACTGCTTTGGCTGGGTAGAGAGGCGGGTGTAGTGGAGAGAACAGCTGCAGACTGGACCCTGGACTCTTTCTCCCCTTGTAGGAAGCTGGCTCTCTATAAACTATACCAAAATGAGGTATAGTGTGTACAGAGTCCTGTGAAACCCCAAGGTAGGCATAGGTAAAAGTAGATAGTACCTTACTCTCTGTTTGTGGTAGTGTGGGCGTGCAGTAAGGCTTTATCAGAGGGTAGTGTTAAGCATTTGTTTTACACACTTAATTAGCAAACGATGTCACTCACTCAAAGACTGAACTCGAACCAATTTTGTTTGTATAAAAATATTGTAAGTTATTTTATTTTAAGAACCAAGCCAAGCCTGGCACATGTAAGTGAAATGAATGTTTTGCAAAATCTTATGCAGTGTTTACAATTAAATGGAGGTTCAAATGCATTTTAATTGAAATACAGGTCAGGTAAGTCAGAATGTCAAAATTACTGTACAGACTACTTTTCAGTTACTTTTTAGATGACTTTTTAAGTTACTTTTTTCTACTCAGTGTGAAATGCTTAGATATTACACTGGGACATTTCCTAGAGAAAAGGTAAGTTGTAGTTTTTCACGTTTCCCTACAAATCAATTCCACTGTCCACAGGTAGAACATTTTTCTGAGAAAAAACAGTCAATGTATTCTTATGGAGAGAAATGAAGTTATTGGTTACCAGGTAAATACTCAGTCTTTGGGGTTGAATTTCTGGGGTTAGAACAAGGGTTCCCCAATGGTCAAGGATGCACTCTTGTTACACCCTCAGCAGCACTAGGGCATCCGGGTGCAGAGTGCTGAGCCCAAAGTTATCAAATGAGGGATAGGGGGCCTCTGGTTGTTGACTGCTTATGAGCAGGCCACAAGGTGTTAGGCTCATGGCAAAGGGGTATCCGGTTTAGCACACAAAGTGCACCTGCAGCGCTGCAGGGTTGGCTGGGTGCAGGGTGCCGTTTTGGCGTCAGTTGCCCCGTTGTTTTCAATGGGGATTTTCAAGTTTAGTTTTTAGCTGCAGGCTCGGTCCAGGAAGACTTCTGAGAGGAACCAACAGCTGGGCAGGTAGGTTGTAGGGCTCGGGGATGTAGGTGCACCTTAGGTTCTATTCACCAGGGTGCATGGCGGCTGGATGCAGAGGTGTCTTTTGATGTTGGATTTCACCTTGCAAGGCCACTCGCGGTTGGGAGGTCTCCGTGCAGAGGCTGCAGGCGACATTGGGAAGTCCTGGAGGGGTCAACCCACAATGGACTCGGATTCTGGTGCTGTGGGGGACCTTGCTGGGACCGGTGGGGCACTCGAACTCGGCCATAGGCAACGGATGCAGTGTTGGTTTCAGGCATCTGATTTCTTTGTCCTCAGCAGGCTCAGAGTCTGTCTTGGGAGTTTCTTTTGAACAGAGCTGCTGTTAACAGGAGATGCGGTCTTTGTTGAAGGCAGTCAGTCCTCCCAGGGTTCTGGGTGATGCTACCTGCAGGACAAGGGGACTTTTGGCGCAGGATCTCTGGAGACTGCAGACAGGCCGGTAGGGCTGGGGCCAAGTCAGTTGTTCTCTGAATTCTCTTTTGCTGGGAGTCTTCTTTCATCCTTCTTCTTCACAGGTTGCGGGAATTTGTCTTTTTGGTTCAGGGCTGCCCCCTAAATACTACATATAGGGGGTGTTTTAGGGGTCTCGAGTTCAGTAGCCAACGGGCTACTGACTTTAGGGTGACTACACACTTTGTGTGCTCACCCCACGTGGGGGAGTGAGCACAATTCCTAATCCTGATTGGGGAGTGCCTGTTGTGTGCGGGCACTGAAAAGTGGGCTTCGGCTCCCCACCCCCATCTGAAGGGTGGGGTAGACAGAGGTTTGTACACCTTCTGGGCTGGCTAATTTTTCCCACCTGTCTTTCCACCGAAAAGGAGGGGAGACAGGAAGGGGGCATGCTCCTGATAGCAGGAGAGGCTGGGGTCACATTACAAAGGCTGCAAGGCCTTTGAAACTCCCGTGCCATAGATGGCTCTTCCTGGCCTGGGGGAGGTGTGACCACCTCCTCCCAGGAACGGTTTGTTTCTGGGCTCAGGGAGCGAAGGCTCCCACCCCACAGTTCCAGAAACATGTTTTGTGGTGGCAGGTTGGTGTGTACCAGTCAGGGAACCAACCAGAGGCTGGTCATTTTTCAGGGGGCATCTCCAAGATGCAGTCTGAGAGTATTTTTCATTTAATCCCACACTGGCATCAGTTTGGGTTTCATGTGCTGAGAAGTTTGATACCAAATTCAAAGTATTCAGTAAAGCCATTATGGTGCTGTGGAGTTTGTAATGACAAACTCCCAGCACCATATACGCTTAATGACATTACTGCACTTACAATGTCTAGGAATTGGTCTGGGCACTGTAGGGGTACAGGGCACATGCACCTGAACCCTCACCACTGGTATAGTGCACCCAGCTAGAGGGGTGGATGACCTATGCCAGGGCAGGGGGTTGTAGGCAAGGCACACAGGGATGTGTGCCATGTTGACTCTTCACTTTGTTTTGCTTCAAAACACACAGCCTGCAATGGCCGTGTGTGTGTGTGTAAAGGTACATGGGGCCTTATTTATGAAGGCCTTGCGCCACCGGTGCGTGTCTTTTTCCCATTTTAAAAGTCACGTAAAAGTCGCGCAAGACCTTCATAAATAAGGCCCATGGCACAATAAGAGATGCAGTCCTTATAGGCCTCCCCTGGCCACAGTGCCCTTGGTACCCATGGTACCTTTTACAAGGGACTAACATGTGGCAAGAGAGGTGCCAATTGGGGATACAAGGTACACTTTTAGGGAAAGAACACATGGTCTGGGAACCTAATTGTCAGGGATCCAGGGCACATCAAGTCAAAGGACATCAGTAGTGTGGCAAAAAGCGGGGGGGGGGGTTACTGCAACAGAAACCCAACTTCCTACACCCCCACCTCAAGACGACCTGGGGGACCTGCACTGGGGAGTTGTAGTTTCTGCTGTTGACCTCCCGCCTTCCTCATAAGACAATGGGACCCTAACTGTTCTTGAGGTGGGTGACCTCCCCCCAGCTAGCAACAGCGTTTTTGGGGGACCCACAGTGCTAATTTACAACAGTGGCCCCTGCTGGCATTTTATACCTGCCGAACGTCCTGGTAGCTTCCCCACTGGGTCTCTCATCGGACTGCCTCCTTCTCACCCCCACCTCATCTTGTCCTGCTTAGTCAGCCCAACATGGTGTGAGGATGTGGTGAGGGTCTGACATGAGGCTTGGGGCTGGGGACCCCCTCACCCCCCATTGCCCACATTATTCGATTCTTGGCCCCAACCCGCTTTATGCCACTTACTGGGCCTGCAGTGACAGTGGAGACAGCCAGTTGGAGCACTGCAGTTGCTTGTGACTCACTCTTGTCTGGCGTCATTGCTGTCTTGATGTTTCACTTTTCCCTGTCACATCACAGACTCCGCACATCATAAGGGCCTGGCTCCTCCCATCTGCTCCAGCTACGCCCCACTCATTGTTGACTTGGGATAATTGGACCACCTACCCACACTCTGGGTGAGTGACTGTGACCTGTTCACCTAATTACCGATCCAGCGAACCTTTTACTATAAAGACTATATGGCAGTCCGCTGACAGACCCCGGTTCTAAGGCTTTATACACACCTGTTTGCGCTCTTAGATGCTCGTGCCTTGTCATTAAGCATGGACATAAAATCCGTTCCGCTCGCGGAATTTGCGGATTTTCAGTAAATTCGCAATCCATGAACTCTCGCGAATTTGCCGAAAATCCGCAAATTCGCACGCACCGGATTTTTTGCTTGGTGATACAATATTGCGGCGCGCGGCGTTCACTTACCGTCATTTAGCGCTTGCAGAGTTGTTTTTCTCGATATTTTGCGTGTGCTGCGCCATTTTGGATCTTGCTGCGGGATCCCGCGGGAGTTTGGCGACCGCGATTACATCATCGCGGCTTGCCACCTTGCACAGCACGCATCGCGAGAGTTCGCAATTGCGAACACGTAGATGCGGCGGACAGCAACAATCTTGCACTCGCGAAATTTCAAAATTTGCAATTTTGCACAAGAAATCCACCAGCAAGCAGCATAAACCTTCTGAAAATGATGATTTTTATCAGAATAACTCCTCAGGTTGACATTTGCCTGCACTTTTTTTGGGGGGGGGAAGAAGGAAGTGCCCCACAGTCTCCAACTTCCTGTTCCTGTCCAGCAGGCTCCTCCCAGTGCTTTCTTCATGTGCTGGTCACTTTCATTTGGATCTTGACCTGGAAGGATTACTTTTTGTGGATGCTGCTGGATATTTGGATTTGAGGCCTTTTTGACTTTCTTTGGATCACTTTTGGATTAAAAATTTCACAAGTAACTTTGTTTAGAATTTTCGATTTTTGGGCTGTTGTTGGGACCTTTTGCCCAGGGGTAGTGAGTGGTGCATTGACTGAGTCTTTCTGTGGGGTGTCTTGAATTTAAACATCATTGAGGGCATGGATGGCATGGGATTGTGCTGATTTTTGTGTGTTTTTCGATTTTTTTGGCTGCTGTTGGGGCTTTGTGCCCAGGGGTAGTGAGTGGTGCATGGGCCTAGTCTTTCTGTGGGGTGTCTTGAATTTAAACCTCATGGAGGGCATGGATGGCATGGGATTGTGCTGAATTTTGTGTGTTTTTCGGTTTTTTTGGCTGCTGTTGGGGACTGGCCATGTGGGTGGGGGCCATTTTGAGTGCTGGTACAGCCAGGCCCTGGCCATGTGCTGGGGGGCAAGGGGCCATTTTGAAGGCAGGCAGTGTTCTCAGGCCTGGACCCATTTTGCCTAGCTTTTCATCCTTTATGCCAAGGGGTAGTGAGTGGTGCATGGGCCTAGCCTTTCTGTGGGGTGTCTTGAATTTAAACATCATTGAGGGCATGGATGGCATGGGATTGTGCTGATTTTTGTGTGTTTTTCGATGTTTTTGGCTGCTGTTGGGGCCTTTTGCCCAGGGGTAGTGAGTGGTGCATGGACTGAGTCTTTCTGTGGGGCCTCTTTAATGTAAACATCATGGAGGGCATGGATGGCATGGGATTGTACTGATTTTGGTGTGTTTTTCGATTTTTTGGGGCGTTGATGGGAACTGGCCATGTGGGTGGGGGCCATTTTGAGTGCTGGTACAGGCAGGCCCTGAACATGTGCTGGGGGGCAAGGGGCTATTTAGAAGGCAGGCAGTGTTCTCAGGCCTTCACCCATTTTGCCTAGCTTTCATCCTTTATGCCCAGGGGTAGCGAGTGGTGCATGGGCCTAGTCTTTCTGTGGGGTGTCTTGAATTTAAACATCATGAGGGCATCGATGGCATGGGATTGTGCTGATTTTTGTGTGTTTTTCGATTTATTTGGCTGCTGTTGGGGCCTTTTGCCCAGGGGTAGTGAGTGGTGCATGGGCCTAGTCTTTCTGTGGGGTGTCTTGAATTTAAACATCATGGAGGGCATGGATGGCATGGGATAGTGCTGATTTTTGTGTGTTTTTCGATTTTTTGGGCTGCTGTTGAGGCCTTTTGCCAAGGGGTAGTGAGTGGTGCATGGGCCTAGTCTTTCTGTGGGGTGTCTTGTATTTAAACATCATGAAGGGCATGGATGGCGTGGGATCATGCTGATTTTTGTGTGTTTTTCGATTTTGTTGGCTGCTGTTGGGGCCTTTTGCCCAGGGGTAGTGAGTGGTGCATGGACTGAGTCTTTCTGTGGGGTCTCTTTAATGTAAACATCATGGAGGGCATGGATGGCATGGGATTGTGCTGATTTTTGTGTGTTTTTCGATTTTTTGGGTTGTTGATGGGGACTGGCCATGTGGGTGAGGGCCATTTTGAGTGCTGGTACAGGCAGGGCCTGGCCATGTGCTGGGGAGCAAGGGGCCATTTTGAAGGCATGCAGTGTTCTCAGGCCTGCCCCCATTTTGCCTAGCTTTCATCCCTTATGCCCAGGGGTACTCAGTGGTGCATGGGCCTAGGCTTTTTGCGGGGTGTCTTGAATTTAAACATCATTGAGGGCATGGATGGCATGGGATTGTGGTGATTTTTATGTGTTTTTCGACTTTTTGGGGTGTATAACTGATGTTCCTCTGTCTTCCATTGCTTTTAGGTGCACAAGAGAACCACCAATGCCAGGAAGAAGTCGTGCAGCGGTGTGTGCAGCATAACATCACGCGACGTCACGTGTGGCCACAGAAAAGACAACTCTGCAACTCGTGCAACTGCGGCCTGCTGTTCTGACATTTGAAGACGAGAAGAAGATGGCCCCAAAAAAGGTTCCCCGTAGCTCCTCTAGCAAGAAAGTTGCCAGTAAGGAGCAGAAGAAGCAAGTTACCAAGGAGACTGTTGTGCCGCCCGCCACATTTTTGTGGAATAAAAAAAAAAGTACGCCAGCAGCAACAGCTGGATCTGCTGGGGACCAAGCTGGGAGCAGCACCCCCGCTCCATTGGGCTCAGCACCACCACCACCACCACGCCAACTTAAGTCCAAGCCCTTGAGTGCTTTAGAGGCAGCCAGTCTAGTTGTTCAATCACCATCGACCAGTGATGTTGGCTCATCACAAGAAAGTAGCAGCATCCCTCAATCAACACAGGTTGTTGTAACTCATCTGACGAGTGTTCAACAACCACAGCCGTAACAACAACCACATGTGCAAGTACAAGCCCAAGTACATGTGGAAGGAGAGGCATCGCAAGGAGATGCGCAAGCAGAGGTGCATGCAGCGGCACAAGTGCCCACAATAGTTGTTCCTCCCGAAGTAGGGGCACATCAGGAAATCGACATTGAAGCTGAGGTATCATTTGAGGAAGCCACTCCTCCTGATCATTCATTGTCTTCACAACAGAGTAGAGGGAAAAGGAGGTTTACTAAAGACCAGGTCGTCCTCCTAGGTACAATTGCAAAAATGAAGCCAGTGTCTGGGTTCAGGGACCTGTCTTGTGTGTGGGCTATCTACCAGCAGTGTGTAGGTGTAGCCGTTCAGAAAGAAAATAATTTTTCTTTCTTGTTATCCCCTCACTCACCGGAGTTTCCTCACGGTGACATGCTTCATCATCGGGGTCATCCCAGTTCTCTACGAAAAGGGGCGTGCTGCGACTCTCGAGCTACGAAGGAGCACTATGAAGTGAAGGACTATGTGTGGTGAGAGTAAGTGGAGTGGATGTATGTGTGAGTGTTAAAAATACCGTGCTAGTGGGCCTCAATGTTTTATTCTGCTCCTAGACCGGTATGTTAAAAATGGGGTTTGTACTGTGGACCAACTTGTGATGTGGGTTGGTTCAGTATCTGGTCAACATGTTTCACGCTACCCCTAGCGTTTCGTCAGGACCATACAGGGACCAGCCCTGTATAATACCACTCCTAAAAAACCTAGATTTAGGATTCAAATATTAGATTTAATGCGAAAAAATATTTACAGTGATTGACGCTGTTCCAACTTGGTACACGCGTTGTTTTTGTTCATTGGTGAACCTGTAAAAGATATGAACAGAACAGTGTTAGAAATTACTTTGCCCCTATCTCAGCCGAGATTGGGGTCTTTTAGTCCCTCAGGACGTGCAATTGTCCATGCACGTTCGTTCATGCACGTGGTTTATATGGTGTGAGTTTTTCCATACAAGGACGTGCATACTTTGGAGTCTGCTGTCTGTCGGCGATTGACACTGGAAGTGAAACTACCGTGAGAAATCGTGACAAACATACAGAAAGTGACTTTACAGATAACAGTGAATACACAAATCAGACACACAGAAGGAGAAAAAGTCTTGTCAATAATTACATTTGTTGGTGCAAAATGGCACATCATGGTCTCATGGGGGGGCGGTATCGCCTCGTTGGAAACAATGCTAAAAAGTTATTAAAGGTGTAAAAACAGAGTTAGTATTCTAAAGTTTCTACTCTTCAGAGTACGAGTCTCATGTGCCCAAACAAAGTTCTTAGGTCTGGATGGATATAACTTACTTCCTGATCAGCAATGCCGCATGGTTTTACCTAGCTGCTTCCCCTTGGACCGCATCTTAAGGAATGGTCCGTGGGTCTGGGTTTTATAGGTCTTGACTTCCGGTTAGAAGAGACTAGAATGTTGTAGCGGCCATCTTTGGAGGATGTAAATTGACCTAGTTTGGGTCTTTTTACTATTCCCATTTTGCAATAGGCCTGGTCACTAGATTGCTTTGTTTACATGGGGATTTTTGCAGTTACGTGTGGGGTTTCTCAAGGAGTTCTAGTTCGAGATTTAAATGGTTTGAAAATGTCATCTATTCAAGACACCCCATGGTATGTCATCGTTCAATCCTCTGGTATCCGTCTGGAGTCTAAAAACCCAGCGCTGTTCACGTTCGTGAAGGACTTTCTCAAGGTTTTCTCTGTTTTTTATACATTCTAAGACAACCCATTTCAGATCGTTCGGGGTGTGATTTCTCTCGATGAAGTGGTTGGTCATCCGGGTTGTTGACTTTTTACAGCGGATATTGCTTCTGTGCTCTACAATCCTGGTGCTTACTTTCCTTGTTGTCATGCCAACATAGTGCAGGTTGCATGTGCATGTGATCAAATACACCACTCCACTTGTGTTGCAGTTGGAGAATTCTTTGAGTTGCCATGTGGTGTTGTTATTAAAAGTGATTTTTTTGGTTACTGAGGTTAGATGACATACGCTGCAGTTGTTGCACGGGTAATGTCCGTTCGGAAGTGGTTGCAGTCTGTTCGTGTTTTCTGTTGGTTTTGGTCTCGTGTGTACCAGATAGTCCTTCAGATTCCTTCCTCTTCTGTGACTAAACATCGGTTTAGGGATGTTTAGTTCTCCACTGTTCAGAATTGTCCAATGTTTATTCACGATCTTGCTCACTTGGTCAGATACTTTGTCGAAAGTCGTGATGCAGATCGGTCTCTCACTGTTAGTTGGTTGTGCTGTTTTCGGTTCCAAGAGAGCCTCTCTGTTGTTGTTGCTCGCTCTTTTGCAAGCCTTTTGTACCATTTTCTTCGGGTAGTTTCTTTGTTGTAGTTTTATGCTTAGTTCATCTGCTTGGGATAGATAATCTGATTTATAAGAGCAATTTCTTCTTAGTCGGAGAAATTGTCCGAAGGGGAGGTTTTGTTTGAGGTGTCTCGGATGGAAACTGTTGAAGGTAAGGAGACAGTTTCTGGAGGTAGGTTTGTGATGTGTTGTAGTTATCAACATTCCGTCTCTTGCCCAAATATTCAGATCCAGAAACACCAGATGGCTCCTGCTCATGGTGTTAGTGAATTTTAAGAATGGATCTTGTTCATTCAGCCATTCGCAGAATCTCAATGCCTCTTCCTCATTGCCGTTCCATATCAACAGAATGTCGTCGATATAACGTTTCCATAGTTTTATGTGGTCCATGTGGGGGTTGGTGGCGGTTAGGATTTTCTTTTTCTCTAGTTGATGGACATACAGTCCCGCTATGCTCGGCGCAAAGGTGCTGCCCATACTGGTCCCATGTTGTTGACGATATAGGGTTTCTTCAAATCGGAAGAAATTTTCTGTGAGCGCTAGCCTGCAGCATTCCAGTACCACATGTCTGGGTGCGTGATATGTCCACTCCTCCTCAAACAGAACCTCAGCCGCAACAACAACCACATGTGCAAGTACAAGCCCAAGTACATGTGGAAGGAGAGGCAGCGCAAGGAGATGCGCAAGCAGAGGTGCATGGAGGGTCACAAGTGCCGACAATAGTTGTTCCTCCCGAAGTAGGGGCACATCAGGAAATCGACAATCAAGCCGAGGTATCATTTGAGGAAGCTACTCCTCCTGATGATCATTCATTGTCTTCCACATCCCTAGCAAGGAAAAGATCAAGGATGGTGTCTACATCTTCTTCAAGCCCCCTTCCTTCTGATGAAATGGATCCAACTTGGGAACCACCACTGCCGTCTGAGAGTGAGGCACACCATGATCTGACAAAGGTAGCTAAGCGTAAAGGGAAGGTCCCCGAAAGTCTCATAGTTATGGGGTGTGATGATGACGCTGAAGAAGTGGCGTATACTACTCCTGCTGATGAAGACTCTCACGACGACGACGACGCAGTCATCATACACGCCACTCTAGCCTCAGCGGGCATGCAGCAAACAGACATTTTTACCCTAGCCCGAAAATCTGCTGAGCGTGATGTTGTCAACGAGGAGGCAATGGGACCACCATCATTGGAGTTAACTAGTACACCACCACCTACCGCTTCCATATTTTTTTCTTGCCAGAAGGGACCTCCATCCACTTCGACCTCCATTTCCTCAATTAGTGGTGGTGCAAGTGCACAACGTAGTAAAGTTCGGCAACACACATCCTCCACTTCATCTGGCATTAGCAGCATGACCAGTATCGCCTCCTCCGCCCCCCACAGACATTTGAAGTCCGCAGTTTGGGACTTCTTTAGTGTTTGCACAACAAGGGAAAACATAGCCATTTGTAAGCTTGCAGTTAGTCGTGGTAAGCTTGGTACCAACTATGGTACCGGAGGCCAGAAAGGTCATCTTGAGAGACAGCACACTGTCCAATGGCATGCGCACCTAAAGGAGATCAAGGAAGCCCGAATTGGAAGTCAACAAACTCTATCCGTTGATGTTTCATCTGATGATGACGAGGAGGAAGAAGCGTCAAACACTTCACTTACACCCAGTACCCCTGTCAGCAGCACACACCCTGTGAGCCAGAATGTGGGAGAGAGTGAGACACCAATGCGAAAAAGTTCATCATCACCGAGCGTAACTGGGTCGAAGAAGTCATCATCATCATCATCATCCCGTAAAATCATGGTCCAGCCCACCATTTGAAGCATGTGGTTTTCAGATGCGCCATTTGAACGCAACCACCCAATGACGCGTCTGTATAACACTAAGCTGGCTAAAATGCTAGCTCTGGACCTTCTCCCCTTTTCTTTTGTGGAAGGGGTTGGTTTTCTTGAATTAGTGGCAACGCTCTGCCCTAAATGGAAGGTTCCTAGCCGGTTCTATTTTGCCAGAGTTGCGGTTCCAGCACTACATGCAGATGTGCTGGAGGTGATTGGGGCAGCTTTGCAGAAGAGTGCTGTTCACACTATACATCTGACAACAGACATGTGGACCAGTGGCGCAGGCACTGATTACATGTGCATCACTGCACACTGGGTCTCTTTTACAGGAGTTACAGCAAAGCTAAGGGCAGGTGTTGACCCAGACAACGTTTTTAAAGCTGCTCAGAAACATGCAACACTAGCCATGTTTGGCATGGAGACAAGTCATACAGGAGAAAACATTTTGCAGGAGTTTAACACAAAGGTCTTTCAATGGCTGTCCCCAAAAAAACGCAAGATTGGTTATGTTTCCACGGATAATGGCGCCAATGTAGTTAAGACCATGGATATGGGTAACTATTTCAGAGTGCCGTGTTTGGCGCACTGTATAAACCTGGTTGTTAAAAAATTCTTGAGTGAAGAAAGTCCAGTGTGCGAGTTACTGACCACCTGCCGAAGAATGTGCACACATTTCAGCCATTCTTTTAAGGCCCGGAAGCATCTGAGGGGCCTGCTACATGAACGTCGACTGCTAGTGAAAGCACTCATCCAGGAGGTGGCAACACGTTGGAACTCAACCTTCTACATGCTTAAGCGTCTGTGTGAGCAGTGTACGGTAGTCGATCAGTATTTCTTTACACAGGGTACAGCTATGAAGGACCTGAGGATACATGCGGAGCAATGGAAGCTAGTTAAAAGCCTGAGAGACATGCTTCGTCCTTTTGAGGTCTTCACGCGTGCAGTCAGCAGGGAGGACTGTAATTTGGAAAAAGCTATCCCATTGTTGCGCATGCTAGAGCACCAACTGAAGGCGGTGTCTTCTACGTTTCAAAAAGATGAAGTAAAGCAAGAAGCTTTTGATTTGGCGGAGAAATTATTACAGCGCCTACTTTGCGATGAACGTCTTCAAAACATCCACACAGAACAGCATTACATTTGTGCTACTATTCTGGATCCACGCTACAAAAAGGCACTGGCAGGCAGAGCATTCTTTCCTTTTGGTGACGCAGAAGTTTTAAAGTGCAAACATTGGCTAGCTCTGTCAGCCATGAGGTTTGAAAGAGAACGGCAGGAAATTGAAGGAAAAGGCAGTACATCAGCATCAGCAGGCCATCCGGAGTCAAAAGAATCCACTTCTGCACCTGTGGCTGTGGCAGAAGTGAGTGATTTTCCCTCTCAGCCGTTAAAGACACCAGCAACAGGATCATCTGCACCAGACACAACAGTAACATTGTGTGAAGAAGAGGATTGGCTAACTCAGCTTGGGTTTGCTTCTCAAAAGGTCCCAGCAAAAAGTAAGCAAAGTGGAGGAACCGTGGAGAACCTTGAGTCGATGGTGCAGGACTATCTTAATGACTCAACAGAGGTCTATGTTCATGATGACCCATTGGCGTATTGGCATGGGAAAAAAGAATTGTGGCAAGAGATCTCCAACCTGGCTATAAACTACTTGTCTTGCCCACTCGCAAGCGTGTCTTCTGAACGTGTTTTCAATGCTGCTGGTGGTATTGTAACTTGCAAAAGGACCCGCCTCTCGCCCAAAAATGTGGAAAGGTTAACAATGATCAAGATGAATCAGCACTTCATACCACCAGATTACAAAGTACGAGAATACACCCCGGAAGAAGACGAGGAGGACACCAACTTAGATGAGGGAATTTCTTCTCTGTTAGGTGACCTACTCCCGCCTGAATTCGCAGAGTATGAGGACGAACTCTTCTTCCCTGACACCGAGCCCTGAAAATGAGCCAATGAATCAATAACTTTCTTTTTCGTCCTTATTCACTTTTATTCCTGTGTGTATGTCTTTCTTTGTTTTGCAAAGTCAATATAAATAAAAACTTTAATCACCTAATCACAAAAACAAGCCCATCAGCAGAACTGTCTTCACTTATTTGCTTATTGATTTGAAGGTGCCGCAGTCTGCATTCCTCAGGTTCACAAGTTCACAAGAACATGCTCCTCTATCCTCCTCCTCCAGACTCCTATTTCCCTCAAAGCAGATGGCTGGACTACGCCCAATGAAGAAAGACTCTGAACTTGTGGGAGTGTTCTACTTCTTTGCGGGTGAGTTGACGGCTCTGGGGCCATTGCTGGGAAGGTCTAATACCGGATAAAAGTGGTTTGGAGGAAATCAGCCATGAAAAAGTTTTTGCCTTTTTGCTCACTATCATGTTTTGGGGGGCCTTTTTGGGTGGGTTCCTGGTGGTGGGTTTCGGGGTCTGGGAGCACTGCTGGCACAGTCTAATGTTGATTGCATTTGTTTTCTAGGACATCCATGGTGGAAAAGTGGAGTTATGACCTAGCTGCACAGCGCGTTTGGACAGAAGGCCGAAAAATATTGTAAGTATGATATTTTCCGTTTTTGCTTTTTGCCTGTTTGGGGGTGTTGTGCTTTTTTGCAGGTGGGTTGGCGGGTCTTGGGGCATTGCTGGGAAGGTCTAATACCGGATAAAAGTGGTTTGGCAAAAATCAGACTTGAAAAAGTTTTTGCCTTTTTGCTCACTATCATGTTTTTGGGCGCCTGTTTGGGGGGCTTCCTGGTGTTTGTGGGTGGGTTTCGGGGTCTGGGAGCACTGCTGGGTATGAATACTTTTGATTGCAAGTGGTTTGAAGAAAATCCATGGTGGCAAAGGGGAGTGAGGGCCTAGCTGCAGAGCGCGCGCGGAGTGATTCTGGAAATTTGCCTGAAAATTTCTACGTGCCCATTTTTGAAGTTTTGCTTTTTGGCTGTTTGGGGGTCTTCTACTAGTTTCCGCCTGGGTTGACGGCTCTGGGGCCTTTGCTGGGAAGGTCTAATACCGGATAAAAGTGGTTTGGACAAAATCCATGAGGAAAAAGTTTTTGCATTTTCTGACATTTCGCTCAATTTAGCGTTTTCGGGGGCCTGTTTGGGGGGCTTCCTGGTGTTTGTGGGTGGGTTTCGGGGTCTGCGAGCACTGCTGGGTATGGATACTTTTGATTGCAAGAGGTTTGAAGCAAATCCATGGTGGCAAAAGGGAGTTAGGGCCTAGCTGCAGAGCGCGCGCGGAGTGATTTTGGAAATTGGCCTGAAAATTACTGTCCCCATTTTTGCACTTTTGCTTTTTGGCTGTTTGGGGGTCTTCTACTAGTTTCCGCCTGGGTTGACAGCTCTGGGGCCATTGCTGGGAAGGTCTAATACCGGATAAAAGTGGTTTGGCGAAAATTAGACTTGAAAAAGTTTTTGCCTTTTTTCTCACTATCATGTTTTTGGGGGCCTGTTTTGGGTGGCTTCCTGGTGTTTGTGGGTGGGTTTTGGGGTCTGGGAGCACTGATGGGTATGGATACTTTTGATTGCAAGTGGTTTGAAGAAAATCCATGGTGGCAAAGGGGAGTTAGGGCCTAGCTGCAGAGCGCGCGCTGAGTGATTCTGGAAATTTGCCTGAAAATTTCTAAGTGCCCATTTTTTAAGTTTTGCTTTTTGGCTGTTTGGGGGTCTTCTACTAGTTTCCGCCTGGGTTGACGGCTCTGGGGCCATTGCTGGGAAGGTCTAATACCAGATAAAAGTGGTTTGGACAAAATCGGAGGCGAAATTGTTTTTTGCGTTTTTGCTGACTTGCTTGTCTTCGAGGTGCTGTTTGGGGGGGGGTTCCGGGTCTTTGTGGGTGGGTTTTGGGGTCTGGTAGTACTTCTGGCACAGTCTAATTTTGATTGAATTTGTTTTTCAGGAAATCCATGGTGGAAAAGGGGAGTTAGAGCCTAGCTGCACAGCGCGTTTGGACAGAATTGAAAGAAGGCCGAAAAATATATGTATGAGATTTTCCATTTTTGCTTTTTGCCTGTTTGGGGTTGTTGTGCTTTTTTGCGGGTGGGTTGGCGGGTCTTGGGGCATTGCTGGGAAGGTCTAATACCGGATAAAAGTGGTTTTGAGAAAATCCATGCTGAAAAGCCTTTTGGCACTTTTTGTAACTAGGGTTCGTTAGGGTTAGCACTAGCAGCAGTATTCTATGTGTTTGGGGGTGTTCTAGATTTTTGCTACTGGGTTCTGGGGTCTTAGAGCACTCGTGGGAATGTGTAATTTTGGTTGCAAGTGATTTGAAGAAAATCCATGGTGGGAAAGGGAGGATTTGGCCTAGTTAAAGAAAGCGTTTGCCGCTATTCTTAACTTAGGGCTCGTTAGGGTTAGCAGTATTGTATTGCATGTGTTTGGGCGGGGGCTGTTTATGGGGGGGGTTTGCGAGTCTTTGAGCGATGCTGGGTATGGATGCTTTTGCTTGCTTGCAAGTGGTTTGAATACAATCCACGGTGGGTAAGGGGGGATTTGGGTCTACTTTACTTTCAAAGTACGTTTTGTCACCATTTTTCTACTAGGCCTCGTTTTTGGAGATCTGATTGGGGGTCTTCTACATTTTTGCGACTGGGTTTAGTAAGGGTCTGGGAGCACTGCTGGGAAGGTCTAATTTTGTTCTAAAACACAGTTTACAGTACACCTAGCTGGAGGAGAAAGATACGCTAAATTAATTCGCCCATACTTATTTATCCTTCAAAAGGAGACTCAGACAGAGTACGCACTTTCAAAAATATTGTACTGTCTATTAGGAAACTCAAAGTGTGACTTTTTGCACTACACAGCGTACACACCTTGTATTTATTTGTCAGTGGTGTTCTAATATCACTTCCTGTTTTTCCATTAATAATTACAGGCCGGGTTTCAGTCTGTGCAATGGGAAAAAGAGGATGAAGTCAGGCTTCACATTAGCGAGCAGCAATTCAGCATCCACCAGGCAGACAGTGGACAGGGTGTCTTCTGGTCACCAACATTGATGGATGGAGCGTCAGCTGGAATGGAGGAGTCCTGCTAATAAGAGGAATGGTTTGATGCATGCAACTTACCAAATTCAACAGGACAACTACAACAACATACATGTACAGTATCCATTCTTTTCTAATGATCTTTTAAGTAATGTTATTGCTGTGAACTTCTATGAGTGTGACTCTGCATTTCTTTGATCTCTGCTTCTAAATTCATCCCTACAGCCATTCTATAGGTTTTACTTGTGCTATTTTTTAAACCTAATTTAATGTAAGAAGTGTTTCTCTGAGTGCAGAGATAGGCAAGTGAAAACGCATAATTAGTACTGCAGCCCTGTACTGTCTCATTCTTTCATTCACGGTTTTCGAAAGTACTACTTACTTTTCAGTAACCATGCATGCAGTAGTGCATGCACTTCCTTTATGTCACTTAAAAGATTTATGGTTAGCTTTGTACCCAAAGATTTCTTTATCTTCAATTATTGTTTGTCCATGCTGTGCTTTTTTTTCTTCTCTCAACAAAACTTTCCCAAAATCCCCCATTCCCATCCATTTTCCAAACCCTAACCCTCTTCCCCCGGGCTGTGTGGTTTTGATTGATGTGTGACTAAATGACAGCAATAATTCCACACACTTGCTGGGGAGGATAAGGTCATAGCAACAGGCTGGTGAAGGAATCCGAGGATATATTCTATTCTTACTCAGCTTGACACTCAGTCACTATTGGCAAATGAAAGCAGATTTTCATGTGCGCCATCAACTTGATTGGTCATCAAGAACATCCTCCTCCTAGACGTGGCAAATTATTACGCTGCTGTGTCCTTCACCTTCGGTACTATTTCTTGTAGTAGTAGCCAATGTCAAAGAAATTCAACGCAAGTACTAGTTATACTTTCAATACTTTACCATTTGTTAGGCTACATTGTGGCACTGTTCTAGTGTACTGTCACCTGCTATATTCTCTATTGTACCGTTCTAATGCTACGGTAAGGACAAACAAGGTTTCATTTTCTTTTTTTTTCAGATGCTGCAACTGCCACTGTGTAATACCACTAGTACCACCGCAATGATGACATTTCATCCGCCCAGGATTGCCAACCTTAATCGCCATTTGTCGTGCAGCCAGCCCTGTGCCTAGCCCTATTTCCATTATTTCAAACAAACAAAGGTCCTAAGCCTAAAACAATATTTGAAAACAATAATATACAGGCCACAATCGGACAGTATGTACTCTTTTCTCATACCCAGCCGGGCAAAGAATTTATTTAAGGAATATATGACACAAGGTCAATTTATACGTTACAGTATAACATCAAACATTCAGTGTTTGAAGAGAGGCACAAGCCTGTGCCGTACTCAGTAATAGAAAAAGGATTGTGAAAAAGGGTGCAAGAAATAGGACAGTTTACATCAGGCAAAGAAAGGGTTTGAGCAAAGCCTGGTACTGCTTAAGAATTTAAATTGGCAGTATTCCCTGGAGTAGAACATACATGAACAAATAACAATAAAACAACTGTATGACTACAAAATAAAGTCGACGGCGTTTCGATCCCGCGCTCAAAATAATGGGATCATCATCAGGACTTGATAAAGGCCTGGAATAGCATGAAACAATATGCCTGTAGGGAGAAACAGGGGAGAAACAGAGAGGCAAAAATAGCATTTAGAACACTCCTCTGTGTTTGAGAAAAAGGTCAACCTAGTCAGACTCTTAATCACATGCAATTCGGAATCGCAGTGCAGTGAATAGTATTTGGTGGTTGTAGGTTGTGGTTTGAAAATTCGAGATAGTCTAGATACTTGGCAGTGCTTATTTCGTGAAGAGCTGTCATTTCTGTGAGCGTGCTGAGATGACAGCGAGTGTGTATAGCCACTAGCGGGGAGTCGGATTCCACGAAAATTCGTGCTGCAAGTGGTGGGGTGCAGGACTTCAAAAGGGGTGGGCTGAAATCGGGCGTGATCAGTTTTAGTGTTACCGGTATAACATCAAAGCCATCAAACTCCCACAAAGAGGTGGGAATCTCTCCCAATTAATGAACAGAGAGGAACTTAAGTCCATCATACAATTCAACACGATCAGGAATGGCTTGAACAAAAGCGAGGACTGGACAAACCTGCTATGAACTTTAATCCTGATTTTTGCATACATAATTCGGAGGTTTGAAGTATCGAATTGATTTCGATTTCTTTGTAAAACAAGTCTTCAATTTGTCCTTGAAAATGTATTAACTTGGCAAGCAAAAATCCAGCTTTTTAAGCATTTTTATACAGCATAATGTTGCCTGCCAATGAATTTTTATTTCATATGTTGTATGTCACTTTCACCCCCAAGCATGAATTCACTGCGCCGCTACCCGTCTTATCACTTCCTTCCCCACTCTAAGATGGCCGCCGTACTCAACCCGTCTTATCACTTCCTTCCCCACTCTAAGATGGCCACCGTAATCAACCTGCGATCACATGACCCCGGTCACATGATCGAAATAGTGTAAACCGCTGCTGCACGCCACCCCAGCAGGAAGTCATTTCACACGCGAAGATCCGGTGTATCGGCACCTAACTTCGTCTCCTGAGGTAAGAACCCCTCACGAGCCCATTACTTTACCGCGGTCAGGCTGTGCCCCTGGCCACATCTTAAACTCCTTTTTATTCACAGCGGATCATGTACCTGGTATTCCTTTGACCGCCACCACGGACCAAGCTCCCCGGCCACACGTTGAGAACGCCAACAACGAGGCGCTCACGTTATCCCCCACAGCGGCTCTTTGATTTACTCGGACCGCCTGTATGGCTTAATCTTAATCTCGAAGGTGAGATTCCCTGCACGCATGACCCCGTAATAGCTATACAGACCGCCCCTGTCGCTATTACTAATATCAACCACTATTTCTTGCCCATAGAAAAAACGAAGACTACATCCCACGTAGTTTTCTCAATTGGCGACTCTGCAATAGTTACTTCCTAAAGATTGGGTGCTGAAAATTGGTAAGAACCAAATTCACTACTGACCCTCCACCGGAGCCCTTATGGTTCATATAACTAATATATGCAATATCTTCCATAGGTCCTGAAGTTCCTCTCATCACGCACTGAGTGGCCACATACTGAGTGGTCCACACCAGCGATATCGAATAACTAATTCTCCAGCCCTAGGGTATGCAGTTATGTTATACCGGTAACACTAAAACTGATCACGCCCGATTTCAGCCCACCCCTTTTGAAGTCCTGCACCCCACCACTTGCAGCACTAATTTTCGTGGAATCCGACTCCCCGCTAGTGGCTATACACACACGCTGTCATCTCAGCACGCTCACAGAAATGACTGCTCTTCACGAAATAAGCACTGCCAAGTATCTAGACTATCTCGAATTTTCAAATCACAACCTACAACCACCAAATACTATTCACTGCACTGCGATTCCGAATTACATGTGATTAAGAGTCTGACTAGGTTGACCTTTTTCTCAAACACAGAGGAGTGTTCTAAATGCTATTTTTGCCTCTCTGTTTCCCCCCTGTTTCTCCCTACAGGCATATTGTTTCATGCTATTCCAGGCCTTTATCAAGTCCTGATGATGATCCCATTATTTTGAGCGCAGGATCGAAACGCCGTCGACTTTATTTTGTAGTCATACAGTTGTTTTATTGTTATTTGTTCATGTATGTTCTACTCCAGGGAATACTGCCAATTTAAATTCTTAAGCAGTACCAGGCTTTGCTCAAACCCTTTCTTTGCCTGATGTAAACTGTTCTATTTCTTGCACCCTTTTTCACAATCCTTTTTCTATTACTGAGTACGGCACAGGCTTGTGCCTCTCTTCAAACACTGAATGTTTGATGTTATACTGTAACGTATAAATTGACCTTGTGTCATATATTCCTTAAATAAATTCTTTGCCCGGCTGGGTATGAGAAAAGAGTACATACTGTCCGATTGTGGCCTGTATATTATTGTTTTCAAATATTGTTTTAGGCTTAGGACCTTTGTTTGTTTGAAATACTTGATACCCATGGTCCAAAGCCATTAAGTGGGTCCCCCTTGTTTTTGAAATAGCCCTATTTCCAAACACAAATTACAGGTAAGATAAGCGTTTGGGGGGAGGAAGTATAATGGAGTATTAGGAAAGACAAGAGACTGACGCTAGTACTAGTAAAGTCCTAGGACTATTGCATTCACTTACTCTGTGAGAGGCACTTAGTTTTGAAAACATTTGGGCAATTAATTACACAACTTGAATCAAGATGCCACTTAAGTTTCAGGAAAACAAACTTACTGTTAAACCCCCACCCACCAGCCTCAAAAGCAGTAAAAAAAACACGTATGCTAAGATAAAGTTTAAAGTATATTTATATCCCTAACAAAAATAATCTCCCGCAAGACCCAACCCACCCCCACTCCCTAACCCCAACGAATTTCTGTAAAAAGTCCAAAAAACCCAACTCCCAATTCCCACCCCCCAGAAGTCTTTAATAAAGGGGCAAGGGACAGTCTCCTCCTACTACTGGCTGCTGCTGTTGACTTTCCGGGCCAGATCGGCATGCTCCTTGCGGAGGGTCTCGAGCAGGGTTTTGGTGTTGAGGAGCTCCTGCTCGAGGTAGGAGACCCTCAGGGAAAGGCGGTGCATCCTTTTTTTGTAACTGCTGTGGGGGCAGCTGATTTCTTTGCTGCTCGGCGGTGGCGGGTGGCTGCGGTACCCCGGCTCCGTACCGCTGGAGACCTGCTGCGCTGACTGGCTGACCCAGGGAGCGCGGAAGAGGATGCAGGTGTCGCCATAGACGTTGTAGACGTACTCTGCTTGTCCCCCTCCTCATGGGCCACCAGCCGCCGATATTCGGCGACAGTGGCCTCCAGCCTCCGTTGCCGGGCCCGTCTAGCCAGCTCCTTCCGTGTTGGTTTGGAAGGAGCATCTATATGAAGAAAGAAAAAGACATAGTCTGTAACCAATGCTCTTTAAGATTAACACAAAATGATTCAGCAGAAAGTTGTGTCACAGTAGAACTAGCAACTTGCAAGCGCAGTACATAACTATTGTGGCCAGTATCTATCTAACCTCCCACTTCTTCATCCTTGCTCTAACATTAGTGGGAGTTTAAGAAATCAATTCTACGAGCACAATGGACTCCCTCCATTAGAGTCGACTATGACAATACACCAGTGTTATTCTACTTCTTCTCTCTTGTTTAGCAAAATTGGTACGTTAACTTCTGCAAGCCGGCATAATGCCAGCGCAGTCAACTTGCACCCGAGAAAAACAGACGCCCGCCATGATGAGTGAGACAGACTTGCGTTACTGTACCAGTCCAGTACATGCAGGTGGTGATGCTCTTACTTTTCTATTACGGGTGGCACTGAGAAAACTTGTTACAAGGGCTACTGCTTAATTAATTTAACTTTCACCCTACAGTGCCAATGAATACTAGAAAAGGAAAATGAAGAAGATAAATAATCTGATTATCTATCACTGCACATGGTATGTATTTGCTTACATATGGGATGACTTTAGGTGCTTTGCTTTTTATTGAGTGAACAGTGATACATCCACACATGAATGACCGAGTTCTACTAAACTTATTAACAGAGGTAGTGAGTGGCCATCGTAATAGCCGGATATATGCTGCGCTTTTAATACAAACTACTGCTACTATTCATGGTAGTATTCGGACAAAATTACAACTTCTTTTCCTTGCCTTTCCTACACTGGGACAGACGTGCGGGTGCGGTGTTACATGCTTTTCAAAGTAACACTTAGTTCATCCAGTGACCGTCTACTCTCTCTAGATACACATATGCTATCTAAGAGTCATATAGTACCATGATCCAGGCATCCATCCATTCAAACTATATGTCAATCATTCTTCTTCATGTCTCTCATCTGGACAAACCTTACGTTTTCTCACAGGGAGCACTCTATGCAGTCTGCAATCTCAATAAGTAAGGAATATAAGAGTTTACCACTACCCGCCACTACCGTGGCAACCCGCACAGCAGTTTCGTCCGGCACTTGCACCGCCTCCTCCCCTGAAGTCTCCTCCTCCACCTCCGCGCTGGGCCCAGCAACAGATGTTCCACCTACAAAGTACATTTAAGAATGTTAGTTAGATGTCATAGACATACACCACTCACTAGTATTTTGTCTAGGAATGAAGAAATGTGAATACAGAAACCAATCTAATAATTTGTGACTGTCTACTCTAAAGTAAAAATGTCCCTTTTTCCAGGGAAGGGTGTTGTCTTGCTGCACTTTTTGGCACAACTGATGAATGCTTGCTTTTTAACACGCACCATTTTTCTCATAACAGACAGAAGCTTCACTTCTAAGAACAAATCATCATCATCACCACTAGGACAGAGGGACCAAGAATTAGCACCAAAAAGAAAAATGAATGTTCAAACCAGGTGAGGGCTCGGCTCGCCCACAATAAATGTGTGAAATAAATCACTATAAGCACTTTTCCATTTTTAATCAACGGTTTATGTTTTATGACAAGCTTGATTTTAATAAATATTTTTACTTTTAATAAAGCTTTGAAACTTAAATAGACTGTGGTTTTTGGTCATGAGTGAATGAGCAAAAGGTTTTGCAATTTGCAAGCATGAGTCCGTGCCTCTGACACTTCTGGACTCTGACTCCATACTCTTGTCCTGCGTTGGATAATCATCATTGGGGATCAATCATCGATGAATTCAGGAGCTAAATGACTTTGCCACACTATCTAGTCAGTAAGGAGATTGGGGGTTCTTCAAAGTCTGATATCACTGAGGTATGTGGAAAATCTACCTGCGCCTATTATAATTGATAAACAATGCACTATTTAGTGTCCATAGTTCTGTTTGTGCAGATTTGTCCCTGCAACAGTAGTAGTATGGATTGTCCTCCTATCCAAACCAAAAGTAAAGTAGTATCTTATTCTTTCTTGGTGGTCATTCACCTTTTTATTTTTGGTAATTGTCAAAGCATAAACATTTAGAAGACTGGAAAAGACATTATGGACAATCCCAGAGGACTGCACTCAGTGCATAGAGCTATTGCTGACTAGAATGGGAGTTTCGTTTTACACCTTTTGCCAAAAGTGGAATCTTAGTTAGCTACACAGACAGACTAATAAGAATAATCTAGTAATACCACAGGGAGTCATAGTCGAGGCAGGATAAGAATTTAGATACAGTCTACAAGAAGATCAAAGACGATTTAGAAAAATCGAATGAGGAACGCTAGGAAAAAATAGGTACTCTATATTAAAATTAAAACTTACCGGGGCCAGCAAAGGAGCCCTCGCCTGACCGATCCTGGCCTTGTTCAGCAGCAGCAGCAGCCTCCTCCAATGCCCTCTTGCCCCTGGGGGGAGCTGATGTTCAACATGAAAGAAAGAAAGACCAGAAAACATGGATGATATTTGTCAACCAAATCAAACATTTCAAAAGAACAATAACAAAATATTTTGGCGAAATAGCAAATAGACAACTATTCCACGGGATATATTGACCTATCTCATGTGGTCTACTATGATATTAGTATTGCTTGATTTGCGGACCGTCGACTTGGAAAGTTATGTAACTCACTAAACAAACTACTAAAAAGGTTTGCCTAGAACTGGCAGGCAGCAGTCCGCAGCACGCGACGTGACAGACAAAGTCCATCGTGATTGCAGATCAGCGACAACACTAAAAAGTTTCCTACTACATTAACCAGTCATTAAAATACTCAAACTATCAATCCACCACCACTATTTCTTCTTATTGCCAGGTGTACAAAGGAAGGACTGGACTTGAGTCTGTAGGGGCAGATTTAGAAGCCCCTTGCGGCTCTTTTGCTCCATTGTTGCGTGACTTTTGTGACGCAGCGGCAGAACAAAAGAGGCGCCATGGTGCGGCGTATATTAACAACGTGACGCATATGGGAGATGCATCACGTTGTAAAGCACTGCGCCATCAGGGGGCGTTCCGGCGCAAGGGAGGGCGTTCCTGCACAGGAACGCATCCTAAAAGTGGCTGAGGGAAATCTACAAGATTTCAATCAGTCACTTTTAGGATAATGAAATGAAAACAGAGTAGTGGAAAAATAGCTACTACTACTCACCAAGCCCGGGGATCTCAAGGCCAAGCAGGTCGATCAAGTTGCGTTTCCGGTCCACTAGATCCGTCCAACGGTGGGTGGCCTGGTTGTAGGTGCGCCAGACCCGAGAGTGTTGGTACATGGCCCGGCACACCTTCTCCCACCGCTTCCGGCGCTCCCGGATCCCGTACCAGCTAGCGATCTTGCCGCCTGCCATGATGGTCCTGGGGAGGCGGCGCTGAACATAAAAAACTAGTGCGGCCACCTCCTCCGCGCTGAAGATCTCCCGGGCTGTGACCTGCTCCCCCCTCAAACGCCCGCACAGGAGCCGGGCACGGGGTGCGGGACCCTTCCCCTTCTCTGGATGCTTCCCGGCTCCCTTTACCATGGTCTGGGCAGAAAGGAAGGTAAATAATAAAGAAGAAATAGAATAGGGAAGAAGAAAAGAGTTTAAAAAAGTAGTTTAAAATTAACCAAAAGTAGCAGAAAACACAAAAATATAGAGCTAGAAAAATAGAGGGATAGATAATAAGTAAAATAGATTAAAAAAAATTCAAACAAGCAAAGGATGGCAGAGATTCAGAAAGGATACAGAAAGCATGCTCAGAACCATAGCAATGAATGAGAAACAAGATGGCCCGCCCGTTCACGCGTGTGATCGCGCGAGATTTCCCTCACGATCACACACAAACTTGTACTAGCGAGCCGCACACTTTGCGAGATTACACATCGTGCCCGGAAACGGAAATACATCATGCAAACAAGATGGCCGTGCCTGTGAACGACCGTGAGGGTAACTTCGCTCCGTTGCGCTACAAGCGGCTCGCTAAAACGCACAAAACCTTGCGAACTAACACGCCGCAAAAAAACAAATCGCATATTTGCACGAATTCGCGGCTTCCAAATTCGATCTCGCGCAAATTCGCGCCCCGCGAATCCCACGAAATTGCAGAAAAACGAATTTTACAAAACTGAAAGCACTCAGCAGGTGCAAAAGTTCAAACTCATCATTAGTAACCATTCCCTGTAGTGCTTCCTGAGGGGCCCCTCCAGAGTTCAGTTGCCTACTTGCAACTATTCTATGACCCTGCTCTGACCCTCACAGCAGGCTCATAGAATAGCTACAAGTAGGCCACAAAGGTCCTGTGAAAAAAATTGCACTGCAACAGAAAGCAAATTACAGATAAGGAAGCAGGTGCCAGACTGGAAGTTTAAATTCAGTGACACATTAATCAACGCCAAATTAATTCATGCCAGTTGAAGCAGGGCAGGTGTGCTTGCTTTCCCCCCCCATAATCTACAGTGATGAACCAGAGGGTGGCAGTGATGTACCAGAGGGTGGCATGGGTGAACCAGCGGGTGGCAGTGGTGAAACAGAGGGTGCTGTGAACCTGTGATGATGAACCAGACGTAGAAACAACATAGTCGCGACCGTTGCGAGCCGACAAGTAAGTTCGCAATTGCGAACTGGTACAAAACCCTTGCCAACTGGCAGAAACCCTTGCGAACACAAAAAAAATAATCCGCAAATTTGCGAGAGTTCGCGGATTTTGCAGATTGCGAATTCGTGAATACGCAAATTCACGAACCGTGAATTTGCAAAATTCGCCCATGCTTACTTGTCATTCCCCCGTCCACTGCGGGAATGTCTGGCAGGCTGGTCGCATGAGACTCTGGACTGTCGACACACTGCTGGCCTTGCTCGTACCTCTTAACTGCACTATGCTGTACGTGGCAATGGATTCTTAGTGAGAACATTGATGGGGCGCCACCGATTGACTGAAACCGTAGCCATTTCTACTTATACCACCCAGAAGGCCACTCCTGCACCAAGCTTTACCCTCCACCTAGTGAATCAGCAGGACCAACACCAGCACCCTTCAACAGCCTCTGCTCCCGATGAGCTTGATCTTATTGCCACATTTCATGATACTGACCAGCAACTGAGGCCAACATAGATGCACTCTGTACTGACATCAGTCTGCTCTGGGAAGATCATAAGAAGACTGAAGAATAGGTGACAGCCCTGACCAAGCCCTCCAAGATATTCGTCCACAGTATGATCGCATCAGAATACTGGAAGGACATGCCGCAGAAGCACATGGCAGAGCATGCAGAAACAACCTCTGCATCATTGGCTTACCGGAGGGGATGGCGGGTGCAAGTCCTACCATTTACATATATCAGATCTTTGTTTGCCTCGGAAGGCCTCTTCTTCACATATGTGTTAGAACGTGCACACAGACTGCCAGCCTGACCTTCTGCTACTGGAGCTCCTCCTTCAAGTTTGGCTCTTTAATAAGTCTTCATATTCTCCTCCCACCTGTAAATGATACATGAAGACCACACATATTTCTTTACTGACCTTACTGAAGACCAAACATGAATAGATGAATAATATGGATCAGAAGGGCCTAAATTGAGCCAAGCTACCTGTGCAAATTAACTAACACAACGCTGGCATCGCTGAGGGGCTATTCCTTGTTAGTTGTGCTGGACCGACAACCTGTCTTCCCAGGCCCAGGTGTGGGTGGATTGTCAATTGGCCCTCAAGATTGCAGATATATTATGTACAGGGGAGGACAATGAACATTTCTTCCGCAGAAGTCTCCAGAGACACACTGCTCACGGGGGACTCCAGTGAGACTCCTAGAGACAAGCCTCAATCTGCTGATGACCTAATTTGATTGTGAGTCACCGTCCTCTGTTTTCATCTGCTGATCTCTCTATCCTTTCCTTCCTCCCTCTTCTTCTTTTCCTCCTTTTCCCTTCCCGACCTCTTGGTATTCGACCCCCACCCTCGTTGAACAGCTTCTGAAATACAGAGCCCAATTCACACCCCGACTGGATTCAATTATCTCTGCTTTTGCTTCACCTTGCTGTGTATGGTTTCAAATACACCCTCACCCTGCTGCATTGATAACCCCAACTATTGGCTGCTGAGATGGATCCGGATTCCTGCTGCTGCACCACACACACTACATTGCACTTGCTCCTGATAACTGAGATACACGCTCGCTGAGAATTTTCTTTCTTTTTCTCTTATCTATTTCTGTTCATTCCCTGAAATTTCTCTGTAACTCCCCTGTTGGGAGCACATAATCTGTTGTGGTTGCTATGTTTGGCCCGAAGCTTGTTTTGCCACTGGCACTACTGTTTGTGCTCCATGGGGGGAATATTGAATTGGGAATGTGCATACACCAACCCCTATTACTGTTTCCATACCCCTAGGATAGGGCTTTCAAACCTTTTCTACCATTCTTATTTCTACAGATTTACCATTACTGAACTCCACACCATTGACTTCAGACCTTGCAACAAACACTTCCACCGTGCTGACCCAAGTTCCACGGTAGGACCTTCCACCTGTACCCACTGCCACCTCACCTGCTACAGCACACACACCAGCCCTCTGAGCAGCCTCACCCTAAAAACACCCAAGATACCACCTGAACAAAAACACCAATTTGTATGCGTCCTTCTCAACACATTCTCACTATGCAAACACACCACTGAGATTCCTGACCTCATCTCCACCCTCACATCTGAGGCCTGGCTCAAGATCAAGTACCGACCCGATATCTCTACCAAATTCCCAAAAGATACAAGATCTCTCACTGCAACTGCAACAACAAGCTTGGCAGAGGGATCGCCATCATACACACGGAATTCATTGAATGCATCACCTTAAATGATGACAGCACCCCAGCCATGGATCACCTCAACTTCTGACTTCAAATCGACAGTAAAACAACTATCAGGGGCACCCTCACCTACTATACCCAGGACCACATCTGGCCTTCTGCAACTTCGTCGCTCACTTCATCACCCCCTTGCCGTAGACTCTGACAACTACATTTTTCCATGTGAACTCAACTTCAACCTCAATGACCACAATGACATCAACCCTACAAACTTCCTCAACAGCATGATAACATCAGACACCCAAATAATCCATAACCCCATGCACACTGCAGGCCACACGCTAGACTTCATCGTCACCCCTAATGACCACATCAGGTACAGCCTCACCACAGAACTCCCCTGGAATGACCATTCTATCGTCCACTTCAACTTCACCAGCTAATAGGACCTCTGCCACTGGTCTTTCCAACACCCCCAACACAGCTGGAGCAAGGTCTTAAAGAATATTGACCACAATGCCACCCACCCCATCTCCTTCAACAACTTAGACTAGAACATCAAAAATGTTTACAATTGGATTAGCCAAAAGCTCCAACAGTGTTGCTCGCATCAACAACAACACCTGCATAGGGTCCACTAAGTAGGCTAGCTGATACACTGAAGACCTCAGAGCTGCTCAATGACACTGAAAGCCACTAGCAAGGAGATGGAGCACCAGTGTGGACATGACAGATAAGACCGCCTTCAAGACAGCCCTCATCCTCTACCACAGACAAGAGAGAAAACCAAAGAAAAAGGCCTTAGCCACCCCCATCGAATCAAGCTCCAATAGCAGCAAAGAACTCAAATATTGTTAGAGAATTCTCCAACTCCCTCAGCTGCAACAAACAACATTACCCCCTCACAGGAATTCTTTGACAGGCTTGCAAACTTCTTCCATGACAAGATCGCCAACATCTACAAAAACTCCAAACCCCACAGCCACCTTCCTCAAGGACTGGAAACATGCAGACGTCAACTCCCTACTAAATAAACAATTGGCAGACCCCAGAGAACTCAACAACTACTGACTGATCTCCCTGCTCCTTTACCTAGCCAAAGTATTAGAAAAAGCCATCAAACAACAACTCTCCTCACATGTCTAGGTGAGCCTCCTACTCAACTCCTCCCAATCCGGCTTCCTCAGTAACCACAGCATTGAGACAGCCCTCATCGAGGCTACTGATGACTTCCAAACCCTACTCAACCAAGGAGAGACTGTGGCTCTTATCCTCCTTGACCACTCCACATCCTTTGATATGGCCTCCCACCACACACTCATCACAAAGCTGCAAAACATAGGCATTCAAGAAGACAATCTCAGATGGATCGCCTATTTCCTCACTGGAAGAACGCGGAAAATCCACTTTCTGACCTTCATCTTTAAACTCAAGGAAATCATCTGTGGAGAACCCCAAGGGTCTTTGCTCAGCTCCACCCTCTTATTTGACACCTGTGGCCAGCAACACCAAAACCCACAGACTCAACATCATATCCTACACACAACTCATCCTCTCCCTCTTTCCGAAGACACCACCAACAGCAAGACCAACTTCCATAACTGCATGACAGTTGTCGCCAAGTGGATGAAGGACAACTATCTGAAGTTCAACACAGACAAGACAAAGGTTCTGATTTTCTGAAACAAAAGCTCCATGGGACGCATCCTGGTGACTTTCAGACCTTGGATCTACTCCTACCCTCACTGAATATGCTAGGAAACCTAGGCATCATTCTGGACAACAAGCTAACCATGACAACTGAGGTCAACTCCATCTCCTGCTTCTTCATCCTCTGCATATTTCGTGAGGTATTCAATTGTCTACCCCAAAGCTCAAGAATAACCATTACCCAGGCCCTCATCTTCAGCCGACTGGACAATGACAATGCTCTCTTCGATGGGATCGCAGCTCACCTCCTCTGATGATTACAGAACATACAGAACGCAGCTGTCAGACTCTCCCTGGATCTCCCTAGGCAGACCTACATCACCCCCAATCTTAGGGAACTCCACTGGCTCCCTGTACAGAAAAGATGCCAGTGCAAGCTCCTACCTATGCATATAAGGCCCTACACAACTGTGGATCCATCTACTTGAACTTCAATCGACCCACCAGACACCTCTGCTCGGTGTCCCTTTTTCTAATCCTCACCCCCTACATCAGACGTAGCAGAAGCTGCTTTTACATCCACGGACCTTCCCATCTCTTCCAGAGTTCAGAAAGTCCCTGAAAACCTGTGTCTATGGCTAATTAGCCAGACCTGCCAGTGCCTGGATACCCTAACGGGTGACAAGAAGTGCTCTACAAATGTACTGATTGATTCAGTGCACTCACACTATCCACTATGACTGCTCCTTCAGTGCAGGGAAAATACACTTTTCTCACTTGGGATGTTTGGAGAATTGGAGTGGCAAGGAAGCATTATAATATCAGGGCACAGCTCAGGAGCTATGGGGTACAAGTAGCCTTCCTTGTAGAAACCCATCTAAATGACGCAGAGGTAGTGGCCCTGCGCCTTAGATGGAAAGGTCAAATCATTAGCACATGCTACTCCTCCTATGCCAGGGGGCCACAATTTTGATTTGTGCTGGAGTTCTTTTCTGGGTGGAGGGCCCTGTGTTGAATCAAATGGTAGGTACACTCTGACCAAAGGACTCCTGGATGATCCTCGTGGAAGAGGTGTGGCGTAGCGGTCAGGGTGCCTGACTCTGGACTATGGGGATCATGGTTCGATCCCCGGTACTGGTGGCAGGTTGGCCCAGCATCATGTGACTCTGGGCAATAGCTCGCTTAATCTTCCGGACGGCCCCCAGCGCCGCAGAACCTCTCCGGAGGTAGCTGTGAACTTTACAAATGCTGGTATTTCATTTATTATTCCATTTCATTATCTACCTGTGTTACTGGGCTTGATTTATGCCAATAAATCAGATCAGACCCGTTACTGGGCTACATTTTCAAAGATGCTGGTGCATTGGTCAGACATCCCATGACTGCTTGGAGGGGATATTAAAGCTACTTTGGGTCTGTCCTTTGATCATTCCCAGCCCCCATACAGAATACACAAGCTGCCCGTAGCACACAGCATTTGTAGACTGGATCCGCCACTGGTCACTCTTTGATATTTGGAGTATACGGAACCCAAGAGCAAAGGAATATTCCTTCTAGTCCCCTGCCCACGATATACATGTATGCATACACCACCTGATCTGCCCTGGCTCTCTCTAGGCACAATTCACTGAAAACACTAATACAGCTTCTACTCAAGACCTGGAGTGGGAAGCATGCAAGGTGGCAGTAACAGGCCTCACTCTGCGCACCACCATTAGTGCATGGTCATTGTTGGAGTCTGATCAATGTCAGACTGAATTTAAACTGCGGGATTTGGAGAACCAATTCCCTGTGTTCTCTCATGTCAGGGACCATCTCCTCACCATGAAAGGTGAAAATGCTGCCTTCATTGAACGACTGAGCTGCCTTGATGCCTGAGCCTATATGCCCCATGTAGAGGCTGACAGACCGGGCTGATTGTTGACCCGCCTCATACTTCCTCAAAGCGATGTGTCCTCCCACCATGAGGTCTGTGATAATGCTGGCACACTAGTGCACACACAGTACGCTATCAGTGAGACGTTTGTCTGCCAATATAAGGACCTCTACGAAACTGGCCTGTCTCTCGACCCTCACACTTCCTGTTCATTCCTGGAAGGCCTAGATATACCACATATCCAACAAGGTGATGCACAAACCCTAGACTCCCTGGATATGGTACAGGAGACCCGTCTGGCAATCCAGTCTTTTGCCCATGGTAAAACCTCAGTCCTTGATGGCTTTCCAGTTGAATGTTATGCCACCTATGACACATTACTGGTGCCTTGGCTTGAAACCTTGTATCTTGAGACTGCACAACTGGGTTATCTTCCCCTGACGTTAAGGGAAGCACTTGTCACTTCTATTCCTAAACGTAACCGTGATCCCACCAATGTCACATTTTATCGCCCTTTATCAATCTCACATACAGATTATAAGATCCTTAGTAGGATACTAACAGATTGTTTGCTCCCATATCTCTCAATACTTTTCCACCCAGACCAGAATGGGTTTGTTTGATGACACAGGAGTTAATTTCACGTACGGCAATTGTTCCATGTGACGCATCCATGGCCAGATTCCATCTGTATTTCAATTGACCTTGAAAAGGTATTCAATACACTTTATTGAGAATACATGCTTGCAGTGCTGAAATGCTACAGTTTGGGTTGCAAAATGATAGGATGGATACAATTTCTATACTTTTCTCCCACTGCTAGAGTAGAAACTGGCAGCCATATCTCTGATGCAAAAAACGCATTTGATGGACAGAATGCAGAACAATGTCATACATTCACCCCAGTACAGAGATCTGGGTCCAAATCCATTGTTTGTTTGCACTCCACACCACCCCAGTTCAGGCATGGCCATATGCAAATCAGTCTGACCCTGTGCCTCATGGGAACAGTCCATCCCGAACTGCCAAGCCATGCCTTCCCTGGACAGGAAACAAGCTTCCGAGGACAGGTTTCTGGCATTCCAGCTGTCTTCAGCCCGGCTTGCTTGAATCCAGTGGTGTGGAGTGCATGGGACTCACGTCTGAGCATACCCATCCCACTCTGGGTGACAAATGCAAAAACCACAGTTGATGGACAGAATGCAGAACAATGTCATACATTCACCCCAGTACAGAGATCTGGGCCGAAATCCATTGTTTTTTTTGCATTCCACACCACCCCAGTTATGCAAATCAGTCTGACCCTGTGCCTCATGGGAACAGTCCAGCCCGAACTGCCAAGCAATGCCTTCCCTGGACAGGAAACAAGCTTCCGAGGACCGGTTTCTGGCATTCCAGCCGTCTTCAGCCCGGCTTGCTTGAATCCAGTGGTGTGGAGTGCATGGGACTCACGTCTGAGCATACCCATCCTACTCAGGGTGACAAATGCAAAAACCGCAGTTGATGGACAGAATGCAAAACAATGTCATACATTCACCCCAGTACAGAGATCTGGGCCCAAATCCATCGTTTTTTTGCACTCCACACCACCGCAGCTCAGACATGGCCATATGCAAATCAGTCTGACCCTGTGCCTAATGGGAACAGTCCAGCCCGAACTGCCAAGCCATGCCTTCCCTGGACAGGAAACAAGCTTCCGAGGACCGGTTTCTGGCATTCCAGCCGTCTTCAGCCTGGCTTGCTTGAATCCAGTGGTGTGGAGTGCATGGGACTCAAGTCTGAGCATACCCATCCCACTCGGGGTGACAAATGCAAAAACCACAGTTGATGGACAAAATGCAGAACAATGTCATACTCCGTCCATCACCACCCCCTTTTGTACCGCTTTTGGGCGCCTTAAGTGTGGCAGGGTATGCTCAGCAATGAGTCCCTTGCTCACTTTGCCACTGGATTCAAGCAAGCCGGGCTGAAGACGGCTGGAATGCCAGAAACCGGTCCTCGGAAGCTTGTTTCCGGTCCAGGGAAGACATGGCTTGGCAGTTTGGGCTGGACTGTTCCCATGAGACACAGGGTCAGACTGATTTGCATATAGCCATGTTCGAACTGGGGTGGCAGAGTGGGCTAAAGAACGGTGATGGATTAAACCCAGATCTTTTGACTGGGTGTGAGTGTTTGATTGATTCAGATGCTCCGTCCATCACCACCCCTTTTTGTACTGCTTTTGGCCGCCATAAGTGTGGCAGGGTATGCTCAGACGTGAGTCCCTTGCTCACTTTGCCACTGGATTCAAGCAAGCCGGGCTGAAGACGGCTGAAATGCAGAAACCGGTCCTCGGAAGCTTGTTTCCGGTCCAGGGAAGACATGGCTTGGCAGTTCGGGCTGGACTGTTCCCATGAGGCACAGGGTCAGACTGATTTGCATATAGCCATGTCTGAACTGGGGTGGCAGAGTGGGCTAAAGAACGGTGATGGATTAAACCCAGATCATTTGACTGGGTGTGAGTGTTTGATTGATTCAGATGCTCCGTCCATCACCACCCCATTTTGTACCACTTTTGGCCACCATAAGTGTGGCAGGGTATGCTCAGACGTGAGTCCCTTGCTCACTTTGCCACTGGATTCAAGCAAGCCGGGCTGAAGACGGCTGAAATGCAGAAACCGGTCCTCAGAAGCTTGCTTCCGGTCCAGGGAAGACATGGCTTGGCAGTTCGGGCTGGACTGTTCCCATGAGGCACAGGGTCAGACTGATTTGCATATAGCCATGTCTGAAGTAACTGGGGTGGCAGAGTGGGCTAAAGAACGGTGATGGATTAAACCCAGATCATTTGACTGGGTGTGAGTGTTTGATTAATTCAGATGCTCCGTCCATCACCACCCCCTTTTGTACCGCTTTTGGCCACCATAAGTGTGGCAGGGTATGCTCAGTCGTGAGTTCCTTGCTCATTTTGCCACTGGATTCAAGCAAGCCGGGCTGAAGACGGCTGGAATGCCAGAAACCGGTCCTCGGAAGCTTGTTTCCGGTCCAGGGAAGACTTGGCTTGGCAGTTCGGGATGGACTGTTCCCATGAGGCACAGGGTCAGACTGATTTGCATATAGTCATGTCTGAACTGGGGTGGCAGAGTGGGCTAAAGAACGGTGATGGATTAAACCCAGATCTTTTGACTGGGTGTGAGTATTTGATTGATTCAGATGCTCCGTCCATCACCACCCCCTTTTGTACCGCTTTTGGCCGCCATAAGTGTGGCAGGGTATGCTCAGACGTGAGTCCCTTGCTCACTTTGCCACTGGATTTAAGCAAGCCGGGCTGAAGACGGCTGGAATGCCAGAAACCGGTCCTCGGAAGCTTGTTTCCGGTCCAGGGAAGACATTGGTTGGCAGTTCGGGCTGGACTGTTCCCATGAGGCACAGGGTCAGACTGATTTGCATATAGCCATGTCTGAACTGGGGTGGCAGAGTGGGCTAAAGAACGGTGATGGATTAAACCCGGATCTTTTGACTGGGTGTGAGTGTTTGATTGATTCAGATGCTCCGTCCATCACCACCCCCTTTTGTACCGCTTTTGGCCGCCATAAGTGTGGCAGGGTGTGCTCAGACGTGAGTCCTTTGCTCACTTTGCCACTGGATTCAAGCAAGCCGGGCTGAAGACGGCTGGAATGCCAGAAACCGGTCCTCGGAAGCTTGTTTCCGGTCCAGGGAAGACATGGCTTGGCAGTTCGGGCTGGACTGTTCCCATGAGGCACAGGGTCAGACTGATTTGCATATAGCCATGTCTGAACTGGGGTGGCAGAGTGGGCTAAAGAACGGTGATGGATTAAACCCAGATCTTTTGACTGGGTGTGAGTGTTTGATTGATTCAGATGCTCCGTCCATCACCACCCCCTTTTGTACCGCTTTTGGCCACCATAACTGTGGCAGGGTATGCTCAGACGTGAGTCCCTTGCTCACTTTGCCACTGGATTCAAGCAAGCCGGGCTGAAGACGGCTGGAATGCCAGAAACCGGTCCTCGGAAGCTTGTTTCCGGTCCAGGGAAGACATTGGTTGGCAGTTTGGGCTGGACTGTTCCCATGAGGCACAGGGTCAGACTGATTTGCATATAGCCATGTCTGAACTGGGGTGGCAGAGTGGGCTAAAGAACGGTGATGGATTAAACCCAGATCTTTTGACTGGGTGTGAGTGTTTGATTGATTCAGATGCTCCGTCCATCACCACCCCCTTTTGTACCGCTTTTGGCCGCCATAAGTGTGACAGGGTATGCTCAGACGTGAGTCCCTTGCTCACTTTGCCACTGGATTCAAGCAAGCCGGGCTGAAGGCGGCTGGAATGCCAGAAACCGGTCCTCGGAACCTTGTTTCCGGTCCAGGGAAGACATGGCTTGGCAGTTCGGGCTGGACTGCTCCCATGAGGCACAGGGTCAGACTGATTTGCATATAGCCATGTCTGAACTGGGGTTGGCAGAGTGGGCTAAAGAACGGTGATGGATTAAACCCAGATCTTTTGACTGGGTGTGAGTGTTTGATTGATTCAGATGCTCCGTCCATCACCACCCCCTTTTGTACCGCTTTTGGCCGCCATAAGTGTGGCAGGGTATGCTCAGACGTGAGTCCCTTGCTCACTTTGCCACTGGATTCAAGCAACCCGGGCTGAAGACGGCTGGAATGCCAGAAACCGGTCCTCAGAAGCTTGTTTCCAGTCCAGGGAAGACATGGCTTGGCAGTTCGGGCTGGACTGTTCCCATGAGGCACAGGGTCCGACTGATTTGCATATAGCCATGTCTGGACTGGGGTGGCAGAGTGGGCTAAAGAACGGTGATGGATTAAACCTAGATCTTTTGACTGGGTGTGAGTGTTTGATTGATTCAGATGCTCCGTCCATCACCACCCCCTTTTGTACCGCTTTTGGCCGCCATAAATGTGGCAGGGTATGCTCAGACGTGAGACCCTTGCTCACTTTGCCCCTGGATTCAAGCAAGCCGGGCTGAAGACGGCTGGAAAGCCAGAAACCGGTCCTCGGAACCTTGTTTCCAGTCCAGGGAAGACATTGGTCCGCAGTTCGGGCTGGACTGTTCCCATGAGGCACAGGGTCAGACTGATTTGCATTTAGCCATGACTGAACTGGGGTGGCAGAGTGGGCCAAAGAACGGTGATGGATTAAACCCAGATCTTTTGACTGGGTGTGAGTGTTTGATTGATTCAGATGCTCTGTCCATCACCCCCCCCATTGTACCGCTTTTGGCCGCCATAAGTGTGGCAGGGTATGCTCAGACGTGAGTCCCTTGCTCACTTTGCCACTGGATTCAAGCAACCCGGGCTGAAGACGGCTGGAATGCCAGAAACCGGTCCTCGGAAGCTTGTTTTCGGTCCGGGGAAGACATGGCTTGGCAGTTCGGGCTGGACTGTTCCCATGAGGCACAGGGTCAGACTGATTTGCATATAGCCATGTCTGAACTGGGGTGGCAGAGTGGGCTAAAGAACGGTGATGGATTAAACCCAGATCTTTTGACTGGGTGTGAGTGTTTGATTGATTCAGATGCTCCGTCCATCACCACCCCCTTTTGTACCGCTTTTGGCCGCCATAAATGTGGCAGGGTATGCTCAGACGTGAGTCCTTTGCTCACTTTGCCACTGGATTCAAGCAAGCCAGGCTGAAGACGGCTGGAATGCCAGAAACCGGTCCTCGGAAGCTTGTTTTCGGTCCAGGGAAGACATGGCTTGGCAGTTCGGGCTGGACTGTTCCCATGAGGCACAGGGTCAGACTGATTTGCATATAGCCATGTCTGAACTGGGGTGGCAGAGTGGGCTAAAGAACGGTGATGGATTAAACCCAGATCTTTTGACTGGGTGTGAGTGTTTGATTGATTCAGATGCTCCGTCCATCACCACCCCCTTTTGTACCGCTTTTGGCCGCCATAAATGTGGCAGGGTATGCTCAGACGTGAGACCCTTGCTCACTTTGCCACTGGATTCAAGCAAGCCGGGCTGAAGACGGCTGGAATGCCAGAAACCTGTCCTCGGAAGCCTGTTTTCGGTCCAGGGAAGACATGGCTTGGCAGTTTGGGCTGGACTGTTCCCATGAGGCACAGGGTCAGACTGATTTGCATATAGCCATGTCTGAACTGGGGTGGCAGAGTGGGCTAAAGAACGGTGATGGATTAAACCAAGATCTTTTGACTGGGTGTGAGTGTTTGATTGATTCAGATGCTCCGTCCATCACCACCCCCTTTTGTACAGCCATATCTCTGAGGCATATGATATTGCCCGGGGAATGAGGCACAGGTGTCCCCTTTCCCTGCTGCTATTCCTGTTGGTGATCAAGCCCCTGGCCATTAAGGCCCCTACAGTTGGAAATGGTTGGGGAATACCACTAGAGGAAGATACACATATTATTTCCCCACACGCGGACAATATGCTGCTGTTCTTGAGCAACTGCTGTATGGACCTTATCGCCTTAACAACACTAAATACCTTTTATGCCCTCTCCAGTCTCGGAGCTAACCCCACCAATACATTCATTTTCCCACTGAAACACAACAGCTCTCCCCGTAATCTTATGTTGAGCCCCGACAGATAGCCCTGGGCCATGTACTCCTCTGAAATATTTTATTCCATACCCCTAAAGACCTCCTTGAGGGTAACCTGGGGCACTATGATGCGCATTACCAGACACCAAGTAACATTCGAAAACACCTTACCACTCACAATAACGGGACGCATAGACTACTCCAAAATGGTAGTCCTACCACATTTAATATATTTCTTTACTAATGTACCGGTGTAAATTCCTGCAAATATGCTTTGAGATTAAAAACACTATCCTTCTTGAACTGATTTGGGGCACGCGTCGGCACAGCATAGCACTAAACAAACCTCTCCTCCCTCCTTAATCCGGAGGCTTTGAAGCCCCAGAATTTCAGGCTTATTATGTGGCTCAACTACAGTGGGCTGCATATTGGCTGATTGCACATCACCTGACCAAGCCAGGTCTCAAGGCAGACAAGATCAAAGTAGATGTATTGCTCACCCTTACTGGGATTGGCTGCACAACCTGAGGAGCCTTTCCTGTGTGACCTACTCAACTGGGAGAAAGCCGGTCTGACCACTGTAGTGGACTTATACAAGGATGGTCACTTCTTACATATTTTGTCCTTGTGTGTATGAGCAATGAGTTGTGAGTTTCTCACTTATGGTAGGATCTGCAGGGTACTGTACCATTTGTGGCAAAAACCCCCACAATGAACACCCAAACACATACTGCACCACGGACATTATATACTATTGGCCACATGGGGCGCCTGGTTGCCTGGCTGTATAGAGGCCTCCGGGCTCATGCTGGTGTATCTCTATGGGCAGTTCAACACAGCTAGGAAGATGAATTGAATCTAGTGTTTAACTACACTACCCATCCCTAATCTTTGCATAATGTATGATTCCATTTCATTCAGACATGTATACCTACTGTAACCTTCAAATGCTGCTGTGTATATTTCCCAAGGCTCCCTGAACTGCCCGCACTGTGAGTTGTCCCCAGCACACCTGACACATGTTATGGGGTTGCATGAAGCTCCTTTCCTTGTAGGCATTGGTCCTGCTTACAAGGCTCACCGATAGGTCGCTTGACCACTCCCCTCGGGTGGTACTTCTTGGTAGGCACGCTCGGCCTGGAATGGCCAAGCTTACAACTTGATTCCTGGATCTTGCTTTATTGCTTGCAATACAAGTTATTTCCCGTCAGTGGAAATCTCAAACTTCCTCTTCGCTGGCTATGTAGTATGCTGATCTCCAGCACTAGGCCCAGGCAGAAGGTACAGCCTTAAGATGGGAAGACCAGCGTGGACTGAGACGTGTCCCAATGGCTGTTCTTTGGGTTACCTAGTGCACACCCATAAATTACTGGTTAGTAATGATAACCTAAGAAGAGAATTGGGAGCGGGACTCCGCCCCCATCCAGGTGCACAGCCTTATTTCTTGCATAATAAAATGCCGCAAACTTCACCATGTTTTCCATTTGTTTATTTTTGCAATTGTAATCCAATGTTGATCATTTCTTCAAGTTTTTCCATGTCACAAAAGGGACGCTTACACCTTCACTATATTCTTAATGGAGCAGGAATGCCAATCCAGGCCTTCTCCTGCACCATGACAGTGTGCATAAGTTAATCCACGAACGTCGTTCTCATACACCCAATGCATTTCGAGCCTAAACTCTGGCTCTTCGTCAGAAATTAAATTCTATAAATGCAAAACACATCTATTAGACTATGTGTGACCCAGTCACATTCATTAATTATTACGCATACAGTTGTTGCTGTCTATCCCTATCCACGTTTTCCCGCTAAGAAACACCACCTAATGTTGCCATTTAAATGAGTACCCCTGCTTATTACCCTTTTCCCCGTTCCCTCTAACAGGTACAAATTCCCCACATTGTACTACCCCACCTCACTGGCGAACCCCCGATGTTTAGTGATGTTTAGTCACTAAACTGATCAAAGAAGGTGTGCACATCGTCGCTTTATCAAAAATAACAATGATATCCTCCCACCTTGAACATAAACAGACAAGGCAGCATACCCTGTTCTTTTCAAAATCGAGATAATTGCAATGTGCTACATCTGGGGACACAGAAGCACTTCCTGAATGTCTGCAAAATCCTCCACTTGGCTGCTTTTGAAAATCCCAAAATTCAGCCCTGTTTCTCACAGCTATTTTTAACAAAGAAGGGAGGTAGAGTACAACGTAGGATTCCTACTCCACGGGCACTGATAAATAAACAAGAAGAATCCTACTACCAGTGTGAAACAGAAGAGGGAACACTCAGTGTTGTGTAAAATACCCCTCACACACCAACAGGCCCCTTGGTGTCATGCTTCATCATCGGGGTCTTCGCACCCTGCTAGAGGGATGCGGCACGCTGCGACCTACGACTACGTGGGAGCGTTGACAAATGTAGACTATGTGTGGTGTGTGTTGAGTGTGAGTGAGAAAGTGGGATGTGAGTGGGGGATGTGATGAGTAATTTAAAAAGTACCTGGCTAGTGGGTAAATGAAAAAAACTTTATTTCGTACCCCTGGCTGGTGCTATTAAAAAGTGTGCAAAGAAAACGAGGTTTTTTGTCTTAATTAGGGACAGAACCTCTGGTGTGCGTCGACATGTTTCGGTACATGTGTACCTTCTTCAGGACGGGGCACAACTTCCCAACCCTACTCACGTTTTTCTATCAAAAATGAGGATTATTTTAATCTTTCTAAAAAGTGATAACACTCGTTAAAGATGGCTATAATGTGCCTACAGCGGTTCTTTGGATCATGTAATTACATGTCTCGTGGTCTTTGTTGTCTATTGCCTCATGAGCAATCAACAAAGCTAGATTGTGAGGCAGACGTCTTTCCTTTTCTGCTTGTAAGCTCAGGAACACGATGCCCCTCTTCTTAAAATCTCAATCTAACCTGACATATTTCAGGAAAATGTTAAAAATCTGCCTTTTTTTTATTTATTTCTAAAAAAATACGTTTTTATTTTTTTATTGTCAGAACCAGGTAAGACAGGGGTCAAAATAAAGTAATAAAGCCAGCGAACAATTACAAAAAGTACAGTCACAAGCTATTGGAAAAACATCATATCTAACTTATAGTTCACACACAAGATGATATAGAACAAAAACAACAACAAAAAAAGGGGGAAAGAGCCACACATGACCTGAAGATATTTGATTATCAGCGAGGGAGAAAATATTTAAACACAGAAAAAGGGTGTGAGAGAGAGGAGAACAAGAGAGAGGGAAGCACATTTATTATTTACTCATGGCTAAGGCTAAGGTATAAGAGACCTAACCCCCCTCCTCCAGTTGGTTATAGGCAGCCAAATTGCGTTGCCACGCACTGCAGCTTTTATCCCCTTGGTAGCGTAAATGGCGCTCTCCTGATTAAAAACACCAAGAAGATGAACTAGCCACATTTGAAAGCTCGATGGATCTGAGTCTTTCCAACGTGCAGCTAGTATGACTCTAAAAATGGCAGTGCCTACAAATAACATTGCTTCTTCCTCCGCTTTCAGGTTAAGTATACTGTCAAATCTGAGCATATAGAGTGTGGGGGAATCAACTAATTTGTGACCGCACATCTCTTCCCAGAAATCGGACAATATTTTTTTAATTCGAGTTAGTTCATTACACTCGCTAAACATGTGTATTAGAGTTGCGGGCAGGATAGACATCTGGGGCAGTGATCATTCTCCCTTTTGCCCCAAGCACGTAGTTATGTGGGGATAAAGTGCAAATTATAAATGGTTTTGTAGGTCGGGCTTTTAGGCTAGCTGACATAAGAAGGCGTGATGATAGGTGTAAGCTCATATCGCTATCTACATTCGGATTAAACAATTTATCCGCCCAGGCTACTTCTGTTTGCTCTACATCATCTTGTAGTTTATCCAACAGTTGCCCATAGATTGAGGCAATTCTTGTGGCCTTACTAGCAATGGTTTCAATAATTTTAATTCTCCCCAAGTTGATGTTGGGAGCTTTAAGTTTAAGTATAGTATACACCTGCATGAATTTGAGGTAGTCCCCATTAGGTAGGTGACATTTTATCTGTAGGTCTACAAATGTGGTGGCTAAATTTTCCCCCAGGAAGTCCCCTACTGTAATGATTCCTAAGGATTCACATTTTTTTTGAAATGACATCATTCCCTAAAGCAGGGAGAAGATTAGAGTGCCATAGGGGGGTGTATCTATTTATTTTCGAAATGTACATATATTTAGCCGTTCTTGACCAGATTCTCCAAGCATTGGAGATGACTTTGAATTTACTCTTCTTGTAGTCTCTTGCTTCTACTTGCCTCAGAAAGAGACCTTTAGACCTCTGCCCTAAAGACAGCTCATAAATAGGTGGAACTGTTGTAGCCTCCGTATCATCAGGGGAGGGGATAGAATATAGAAGCGGGCCATTTGTTGGAGGAACGAAGCCCAGAAGTAGAATAGCATGTTGGGAACTGCTAATCCTCCTCTGTTCTGAGGAAGTGAGAGAAATATCAAGGATCTCCTGATTTTACCCTGTTGCCACATAAATGTGGACATAAGAGATTCTAGTGTTTTTAGAATGTTATCTTCGAAGATCAGAGGGATAGCTCGGAAAAGATATAGCACCCTGGGGAGGATATACATCTTTAAGAAATTTCCCCTGCAGATGATTGAGAGATGTAAACTATTCACATGATCTAGGTCTTTTCTTATGACATATAATATTGGCTCATAGTTAAGCTTGGGGATTGATTTGACATCAGGGTTTATGCTAACGCCTAAATATGTAGCTTTCTTGGCTTTCCTAGGGTCACTACAAACGATATTATCCACACAAAGCATGATTGTTTTTTCTTTATTTAAGAAATAGCCAGAGTAAAATCCGTATGTTTGTGTTAAAGCCTCTATTTCCGGCATTGCTTCCGAAGGATTAGGTGTTAGTACCGCTATGTCGTCGGCGTAAGCCAGTACCTTAGTTTCAAATTGACCAGCCACCACAGGTTTGATTATTTGATTTTCTAAAAGGTTCAGGATTAAGGGATTTATATAAAGGGCAAATAATATTGGGGAGCAGGAGCATCCTTGCCTTGTACCTCTAGATACATTAATCAGACTTGATTCGGAACCCATTATCTGTAATTTAGCTATGGGGTCAAAATACATCGCCATTATGGATTTGACAAATTTGGGGCCAAAATTGTTATGGATCAATGTTGCCCAAAGGAAGTTCCAGGACACACGGTCAAAGGCCTTCTCGGCGTCCAGGAGGATCATCGACATCTGGCCCCCCGTTGCGGACACGATATAACATAAGGAGATGGCCCTTCGAGTGTGATCAGTCGTGCCTTTGCCAGGGATGAATCCATGCTGCCATGAAGAGACCAAATGTTCAACAACCCTCCCGAGCCGGATGGCCATAACTTTTGCATATAATTTGGAGTCAGAATTGATTAGGGAGATTGGGCGATAAGATGATAGTTGATCTGGGGGTTTTCCCTTTTTCGGAAAGATGATTGTGTTTGTTTCTTTCCAGGACTCTGGAGGCATGCCACTCCATTGAATCTCCAGGAATAGATCTTGAATAAGCGGGCCTAAACAATGACTAAGAATTTTGTATAGCTCGAGGTGTATTTTATCTGGGCCTGCGGCTTTCCCAGAGGCAAGTGTGTACAGGGCCAGCTGTACTTCAGTAAGGGTAATTTCTTTCTCAAGATCTTCTCGGGTGTTATCATCAATAAACCTACTTGCCTCAGGGTGGTCGAGAAAGTTGCTCAGGAAGGTATCTGATTCTGCCCTACTAGCTGTACTATCATTCTGGTATAAGTTCTGGTAATATTGTTGGAATGCATTAATTATATCTGATGTTTGTGTAAGCGTCTGCCATCCTGATTGTATATTTGTAATGGCATTGTAGGAGATTTTCTTGCGTGTACGTAATGCGAGTTGTTTGCCTACCCTTTCATCATTCTCATATGCATCTTTCTGGTGTGTTTTATAGATCTCTGCAGCTTTTTGAGTCAAGCCCGAATTAAGCTCAGTTTTTAACACCAACAAGTGGTACATAGCATGTTTCCCATCTTCTCCTTGAGCTATTTGTGTGATATGTTCCTCTTTGATCCTGGCCAGCTCTTGCATCTTCTGGTTATACCCTCTACTGCTTTGTTTCCAGGCTCTCGCTTGATAGCTCATTGTTTCACCTCTAAGAGCTGTTTAAAGCAGTCCCAAACCACACATCTTGGAGCACTATATCGATTAATATCAAAAAATTATTGGGCCCAGCTAGTGATGTAGTTGATATAGGGCCCGATGTAGGTAAACGGGATTTTCCGATTTCAAAATACCGAGGCGGGCCGAATCGGTATTCTGAAATCGGAAAACGAGATGTAGGAAATAAATACCGACTGAAGACCGATTCGGTCGGCATCGGTAATGAGATTCGGTACGTTCCGATTCAGCTCGGTCCGAATCGGAAAATACCGAATCGGCTACCACCGAATCGGATATTTCCGATTCGGCGAATACCGAATCGGTAAAAGCCGAATCGGTAAAAACCGAATCGGCAATCATAGACCCATGGCGAAAAAGCCCATAGGAATGCATTGCATGACCCGATTCGGCTTTTACCGATTCGGATAATACCGAATCGGATTTTACCGAATCGGATTTTACCGAATCGGATTTTACCGATTCGGATTTTACCGAATCGGTAAAACCAGACTCGGCAATAGGCGATTCAGCCAATGAGGTGGCTCCCCCTCCCCCACCCAAACAGGGAGTGGCAACCCTGGCAGGTGCAGCCAATTAAGAAGTTTCTAGAAGTTTCTGGAAAGCCTGCCTGAGCCCAACACACAGTTAGCAGCAGTGGGAGAAGGAGGTTGCAGACTGAGCAGGAGCAAGAGATTATGGCAGATCAGGCAGGAAGCCAGAAGTCCTCCCAAAAGAGGAAGCCCAAATTCACCACCACAGAACTACAGGTGCTGGTTGAGGAGGTGGTGAGGGTGCACCGCCAGCTCTTTGGCAAGCTGTCCCTCAACGTGCCAGACAGCACCAAGAGGCGATTGTGGGCAGAGATCGCCCAGAAGGTAAATGCTGCTGGAGTCACCCCCAGGTCCATTGAGGAACTTAAGAAAAGGTTCTATGACCTCCGCAGCCTCACCAAGAGGAAGCTGGCCGACCTCCAAAGGCAGGCAGGACTCACCGGAGGAGGCAAGAACCCGGCGCCACCCCTCACCGAGCTGGAGGAAATTGTCTCCAGCACCATCGAGAGGGAGAGCATTGTAGGGATCGGGACCCTGGACAGCACAGCGATGGCCACAGCTACAGGTAAGAAGCATGCGCATCATGACACACCCTACCAGACACCTCCCCATTATACACAATGCATAGGCAAACACCAGCACTGTACTGTCACCAACATACAAGAGACAAGCATCATGGTACATGTAGTCAGCAGGAGTTAGCCAAATATGTCAGTGCAGAATCACAAGACAGGAAACAGTGTGACACGGTGTAAGGAGATGCAAGGACATGTGGAATGCCATAATTGTACTGACTGTAATACATCGGCACTCAGTTTACAAATGCTTCTTTGTACCTAGGGGCACCATCAGGCGGCACCACTGTGGCAGCAGAGGGAGCTACGACTTCACATACTGCAGTGGCAGGGCCGAGCACCAGCCAGCCTGGCCAGGAGGAGGAGGAAGAGGATGAGGAAGGAGACACCCCAGGGCTTGGAATGGAGGGAGTCCTGGTGATTGATTTCCAGGCAGTGCACTCCCCAGTACTGCCCAGCTCACCCCCCTTGGAATTTTCCCCATCCAACTCCCCAACACGGCAGACCATTCCGCCGACAACATCTCCTGCCACAACCGTGGCCTTGCCACCCGTCCTACCTGTCCTGGGAGCAGGGGCTCCGGGACCGGCCAGCACCACACCACCACCAGTGGCACCCCAGCCCACTCAGCAGGCCGGAGGCAGCAGTGCCAGACGCCGTGCCACCACCACCACCACCACCACCACCACTGCTGCACCAGCACGGGAGGGCAGTGTGTTCCTGGGCCTGGAGGGCCAGATGGTGAAAATCCAGCGCCAACAGGCCAGATCCACCATGGCCTGCCAACGCCAGCTCCTGCAGCACAACCTGCAGATGGGGGAGTTGGTGAAGGGGTTCCAGGCTGTTGTGGACAGCAACAAGGAGGTGGCAGCAGGGTTGGGCAGGCTGACCACTGCCATCACCCACTCCTCTGCCAGGCAGGAGGAGCATGAGGTTGCGCGCAGGAGGGATGCCCGGGTGCTCAACCGGGCCATGGCCCGCCTTGCAGCGGCGACTGCACAGCTGTGCCAGCGTAGCGCAAATCAGGAGTCGGTGCAGAGTCAGCATACTGCAGAGCTGACCAGGGGGATGGCCAAGATCACCACGGCCATGGAGGCCATGTTAATATCGAACGCCGCCTCCAATCCTGCCCTGGACCTGGGTGATGCTGGTGACAGCAGCAGCCGCAGCAGCCCGGCCAGCGCTGCATCAGAGCCAAGGAGGAGCACCAGGCGCTCCGCTGATGCTGCTGGCCATTCGGAGGGGGCCGAGGGACACCCCAGTGGGTCTGGAAAGCGGGCCAAAAAATAGGCTGGCAAGGGGGGATGATCATACCAGAAGCCTGGACTTTATTTGTTTTGACAGACTCCATTTTTTTATGCACTTCAGTGATGTAACTGTGGTGCATCACTATTAAAAAGTTTATTTTCCAACCAACATTTAGCTGTCTTTGCATCTGTACTCAGTCAGAAATAGTTCTCAGTGATCTCCTCACGTCTGTATCTGCCATCACATGGCGTACACGCCCCAGCTGGCTGTGTCAGTGGCACAGCTTCGTCGTCGTCATAGTCCTCGTAGTCAGACAACTCCACCTCAGTGCCCTTCTTGACCGCAAGGTTGTGTAACATTGCACATACAGCTATGATCTTGCAGCAGGTGATGGGGGTATACTGCCTTGCACCTCCACTCTTGTGCAGGCATCTGAATCTACTTTTCCAGATGCCAAAGGTCCGTTCAACAACATTCCTGGTGCGTATGTGGGCACGGTTATACCTCCTTTGGCTGGGTGTGGAGGGGTTGAGGTAGGGGGTGAGTATGAATGAGCGGAGGGCATATGCACTGTCGCCTGGAAGAGAAAGGGGTCACATTAGACACATGCATACATGTATTACACCTACCTACTATGTGTTATGGGGGTCTGATGATGTGGCTCACCTAGGAGGTATCCTTCTCCAAAATCGCCAGCCATCAGCCGTGCATATATGCCGCTCTGTTGGAATATATAGGAGTCATGGGTACTCCCTGGAAATTTTGCTACCAGGTCTGTGATGGTGCACTTGGCATTGCAGATCACCTGCACGTTGATGGTGTGTGTCGATTTCCGATTGCGGTATATGTATTCGGTGTCCGCTGGTGGGCAAATCGGAATATGCGTGCCATCTATGCAACCGATGACTTGGGGAAAGTGTGCCATCTGGTAGAAGTCCGCTTTGGTTTGTAGCAGTTCTGCGTGGGTTGCAGGGAATGAGATGTATTGGTCCATCCTGTCTATCATGGCGTCAAGGAATATGTGGAAGAACCTTGACAGGCTGCTCTGGCTCACCCCTCCTGCTGCTGCTGCTCCACTTTGATAGCTGCCAGACGCTACCAGGTGTAGGCTGCATAGCACCTGGACGTGCGCAGGGATGGCGTGTGCCCTTGGGGTGTGGTGGTCCAAGTATGGCTTAAGGTCCCTGATGAGCTCAAGTATGGTGTCAGAGTCCAGCCTGTATCTCTGTAGGATCTCAGCCTCAGTGAGCATGAACAGGGTTATCCTCTGTCTGTAGACCTGTTCATTTCTTAGCCATTCCCTCAGTCCTTCCTGCTGTAGCCGTAGCCGCCTCGCAATGACATAGAAAGCTGCCATCCTGCAAGTTGCAATGCATTTTGGGACTGTTTATATGGGTTGGAGTTGGTTACCACCTGATTGCAATCCATGGTAAATACCGAGTGAATTCTACCGATTTTGAGCCGATTTCGGTGTTTCTGTGCCTCCCTACATCTCCCCAACTGTCGGAATCGGGGAATTTCCCGATCGGAGATTTATACGAATCGGCATGTTTTCCGAATCGGATCATGTCCGAATCGGTATTTTTTCCGATTCGGTAGTGGGACCGAATCGGTGATTTTCCGAATCGGTGTCGCTAACGAATCGGTAGTGGGACCGATTCGGTGATTTTCCGATTCGGTGTCGCTAACGAATCGGTAGTGGGACCGAATCGGTGATTTTCCGATTCGGTGTCGCTAACGATTCGGTAGTGGGACCGAATCGGTGATTTTCCGATTCGGTGTCACTAACGATTCGGTACATGGACCGATTCGGTCTTTGTAACCGAATCGGTGTTTTTCCGATTCGTTACATATCCGATTTTCGGTATGTACGTATCGGATTCTTTCACATTCGGTACACATTCCGAATCGGTTTTCTATCCGATTCGTTCTGTTTTTGGTCCCCTACATCTCGATGGCTGTTTACCGATCGGTAAGGGCCAAAAATCGGTATTTTCGGCCGATACCGATCGGTAAAGCCCTACCTACATCGGGCCCATACTCTTTGCTGGCCAGCGGTTTCCTATCAAAAGTCCAATTCCTATAATGTCTCTTTACGGTTGTAATGTTAACTGTAAGGGTTAATGCATTGTGGTCGGAGATAATCTTAGGGTGTTTGGTAATTGTACCTTGACTGGACAGATCAGTTGTTGTAATTATGAAGTCTATTCTAACGTATTTACTATGGGGGCAAGAGAAGTGGATATAACCAGGGTCAGGATTATTTTTATAGCCCCATATGTCTACTAGGCCCAAGCTGTCACGAAGCCTGCTGATAGCTTTAAAAACTCGTGATTTGCGGCCGGTGTATTTTGGTTGCGCCTGGCTATTGTATAGGGGTCCGAGCGAGATGTTTAAATCGCCACATAGAATAAATGGGCCCTGCCAGGCTGGGAGTTCGTGTTCGAGTTTCTCAAAGACAGTGGGGTCGTCTTGATTGGATCCATAGATCGAACAAATAGTAATACCGAGGGCCAGTTTAATAATAACCCATCTGCCCTGAGGATCTGCTAACTTATGGGTTGCTTGGCCCAGGAAGTTTTTAGCAAGTATAGATACCCCCGAATGTTAGAGGTTTGTGAGGTACATGCTAATAAATTATATCCCCTAATTTTTAACAGTTCCCTTTTATCCCAGGGCAGGTGGGTCTCTTGGAGGCAGATAATATCCACAGGGTTTTGATATATTATCTCGCTCAAGCACTGGCGCTTATCTCTATCTAGAAGACATGAGACGTACCAGGTTCATATGGTTAACCTCCCCATAAGAGTGTATTTAGTGATTCAGTGTGCATCTGTATCTTCAATTCCCAATGGATTCCATAGCGTATTTGTTCTGCCTCGGACTTAGTTGAAATATTTTCTAGGAATAGTACTGACATAAGAATAAAAATGACTCCTGTCTTGGATCTGGTTCTGTGTGCTTCCTCCCCCCACCCATTCCCCCCCACCCCTTGCCCCCCCCCCCGAAAACAGGTATTCAGACTCCATAAGAGTCTGGAATGATGGTAATGCAGCACTGCACTAGAGCATATGTAGTAAAACATACATTATATAGAATTTTTCACCGAAGGTTGCCGGTCTATACTTATTGCGCAGGACATTCCAGAAGTCCAGGCAACATTAGTACGTTTAGAACCTTAGTACCTAAACACCCCCTCATATCACCCAAAATAACCAATAAGTTTAAAGACCTCATCCCAAACACACGTGAATAAACATTTCGTCTTGGCCCGGGTTGTTAAGACTAGTGCATAAAGTAAATTAGTTATACTTTAGTATGAGCGTAGTGTGTATAGTGCTAGTTCATTTAAGTCATTTTAGTTTGTCCAAATATTCTTTGGCCTTAATCTCTGAGAGGAAGAACTTCATTTGGCCTCCATAAATAACCTTGAGCCATACTGGGTTGTTTAGGTAAGCTTGAGCTTTCTTGTCTTGAAACGGCTTGATTAGCATGTGAAGCCTCCACCTCCTTTCGACTGTGGCGTGGCAGAAATCAGGGCATACAAAATAAGATATGTCTTTGCTGGTACGCTTAGATCCTGGTCTCGCTTTCTCAAAGACTGCTTGTCTAAGCAAAAAGTTGCCAAAGTATACCAAAATTGCCCGGGGGTAGGTCCCGGGTTTAGCTGGCAGTTTAAAGGGCATTCGGTGCGCTCGCTGGATCTCGTTGTCCCAGTCCCAATTCAATAGTTCGGGCAAAGAGACTCTGAATAGGTTAGCCACAAAGGAGCAAGTGTCATCACCTTCGGCCTTCTCAGGAACGCCAAGTATCCGAAGATTGTTCCTTCGTTGGTGGTTTTCGAAGTCCTCAAGCTTCCAGCTGACGTCAGCCAGTTCCGACTTATGGGACTCAATTTTTTTATGGTTCATGTCTAGTTCATTTTCATTAGAAAGCACCCTAGATTCGATCTCAGTAATTCTGTCTCCAAAAGAGCTACAGGTCTTAGTAAGCTTGCGTACAACCCCTTGCATTTTGCGTAGTGCTGCTTGTGCCCTCCGCCCATCTTACACGGTTTCCTTGCGGTGGGCCGCTATGGCTTGTAAGACAGTATCTAATGTTGTCGGGGTGGGCTCGCCAAGCGAGGAGTGCGTGGTCAGCTGAGCGTTCTTAGCCCTACATGCGGGAAGTGTAAGCTGGTCGGTGAGTGAATAGTCCCAAGCGAGATCGCCACCACCATGTTGTTTCTATTTACGTTTCTGTGTGGGATTAGATTTGATATTGCTAACCTCCGCTCTCTCCCCATTGCTGTTACTGCTCTCATCTGTCAAGTAAGACAAGGATTCATCTGTCCAATCTCCTTCAATCCCAGCTTCATCGGAAAAAGAAAAAAAGTCACTGGGCTCTTTATCCAACTCAGGGTTAAGATTGTTATCATCTTTACTTGGATCTCTTTGCTTACGCACGTTCTGATTGATAATGTCTTGCCCCTTCCAAGTGAGTGCGCTATTAAGCATGAAATCGCCATTGATCACATCTCTTTTATCATGCAGTGCCTGGGGGTCACTAGCGACTAATGTGGATTTTTGCAACTCAGACAAGTTATTAGTCGACCCCCCATTCAAGGCGAGATTGGCAAGATTAGAGATATTTGTTTCAGCTAATTGATCGATAACATCGATACCATCTACAATGCCTGAGCAAAAATCAGGCGTTAAGCTAGCATTGATGTGGCCAGGCTTGGCATTTGTCCCCGTAGTACTCACGGTTAGGGTGGGTGTTTGTATATTTTCTGCTGGGGCGGAGGGGCCTTTTTTCCGCTTTCCCCCAGCCGCTTCACAAACACTTTTACCTTCTTGCTGTGTGTTCTCGCTGGCTGCGGGGGCAGGTTCTGCAGCATCACTTGGGGATGCTGCCTGTCGCTTCTTCTCCCGCTTCGGAAGTGCTCCGTGGGTCTTTCGGAGCAGATCAATCACTGTAGTCCCGGGAGCGGCAGTTGGGTCAGCCGCATCCTTTTTCCCCAGCTTCCTTCTCGCTGACAGAGCATCCTGTCTCAGTGAGTTGCCATCTCCGGCCTCGGACGGGGTCATCTCCTTTTTCCTCTTCGCGGCAGGCATCTGAACCTTCCCCCCTCCGCTCTGTGCCTGGCGCTAGGTTGCTCTCTCGGAGCGCTCTGGCAGCTCTAGCTCGTGCTACCACAGACATCGGAGCTGTAGCGGCTTTAGGGGGCGTTGCAGCAGCAGCAGTGGTTGCTTTGATGGGATCAGCACGGTTCAGAGTGAAGTCCGATTCTCTCAAGAGGCGAACAGTAAGTTCAGGAGTAGCTTTATAAAAGCCCATCCGATCAGTGAGTACAGGGGTGATATGCGCTTGGGATCGAGCCGGTTTGCTTTCTGATAATCACTGAGCATCGTTTGTCAGCAAACGGTTTGGTTGAGGTTCAATCAGACTGCATGGCTGACATAGGGACCGGCATCCTTCCGTTCATAGTGCGGAGCTCAAGTGCAGTGCTTACATTGCAGTCTAGTGACAAACCGCCATTTTGCCTCTGGCAGAAGAGCTCTAAAAAGACTTCTATCGTATGGTTTCGCCAAGGACGCTAGTGCCTAGATGCTGTTTAGCATTCGCTTGCTTTTATAACTTTTTACTTACTTACCTTCTTACTTGTTTGTTGGTTTTCTTTCAGGGGCTTTATTTATGCTAAGAGTTGCTTGTCTTAAAGGATTGTTATTGGAAGCATGTCCTCTCTTCATTGTAGATTGTACATGCTGAAAATCTGACCTGATGTTGCCTACAATGTGCTTTACATTCCATGCCCTGTCACTGTAAAATGAATAAAAACGATTTTGAAAGGAAAAAGTAGCCGCTTCCATTGATGTTTTGTTTGCAGCCATTGTTGGAAATGATCATGTTTACTTATTTTGGTATGTCAAGCTTGGCGCTTATCCAGATAGAGGAAGACAAGTAAAATAGGGGGATGGAAAAGTGTAGTGTGTTCCATTTAAGCCCATTAAAGAATTTGGCTCTCCACAACACAAAAAGCAATGACTTTAATTAGAATACAAATTAAATCAAGGAAGAACTTTATTACGACTAACCTACATTTAAGGGGGTCTGGGTCAATGTGTGCAGTTGTTTCTCTGAGATTTACATTACAGAAAGTTGTTGGGTGGGGCTTGAAAGTTGATTTTACATATCCAGACCAACATTTGTGGAGCAGCATGACTTTGGCTCCATTGTTACATGCCACAAATAAGTAATATGTGTGCAATTATCACTGCATACTTGTGTGTTCTAACAATTTGAATGCAAAGTGTTGCACTTTACATCATTATTAAAGTGCATTCACTGTAGGATTAGAGACTCATGTATACACTGTGTGCCTTAACCATATTATATTATATATACTCCTTAGAATTATGATGAAAACCATTCTTACATTATTAAATGTATTTTAAAAGATTTATGTGATGTGTCTACTAATGTTTTATATTCGCATTTATAATGTAGTTATTAGTTGCATCTATATACATGTACTCAAGTTATTTCATCTGCATGCAATGTGTGATATCAATCCATTTCAATTTCAAAAGATATTTATTTAGGCTCAAAGGCCATAAAAGCACATGAGAGATCCTTAAATAAAACAAATGAAAGCATACAGAACAGGATTATCCAAACCTTTTGGTTACACATAAAATAAGTAAAATTAGCATAAAATGTAGGGTGTGCTGCATCGTTCAGTTTTAAAACAAGTGCATTCTAGTTGGGAAGGTTAGTAGGGGATAAATGTATTGCACATCATGGATAACCAGTGGCTTGTTTCTCAAGGGCGATGCATATTTTTGCCTTGCTCTCCATATTGCCATTAGGTAACAAGTTGGTGCAAAAATCAACAATTTACTGGTATCTGATCTCAGTATCCAGTGACCCTCTTTGTGCTCGATGACATCCATATTCTCGCACAATGGAATCATCCAACACCGCCTGCTACTCATAAAGACCAGGCAGAAGAACATGATGTGCTCTGTAGTTTCTTTGAGGGTGCCACAGGCCGGGCAGTGCCAGTCCTCATCTCTTGGAAATCATGCCCATTTGGCAGTGAATAAATGGAGAGGCAGGGTCCCATACCGAAATTGCAGAAAGAGACACCTGGTTAGAGGTAGCTCTGTCTTGTCCAGGAATTCCTCACTTGTGAAGGAGTCCATTGCTGTAAAGAAAACATTGGCTGGTGAACCCTGTTTTGCCTGTGAATGTAAAAGGGAGTCTTTGCATTGCCAAAAGGATGTTTTGATGTTGGACTTGGAATTTGACCCGGCCATGCCAGGGGCGCTCCACAGGTTTGCTTTCTCAATCTTTGCCAGGGTGACTTTCACATATTTTATCCAGGGTATGTTAAATGAGTCCAGATGGGTGAATAGTTCCTCTAAGCCTAGCCAATAAAAAAGGAGCTTTAGGGTAGCCCAGATTCCCCTCCAATAGAACATGGGATGCATTCATTGAGGCATTGGGGTCTGGTGTTGTGTAGGCATTTGTAGGTGTAGGTGAGTATCTTGAAGGTGACTCTTTACTCAACAGAGAGCCAGTAGAGCTTGCGTAGGTGTTGGCTGATGTGTTCTTGTTGAGGGACCCCAAGGATGAGTCTGGTGGCATTGTTCTGAATTATCTGGAACTTGAATAGTAGAGATTTGTTGATGCAGAACTAGAGGACATTTCTGTGTTCTAGTGTGATGGTAATGAGTGCGTGGGTGACCGTCTTCCTTCCCTCGGGGTGATCCATTTGAAAGTCTTACAGAGGATGCAAGGGTTTTAAAGCAGCTGGAGGTGACAGAGTTGACCTATCGATTCATGGAAAGGGAGGAGTTGAGAACAATGCTGAGGTTCTTGGCATGGTCTGTGGGCGTTCAGGGGGCGCCGAGGGCGGTGGGCCACCAGGTGTTGTTCCATGCTGAGGGGGCGGTTCCGAGGACTGCTGTTTCTCCGAGTTGAGTTTAAGGCAGCTGTTGCTCATCCAGGCTGCAATATCCTGCATTCCTTCCTGAAGTGGAGTCTGGTGGTGGTGGGGTCCTTGGTGAGAGAGAGGATGATCTGGGTGTCGTCGGCATAGGAGATTAGGCTGAGGCGGTGCTGTCGGACTATGGTGGTGAAGGGAGCAATGTAGATGTTGAAGAGGGTTGGGCTGAGTGATGATCCCAGTGAGACTCCGGAGTTGATTTCCATGAGTTCGGAGAGAAAGGGTGGCAGTCAGATCCTTTGGCTCCTGCCGGTGAGGAAGGATCTGATCCAGTCGACGGTGGTGCCATGTATGTCGGCGTCGTGTAGTCTTGCTGTTAGAGTGCGGTGGGAGAAGGTGACGAAGGCTGCCGACAGGTCAAGTAGAATTAGGGCTGCATTGTGGCCTTGGTCGAGGAGGTTGCGATGTCGTCAGTTGCTGCGAGTAGAGCGGTTTCAGGCTGTGGTTGCTTCAGAATCCGGATTGGGGAGGGTCGAGGATGGCGTTTTCTTTGATAAACTCTGCATTGACGTTCTTCTCAGCGACTTTCGCTGCAAAAGGGAGGAGCGAGATGGGCCGGTAGATCTAGAGACCAGTCAGGTCTGCTGAGGGCTTCTTGAGCAGAGGCCTGACTTCTGCGTGTTTCCAATCTTAGGGAAGGAGCCCGTCTCGGAGGTGGTGTTGATGGTCCATTGTAATACGGGTGCAATGGTGGTGGTGGCTCTCTGGTATATGTAGGGTGAGCAGGGATCTGTGGGGGCCCCAGAGTGGATGCCCTTCATCGTTCCTGCGGTCTCCTTAGTTGTGATCAGAGTCCTGGCAGAGATGATGGTCTGGCTGGTGTTTTCACGGGGTGGGCTGACTGTAGGGATGGGTGTGTGTTTTTTTGGAATTGTCAGAGAGGTTCTTTATCTTCAGGTGGAAATAAGAGTTGAGTTTTTCACAGAGGTCCAGGGAGGGGTTGATGTACGTTGCTTCTCTGCGGGGCTTGGTGAATTCCTGGATGATGCTGAAAAGTTTGTTGGAGTTGCTGATGTTGGTAAGGATTCTGTTGTGGATGAAGGTTCTTCTGGTGGTTCTGATGCATTGGTGGTAATCCATCATGGCGTCCTTGTAGGTGGTGTAGTTTCGGGTGTCTTGCTGTTTCTCCAATTTTTCTCCAGGCGTCTGCAGGTGCGTCTGTCTTCTTGGAGCTCGGTAGTGAACAAGGTGGCTTCCTGGGGTGGTGTTTGTCGGGGTTGCGTAGCTCGGTGAGTTTATCTGCGCAGTTGGCGATCCAGGTGCGGAATTCCATGGCTGCGAGGTTGGCGTCGGTTGCGGTGGAGGGGTTGTTGCCAGTGAAGGTGGTGTTGAGTTGTTCCTCAGTGACTTTTCTCCAGTTCCTGGGTGGGGGGCACGGGGAAGGTTCGGGTGGCTTGGGTTTGTTTACAAGGAAGTGTACAAGGAAGTGTACACAGTACTGGTAGGTCCAAGGGGGCTGCATGGTGTGGCTGAAGTGAATGCTGCTGCCTCTAGCGAAGATGGGGTCGAGAGTGTGTCTTGCCTTGTATGTCGGTGTTGTGACCAGCTGTTTCAGACCGATGTTGGTAAGGTTGTCGCGGAAGGTGGCGGAGTTGGGGTCCTTGGGGTTGTCAAGATGGAAGTACAGGTCTCCTATGAATATATAGTCCTTGGTGGAGATGGTGTGGGGTGCAACACTTTGAAAGTGGGAGCTCCATACGTGGTGAGGGTTGACTTACAAAATATTCACCAACATCCTCCACAAAGTAGAGGGAGCACTCACAGGGTAAAATACAGCTATTCAATAATCAATAATCCAAGAGCAAACGTGCTTTCGGCGACTTTCCTTTATCAATGCTCGTTGGGGAAAATCACTTCCCATAACAGTTTCATTTAAATTCATTTAACTGTGCTCCAATTGGATAGTGAGGTGTCAGCAGTGAGAAGGAACTAGCCGAGTTAAATGTTATAATCTCCGGCCGCCATCTTTGTGTGTTTAATACTCCATTAATACCAAATAGCAGTTACTGTGTTCCATAGATGAAATTAGTTAAGGTGCCTTTTATTATCAGTTTTGCCTTCAATAGTCATTGGCCACAGAACACAGTGCTGGTTTGTATGTCACACACACACAAATCAAGAGTTCACAATCAGTCCTTCTCATAAATTGTAGCCATATATGGGCTGCCACTCACTCAGCCAGGGGCAGATCTGTATTTCAGGCGTTACTCGCAATCCGGCACATCCATGACAGTCTCCATGTCTCCTCACGTTGATATGATTAAGAATCCTTAGCCAGCCCCCGCTCCACTTGTTGCAGATTTTATCGTACACCAATCCTCCAGCATTCAGTCACAGGAGACTAGCCCGATGGCCATATCTCCCCAGATTCAATAATCTCAGAGCTGTAGTCATTGAAATGTATGCCAAAATACTCTGACTACAACAGTTCTGGCTGCACAATAAATTCATAAACTTGTTTTCACCGGTGCTGCCGAACTCCTTGAAAGCGGGTGCTCCGTACGTGAGAGTGGACTCACAAAATATCCACCACATCCTCCGCAAAGTAGAGTGGGCACTCACGGGTAAAAATACTGGTATTTATTAATATAAGAGCAAACGAACTAAAAAAGTTCTCATACCAGTTTCATTTAAATTCATTCAAGCTGCATCGTAATCGGACCCTTAATGATGCACAAATAATAAATAGTTGCTGAAATCTATTTTCCACACATTATCATGTTTGTGCTGTGCAGTTTTATCAGTAAAATGTTATGTGTGTGCAAATGTAGTGGCCCTTTCCATGAAAGCTGTAATGTCTGTGAATTACATTACTCTACCATACTATGCTTAAGTAATATATTTGCAACAGTGTACTCCAAAATTCACCACTAGCTACATATTACACCCTCACCACACTTCTGCTGAATGGACAAAGTTCATTTGCTACACTTTTTCTTTGTGTGACACTTGCATTTTTCACAGTCTCTTTAACTTCTGTTATGTAAGATTGAAGGCAGCACCCCCACTCTGAAAACTGTTGTTCCACACCGAGTGGTAGAAGTGACACATTGTTGTATGCTATGAGGAATGTACATCACCATATATTTGCTTCAGGGCTGCAGTGAAGTAAAGATGGTACTGTGATACTCATAAGTGAACCTTACCACGTTCAGTCAGCAGGGTCAAAGGGGCACATGCATCATTGTAGGAATTTGCATTTCCTAAATTGCGAAAATTAAGGAATCGCAATTTAGGAATTGCAAAATCCTATGCATCAAGAAATCCTAACATTTTTTAGGATTTCTTAATTTTCGGAATTTGCGATTCCTTAATTGCGAATCGCAATTAAGGAATGGCATTACATTGATTCCTATGGGCCTAGAGGCCCATAGGAATCAATGCCGTTTTGCATTTCTATTTTTTGGAATTCGCAATTTGTTGATGAATTGCAAGGGTGCAGAGGGGAGTCCAAAGGACCCCCCCTGCACCCCAGAAATGTATTTTAAAGTGCATGTTTCACACACACATGTCCTAAGGACATGTGGGTCTGTAACATGACACTTTTCAAAATGCATTTTTGTGCTTTTTTAAAGAATTTCGTAAATTAACACGAGGGTGGTCAACCTCGTGTTAATTTGCACTTCCTATTTCGAAATTCGCATTTTTAAAAAAATTGATGCATTGCATTTAAGGAATCGCACAAATGCGATTCCTTAAATGCATTCGCATTTTTAGGAAATGCAAATAAAAGCGAATTTTGAAAAATTGTTTCATGCATCCCAAAAACGTATTTAGGAAGCGCAAATGTCCGAATTTACCGATTTGCACCGTTTGCACTTCCTAAATAGGTTGATGCATGTGCCCAAAAGAGTTTTAATGTAGCATCACGTCTTAAGTCATAAAGTAGTATGCACCATAGGAAGGTGTAGCATGCTTATATTAGTCTCATTAGGGAAACATTTATCATCCATGTGAAGCCCTTTAGGAGAAGAACCCACGGGTGAAGACAGACTTTTTCTGACGGATTCGTATACAGTCTTACACGAATGTTGCCTTCAGTGGCATCAAAAAGTTGCCACTCTCTGTAGCTAGGCTTTCATTATTTCTGGAGGTTTCCACAGTAGAGATGAGAGAAGAGGGAAAAAAATGGCTCCTGACTGACAGCTGTGTCCAACATGTTTTCTCTGTGTTTTGGAGGGAGGTGGGAGATGGCCAACATCACAAGCTGGAAAGTCCCTCTGGCTAAAGGCCATAATACATTTCGTGATATAAAGTCATTGCCAAGATGTGACCACTTAGTTGAGAAAGGTTTATTGCTTAGTCAAGGCTGTGGCATAAGAATAAAACCCAAAGGTTTTAGTTCCTTACAAGGATATGGCCTAAAAAATATTTGTTTATAATGAATCATACTTTCCATCATTTTTTAGAAAAATGTATTGTTATTATTATTAGATATATAAAAAATGGAAAATACTTTTTACAATATAGTGTAGACATGTATTAATTCATTGTCATGATGATCATTATAAACAGTACAGAGTTAAAACATGAGACGCAAATGATGATGGCAATGCGGTAGTGAGACTCATCATGACAATGAATTAATACATGTCTACACTATATTGTAAAAAGTATTTTCCATTTTTTATATATCTAATAATAATAACAATACATTTTTCTAAAAAATGATGGAAAGTATGATTCATTATAAAAAAATATTTTTTAGGCCATAGCCTTGTAAGTAAATAAAACCTTTGGGTTTTATTATTATGTCACAGCCTTGACTAAGCTATAGACCTTTCTCAACTATTTGCTTTCCCTATGTATAGCTAGTCCAGTCATTATATAAGGGTCCCCTTCTTTCCAATCCAAAAAATCAAAAAAACAAGATGTGACCACTACCTGCTCTCTACAGCTCAAGAACAGTGGCTTCCTCCACTGGAGTCCTATCAGGGTGATGCCGCTATACCTGCTTTTTCCACGTTGGCAATAGTGGTGGCACAAGCAGATGACAAAATATGTTTAGATGTGCACACAAAAAAATGAGCTTAGGGGGGCGTGGCTAAGCCGCGGAGCGAGATGGCAGCGGTTTAGAGTAGCTCCGTCACTTGCCCCTTCCCATGCCTATCCACCACACATATCCAATAGCCTGGCAGGAGATTGCATTTTCGGAACACTTCTGGGACATAGCGTGGAGGCGGCGACTGCCAGAGTTGAACGTCTGCAGTAGAATTCAAGGTACGTCATATTGAGGCCTGCGGGGAGAAAGAAAGCCGGGGTCTTGCGTTGTGACGAGGGCAGAGCAGCGCCCGGCAGTTCCTACACCACTAATACCGTGCAACACCACTGAACAAACGGCAACCTGCCCCTGAGAGTGGAGGCCGTCGGCGATCCCCCCTGGACCCCTGGGTGGCACCTCTCATTGGGGCACCGCTCACGGACAACAGCATTGTTGAGCACACTGTCCGCTGAGATGACGTAGACTGAGGCCAGATGAGTGAGAGGAGACCGGGATAGACCAGCGTGCAAAACGCCTGAGGCCTGCAGTGGTGAGTCTGAATCTCAGACCAGCCTGTGTGAAGGGAGGCGGAGCGGATTGCAGCAACAATGGAGGCGCTTGCGGGGGCACGGGGCGTGGCCTGCCAAGGAGTCCCCCCAGCCTAGGCGGCTACATGAGATGGGGAGCGATCCACCTACCTTAGTTCCGCAATACGGTCTTTGGCATATTGTGCGATTGCCCCAGGTCTGAATGCTCCTATAAATGTTAAGGAAAACGCCCGCACTCTGCCTGAGAATATATAGCGCAGTGTACAGCAGAGGGGCCTAACACCCGATTCGGCCCGGCCCCGATGCACAGCGAGGAGCAGCTCAAAAAGACAGCTGATGCACAACTCCACAGCAAGGGGGAAGCTCATACCCTTGGAGCTTGTACCCATAGTAGCAAGCCCGCATAAATTGGCAGGAGATCCGGGACCGCGCCTATCACTCGGCAGAACACCACAATTGGCGAAGAGGGGCAATGAAATGGGAGGACATATCGACCATCCCTGCCTAGTTCAAGAGTGCTGACGGAGAAGAGAAACCGCCACTGGCTAGCTAGCGGAACTTTAGACTGTGTTGCTGCTGCTCTCTGGGCCCTCGTGAGTACTGGGATCAGCGTCCCTCAGTGGAGTGCGTACTATAGCACATTAAGGACGGATCCTTGTTATGGGCTTTAATCCATCTATCCTCTGACTGTGAGTCCGGCCCAGCGAAACTACCAGTGAACCCAAGCGGTGAGAGAGAACTGCCCCTCTTGCCTGGAGTAACTCTTGCCTGCCGGTCTGCATCTGCCTCTTCAATCGAGCAAGACGTTGACAAGAGAAAGGGCCATAATGTTGTCGTCACGGGGCGGCAAGTCAGTGCAGCAGACTCGGCTGGACCTTTACACTCACCCTAAAACTTCGCTGTCTGAGCCTTCACCTATGGGCAAGAGTGGCAGAAAGCAGTTGGAGACAGGTCTGGAACCTACCCACAAAGATGTCCTGGAAGCAATTGCAGGGATCAAGATGTCGCTGGAGCATAAGATGGAGGCCCTCACCGTGGAAGTCAACTTACTCCGAGCGGACCGGAACAAAAATAGCGAGAGGGTCAAGCAGGTGGAGTTGACAACTGCGAGCCTAGTGGACGATACCACCCAGCTGCAAAGGGATGTCAACTCCAAACCTTTTGGAAATATGCAGAATCCAAGCTAGACGATTACGAAGAACGTCTACGGTGCAACAAAGTGCATATCTTGGGGGTCCCGGAAAAACCAGAAGGACAAGCCACTGACCTCTTTGTGGAAGATCTCATCCTGAACCATCTGCAACCCAAGGGTCTTGGGAAATTCTTCGTCATGGAAAGAGCCCACAGGGCCCCGAGGGCTGTCCAAAACCGGGAGCCCCTCCGCGTCCAATCCTGGCCAGAGTCCTAAATTCTCGAGACCAAAATGTGATACTTCAGCATGCCACATCAGGACCCCCACTTCGATACGACACCGCAGAAATAATTTTCTTTCCAGACTTTACTCAGATGGTCCAGAGACAAGAACACTCCTTCCAGGGGTTTAAAAATTATTGAGAGACAAAGAGTACAAGTACGCCATGCTGTTCCTAGCCAGGCTCCGTGTCGAGGCCGAGGATAGGGCCTGGTTCTTCGAACACCCGGAGGCAGCAGCGGACTGGTTGGAGAGCCGCTGAACACCATGTTTTTTCCTAATTGGGGTCACGTATAGAGATGAGATGGCTTTGGGACGATGGCCCTAAATGACAGAGATGTCGGCTGAGGAGTTTATTAGTCATTGGGGTTTGAGGATCCCGCACTGTGATAGTGTTGACCGCCTACGGGCAAGAGGACTCTTTTCATTTTAGTCCTGTATTGATATACTCCTGAGGGCATTCATTATTGTCAGATCAGTGATGGGGAGGGGGGTGGGATACCACGTACCCTACTTGTCTTCATTTAGTTAATGTGTGCGGGTGACAGGCACTCTGTTAGTTATTGCATGGGTATTTTGAAGCCCAGAGGGCAGGGGTGCAGGGAGGGGGGTGGTTGGGGAGGGTTGTTAAAATTTGAAGATTTTCAATTGTTTGAGACATTGGTTTTATCGACAACACCACAAGGAGATGCAACACAAGAGCAGTGTAGTTCTACTATAGCAGATGGGTACACAATGGGACACAGGGATTAAGACCATCAGCTGGAACATCAATGGGCTTGGGAACAAAATCAAGCCTAGCATGGTCCTTCAGCACATTAAGAGGCAAGCCCCCGACGTTGTTCTCCTGAAAGAGATGCACTCGGTTGGGAATGTGTGTAGGGCATTAAAAAGGGGAGGATATAAACTAGTGGCGCACGCCGGCTTTACGTCTGGGTAGCGGCGAGTGGGCATATTACTTAAAAACTTGTTCCCTTTCACTCTGCAGTCCACATGGTCTGATAATAGGGAAAATATATAGGCATTTCGGGACTCTGGGAGGGTAGAACTGTCACATTTGTTTCAATATATGTTCCCTCTGGCCTTCAGAGTGACACTTTTAAAGATTTGGGAGCAATACTATCGACCCTTCCAGAGGGGCTCCTCTTGTTGGAGGGAGACTTTAAAGCAGTAGTATCTGGGCAATTGGATCGTCACACTCTGCGGAACATTAGGCCTGCACAAAGTTGGTTACCTGACTTCTTAGAAGCCATGGGACTGGTGGATGGAGGGAGAGTACATAATCCGGGACTGGCTCAGTATACCTATCTATCGAGTGCCCCCGAAGTCTGTCACGTATTGACTATATGCTAGTTCCAGCTACCCTAGCGTTCGATATTCAAGAGATTAGACATTTAAGTAGAGGTATTTCAAACCATTCACCTATCAGTTCACAAATAGCCCTGGGTCAGAGGAAATCGTGGAAAATTGCCCCAATTAACCCATGGAACCTCAGAGACCCTGACAACCGGAAGAAAATAATCCTAGGTACAGATTTATATTTTTAAGAAAATGAGGGTACAGTAGAATCCCTCCAAATGTTGTGGGAAGCCTTTAAGTCAGTGGTCCGAGGACAAGCCCTGTCACTGATCGCTGGCAAGAAAAAAGAAAAGCAGAAAGACTTGATACAGGCAGAAGACAAGGTACTAGGGCTGGAGAGGAAATTAGAAGTGTCAGTAACCCCCCAGAAGCTGCACCTCTTGCAGCTCAAACAAGATGAATACAAAGCCATAGCTACAGACAGAGCTAAAGTCCAGGGACGGGAAAAGCAAAACAGAATCTACGAGCACGGGGACAAGGCAGGAAAACTGATCACATGGTTGGATGAAAAAGAATGGACTAGCCGTATCATGCCAGAACTTCATGTGGAGAGCGTTGGCCCAGTCTCTGATCCTCAGGAAATAGCCGACCAGTTTGCTAAACACTACCAAACGGTATATGGTACGGAAGGGATGTATTCATTTGTAGAGAATTTCTCTCTGCTCCAGGATATCTCGCTCCTCACACTGACAGACGATAACAAGGACTATCTAGAGTCCGACTTCACAAATGAAGAAGTGGCCCAAGCGATACGTACTATCTCTTCTGGAAAAGCATCGGGCCCCAATGGTCTACCAATTGAACTTTACAAACTCAGACCAGACAAACTGGCCCCATATCTCTGATCCATGTTTAAGGACAGTAGGGACAAGGGAATACTCCACTTGGACCAAAGGATAGCAAATATAGTGGTCTTTTACAAGGAAGGGAAACCCAAAACCAGTTGTGCCTCGTATAGACCAATATCCCTGCTCAACGCAGAACCCAAAATCCTTGCAAAGACACTGGCGATCCGATTGGTAAAGGTGATAGACAATTTGCTACATCCTGACCAGTCGGGTTTTTTGCCGCACCGTAATACCTCCATAAACCTGAGCAGAGTGCATGGAGCCTTGGGCAGAGTGGCGACTATCCAAGAGCCAGCGGTTCTGGAGTCGCTCGACGCCACTATGGCGTTCGACATGGTGGAGTGGCCATACCTGTTTGCTGTGTTGAGTAAAATAGGCTTGGGACCCAGCTTTGTGAGCTATTGTATTCAAAACCCATGGCCCAAGTAGTGGTGAACAACCGCACATCACCAGTGTTCTAATTGCAGTGAGGCACTAGACAGGAGTGTCCGCTGTCCCCATTACTATTTGCTCTTGCCCTGGATCCTCTGGCAGCGTGGACCCTCAAGGATCCGGTGGTTCATGGTATGCGCTGGGCAACAGATTGGGAGGATAAAATGTCCTTATATGCAGATGATATTCTTTTGTATTTACCGTCTCCTAGGGCATCCCTGATATTTTTATTATATATGCTTGCTGTGTTTGGCAGGTATTCTGGCTTCACTATAAATCGAACAAAATTGGTCATCTGTGTCCTACGGGGGAGCCTCCTGCCCTTCGCGGGAACTGCCCACTTCAGATAGCGACTGAGGGCTTTCGATACTTAGGCATCTTTGTCTCTCTGAGCCCTATGACCCGTTTCACACACAATCTTCTGCCTCCGATGCAAAGGATGAAAAATGACATAAAAAGCTGAAAGTCATTACCCCTTTCACTGTTAGGTAATGCGGCTCTTTTTAAAATGATGGCCCTACCCCGCTTCCTTTACGCCCTGCATTATTCAATGGATTCAGTCCCTTAATTATAGTTTAAGGAAATAGAGAGTCTGCAGAGGGATCTTCTATGGGATGGGAAACCTCGGATTGCACTACCCAAGCTCACCCTGAACTGGTATGACGGAGACATTAGTCTCCCAGACATTAAAAAGTATTATTGGTCGGCCCAATTGGCAGCCATTAATCAAGGGACCTATGGAAATTTAGGGGATCCAGGTTACGCCATGGACAGATGGATCCTCCCAGGGGGAGAGTATGGTAGGGCACTCTATTCTAAACCTGGTAAACATCACTTAACAGGATCTACTGCACATGCAGTCCATGTCTGGCATGTAATGAATAAATATCTGGGGTGGGACGGACGACTTACCCGGGTAAAGCCTCTGTGGAACTCTCAAAAATTGAGGAACTTGTGGCAAACTAAGGGCTTCGATAAATGGGACCTGATTGGGATCTCTCAGTTAAAAGATCTCTGGGTCAAAGATGGAATTGTCACTTTCCATTCACTGCAGAAACACTATAACGTTGCAGAGTCTGAACGTTATAGATATCTCCAAGTCCGGCATGCCCTCTAAAAACACCTCACGTCAAGTCTGCCCTCCCACAAGCCTCCCCATTGAAAGACAGGATATTTTACAGCAATCTGCCTGACAAGACCATCTCATTGATATACAAAAAACTAATCAACAACATGGAATATCCACTTCGGCCGCTCAAAGAAAAATGGGACTGGGATGGCCTTGAGCTAGGCGAGGAAGACTGGTGCGACGCAGTCTCCTCTACATAGAGTGTATGTCGATGGACCCAGATTGGTGCGCATGGGTAGAGCAGAGAGTGGGGAGTGCAGACGTGGGTGTGGGAGTGAGGCACCTTTTTCCATATTCTATGGGAGTGTGAATACATACAGAATTATTGGAATGCCTTACACCGCACTCTCAGCGAAGTCCTAACATTAGAAATGCGCCCTGAGGCGTGAAGGTGCTTATTAAACATTTGAGAACCGACTGACCTTAACTCTTACACTAAATAATGGATGACATTAGCAGTAATGATCGTGAAAAGGAATATAGCGCAGAACTGGGGTGCTAATCAGTCACCTACGATCGGAAAGTGGAAGGAGGACGTGGATTGGTACATGTTCTGCGAAAAGTCGGTCTATATAGCCAGAGGATGTCCTGAGAAATGGAACAGGGTCTGGGGGCCATGGAACTCTTACAGGGGAGACATCTGCACCCAGCCAACACCACCAGGGGAAGACAAACACCTTATACCCACCAAATGTTGAATAATTTACGTTGTATATAGAAATTTCAGTGTACTAGTTCATATGCGTGATGTGTTTGCTGTCTCCTACTTGTGTCACAAACTCACTTGATATGTCAATGATGTTTAATAAAAAGAATTATAAAAAAATAAAAATGAGCTGATGTTATAGGAATTAGCTCAGTGCAATGCAAAATTTGACCTCAGTATGTTTGCTAGTAAATGTAAGTTGCATTCCATCAACTGTGAAAAGGAGATGCCCAACCAGTTTTCTAAAGCCAACACAACTAGGAAAGTGTAACATGAAGTCAGAAGTGTATACAGCTTAAAGTACAGACTAGGTGTCATGGACAGATGTACTGAATCATCTGACAATTGAGTGCCTATCCAATGTTCCCTAGACCAAAGCGTGTGATGAAAGGAGGTCAAACAATGAGTGGGTGTTCATGGTGTAGCGTTCACTGCCTTCTACCAGTGGATTAGTGTGAAAAGAGATTTGGTATAGACATTAGATCAATTAGTTGCAGCAAAACCACATGTAAGGTTTGAAGATTCAGCTTCAAAACATTTGACATTCCTGAGAAGGCTAAGTGAAACTACTCATAATCTATATGGCCTTACTGTTAAAAACTGTGTACATAGATCACAAAATTCAAAGGCTTCATTAAGTTCCTTCCCATAGTTGGCCCAAAATAATAGGTCAAATTGAATATTTGTTTATGCAGGTTGCTTGTACGCTAAGGAATGTGCAAAGGGATCAAGGGCCTGATTATGAGTTTGGTGGTCTGATGGACCACCAAACCCATAGTGACAGTGCTGCAACTGCCGCACAGGCGATCTAGCAGCTGTAATATGACTTTGGTGGTCAAACCGCCATAGGACCACTGCTACCACACAGTCTTGTAGCGGTCTTAGGCCACATTATGCTGAGGGGGCAGCTGCTGCATCGCCAAGCATATTATGAGTTTTCTCATTGCCCTCCTTTTCATGGTAGTGAGCATGCCATGAAAAGGGTGGCAGTGAGGAAACTAAGATGGCCTGACAGGGCCCCCTGGTGCCTTTGTGCATGCAGGGGGATACATTGTGTGCCCCTCTGTCTTTCTGCACCCTAACTACCTGCAAGGCATTGACTTTACAGTCCATGCCATGTTGGCAAGCACTGTGCGGAACCCACAGCACTGCCTTTCTAAAGCTCTCCTATAAGCCTTTGAAAGGCAGTGCCGTGGGCCATCCGCCGCAGGACTGCCAACCCAGATCACAACTTGCAATCTGGCAGGTGGTCGGCGGTGGAGTTGGGTCATGTGGAAATGGGTAGAGCTGTGCCCGACCGCTCCCACACCACCAACTCATAATCAGTCCCTAAATATTTCCCACAATGTAACCATCTATGATGTGAAAGTATTCTTCACTTGACATGAACAATGGCAGAACTTTGGAAATGTAATGACACTGGAACAAATTGTTGCCACAATTTAACAACTGAAGGTGCATATCTGCATTTACAGATCCATCTCGTCTCAAAGGACATCATTAAAAGTTGCCAGGAGCAGTATCTACGAAAGGTCTGGGGTCAAGAGATGCATAATTTCCAGGTCTGGAAACAAAAGGCATCTTTTTGCAGGTACAGACCTAAACTCAGAAAAAACACAGCCAGAGTGAGATAAGGGGGGGGGGGCAAAATAATAACAGTCTAGACCTTATCTGTCTCCATCACAATGGGGAAAGCAGACAATGATCACTGCAACCAGCTCACAAAGTGGCATGGCCAGAGACAGACTTGGCGCTATTGCTCCCCTTTACTCCAACACTCTGACCCACACTATCGACCTAACGCCATTGACCTCATCCTCAGTCTAGATTGTAAATGGCAAAGTAAAAACCGTGGGATAAAGGAAAGTCTGTGAGATCACTGATATAATATTGATCCATAAAATATCAAAATACAAAAATATCAGAAATTAAATATTGAAATGTCAAATCTGTATACTTAACTATAAAAAGGACAAATATGGAGAACACAGATATCATAACTAAAAAAATGTTTTTTTACATATATCAAAAACAAAACTTTCGGACACAAAAATATTGTTACCTTTAAATAAACATATAAAATGTTAAAAATATCGATTCACTCAAAATATACAACATTATCACAAAAATAAGTAAACAATCATGAAAAAAAGATGAAAAACACTTTTTACATAAAACAATTACTTCTAATAAACCCAGAAATTGTTCTACACATATTTAAATAAAATAAAAAGATATTGCATCAGCAAAATATTTACCATATATATATATATATATATATATGAACCAAAAGAGTTGCCTCCAAAGAAGAAGCCACACCACGGCAAGTTGAACCTTTATTTGTAGAATGCAGGTAGCACAGACCAGCTGCTCCTTCGCAAAATGTCTTTCAGCCAAACGCGTTTCGGGCGTGTGGTCGCCCTTGTTCACTGGCATGGGGAGAAGGCAGCTAACGCACCACCTGCGCAAATTTGAATGTCCCGCACCAGTGGGCGTATGCGCGATTTGCATACTGGTAGTTGTAGTGCATTTTTTGAAATGTTCACCCCAGTGGGTCGCATGCCTTGCCCCAACAAAATGTACGTATTCATACCCAAGTGGGCTGCTCGAAGCTGACAGGTCTGGCATCCTGCCCATACTCCTTCCACAAAGCGGACTTGCCATCCCTGCAGCGTCTTGGATTGTTGTCGCTGCCGGCCCGCCATGATAGCAGTGGGGCTTCCTCACGGCGGGGCACGCCGCTAAACATGAACCAAAAGAGTTGCCTCCAAAGAAGAAGCCACACCACGGCAAGTTGAACCTTTATTTGTAGAATGCAGGTAGCACAGACCAGCTGCTCCTTCGCAAAATGTCTTTCAGCCAAACGGGTTTCGGGCGTGTGGTCGCCCTTGTTCACTGGCATGGGGAGAAGGCAGCTAATGCACCACCTGCGCAAATTTGAATGTCCCGCCCCAGTGGGCGTATGCGCGATTTGCATGCTGGTAGTTGTAGTGCATTTTTTGAAATGTTCACCCCAGTGGGTCGCATGCCTTGCCCCAACAAAATGTACGTATTCATACCCAAGTGGGCTGCTCGAAGCTGACAGGTCTGGCATCCTGCCCATACTCCTTCCACAAAGCGGACTTGCCATCCCTGCAGCGACTTGGATTGTTGTCGCTGCCGGCCCGCCATGATAACAGTGGGGCTTCCTCGCGGCGGGGCACGCCGCTAAACATGAACCAAAAGAGTTGCCTCCAAAGAAGAAACCACACCACGGCAAGTTGAACCTTTATTTGTAGAATGCAGGTAGCACAGACCAGCTGCTCCTTCGCAAAATGTCTTTCAGCCAAACGCGTTTCGGGCGTGTGGTCGCCCTTGTTCACTGGCATGGGGAGAAGGCAGCTAACGCACCACCTGCGCAAATTTGAATGTCCCGCCCCAGTGGGCGTATGCGCGATTTGCATGCTGGTAGTTATAGTGCGTTTTTTGAAATGTTCACCCCAGTGGGTCGCATGCCTTGCCCCAACAAAATGTACGTATTCATACCCAAGTGGGCTGCTCGAAGCTGACAGGTCTGGCATCCTGCCCATACTCCTTCCACAAAGCGGACTTGCCATCCCTGCAGCGTCTTGGATTGTTGTCGCTGCCGGCCCGACATGATAGCAGTGGGGCTTCCTCGCGGCGGGGCACACCGCTAAACATGAACCAAAAGAGTTGCCTCCAAAGAAGAAGCCACACCACGGCAAGTTGAACCTTTATTTGTAGAATGCAGGTAGCACAGACCAGCAGCTCCTTCGCAAAATGTCTTTCAGCCAAACGCGTTTTGGGCGTGTGGTCGCCCTTGTTCACTGGCATGGGGAGAAGGCAGCTAACGCACCACCTGCGCAAATTTGAATGTCTACACTACAACTACCAGCATGCAAATCGCGCATACGCCCACTGGCACCCCAGAAAGCGTAGTATTTTGAAGCGCCCCGGTGCGCGAACCGGGAAGCGTCCCGTTAGCGCCAATGTCGCGATCGAAAACAACATCGTGACGCGTCGCGTAAGCGTGAGGTATCCCGTAGCTGCGCGATGTGTCTTATGACGCGCTGTGTAAACGCACCCGGAAGCGCTCTGTGACGCGGCCCGGAGCGCGTAACGTAAGCGCGCCGGAGCGCGTAACGTAAGCGCATCGGGTCACGTGACTTGAAAATAACACTTTTCATTGGTTCCTAATACTTTTTTTTCCTAATGAGGAAAGCCCCCACCTTTTTTCCTCATTCTTACTTTCTTCTTTGAGAGAGCAAGAGCTATTTCTTTGTGAGAGACCAATAATGGCTACTCTACTTGCTGCTGCTGGTGCTCCAACACCTCCACCAGCACCACCACCAAAAGGACCACCACCACCTCTGCTTTTTAGTGGTGAGCAGGACGAAGAGGAGGAAGAGGAGCAGGAGGAGCAGGAGAGACAGTTCCTACAAGAGCAACCCCACTCATCTCATGTAAAGTAGCACTACATTTGGCAATTCTTTACGTTTCCTGCAGGACTGAAGAAAGTAAAATGTCTAATTTGCAAGAACATCCTTTCACGTGGCAATCCTGCTAAAAAATATAGTTTTGGCAACCACACCATGATTCGCCACATGGAAAGGTGGCACCCAAATAATTTAGCCCAAGCACAGGTGAGAGCTATGGCTGAAAACCCACAGACCCCTCAGCCTAGCACCTCAAGTGCGGAATCATCTTTTGCAGCACCTGAAGGTTGTCAAATGGTGCCCAACATCCAAAGTAAATTCTCAAACTACAAAATAGTTTGTATTTATTGTGGGGCTACTATTGCTTGTGGTGAAAAAAGTATCACCTTAATTAACAGAGCAGATGAAAACCACAAGTGCTCTCACAAACGAAAGCAGTGATTCTTTATTTATTTTTTTTTGCTCCTGTTGAGCCATTTTCAAATCCTTCTGTTTTTTTTGAAGTACTAAAAAAACAAAAAAATATATAAAATTGTTTTGAAAAACCAAAAAAAGGAAAAAATGTTCACAAAAAAAAAATATATATATAAAACAACAAAAACAATTTTAAAAAAAGTTCTTTTCAGAACTACCTCCCATTTATATAAAATGACTTACATTTTAAAACTCTGCCATTCTCTTTTCTCCCCGGTGCGCTCCCCGGTGCGCGTACCGGGCGCTCCCCCCGCGAAAATCGAAAAAAAAAAAAATCCCCCGCCGGGCCCTTTTAAAGCCCCCACATCAAACCTAGGGGGTCAGGGGGGTCTACCCTGCCCCCTTATGGTCAATTCCCCCTTTTATTTTTGCCACCTCTTGTGTCTCAATTTTACCGAGAGACAAGTTGGCGGCTGCTCCGGACTGTTTAGAATGTTTACAGACACCTGAGAGCCAATCAGCTTTCCGCGCGCAGGTCGCGTGACGCGCCCGGTACGCGCCCCGGTTCGCGTACCGGAGCGCTGCTATAGATATATATATTTTTTTGAACCTAAATTACTCAAAATCCACTGGAGCACATATCTTCAGACATAGCAAAGGCACATCGGGCTACCAGTCCCTACAATTTTGCCAAGTCTGGTGTAAATCCATTCAGCCGTTCGGGCTAAAAGTGAGGTTGACCGCCCTATGGAAATTAACATAGGGAAAACGTGTTTTGGTACCCCCCTTTTATCTTGGCCCCCGCTTGACGCATCCCCCCCAAACTTTCAGCGAAGGACCGGAGCTCGTCGAGGCCATTTTGAGGAAATTTTCAGGCAGATTCGTCAACCGGCGCCAAAGTTATTCCAAATAGAATTTTGAGATATAACATTGAAAAAAATCCTAACTATAACTATATAACACAACACATTTCAAGCTAAAAAGCCCTTGCTCGCGTGTAATATGTGTACATGCCATCTTACTTTTTAAACATTAAAGTGGACACACCCCTTAGCCACCATCACAGGTTACATGATCATAAGTATAGAAACAGACTATATACAAATTGCTTACTTCTATCGTGACTAAGCACACAAGCATATTTAAATATTGCAAAACATATTATATTCATTTAAGCACATGAACATTTTTAAAATGTACATAAATATGTGCAAAAAAGGCTATTTTTGTTATTTAACATATGACTATAATTGGATAAATCCAACATATGCCTGCTTAATATAGTCATTTTCACTGATGTCTCACTGGATAAATCCTTACAAAACCATGTGTTAAACTGTGTATGTGCAACATCATTTTTCCTTTTTTTTCTCTTTTTATGTTTTTGTGCAAAATAAGTGCAACGTGTGCAAAAAGTGCAAATATAAAGTGCTCACATAGACAATATATACTTATATACAATTATTGAGCTGATAAAGTAATTCATTGAGGCAAAAAATATATAGCTAAAAGTCACTATATCAATAACAGTAAAATATCAACAAGGGACAGAGTACATTAAAAAGACATATAAAAAGTATAGTAACTTGCATTAAAAATAATCTTAGTTTACTAAAATCAGACCATGAGGGAAGGGAAGGAAATCGAAATTCATCAGAGTTTATCTATATTTATGTCAAAACTTTATCATGTTCATACACGCCAGAGATATTCATGCAGAAATTACTTCTTTCCTACCTATAGGAAGTTGTGCATATCATTTGTAGTATTTAAACAGTTGGGCCATTTGCAGTCGAACTCTAAAATAAATTTGGTCTCTAATTGCCTCAGATGACGTTTTCTATTACCTCCTCTTCTAGATTTGGCAACAGCATCAATTACATAGTAAGAGAGGCAATTGATATCATTGGCATGAGTTCGCCTAAAGTGTCGAGCCACAGGATATGCCGGATCACTGTGGAGAATGGCTCCTATATGCTGCAATATCCTGACGTGCACCTGCAGCTTCGTACTACCAATGTAGTTAAGGCCGCAGGTGCCCGTCATGACATATACAGCATACTCGGTTTATCAATTGTATAAACCTTGAATAGAAAAAGGAGTCTCACTGAATGGGGTAGAGTATTCAGAAATGTTTTGGCCAAATTTACACGCTCTGCATATTGTACATTTTTAAAAACCTTTTATGGGTTGTAACCAAGAAGTAACCTTTCTTAATTCTGGTGAAACTTTATCTAACACAGTGCCCATAGTTCTCCCCTGTCTAAATGTAATGATTGGGGTATCAGCCAATCTATCTCGGAGAATGTTATCAGTGAGCACTATTGGCCAATGCTTATTGATAATGGATCTTACCTTGCGTTCATCCCTATTATATGTCGTAATAAGTCTGGGAGTATTTTTAATTTTAGGTTCTGCTAGTGATTCTGGGACTCTTGTTCCTTTCTTTTGTTGGTCAAAAAGGCTTGTTCTAGGTCTTATACTAGCCTTCCCTATTGCGTCTGCAATTATTTTTTCAGAGTACCCTCTAACTTTTAATCTGCTCACCAGATCAGACTGACATCTAACAAAATCCACCTCATTGCTGCAAATACGTTTTAGTCTTAGAATTTCTCTGTATGGAATTCTAGTAATGAGGTGTCTAGGGTTAGAGCTTGTTGCGTGCAAAGTAATATTACCAGAAGTTGGTTTCCTATAAAGGGTACTCTCAATTTTGCCAATATTGACATAGAGCCTTCCGTCTAAAAATTCCATCTCACTCTTGTGGATGTGGGAAGTGAATTTAAGATTCAGAGTGTTTTTATTTATCTCATCTACGAAGCTATGAGCACCTTTTTCACTTCCCCTCCACAATATAAAAACATTGTTGATGTACCTTAAATAAGTGACAACGTGGGAATCATAGAGCGCCTGATGGGTGGTTTTGAGGACCCACTCCTCCCACCAGCCAACATGCAAGCATGCATAACTGGGGGAGAAGCAGGCCTCCATCGCCACACCCCTCAATTGTCTAAAAATATCCTTATCAAAAAGAAAAAAGTTATTATTCAGGCACCAATTTATGAGCTCAAGGATCACCTTGTTGTGTTCATAATAGGTACTAACCCTAGACTCCAAAAAGTGTTTGACCGATATCTTTCCTTGCTTATGATCTATACTCATATATAGAGATTAAGCATGGGCGAAAAATCCGTTACGCTCGCGGATTTTGCGGATTTTCGGTAAATTCGCAATCCGCGAACGCTCACGAATTTACAAAAAAATCCGCAAATTCGCACGCAGCGGATTTTTTTTTCTTGGTGATACAATTTTGCGGCGTGCGGGGTTTACTTACCGTCATTCAGCGTTTGCCGAGTTGTTTTTCTCGATATTTTGCAAGTGCTGCGCCATTTTGGATCTTGTTGCGGGATCCCGCGGGAATTTGGCGAGCGCGATTACGTCATCGCGGCTTGCCAACTTGCACAGCGAGAGTTTGTCAACGCGAGTACGCCGTGATCACATATCGCGGGACTTCGCAATTGCGAGCTTGTAGATGCGGCGAGCAGCAACAATCTCGCACTCGCAAAAATACAAAATTTGCAATTCTGCACAAGAAATCCACCAGCAAGCAGCATAAACCTTCTGGAAATGATGATTTTTATCTGAATACCTCCTCAGTTTGACATTTGCCTGCACTTTTTTTGCGAGGAGTCCATTTTGGGGAGGGGGGTGGGAGGAAGGAAGTGCCCCACAGTCTTCACCTTCCTGTTCCTGTCCAGCAGGCTCCTCCCAGTGCTTTGTCCATCTCCTGGTCACTTTTCATTTGGATCTGGAGCTGGAAGGATTACTTTTTGTGGATGCTGCTGGATATTTGGATTTGAGGCCTTTTTGAATTTCTTTGGATCACTTTTGGATTAGAAATTTCACAGTTAAGTTTGTTTGGGGCATTACAGTTGCTGCAACTACAATTTTGGAATTTTCGATTTTTGGGCTGTTTTGGGGCCTTTTGCCCAGGGGTACTCAGTGGTGGGTGCACTGAGTCTTTCTGTGGGGTGTTTTGAATATAAACATCATGGAGGGGATGGATGGCTTGGGATTGTGCTGATTTTTCTGTGATTTTCGTTTTTTGGCCTGTTGTTGTGGCCTTTTCACCAGGGGTAGTGAGTGTTGCATGGGCCTAGTCTTTCTGTGGGGTGTCTTGAATTTAAACATCATGGAGGGCCTGGATGGTTTGGGATTGTGCTGATTTTTCTGTGTTTTTCGATTTTTTGGGGTGTTCATGGGGACAGGCCATGTGGGTGGGGGCCATTTTGAGTGCTGCTACAGGCCATGTGCTGGGAGGGAGGGGGCCATTTTGAATGCAGGCAGTGTTGATAGGCCTGCAACCATTTTGCCTAGTTTTCAACCTTTATGCCCAGGGGTAGTGAGTGTTGCATGGGCCTAGTCTTTCTGTGGGTTGTCTTGAATTTAAACATCATGGAGGGGCTGGATGGCTTGGGATTGTGCTGATTTTTCTGTGATTTTCGTTTTTTTGGCCTGTTGTTGTGGCCTTTTCACCAGGGGTAGTGAGTGTTGCATGGGCCTAGTCTTTCTGTGGGGTGTCTTGAATTTGAACATCATGGAGGGCCTGGATTGTTTGGGATTGTGCTGATTTTTCTGTGTTTTTCGATTTTTTTTGGTGTCCATGGGGACAGGCCATGTGGGTGGGGGCCATTTTGAGTGCTGCTACAGGCCCTGGCCATGTGCTGGGAGGGAGGGGGCCATTTTGAATGCAGGCAGTGTTGTTAGGCCTGCAACCATTTTGCCTAGTTTTCAACCTTTATGCCCAGGGGTAGTGAGTGTTGCATGGGCCTAGTCTTTCTGTGGGGTGTCTTGAATTTAAACATCATGAGGGCATGGATGGCATGGGATTGTGCTGATTTTTCTGTGATTTTCGTTTTTTTGGCCTGTTGTTGTGGCCTTTTCACCAGGGGTAGTGAGTGGTGCATGGGCCTAGTCTTTTTGTGGGGTGTCTTGAATTTAAACATCATGGAGGGCATGGGATTGTGCTGATTTTTCTGTGTTTTTTCGATTTTTTTGGGGTGTATAACTGAACTGATGTTCCTCTGTCTTCCATTGCTTTTAGGTGCACAAGACTCAAGAGAACCACCAGTGCCAGGAAGAAGTCCTGCAGCGGTGTGTGTGTGCAGCATAACGTCACGGGACGTCACGTCTGGCCACAGACAACTCTGCAACTCGTGCAACTGCGGCCTGCTGTTCTGACCTGCTCTGAAGAAGATGGCCCCAAAAAAGTTCTCCGTAGCTCCTCTAGCAAGAAAGTTGCCAGTAAGGAGCAGAAGAAGCAAGTTACCAAGGAGGCTGGTGTGCCGGCCGCCGCGTTTTTTGGGAGTAAAAAAAAAAGTACGCCTGCAGCAGCAGCGGGATCTGCTGGGGACCAAGCTGGGAGCAGCACCCCCGCTCCATTGGGCTCAGTGCCTCCACCACCACCACCACGCCAACTTAAGTCCAAGCCCTTGAGTGCTGCAGAGGCAGTCAGTGTACTTCTTCAATCACCATCGACCAGTGATGTAGGCTCATCGCAAGAAAGTAGCAGCAATGTCCCTGAATCAACACAGGTTGTTGTAACTCATCTGACAAGTGTTGAACAACCACAGCCGCAACAACAACCACATGTGCAAGTACAAGCCCAAGTACATGTGGAAGGAGAGGCAGCGCAAGGAGATGCACAAGCAGAGGTGCATGGAGGGTCACAAGTGCCGACAATAGTTGTTCCTCCCGAAGTAGGGGCACATCAGGAAATCGACAATCAAGCCGAGGTATCATTTGAGGAAGCTACTCCTCCTGATGATCATTCATTGTCTTCCACATCCCTAGCAAGGAAAAGATTAAGGGGGGTGTCTACATCTTCTTCAAGCCCACCTCCTTCTGATGAACTGGATGAAAATTGGGAACCACCACGGCCATCTGAGAGTGAGGCACACCATGATCTGACAAAGGTACTTAAGCGTAAAAGGAAGGTCGTCGAAAGACTCATAGTTATGGAGTGTGATGAGGCTCCACAAGAAGTGGCGGATACTCCTGCTGATGAAGACTCTCACGACGACGACGCAGTCATCATAAAGGTCACTGCAGCCCCAGCGGGCATGCAGCAAAAAGATACTTTGACCCTAGCCCGAGAAGCTGCTGAGCGTGATGATGTTGTCGACGAGGAGGCAATGGAAGAAACGCCACAATCATTGGAGTTAACTAGTACACCAACACCTACCGCTTCCATATTTCTTAGTCGCCAGAAGGGACCTCCATCCACCTCGACCTCAATTAGTGGTGGTGAAAGTGCAAAACGTGTTGCGTGCTTATCTAGGATCCTGATCGATACTGTGACCTTATGCCCCTATTCGGCTATAAATCCATTTATTCCCTATATTGGCATAACCGTTCAAGTACAATATTCAGAAAGTCATCTCTGGCCTCCCACGAACAGAGCCACATTCCAGAATAGTTCTCTGCCACTTCCTTTGCAACCAATTAGTGCAATGACAGAGCAGAAGCCACTATCTGATATTCCTAGATTAACACTCCGAGTTCTTCAACAAGATAAAAACTCAGCAAACCTGGAAATCCCCGCTTGCTGTGTTTTGATTAGTAATGGAACTCTAATGAGCAACTGATAGCTATCACTTCCTAGTGACATCTTTAATTGACGTCTTATGTCCACCAAACTTACGTCAAACAAGGCACCTTTCAGGTATAAATACTACCAACGTTGCCTTAAGCAATTGCTGGTGTCCCATTGCTGTTGTATGCTGTATGCAGTACGCTGATGCTGCTGCTGTCCCGTTGCTGTTGGTGAAGCTACTGATACCATTATCGCTGCTAAAGCGCGAACGATGGTGTGGTGAGCTTAGGAGCTGAACAGCCGTCCTCTGCAAAGAGCCCAGCAGATGCCAGCTGCCCGCAGACGCTGTCCCCCCTCCTCCTCCTCGACGCGCTGAAGAGAGATGCTGCCTTTCTCCTGCCGAGAAATCCAGATCCAGCGTTTCTGGTCTACCCTTGCGGGTGACTGGGATACCGAGACCCCCTGAAGGAGATACCAGACCTCCATCATTCTATTCAGAGGTATGGTGTTGACTAAACCCTTAGTGAGAATTCTTGAAGCAAACCTTGGCAAAACCAACTTAACTTAAAGCTACTTACTTACTCCCCTTCCACGTGTTAGGCTTAGGTCAGGTACACTGGGGTAGGCGTAGTTAGAAGCACCAGTTGAGTATTTTAGCCTAATGTATATATGAATGTATATATGTTTTATTACTTTTAAACCATTGTATGGCTAAGAAACCATATCAATGCTTTTACAGTATTATCTCGCAATACTTATCTTACTGTACGTACTTTTTATAATAACAAGTCTTGCAATTGTGGCAATTCATTTCTCTTGTACGAGAAGAAAGACTGTTCAATAAATGTTAACCCTTTATTGACAAACGCCCGTCTCTCTAGTCTCTACATATTGTGAAAGTAATCTGCACTAATCTGACCGAGTAAAATAACTGTCTATTGTTTCACACGACCCTAGAGATTGACTCTTGATCTGAGGAGCAAAGTTGTCATGTTGCACGGTTGTTGGAAAACTGAATCCCTTCTTGTCTGTGCCAGGGAAGCTGATCACTTCCTATGCAGAGAAGAAAGTTTCCAGTGACCTCTGAGCTAGTTGGTAACACACCCAATTAAGTTTAGCATAGTCAGTGGAGGCCTGGAAGAACCGCACTTCTACGTCGATACTACTGTTTATGTTATTCCAATGCGCAGGGCCTAGTGGGAAACTAGGAACTACACTACATGGCGCCCAAACGTTTGGTAAGGCGATAAACTAACGCAAGACGTTAGAGTAACTCAGTCGTGCATATTTCACACCCCTTTCTCCCGTAAATACTCCAATAGACGTCTGGAGTGGGTGAAAGGTTAAAATCCGCCCGAACTCAGTAGGAAGAGATTCCTATGTAAAGCTCTGGTTTATTCAACGTTGAAGGATACAGTGTTCCAAAATATTGTGCACCTAATCTTTGTCTCCTTGGAGACCAACTCTGCAAAAACTTTTCTGATAATAAAATGTCAGACTTAGAAAACGGAACCACTGGGTTGCGACTCAGCAGGGTCCCGAACACACTGACCCGGATGCAATTATCATCCCGGTCCACTTAAGAAAATCTATAACGTTAAAACTTATAGAGAACGGACTGACACCGCAAGGTGGTACAGTAATTTTCGTGATAGAGGCACACGAATATCGGCAGACAGAGGTATTCTATTCATGGATAAACTTTCCAGCGGCAAACGGTAGAACAAAAGAGTTTCACTATTACAAAATAGAGGAACCTCCGGAAGAGTACGCTCCTTTCGAGGAGACTGAAATCCCACTAAAATTCCAAGACCACCTGCTCTAGTTTAATGGTGCCCTAAAACATAATGATCACATAACTAGGCTCGGTCCACTAGGTAGACCAGGAGCAACGTGGCCGGTTCTAGCCGTATACACACCACATCCGGACATTGGAAAAATGTCAAGGGAAGACCTCTTAGTTAACATAAGAGAATTAACAAATGCTTATAGAGAGTTAGTAAAATTATTTATTAAAAATAATTTAAACACTCCTAAAAAGAACTGGGATGGAAATAAACAATCCACTCCCAAGGAAAACGTTTTCCAGTCCAGAGGAAGGTCTCCTCGACGGAGGGAAAGAACTCCGACTCGAGAACACCAGTCTCCCCAGAGGGAGCCCTCTGAGAAAAGATATAACCTTAGAAATAGGGATAATCTGAAAAAACCTGATAGATATCAAAGTATTGAAACACGTCCCTCTCGATCTTTTTCGCAGAAATCGGAAAGAAGAGGACGGTCAGACCCAGGAGAGCACACCAAGTCCAAAGACAAGGAACCTGCTCAGAGTAAAAAATCTCAATTTCCAAAAAAGAAGGTAGCCAGTATTAGAGTAATCAACCATGCCGAAAATACTGAGGACACAGTTGAAAAACGGGGAGGGGGCATTGGCAATGTTGGACAGTGCAGCAGAAATCAGTATAGCGCGCAAGATCTTGATGAGTCATCTGGAGACAGTGGACACGAATGAATACATTCAGGTTGAAACTGCCGACACCAGACTTAGCGAGCCCCATAAAATATACGAAATAACATTGCGTATAGAGGGTGATAAGACTAGGAAAATAAAGGGTCTATTTTTTTATTTTTTATTTTTTTTTATTGATATTTGAGTTGCAAGTTTATACAGATTATAACAAAATTCTCTCTTAGATAGATTTTTAAATACATATTATACAACGTATACGAAGAAAAAACAGAAAAATACAGAATAAAAAGAGATAGAAGATAAATGAATGATCAATAGACAAAGTTCATAATGTCATTACTTCATCAGTCCATTTCTGAATTGGTGACCAAGTTTTTAAACCAAGTAATTTCCTTTTTTTCCCCTTAGTAGCATATATTGCTGATTCGAGTTTATATCTAGCTAAGAGACGTCCCCTCCATGTGGAAAATGATGGTGGTTCTGGACTGATCCAATCCTGTTATATGCATGCACGTAATTCAGCCATCATAATAAATAATAAGTTGGTTTGTTCTATGTCTTTTGAATCTTTGGAGACACCAAATAATATAAGCTCAGGTGAAATAACAATAGTTTTACAAAGAATGTATTCAATAAATTTCTGAATATCACAAATTAATCCATCAAGTTTTGCACACGAATAAAACATATGTACTGTATCGGCCCCTCTTAAATTACACCGATTACATTTGATTCCAGTAATAGACCCCCATTTCAGAACTTTTGCCGGTGTATAATAAAGGTCACACAAAATCATATAATGTTGGGTACGATTACGCCCAGAAAATAAAATAGAGGTGGCCATTCTGATTGATTCTTTTAAAAATACATCCTTTGTACCTAATTTCTCTTCCCATTTGTCCCTCAAATTATTAAAGTCATCCGGAAGATAAGTCATTAAAGTGTTATAGTAATGCCCAATTCTTCTTTTATTATTTAGACTATCTATAAGTAAATTTGGCATTAGATCCTGTCTTGCTATGTTGGAGGGTGAATGTAAAAAACTATGGATCTGTAGATATTTAAAGTAATCATGAGATGGAATTTTAAAGTTACTTTGTAGTTCACCAAAGGAAAGTAATGTTTCAGAATTATTTGTATACAGATCAGAGAGAAAAGAAATCCCCTTATTGTTCCATTTTTTCATCACCTGGTCTCTAAATATAGATGGGAAACAGTGACTTGAATTTAGTGGCGTATATCTAGTAACTTTTCTAATTCCAACCACTTTTTTGATAATTCGCCAAGCTTTGTATGCTGCGGTTAGTATCTTAAATTTTGTTTTTTTATAATAGCTTGGCTCTATAAATTTTAACAAATGATAGTTCGCATCGGTGCCTAATACAATTTCATAGATATTTGGATATTGTGCCCAAGTAGTGGGGATTTTATTACCTACAATTAAGGCAAACATGTATTGAAGTGCGGCTGCTAAATAGTAAAATAAAAAGTGTGGTGCGGCCCAACCCCCTCTATCTTTCGGTATAATCAACTTCTTATATGCTCTTCTAATACCTTTATAGCCCCATAAGAATCTTGTTGCGCTTCTTTCAATTTCTTGAAAAAAACTTAAAGGAAATTCCAAAGGAGTTGTTCTAAATAAATAAAGAAATTTCGGCAATATAGGCATCTTTAAAACATTGTTTCTACCATGAAGAGATAAATGTAAGTGGTTTATTCTTTCCAAAGTTGTATTAACCTTTTTGAGGATCGGGATGTAATTAATGCTAGGTATCTTTGAAATAGGTGTAGTTAATCTGATACCTAGATAGACTGCCTCAGTGACTATATTTACAACAAGGGGTGGTGAGGGACAGAGTCTCTGAATTAAGCAGAAAGCTCTCACCCAGTCAAGAGATCAGGGCTAGATCCAACACCGTTTTTTAGCTCACTGCACCATCCCAGTTTCAGAACCTGGCTGTATGCAAATTAGTCTGTTCCTGTCCCAGTGCATGATGGGAACAGGGCAAACCAAACTACAAAAGCCAATTCTTACACTGGGAAGGAAACAAGCTCCCGGGGACCGGTTTCTGGCATTACAGCCGTCTTCGGCCCGGTTTGCTTGAATCCTGATGGTGCAATGAGCAAGGGTCTCACATCTGAGAATACCCTTCCACGCTTAGGGTGGAAAAAAATATTTACAACAAGGGGTGGTGAGGGACAGAGTCTCTGAATTAAGCAGAAAGCTCTCACCCAGTCAAGAGATCAGGGCTAGATCCAACACCGTTTTTTAGCTCACTGCACCATCCCAGTTTCAGAACCTGGCTGTATGCAAATTAGTCTGTTCCTGTCCCAGTGCATGATGGGAACAGGGCAAACCAAACTACAAAAGCCAATTCTTACACTGGGAAGGAAACAAGCTCCCGGGGACCGGTTTCTGGCATTACAGCCGTCTTCGGCCCGGTTTGCTTGAATCCTGATGGTGCAATGAGCAAGGGTCTCACATCTGAGAATACCCTTCCACGCTTAGGGTGGACAAAAATATTTACAACAAGGGGTGGTGAGGGACAGAGTCTCTGAATTAAGCAGAAAGCTCTCACCCAGTCAAGAGATCAGGGCTAGATCCAACACCGTTTTTTAGCTCACTGCACCATCCCAGTTTCAGAACCTGGCTGTATGCAAATTAGTCTGTTCCTGTCCCAGTGCATGATGGGAACTGGGCAAACCAAACTACAAAAGCCAATTCTTACACTGGGAAGGAAACAAGCTCCCGGGGACCGGTTTCTGGCATTACAGCCGTCTTCGGCCCGGTTTGCTTGAATCCTGATGGTGCAATGAGCAAGGGTCTCACATCTGAGAATACCCTTCCACGCTTAGGGTGGACAAAAATATTTACAACAAGGGGTGGTGAGGGACAGAGTCTCTGAATTAAGCAGAAAGCTCTCACCCAGTCAAGAGATCAGGGCTAGATCCAACACCGTTTTTTAGCTCACTGCACCATCCCAGTTTCAGAACCTGGCTGTATGCAAATTAGTCTGTTCCTGTCCCAGTGCATGATGGGAACAGGGCAAACCAAACTACAAAAGCCAATTCTTACACTGGGAAGGAAACAAGCTCCCGGGGACCGGTTTCTGGCATTACAGCCGTCTTCGGCCCGGTTTGCTTGAATCCTGATGGTGCAATGAGCAAGGGTCTCACATCTGAGAATACCCTTCCACGCTTAGGGTGGACAAAAATATTTACAACAAGGGGTGGTGAGGGACAGAGTCTCTGAATTAAGCAGAAAGCTCTCACCCAGTCAAGAGATCAGGGCTAGATCCAACACCGTTTTTTAGCTCACTGCACCATCCCAGTTTCAGAACCTGGCTGTATGCAAATTAGTCTGTTCCTGTCCCAGTGCATGATGGGAACAGGGCAAACCAAACTACAAAAGCCAATTCTTACACTGGGAAGGAAACAAGCTCCCGGGGACCGGTTTCTGGCATTACAGCCGTCTTCGGCCCGGTTTGCTTGAATCCTGATGGTGCAATGAGCAAGGGTCTCACATCTGAGAATACCCTTCCACGCTTAGGGTGGACAAAAATATTTACAACAAGGGGTGGTGAGGGACAGAGTCTCTGAATTAAGCAGAAAGCTCTCACCCAGTCAAGAGATCAGGGCTAGATCCAACACCGTTTTTTAGCTCACTGCACCATCCCAGTTTCAGAACCTGGCTGTATGCAAATTAGTCTGTTCCTGTCCCAGTGCATGATGGGAACAGGGCAAACCAAACTACAAAAGCCAATTCTTACACTGGGAAGGAAACAAGCTCCCGGGGACCGGTTTCTGGCATTACAGCCGTCTTCGGCCCGGTTTGCTTGAATCCTGATGGTGCAATGAGCAAGGGTCTCACATCTGAGAATACCCTTCCACGCTTAGGGTGGACAAAAATATTTACAACAAGGGGTGGTGAGGGACAGAGTCTCTGAATTAAGCAGAAAGCTCTCACCCAGTCAAGAGATCAGGGCTAGATCCAACACCGTTTTTTAGCTCACTGCACCATCCCAGTTTCAGAACCTGGCTGTATGCAAATTAGTCTGTTCCTGTCCCAGTGCATGATGGGAACAGGGCAAACCAAACTACAAAAGCCAATTCTTACACTGGGAAGGAAACAAGCTCCCGGGGACCGGTTTCTGGCATTACAGCCGTCTTCGGCCTGGTTTGCTTGAATCCTGATGGTGCAATGAGCAAGGGTCTCACATCTGAGAATACCCTTCCACGCTTAGGGTGGACAAAAATATTTACAACAAGGGGTGGTGAGGGACAGAGTCTCTGAATTAAGCAGAAAGCTCTCACCCAGTCAAGAGATCAGGGCTAGATCCAACACCGTTTTTTAGCTCACTGCACCATCCCAGTTTCAGAACCTGGCTGTATGCAAATTAGTCTGTTCCTGTCCCAGTGCATGATGGGAACAGGGCAAACCAAACTACAAAAGCCAATTCTTACACTGGGAAGGAAACAAGCTCCCGGGGACCGGTTTCTGGCATTACAGCCGTCTTCGGCCCGGTTTGCTTGAATCCTGATGGTGCAATGAGCAAGGGTCTCACATCTGAGAATACCCTTCCACGCCTAGGGTGGACAAAAATATTTACAACAAGGGGTGGTGAGGGACAGAGTCTCTGAATTAAGCAGAAAGCTCTCACCCAGTCAAGAGATCAGGGCTAGATCCAACACCGTTTTTTAGCTCACTGCACCATCCCAGTTTCAGAACCTGGCTGTATGCAAATTAGTCTGTTCCTGTCCCAGTGCATGATGGGAACAGGGCAAACCAAACTACAAAAGCCAATTCTTACACTGGGAAGGAAACAAGCTCCCGGGGACCGGTTTCTGGCATTACAGCCGTCTTCGGCCCGGTTTGCTTGAATCCTGATGGTGCAATGAGCAAGGGTCTCACATCTGAGAATACCCTTCCACGCTTAGGGTGGACAAAAATATTTACAACAAGGGGTGGTGAGGGACAGAGTCTCTGAATTAAGCAGAAAGCTCTCACCCAGTCAAGAGATCAGGGCTAGATCCAACACCGTTTTTTAGCTCACTGCACCATCCCAGTTTCAGAACCTGGCTGTATGCAAATTAGTCTGTTCCTGTCCCAGTGCATGATGGGAACAGGGCAAACCAAACTACAAAAGCCAATTCTTACACTGGGAAGGAAACAAGCTCCCGGGGACCGGTTTCTGGCATTACAGCCGTCTTCGGCCCGGTTTGCTTGAATCCTGATGGTGCAATGAGCAAGGGTCTCACATCTGAGAATACCCTTCCACGCTTAGGGTGGACAAAAATATTTACAACAAGGGGTGGGGAGGGACAGAGTCTCTGAATTAAGCAGAAAGCTCTCACCCAGTCAAGAGATCAGGGCTAGATCCAACACCGTTTTTTAGCTCACTGCACCATCCCAGTTTCAGAACCTGGCTGTATGCAAATTAGTCTGTTCCTGTCCCAGTGCATGATGGGAACAGGGCAAACCAAACTACAAAAGCCAATTCTTACACTGGGAAGGAAACAAGCTCCCGGGGACCGGTTTCTGGCATTACAGCCGTCTTCGGCCCGGTTTGCTTGAATCCTGATGGTGCAATGAGCAAGGGTCTCACATCTGAGAATACCCTTCCACGCTTAGGGTGGACAAAAATATTTACAACAAGGGGTGGTGAGGGACAGAGTCTCTGAATTAAGCAGAAAGCTCTCACCCAGTCAAGAGATCAGGGCTAGATCCAACACCGTTTTTTAGCTCACTGCACCATCCCAGTTTCAGAACCTGGCTGTATGCAAATTAGTCTGTTCCTGTCCCAGTGCATGATGGGAACAGGGCAAACCAAACTACAAAAGCCAATTCTTACACTGGGAAGGAAACAAGCTCCCGGGGACCGGTTTCTGGCATTACAGCCGTCTTCGGCCCGGTTTGCTTGAATCCTGATGGTGCAATGAGCAAGTGACTATATTTGGCATTGGAGGTGGATTTAATCCTATAAACAAAATTTGCGTTTTAGACAAATTCAATTTATACCCAGAAAAGGATCCGAAAATGCCCGCTAGTTCTTCAATCCTCAAAAATGTTCTTTCAATGTCTTTAGTGACCACTACCAGATCATCCGCATAAGCAAGGGCTCTGTATATCGTACCTCCTAACTGTAGTGGAACTATATTTTCATCCCTATTTAGCTGATTAAGAAAAATATCTATGTATATAGCAAAAAGAAGAGGAGAGGATGGGCATCCCTGGTGTGTTCCTCTTTGAATAGGAAATAATGCAGATTTATTAGGGCCTATTTTTATTGTTGAGACTGGATTTTTATATAATGCTTTAAATGCATTTATTATTCCAGGACCGAAACCTTTCATGGATAACAAATCCCAAAGATAGGGCCACGCTACTCTATCAAATGCTTTTTCAGCATCTAGCAGAGTGATCCCTATAGGTATATTAGAGGCTTCTGACCAGTCCATCATTGCTATAATTCTACGTATATGGTCCGCTGTATCTCTATTAGGAATAAAACCATGTTGCCAACGAGAAACAATTGTTGGTATAATCCTTGATAGTCTTGTGGCAAGTATTTTTGAATAAACTTTACTGTCGGCATTGATCAGAGATATTGGCCTGTAAGAGGCTGGGTTTAATGGATCTTTATCTTTTTTTAAAAACGTCATAATTACTGATTTAGCCCAAGATTCTGGTGGTATACCGTTTTGTGCCTCTAAGAATATAGCCAACATATCATTTTTTATGTGTTTTCTAAAGGACCTGTAAAACTCTAACGGAATAAGATCCGGACCAGTTGCTTTGCCCATTGCTAGTGAATTTAGGGCGTTTTCAATTTCTTCCCATGTAATCATGGCATCTAACACTGATTTTTGGTCATGAGAAAGGGATGGCAGAAGATTTCCCATGGCAAAGTTCAAACATATATCAGATGAGTAATGATCATCCTCTTGTGTATGTAGTTTAAGATAAAACTTACGAAAAACTTCCAGAATTTCCTCTTGTTTATTGTACACTTGCCCTGTTTCATCTTGAATTATATTGATGGTATTATATACTTCTTTCTGTCTAATTCTTTTTGCCAAAATTTTCCCTGTATTTTCCCCTATCTCATATATATGGGTTCTATAACTTGCCATCAGTTTTGCTGATTTTTCTGCAAAGAATTCATAACAAATAGATTTACTAATTGCCAAACTTGATTCTATTTCCAAGATTGGTTGTTGACGTATTATTGCTGTAATTAATTCCTTCTCCCAGAATAATACTTTCTGAAATACCTTCTCATTCTTTTCACGCATAATTTTCTGTTTTTTAATAGTATATGAAAGAGTCTCTCCCCTTATCCCTGATTTAAACGTATCCCAGACAATCTGAATTGATGCGGTACCTCGATTAATATCGAAGAATTCTTTCATCCACAAAGCCAATGTATTTATATAATCAGGATCAAGTAATAATTTGCGATCGAAAGTCCAGGACCTCGGTTGAATAATTGTTTCATCAGTTTTAATTTCAATCAATATTGGATTATGGTCAGATATTATGCGTGGAAATAACTCAAAGTTTGTATCATAAATAAATAATTTTTTAAGAAAAAAGTAATCCAAACGTACAAACGTTTTATGTGGATGGGAGAAGAATGTAAACACGGGAAATAAAGATTTTTTTTCATAAACGACATCGACTAAGCCGTGATCTAGAGCCAATGACCGTAGAGACAGAAATGACTTTTTTTTAACTCCCTGATAGCTAGATATATCAGATATATCTTTATTTGAATCTAGATGAATATTAAAGTCACCACAAAGTATTAGTGATGAAGACCAATTAGAAAGTTCAAGATTTAGAATATCTAGAATAGCTGGATCATCCACATTTGGAGCATATACAGCACAAATAGTCCATAATACACTATTAATTTTAAACTCTGCTATTGCCCATCTTCCATATTTAACAGCTTTATGTCGAGTTAGTATACCTATACCTTTCCTGAATAGAATAGCAACGCCTTTTGTTGTAGAACCTTGAGATGTACATACCGCTAACTGCATACCTAGGTCTTTATATAAATGTCTATCCTTCCAAGTTATATGTGATTCCTGAATACATAGTATGTCACTTTTTATAGATTGTAAAATTTGTGCCGCTATTCCCCTCTTCTTTTCATTATTTAAACCACATATGTTCCAAGAACACACTCGTAACTTTCCCATTTATAACAATATTTATAACAATATTCATAACAATGTTTAGCACAAAAGGCACCACCTTAATCAAAAAATGTGAATGTATGACCTTGTAGATTTTCAAATTTTTCTCTCTGACAAGCCACTTATCAAAACATAATAGAATAGCTACATATAACATAATAATAATAGACAATCTGTTTTTGCTTGCAACTTCGTTTTTATCCCTCACCCTCCCCACACCCCCCTTTGGACTCCTCCCGAGCCCCCCCCCACCCCCCCACCCCTCAATGCTATCTGGGCAAAGGGACATAATGTCCCTCGTATTGATGATGTGATGAGCGCTAGGTGAATCTCATCGTGTGGCTCGACTCATGATTATTGTACTCTACTCATAATCATTAAAGCCATAGTTCAATCAATTATATCTGGTAATTTCAAAGCAAATTTTATCCTTCATTTGCTATAATCAATTATTATATCACTTACTAGCTTTTTTATTAGCTCTTTTTTTTTTAACATACCTGCTTTCCCCCTTATTATCACATTACGTCGATTCTCTACTACACTCCTGACCAAATAAACAGGGAAGAAAAAAAAGCAGATTAACTATTTTTTTCAAATTTTCGACTTTGTTCGTAATTCATGTTTCATTGCTCAGAGAGACATCAGGAATTCTTTAGCTGCTACCTCGGAGGTAAAAAAAGTAGACCGTTCTTTGTGTATAACTTTAAGCTTGGCCGGGTTTAAAAGAAATGCTTGGGCTCCTTTTGTCTGAAATGATGTAATTAGTTGTCTTAATTGCCATCTTAATTGCACCGTGGTATGACAATAGTCCGGTCGTACAAAGAACTCAATGTCTCGAACCTTGCGCTTCTTATTAGGCCTTGCTAAGTCGTAAAGAGCTTCTCTTGCAAGAAAATTGTTCAATGAGATCAGGATAGCTCGTGGTTTAGAGGCAGAGGCTGAAGCTGTATCTTGCCTTATTTGAAAACGGGAACCTGTGCGCCCTTTGAATTTCCATCTCCCACTTCCATTGACTTAACTCAGGGAAAGCAGCAGAGAAAAGGTCTATCATAAATTGACGTGGGTTTGCATTTTCTTTCCCTTCCGGTATACCCAAGACTCGGAGATTATTGCGGCGAGACCTATTTTCCAAATCCACGAGTTTCCAATTAATCTCCTCTTTCAGACCCTCCATTGATTTCAGTTGTGTCTTCTGTTGTGCCATAGTCTTCCATTTGTGAGATTCTGCTCTCCGTTTCCGTAACTCTTATAACTGTATCGTTAGAAATTTTCATTACTTTCCTCAAATTATTTTGTGGCTTTTTTACAGCTCCCTGGGTTCGAAGATTTTCAGTTTTAGTTTCCTCTCTGTGGTGCAGCATTACTCGATATAACACTTCCAGTGTTATTTCAGGTGAATCATCAGATGAGTTGTGAGGCCCAGAAATTAGTAGCATTTGAGGTGAGTTGGATCTATTTGGTCTTTGTGATATGGAATTAGCATCAAAGTTCTCAGCTTCTTCCTCTCTCCCCCATTCAGGTCTGTTCGGGGACTCCTCTGGGTCTGAGTCTGAGTCCTCAGATATACTAAGGTCTTCTTGGCCTTCTTGGCCTAAACCCTCCTGCAATGCCCCAGTATTTTGTATCATCTCATCTGTACTATCAGAGTCCAATGCTTGGGATAAATCAGTCATAGAATAAAAGTTGCCTGCTGAGTCCAGGGACTCTGTATCATCACCTCGAGTCTCAACAGCGGTCGATGCCTTTTGTATTAAATCACAATTTTTTCCAACACTAGACGTCCCCTTAGCAGACCCTTCAATATCTAATTGTTTATCTAAAGTCTTCTGATTTATGTCAGGGTTAACAGATTTTTTCCTGAACATAACAGGGATTTTCGGTATTGCTCCTGACCTACAACTCCCAGAATCCATCACATTTTCAGCAGCGGCACTTGGTATAGTAACATTAGAGTTACTTAGCTGTGAAGCAGCTTGATGTACCCCCTCAGCCACAGTTAGGTCAGTTAATATAGTTTCAATATTTGAGCATGAAGGGGGATTTGTACTCACATTGCTTGGAAGCTGGGTATTAGCGTCTATCACAGCCACCGGTTGGATTGTATCCTGATTTGCTGCAGTGTCAGCTCTTGTTTTAGGCTTCTGCTGCCGTGAGATTCCTGTCGGGTTCTTTGGCGCCATTGTAACCGGGGAGGGCTGAGAAGCTGCTACAATGTTTCCGTATCGCCCACGTTGCTCCTTTGATGTTCGATGTCGGCGTGTTCCAGAAGATTTCAACTCAACTCCTACTCCAGCTCCTAGTGTGTTTAAAACGGACGGTGAGGAAATAGGAGTCGGGCGTGTCCACGCCGAGCGAAGGGTTCGAGTGTAACTCCTCCACAAATCAAAGCGCATACCGGATTCGGTATGCTTCAGCTACACCGCTGCTGTCCCCGTCACCGTTTCACCGTCTTCCGTAGCGTTTCTCCCAGTGTTCAAAAAACGCTCTTTTCCGAATACTGACTCGAAGCACGGTTTACCTTGAACCCGGAGAGACCAGAGGCTGTATTCTTGCCGCTATTGACTTAACACCGGCTTAATTGGTAAAGAAAATCGGCATACCAGAGCGAGCCGCACGAGAGCTTGGACTAGCGTCTCCTCACTCGGACTTGCAGTCCGCCATCTTGCCCCCGTATAAAGGGTCTATTTTGGGATAAACTCTCAAAAGGCTATGATATTCTGTTAGCTGAAAAAGATTGGCCCCCAGAGTTTGTCAGGGAGTGCCCTCGTGGCGAAGAAATGATTATGCCTGCCTTCTCGAATCACATTCCGATTCACAAAAAATATACATATGCAAGGAAATGGCCAGTAGCCCAGGCACCTGCATTATATAAAAATCATGTAGGATGGGATGAGGACTCAACTCCTTACAAAATCCAATTAAAAAGTGAACCAACTGCCCAACGGCAGTATCCCATTAAGCAAGAAGCTAAAAAACAAGTCAGGGAGATCTTAGATCAACTTGAATACCAGGGGGTGATTGAAACTTGCACCTCTCAAATGAACAATCCTTTGTTTCCTGTCTCCAAGCCAGACAATTCATATCGTCTAGTTTTGGACTACAGACACCTAAATGCATGTTGCAAAACATTTGCAGTACAAAACTCGCATAGTGCAGCCCTAATGAATAACATAGTTAGGAAAAAATATAAAACGACATTAGACATATCTAATGGTTTCTTTTGTCAAAACATTGCTCCAGAAAGCAGATATTTGACCGCTTTCTCAGCATTTGGGTCGCAGAAAAAATTCTGTCGACTCCCACAGGGGTTCTAATGAGGTAATATGAATTTTTATGGTCAATTGTGTCCCCTAACGTAGACCCCAACGGCTCCATGTACGTGCTTCAAGTACATGTATGTTACCTCCACAACCAGCTATGAAGACGCAAATATATTTGCGTCCAACGTTAACATGTCCTCTTTCAGATCCACCATGAATGGATCGATTATTCAGTTCCTAAGTATGCCGTGCCACCGTCTTTACATGGTGCACTTTTCACGTTTCCTGGCTCTGGCGAGTTAGGCCCTGATTTCTGCCATCGAGCCCTTTCTGCCTTCTGCCTCCGAAAGCTGCAGCCTGGATCCGCATCCATGACCCTTGCCTTACTCCCTGCGCGGTGAGCGGTGCCTGGCTCGGCCTGCTTGCCTGCCAAGACAATATTCAGCCTTCAAGTTATCTGCTCCGCTCCTCGAAAATACATTCCTGTCTAGAGATTTAGGTAAACACCTCCCCAGCTGCAGAGCAAAGGGCCCGGCCTTTCTGTCTCCGTGCAAGTAATTCACTGCTCCCGTTACCATGGTAGGCCCATGGCCCCCTTGCTTTTCACATAGACAAGTAGTCACATATGCACGCACTAGCAGTCAGTATAGAATAGCCTCTGCCCGAGAGACCTTTCCTTCTAGATAATACAGTTCCTCAAACACAAGATATAAGATATGATTTGGGTTTAGGTTGTTCTGACACGCCAGACTTCTGTCTCCCCGTATAGCGCAAATGTCAAGTCCCCTTCACCCTCCAGTTCCACGTCAATCACACGTCATGTTGCCTGCGCGCGCATCTAGCCTAATATTTCTGCTGACACTGCAGGATTCTTCTATGGATCCACCTACCTGTGACACTTTTATGTGACGTTTCTAGCACACACCTCCGTGTACGCCCTCGTGCACGCCTTCTGTTACGCACATGTGTTCTTATCTCGTTTCCTCTCAGCTGTTACGCCTTCTGTATCCATCACCACGGTATGCATTGACTATATATATTGTACTCTGTTAATAAAGCATTGTCTATCCCTTCCTGAACCCTCGTGGTGATGGAACACGATACCTGGTTCAAACCAATTCCATTTTATGGAATAAAACCCTTATAAACTCAGATGCCACGGACTCTGCCTCTCATTTTCGATTGAGTTATTTTATTGAACTTTACCGCATAGAAATTCAGCAGGTAAATCTTTATTTACCACATAATTTGGCGCCCGAATAGGGACCCCTCCCCCACCTTACGCGCCGGCGGTGCGTTGCAGGCCTAGTCCCCTGCCACAGCCGTGACGGACGTTTACGCGTACCCGCAGAATTTCCTGTATCTCCCTCAGGCCAACGGAGGTGACTGAGACTGCGATCGACACCCAGACGAGGCGGTGAGGAGTGCGGAGGATCCCGACCAGAGCCCAGCCGAGAGAGAGCAAGGTCCGAGGTGTTCAGAGGCCCACCAGTTCCGAAGAACCTACGTCACGAGTCGAGTCGAGTCCAGTCCGGTCCAGTCCAGTGTCAAGTTTCCGAGGCCTTCCGTTCCGTGCTTCCCGGTGAGTACCGTTGCTGGGGATGCATCAAGACGGGTGCATTAATTTGTGTCCGGTCAAGACGGGTTTGGGTACGCAGACCCGGTCTGCACTGTTTCAGCAGTGTATCTGTACTGTTTAGCAGTATATCCAGTATCTGGTTATCAAGTTATCTAGTAAATGTTTTAATGTGTGTCTTAATGTCGTGGTATGAGTGATTGTTTGATCTTCATTATTGTGTTTATTGTACTAGTTGTGTCCAAGTCCGAGTAAGTATCAAGTATCAAGTATCAAGGTTCGAAATGCCGCTATTCTCCAAATTAAGACAGATAGGAACTAGGAAAGGAATACTCGAGGAAGCTGTTCCCATCCCACCCCGGGACACTCCCGGATATTTTATGTACCACAAGCACGGCCTAGATGCCGTATTATATCTCGACTTGTGGGTGGATTACACGAAGGATTTAGGAGAGAATCAGAGATGGCCCGCTACAGGGACATGGGATGCCGAGTGCATCATGAGAGTAGAAGAAGCATTATGGAAAAAGAAAGCCAGACAGTCACAGAAAGATGCCATTGAATTATGGCGTAAAGAATCGCATAGACGCACAGAGAAAGCACTCAGAAAAGCAGAGAAAAGTAGAGAGGATTCTGAAAAAGCCAAGGAAAAAGAATTACTAGAAGAAGGAGATCGAGTTAGAATAGAACAACACGATAGACGTAGTAATGCTATTATGACAGGATTGTATCCAGTCCTGGCCGAGGGCCTGCCCAAGGCGACCCCGGAAACACCAAAAAATCTGCCCCCTCCATTGGTTCCGACTAAATTACGTCACAAGACCGCAGCAGAGATTTTCCTTTCTTCCTATTTAGACGACGTAGCTCCCGAATATACTAATGTCCCACCTGCACCCGCACCACCCGCTGATCATCAGCCTCCAGGTCCGCAACAGCATCCCGGTCTGCTTCCTGCACCCTTGCCTGTTATTCCCCCCGGTAATCCTTTTGGGCCTGGCGCAGGTCAGGCCCCAACACAGTTACAGCAGGTACCGACCCTACAGCCAGTTCATGCTCAAGCCTCCACTACAGGAGGTTTCCGTACCCCGCCACCAGTACAGCGATTAACTGTTAGAGAACTAGCAATGCAACGTACTCCGAAACCAGCCACAATTGAAAGGCTTAAAGAATATCTTACAGACTGTAGATATGATCCCATACCAGGCCAAGATGGTTGCATGATATTAGCCTCAATACGTATAAGACGTGCTGCAAACTTTTTAGTTTTATTTCCAGGAATGGCAGAATATCTAGACAGGATATATCATTTTGTTCAAACTGGGGAGGGTCAGGAATGTATTCAAGAGGCCATGGCACACCAGAAAGTAGACACCCAAGGTTTAATATTAAGATTCCTCATAAACTGTTTCATAAGAGAACGAGACCAGCCTGGAATAAATAAAGACGAGATGGAAGTACTAACTACATGGGGTCAGAATATTGCAGACGGAAAACATGATAGACAGAAAAGTATAGAGCACATGTACAGAAAAATCCGTAAGGAAATAACAGTATTTCATGAAAGACAGAAAGCTGAAAGTGAAGGAGATGCTGACAAGAATGAATCCTCAGAAGAGGAGGAGCAGCCAGAACATACAGGAACAATAGCCTATGTAGGAAAGGGTAGACCCTTTAATAAAACGTTACGCCCAGAAAGCAAGAGACTTTTTCACTCTGCTATGTCCAATCCGAGGAGTCCTGAACATCTATTTCAGGCTACCGATAAAATACTTCAAGAACGAATGGGGTACCATGTACTCAATTCTATGGATGAACAAGAAATAGCCAGGTCAGCAGTACAATGGGCTGACAATTCCAATAAATATAATGATGACGCAGTAGCGCAAACCTTTTTGAATCTTTCCCCAGACGAACAGCGACTAGCTGGTATGTACATGATACAACACCTCCTTAGGTTGTATAAGAGCCAACATTCTGATCCAGGTCCCCTACCTGATGTACTAATAGAGTTACTCATGAATAAGTGGAGAGGCCTAGGTACCGATTTAATTAAAGTAATTTTAGAACATCGACACAGATATAGTGCTTTCCTGAATCCACAGTTTGTTTCAGCTCCAGCCCCAGAAAGAAAAATGTTTTACAGACAAAATCCTTTACGAGAAGTACATCCAGTCAAGAATGCTGATGATACCCTTACACGTGTGTATGTATACACGCCTATAACTAAAATGGAATTATTGGAAATGAAGAAAATAGTGCCCAGTCATGACAAAGATCCTGCAGGTTTCCACCGTGAAATAAAAGATATGTTACTTATGGGAGATTATTACACCTATCCCGACATTATGAAAATATTGAAAGTGTTATTGCCTGCCGGTATTTACGAGAAACTCAAAGAAAAAGAATGGGAGGTGGGAGACACAAAGATTGATTGGGCTGCATTAGAAACTGAAGAAACGACTCGAACCCCAGGTATAGGTCTTGGGGATAAAACTAAAGCATTACCAGGATTGTTAGTACAGGTTTTGCCACGTTTGTTAGCAACTAAAAAGGAGGACTGGGATGCAATCTCAGCCTGCAAACAGAAACCCGATGAAGACACTAGTGATTTTTATTCCCGATTTGAGAAATGTTTTATTATTAATAGTGGCCTGAAAGCAAGTAGCGAATCATATCCACACCTTTTTGTATCTAAATTAGTCGAGAATTCCCTGCCCCAAGTTAAGAATCGTGTACTGAAGGTCGAGAGCACATGGCAAGCAAACACGCCTTCGCAAATGTTACAAATGTTACAGTATCACCAGAACAGAATTAGAGAAGAACATGATCACGAACAAAGACGTATGAAAGACACGAAAATGAAAATGCTAGTAGCACAGTCAGTTTCAGCTGACGGTCAGAAAAAGGGCATGACACAGTCCAATAATTCAGCAGCTCCTGTTAAAGGGACATGTAACTATTGTAAACAGCCAGGTCACTATGTAAACGAGTGTGCAGTTTTGAAACACAACATATCTACAGGTAAAACTAAAGAGAGACCGCGTCAACCTAGACAGGACCAGGCCCAACAACACGTGCCACAGAATGTACAGCCTATGCATGCTCCACAACAGACAGTACAGACCGTAGCAGTACCACAGCCACAACCGATTGCCGCAACACAACATGCAACGCAGCAGATGTACCAATATGCACAAACAGATTATCCCGATTATCAGCGATACACATGAAACAGCCTAGAGAGGGAGGTTGGCTTGCCTCTTATTGAGGTTCCTGTAGATCAAGAGGGTCCTTACGTACATAGTCAGGTATTAGGGAAAGATGGAAAGTTTTTGATTGACACAGGGGCAAGCAGAACGACAATCAGTCACGACGAGGTTCCAGGGGCACCCCTCTCAGGCTCACAGAATGTTTCCCTTGGATTTTCAGGAAAACCTATTGTTAATGAAGTATCCAAACCAGTCCCCCTTGCAGTTGGTCCATTGTCACGTACTACAGATTTGTTGCTCACGAAATCTTGTCCAGAAAACTTGTTAGGTATCAAGACACTGAAAGCTCTAGGCGCTGTGATTTGCTGTTCTCCGGAAGGAGTAAGACTGTTTCTGCGTGACTTTAAGGGTCACTATGTGTTGAGAGATATTGATCCCAGATTACAGAATGTTCCTGCACATTTATGGGCACAAGGCCCCACTGATGTAGGTTGTATGCACATTACACCATATCGAGTCACACTCAAGCAAGGTGTTGTTTTGCCACGAATCCGACAATACAAGTTACCCCCTGATGCTGTAGTGGCTTTACTGAAAATAATTGACGAGCTCATTGCACAAGGAGTGGTTGTAGAAACCGACTCAAATCTATGTAATTCCCCTATCATCCCGATTCTTAAACGCACTGATCCGAATGTACCTCCAGTTTATCGATTAGTGATCGATCTGCGAGAGTTGAATAAATGCATTGTACCACAATATCCCGTAGTCCCAGATATTTCGTCCCTATTGACAGCTATTGATTCCGAAGCGACGTTCTTTACTGTAATTGACCTCAAGAACGCCTTCTTTAGTGTCCCCATTGATCCGGAAAGCCAATACCTTTTCGGATTCTGTTTAAATGGCCGAAGCTTCAAATTTGCACGCGCACCTCAAGGATTCACAGAAAGCCCCAGCATCTATAGCCAAGCATTGAAAAGACAACTTGACAGTATTCACATGCCTGCTAACACTGCCCTACTTCAGTATGTCGATGATCTTTTGATCACCGCCCGAAGTGAACTAGAATGTGAACAAGCATCACTGACAGTCTTGTATTTCCTGGCTGACAAGGGACACAAGGTGTCTCCTTCGAAGCTGCAATTCTGTGTTCAGCAAGTGGTGTACCTAGGACACTTGCTGTCCAAGAGGGGGAGACAGCTAACACCTGACCTCATCCAGTTAATTGTAAACATGTCACAACCCAAGACACAAAAGGAGGTACGGGCCTTTATAGGCCTCACTTCTTACTGTAGACAATGGATCCCTCAGTATGCATTTCTAGCCAAGCCACTCATACAGTTGACAACTCAGGAGGCAGCGACATCGACTGTCCTCCCTTGGACTCAGGAACATACACAAGCTTTTGACGACTTGAAGAAAGCCTTATGTCAAGCACCAGTTTTAGCAACACCATGTTACAACAAGCCTTTTACACTTTTTGTCACAGAACGCGAAGGTACTGCATTGTCAGTACTCACACAGGATCAAGCAGGTTCACACAAACCGTGTGCTTATTTTTCTAGTACATTAGATCCAGTAGCCCAGGCTCTGCCTGCGTGCTTGAAATCAGTAGCAGCGACAGCTCTAGCAATTAGACAAAGCGATGCCCTAGTGTTAGGACATCAATTGACAGTACAAGTTCCACATTCCGTGGAAGTTCTTTTAAACCGTACACAGACTCAGCACTTGACCATAGCACGACTGACAGGTTATGAATTGACATTGTTTCAGCCACACATAGAAATCAGACGTTGCAATACATTGAATCCAGCTACACTTTTACCACTAAGTGAGACAGACCCTTTGGCACATGATTGTGTTGAAGTCATTACCATTACGACGAAACCCAGACAAGACTTGACAGACACCGCATTACCAGATCCAGACCTGACACTTTATGTGGATGGTTCATGTATGAGAACAAGTACAGGAGAGTTAGTTGCCGCATATGCAGTAACGACAGAAACTGAAGTCATAGAAACAAATCGTATTGACACCCTGTCAGCTCAAGCAGCAGAGCTCATTGCTCTGACTCAAGCCTGTACTCGAGTCAAAAACAAGAAAGTTAACATATACACAGATTCACGTTATGCATTCGGAGTTGTACACGACTTCGGTGTACTCTGGCAAGAAAGAGGTTTTTTAACTTCTCACGATGCCAAGATCCAGCACGGTCCCCTCATTCAAGCTCTGTTAGAAGCAATACATTTGCCTACAGCCATAGCCATCATGAAATGTAAAGTACATACGAAAGTCACAGATACCATTTCCCAGGGTAACGACCTGGCAGACCGAACAGCCAAGCATACAGCTCAGACTCATACTCACACAACCGACTTGACAAAGACAATAATCCCGACACCGACACATTGCATGACAGTTAAGGATCCCGCCCTAGATGTAATTGACATACAGACACATGCTACACCAGACGAAATCAAGAAATGGACTGAATTAGGAGGGACCCAGACAGAACAGGGATGGATGACGAAGGGAAAATCCACATGGTTTCTCCCCGACTCTATGGTTCAAGTTATCATTAACACAGTACATAGTCCTGCACATTTAGGAGAAAAAGCCATGTTAGACAGTATTCAAAACCTTTGGTTCAATAAACATTTACGAGCAGCAGCAAAACAGAAAGTGCGTACCTGCATGATCTGTTGTCAGTTCAACCCAGGTAAAGGCAGTCCCGTAGAGCAAGGTGGATTTCATCCTCCCGATCACCCTTTTGAAGTCCTCCAGATGGATTATATCCAGATGGAACGGTGTCGAGGATTTAAGTATGTCCTCGTAGTTGTATGTGCACTTTCCCGTTGGACAGAAGCATATCCAGTCCCAGATTACACTGCTCCGACCACTGCCAAGCAGCTGGTGCGTGAATTCTTCCCGCGGTATGGTTTGCCCCGTATCGTGTACTCAGATAATGGTCAGCCATTCTCGTCCGAGCTCATGAAGCAGGTATCACTCCTGCTAGGTTATCAGTGGAAGTTCCACTGTGTCCGACATCCCGAGGCAGCAGGTCTCGTGGAACGTCACAATCAGACCCTGAAAATACGTCTTGCTAAAATATGTAGGGAGAAAGGCGTTGACTGGATAGTAGCCTTACCAGTTGCACTCTTTTACATGAGAATGATCGCACACTCTAGAACATGGCTATCCCCGTACGAGGTGGTCTTTGGTAGGCCACCGAATATGTGGGGACGCCTCTGCCTCGTAAAATAACAGATGTTGACTGTAACATGCTGACAGATTACCTTGCTTCCTTGATGTCTGCACTACAATCATGTCGTTCACAGGTAGCTGCAGCTTTTCCCGACAACACCGAGGTGAAGCCACACGAGATCGTCCCTGGAGAATACGTCTTTATCAGGAACTTCGACAGGAGAAGTCCGCTGGAGCCCCGCTGGCAGGAGCCGAAGCTTGTTTTACTAACCACAAGGACAGCAATCAAGGTGGAGGGCCGTAAGGGCTGGCTTCACTCGAGTCATGTTAAGAAATGCCATGGACTGCCGCCAAAACTAGACTTCCAGCCCGGCCCCCTTCCAGAGACTGATACTAAACTACCCCTGGTAGAGAAAACTCCTTCTCAAGAATTCCGCATGAAGTTGAGGTCTAGCAAGTCAGACAGTTTAATTGTTTAAGTCCTCCCCTAGGTGAATCGGTTAGACAAGTTTCTGACATGTACCCGTTAGACCCCAATAGAGAGAGAGATAGACAGAAACAGCTCAAGAAACGTGAATATTGTAAATCTCTCCGTAGTCACTGCATAGTGACATTACTGATTATGTTCTTTCTGAGTCTTATGACTATTGCTGCAAGTATATTACTACACATATACTTTCCTATTTTCACACGCGCACTTTCTTCTTCAAATGACACTGTCGAGCACACTTTCAGTGAATTACCCTCGCACGAGTTATCTTACCGACTTGCGCTGCGCAACAATACCTTTATCAGTATGTTACATCATTCCCATCAGACCAGCAATGCTACAAATTGTTGGATATGTGGCCGACTCCTTCCCTATCAGAAATACAAGGGAGTTCTGCCCCTCTTTCCGTATCCATTCACACACAATGGTTCCTGTGGTGCATGGTTTAGTTTAATGAATTCTTTAAATTCTGATTCCGTAGTTTACCAGGGCAACTGGGTATGGGGAAATCTGAACACAGTTATGCATAAAGTATGTTTCCCTGACAAGGAGGGTCTTCCTCAAAGGACAGGGACCGATCTAGAAAACGAAGTGTATGGATTAGGTAATTTTACACTTAACCTCATGATTCTGAATGTCCAGTCCGATACAAAACCAGACTTACCCGTTATGTCAGTATTACCAGTCAAAGGTGAATTATGTGTCAGAAAGAATGGTTCAGTACACCTAGGTCATAGTACATGTACTACCGTGATCGAATTCAGTGATAAAGGCAAATCTACATTCAAGGCTTCCCGTCATTCCTATTTCATTTGTGGTCATACAGCATATATACGCTTACCCCTAGATTGGGATGGTACTTGTTACATCGCATTCCTTCTGCCACCCGTTTTCCTAGCCCCACCTGATTATCATAGGGACTCCCATCTAGTACACAGTAGATTGAAGAGAGATCTCCCGATTGTCGACTATACTGAAACAGCATGGGAGCAATACACAGACTTTAATAAAGGCTTCTTTCCTTATTTAGGTACTGTCTTTAATAGTAAACTGATACGTAAATTAACTAGAACCCTTGAAGCAGTAGTGAATGAAGCTACTTCCGCCCTAGGCAACTTAACAGAGGAACAGTCTGCTATGAGACTTGTCGTTCTTCAAAATCGTCTTGTCCTTGACGTCATCCTAGCCGATAGGGGCGGAGCTTGTAGAGTCATCGGATCGAGCTGCTGTTTTTTCATTCCAGAAAACGCACCATCAGTATATAAAGCCATAACCCGTCTTCACAAGATTGCAAGTCAGATACACCAGAATCCAGGAACCTGGACATGGTCTGGTTGGCTCTGGAGCGTGTTATCAGCCTGGGGATGGAAAGTCCTATCCTTCCTAGGAATAGCCCTTTTCATAGTATTCAGTTGTTGTTTATGTCTGCAGTGTGGGCCAGCGATTTGCGGCTTGTGCGCCACATCATGTATTCCTCATTCAAGTTCACGTACTAAACCCCGTCTGAAAAAAGAAGAGCAAATGATGTTACATGAACAGATTGATAGATTAATGAGGATTGATATATCATGAAGGGTCCGTAGGGGACAAGGAGGGAATGAGGTAATATGAATTTTTATGGTCAATTGTGTCCCCTAACGTAGACCCCAACGGCTCCATGTACGTGCTTCAAGTACATGAATGTTCCCTCCACAACCAGCTATGAAGACGCAAATATATTTGCGTCCAAAGTTAACATGTCCTCTTTCAGATCCACCATGAATGGATCGATTATTCAGTTCCTAAGTATGCCGTGCCACCGTCTTTACATGGAAACAAAACAGGTGATGGACCGAATGTGGATCAATGTCACACACTCACCCCAGTCCAAAGATCTGGGCCCAAATCCATCGTTTTTTTGCACTCCACACCACCCTGGGTTAGACAATGGCGATATGCAATTCAGCCTGACCCTGTGCCCCATGGGAACAGTCCAGTCCGAACTACAAAAGCCATGTCCTTCCCAGAACGGAATCAAGCATCCGAGGACCGGACCGGTTTCGAGGTAACACCTCTCATCAGCCCGGCTAGCTTGACTCCAGTGGTGTGGAGTGCCTGGGACCCACGTCTGGGCATCCCCAGCGCACTTAGGGCGGAATATGCAAACAAAACAGGTGATGGACCGAATGTGGATCAATGTCACACACTCACCCCAGTCCAAAGATCTGGGCCCAAATCCATCGTTTTTTTGCACTCCACACCACCCTGGGTTAGACAATGGTGATATGCAATTCAGCTCTGACCCTGTGCCCCATGGGAACAGTCCAGTCCGAACTACAAAAGCCATGTCCTTCCCAGAACGGAATCAAGCATCCGAGGACCGGACCGGTTTCGAGGTAACACCTCTCATCAGCCCGGCTAGCTTGACTCCAGTGGTGTGGAGTGCCTGGGACCCACGTCTGGGCATCCCCAGCGCACTTAGGGCGGAATATGCAAACAAAACAGGTGATGGACCGAATGTGGATCAATGTCACACACTCACCCCAGTCCAAAGATCTGGGCCCAAATCCATCGTTTCTTTGCACTCCACACCACCCTGGGTTAGACAATGGCGATATGCAATTCAGCTCTGACCCTGTGCCCCATGGGAACAGTCCAGTCCGAACTACAAAAGCCATGTCCTTCCCAGAACGGAATCAAGCATCCGAGGACCGGACCGGTTTCGAGGTAACACCTCTCATCAGCCCGGCTAGCTTGACTCCAGTGGTGTGGAGTGCCTGGGACCCACGTCTGGGCATCCCCAGCGCACTTAGGGCGGAATATGCAAACAAAACAGGTGATGGACCGAATGTGGATCAATGTCACACACTCACCCCAGTCCAAAGATCTGGGCCCAAATCCATCGTTTTTTTGCACTCCACACCACCCTGGGTTAGACAATGGCGATATGCAATTCAGCTCTGACCCTGTGCCCCATGGGAACAGTCCAGTCCGAACTACAAAAGCCATGTCCTTCCCAGAACGGAATCAAGCATCCGAGGACCGGACCGGTTTCGAGGTAACACCTCTCATCAGCCCGGCTAGCTTGACTCCAGTGGTGTGGAGTGCCTGGGACCCACGTCTGGGCATCCCCAGCGCACTTATGGCGGAATATGCAAACAAAACAGGTGATGGACCGAATGTGGATCAATGTCACACACTCACCCCAGTCCAAAGTTCTGGGCCCAAATCCATCGTTTTTTTGCACTCCACACCACCCTGGGTTAGACAATGGCGATATGCAATTCAGCTCTGACCCTGTGCCCCATGGGAACAGTCCAGTCCGAACTACAAAAGCCATGTCCTTCCCAGAACGGAATCAAGCATCAGAGGACCGGACCGGTTTCGAGGTAACACCTCTCATCAGCCCGGCTAGCTTGACTCCAGTGGTGTGGAGTGCCTGGGACCCACGTCTAGGCATCCCCAGCGCACTTAGGGCGGAATATGCAAACAAAACAGGTGATGGACCGAATGTGGATCAATGTCACACACTCACCCCAGTCCAAAGATCTGGGCCCAAATCCATCGTTTTTTTGCACTCCACACCACCCTGGGTTAGACTGTTAGGATTAAGGGCTAGTCTGTCCTCTGTGGCCATACTTCACCATCACATGATCGGCCTCAGGGGGATAAAAGAACCGCCCCTTCTGTCTTTCAGTGCTTGGTATCTTTTAGTTTGGGTTCCAGGTGCTGGGTTGTGGTTTCTACGTATTGAGAAAGATTGGTTCACGGGCTCGTGTTCCTTTACTTTAGGATTCCCCCTGTATTGTTAGTTTCGACCTGGTTATGCCCCTTCCCTTTCCTGATCATTCCGTTTTTATTCCCTTGTAGCTAGTGTAGTTAGGTGAATTTTCGAATCCTTTTTTCCCCTCCCCTCCCCTTCCTTACCTTCCCACTAATCCTTCGTTTACGTGATTAGAGCTGCTGTGTGTAAATTAAGTAATTGAGGATTGCTGGGGCTCCAGTTACCTCGAAATTCAGCTCTTCGGAAGGACAGTGATTGATCTATCCAAAGAACGCCGGCTGGCGTGTTAGCTGCGTGGACTCCAAGCAGCGTCCTCTACTTCCGCGTTGTGTGAGGCTGTCCGCCTCGTTGTGTGCCGCTTGGGCGCTTTCGGTCGCGCTGGGACGATAGAGGAGCTGCAGATCCCGGAAGAGGGAAACGTTTGTTTGCGCTCTCCCCCTTCTTGCCCCAACAAACTAAAAAACACTCGAAAGGACAATAACAGGGGTTTTTTATGCCAAGTGTTATGGCTTTTTCCCCGTAGAAGTCCCGTTTTGGCAGTATCTTCCTCGAGTGTAATCCCCTTACTTTTCTTTCCCGATATTGGAACTGGATGCACGGGCAGCAGTGGAATACTCATCTTCCTGCTGCCAAAGACCTCCCGAGGCTAATCCTGTATAATACACAAGTAAGGAGGGGTCGTATCATTGTATGGTGGAGTGTGGCAATAAGGATAAGGGGTAACCATTAAGTGGGATAGAGAAGTAATTGTGTGTACATTCTTTCATAGGTACAGAGGCGAGGAGGTGGTGTCCGAGTCTCATTGTCCAGTCCAAATCAGGGGTGAAGACTTTTCTGACGTCCCTTTCATTTTGATTTCCTGTCCCCTGCCCTGGGCTCGGGTGTCCTCTCATGTTTGTCTATCTCATGGGGGGCCTTTGAGTCAGGGTAGTGGATTTGGGCATACCTCGTTCCTGCAGTGTCTGGGCCTGTGGAATCCAACATAGACAATGGCGATATGCAATTCAGCTCTGACCCTGTGCCCCATGGGAACAGTCCAGTCCGAACTACAAAAGCCATGTCCTTCCCAGAACGGAATCAAGCATCCGAGGACCGGACCGGTTTCGAGGTAACACCTCTCATCAGCCCGGCTAGCTTGACTCCAGTGGTGTGGAGTGCCTGGGACCCACGTCTGGGCATCCCCAGCGCACTTAGGGCGGAATATGCAAACAAAACAGGTGATGGACCGAATGTGGATCAATGTCACACACTCACCCCAGTCCAAAGATCTGGGCCCAAATCCATCGTTTTTTTGCACTCCACACCACCCTGGGTTAGACAATGGCGATATGCAATTCAGCTCTGACCCTGTGCCCCATGGGAACAGTCCAGTCCGAACTACAAAAGCCATGTCCTTCCCAGAACGGAATCAAGCATCCGAGGACCGGACCGGTTTCGAGGTCTTTGGACTGGGGTGAATGTGTGACATTGATCCACATTCGGTCCATCACCTGTTTTGTTTGCAAATTCCGCCCTAAGTGTGCTGGGGATGCTCAGACGTGGATCCCAGGCACTCCACACCACTGGAGTCAAGCTAGCCGGGCTGATGAGAGGTGTTACCTCAAAACCGGTCCGGTCCTCGGATGCTTGATTCCGTTCTGGGAAGGACATGGCTTTTGTAGTTCGGACTGGACTGTTCCCATGGGGCACAGGGTCAGAGCTGATTTGCATATCGCCATTGTCTAACCCAGGGTGGTGTGGAGTGCAAAAAAACGATGGATTTGGGCCCAGATCTTTGGACTGGGGTGAATGTGTGACATTGATCCACATTCGGTCCATCACCTGTTTTGTTTGCAAATTCCGCCCTAAGTGCGCTGGGGATGCTCAGACGTGGGTCCCAGGCACTCCACACCACTGGAGTCAAGCTAGCCGGGCTGATGAGAGGTGTCACCTCGAAACCGGTCCGGTCCTCGGATGCTTGATTCCGTTCTGGGAAGGACATGGCTTTTGTAGTTCGGACTGGACTGTTCCCATGGGGCACAGGGTCAGAGCTGATTTGCATATCGCCATTGTCTAACCCAGGGTGGTGTGGAGTGCAAAAAAACGATGGATTTGGGCCCAGATCTTTGGACTGGGGTGAATGTGTGACATTGATCCACATACGGTCCATCACCTGTTTTGTTTGCAAATTCCGCCCTAAGTGCGCTGGGGATGCTCAGACGTGGGTCCCAGGCACTCCACACCACTGAAGTCAAGCTAGCCGGGCTGATGAGAGGTGTTACCTCGAAACCGGTCCGGTCCTCGGATGCTTGATTCCGTTCTGGGAAGGACATGGCTTTTGTAGTTCGGACTGGACTGTTCCCATGGGGCACAGGGTCAGAGCTGATTTGCATATCGCCATTGTCTAACCCAGGGTGGTGTGGAGTGCAAAAAAACGATGGATTTGGGCTCAGATCTTTGGACTGGGGTGAATGTGTGACATTGATCCACATTCCGTCCATCACCTGTTTTGTTTGCAAATTCCGCCCTAAGTGCGCTGGGGATGCTCAGACGTGGGTCCCAGGCACTCCACACCACTGGAGTCAAGCTAGCCGGGCTGATGAGAGGTGTTACCTCGAAACCGGTCCGGTCCTCGGATGCTTGATTCCGTTCTAGGAAGGACATGGCTTTTGTAGTTCGGACTGGACTGTTCCCATGGGGCACAGGGTCAGAGCTGATTTGCATATCGCCATTGTGTAACCCAGGGTGGTGTGGAGTGCAAAAAAACGATGGATTTGGGCCCAGATCTTTGGACTGGGGTGAATGTGTGACATTGATCCACATTCGGTCCATCACCTGTTTTGTTTGCACCGTCTTTACATGGTGCACTTTTCACGTTTCCTGGCTCTGGCGAGTTAGGCCCTGATTTCTGCCATCGAGCCCTTTCTGCCTTCTGCCTCCGAAAGCTGCAGCCTGGATCCGCATCCATGACCCTTGCCTTACTCCCTGCGCGGTGAGCGGTGCCTGGCTCGGCCTGCTTGCCTGCCAAGACAGTATTCAGCCTTCAAGTTATCTGCTCCGCTCCTCGAAAATACATTCCTGTCTAGAGATTTAGGTAAACACCTCCCCAGCTGCAGAGCAAAGGGCCCGGCCTTTCTGTCTCCGTGCAAGTAATTCACTGCTCCCGTTACCATGGTAGGCCCATGGCCCCCTTGCTTTTCACATAGACACGTAGTCACATATGCACGCACTAGCAGTCAGTATAGAATAGCCTCTGCCCGAGAGACCTTTCCTTCTAGATAATACAGTTCCTCAAACACAAGATATAAGATATGATTTGGGTTTAGGTTGTTCTGACACGCCAGACTTCTGTCTCCCCGTATAGCGCAAATGTCAAGTCCCCTTCACCCTCCAGTTCCACGTCAATCACACGTCATGTTGCCTGCGCGCGCATCTAGCCTAATATTTCTGCTGACACTGCAGGATTCTTCTATGGATCCACCTACCTGTGACACTTTTATGTGACGTTTCTAGCACACACCTCCGTGTACGCCCTCGTGCACGCCTTCTGTTACGCACATGTGTTCTTATCTCGTTTCCTCTCAGCTGTTACGCCTTCTGTATCCATCACCACTGTATGCATTGACTATATATATTGTACTCTGTTAATAAAGCATTGTCTATCCCTTCCTGAACCCTCGTGGTGATGGAACACGATACCTGGTTCGAACCAATTCCATTTTATGGAATAAAACCCTTATAAACTCAGATGCCACGGACTCTGCCTCTCATTTTCGATTGAGTTATTTTATTGAACTTTACCGCATAGAAATTCAGCAGGTAAATCTTTATTTACCACACAAGAACAGCCCAGGACTATTCTCAGCTAGAGTAACAGAGTTACTACAAATATATGATGATGAGGCATTATCTTACGTAGATGATATCTATATCACAGACGACGACTTGGATACTCACTTGAAAAGAGTGAACACCATTATACTTGGGTTTGCAGCAGAGGGTTACAAATTCAACTTTAAAAAGTCCTGAATTGACCATCTGACAGTATTATTTTTAGGATACGAATTATCAAGTGAAGGAAAAAGCCTACCGGACAACTTCTTAGAGAAGTGCGCTGTACTCCAAGCTCCAAAAACGCTGTAGAATTTACAATCCATATTAGGTTTTCTGAATTTCGGAAGAACTTACATTCTAAATTACGCAGAGAGGGTTAAACCTCTCTACGAACTAATTAAACCTGATTTTAAACAAATCAATTGGACTCAAAAACACACAGAAATTTTGAGATCACTGCAAACCGACATGTTAGCAAAAACTAAATTAGATACACGTGACAACACACGCAGTCTTGTAATCCGAGTCATCCCAGGAAGATGCGGATTCACGTACCTGACCTCTAATGAGGGAGAAAAGGTACCAATTTCAATTAAATCTCACTTGTACACACAAGCAGAAAAAACATTCAGTTACACAGAAAGAACTGTGAAAGCAGTGCAAATCGCATTAGCAAATGAACGAGAACTAGCACACGGCAAACGAATTAATATCCTTACAGCGGAATCCGCCTTCAAGGCGCTATTCAGCGCAGTAAACCTGCCTACAGTGTCACTAGATCCGAAATGGATACAGTATGTAGATTCTCTAGGAGCGGAAGATGTGAAATACTATTTCGCCCCGCAATTCGAAGAACTGAATGATTTAGAATATGAAGAAGAATATCCTCTGCCAATCGAGCTTCTGCCTCTCCCACAGTACGCCTGTATAATCTATACAGATAGTTTTGTAAAGCATTTCAACGTAGAGAGCAAATCCTACGATGCAGCATGTGCGATTGTTAAAGGTCGTTGGCTGTGCGGTAAATTCAGACCGAAAGTAACAAAAACTGAATCAGTAAGAAACTGTTCGGTTCAGAGAACTGAAATCAGATCTTTAAAGATGGCGCTTGAAAATGCAGAACGTGAATTCCCGACACTTATCGTGTGTGATTCTCATTTATGCGTCAACTCTTACAATAACAAACTGCAGAGCTGGATTGAAAACGATTACAAAGATGACACAGGTGCCACAATAAAGCATAAATTGCTCTGGAAACAGGTAGCTCTTTTACACAAAGAACTACAAAAGACTCACGTGGTACACGCACAGAGTCTTCAACGTGATGGCGTTCACGTTGCAGGGAATTCATTGGCTAATACAGCCATAGTGGAAGCAACTAAACCGACTTCCGTAGCCACAAAAAAGCGTACAGAAAAATACATAGACGGGGAAACCATGCTGGCAGTAAAAACGACCGTAAAAGGCGACTGTGCAGCACTACCCGTGAACTATCCACTCAATTATGCATACATAATCGATGCAAACTCCGTTCCTTTTGCTCGAATCCCTGGAGTGGGGGATAGGGTAATTCCAAACACGAACAGGAAAATATTTTTAATAGCAGACGCACACATGGGTTTGGGTCCTAGGCACAGAAAGATCAAGGAATCCCTGACTGAATTACAATCAGTATACTGGTGGCCGGGAATGAGTGTACAACACCAAATATATGCAAACAACTGTGAAAACTGCAACAGGGATCGCAGTAGTGAACCATGCTACCGGCTACCAATCAGAAACAGCGTAACGCTGTCTACACCCCATCCTGCGTCCTATTAATCAGTTAAGGCTAAACACACTTAAAAAATGTGGCCTCCAGCGCTCGGCTGACGCTAGAACGGTTATAAAAGATCTGCAAGTCTTTATCGGCACATACGCAATTACCACGTTCCATTCTGACCAGGGTCCTGCTTTCAGCTCTCGAGCTTATAAGGAGGCCATGGCCAGCATGGGAATTGGGTTGCGGTATTCTTGTCCGTCGCACCCCGAAGGGAATAGTGTGGTACAAAGAAAAAACCGGGACATAAAGCGATCTATAACAGCGAAGGTATTAGGTTCAGGCACTGGGTGGGTCAAACATTTAATAAGTGTCCAGACTAGTCTTAATAACTTGCCAAGAAATTCTCTAAAAGGTTTCAGCCCATACGAACTATTGTTCGGAATTAGAATGAACATTCAGGACCTCGATAGTCAGATGTCAGTGGTACAAGAAAAAACAACGCACTTTGATGTAAAGGAACGTTTGGCTGTTTTACAGGAACTGAATGAAACAAGAAAATCCTTAAGCAACATAAAGTTAAAGCAACAGCCATCTACCACTGACGAGGCACCACAAGCAACAGCCCCAGCAAGGCCTGTCTGGATTCCAAAGATTGGGGATCTAGTCAGAGAAAAGATCGCGGTGAAGAAGGAATTTGGGCCTTCTTACAGAAAAGCAGTACCTGTCTTGGCAGTCACCGGAACAAGATCAGTAGTACTACCGCCCCTTGCTGGTAAAAAGGAGAACAGAGTTGTGTCCATCGACCTGGTAAAACCACAAGCATGTGGCCTATAATCAACAGTAGGCCCAGTGGACTCCCAAGAAACAACAGAATACCCAAACTTGCAACAATCCAAGAGGTTCAAACTGAAAGACTAATCACATTCGATCAGCCTGCAGTGCACAGAGAAGGACTATGCAATAATGCCATGGAACTCGTGCCTCTTGAGACACAGATTGAAACAGTTCGTCAAGAAACACCAGTCTACAATAATGTGGCATCTGAAAGTGCTACAGAGAGACAGATTGAAAGAACAATCCCATCAATTGACAGAACTGCCTCTGGTTATTTCATCAACTTCAACAACTTCTCTGAAGATCAAAACGACCCCGAAGTGATGCCAGAAACAAAAATGACTTTTAAAGAAAAAGCAACGGAACTCTTTAATCAACTGAAGAAAATCTACCTTGTTTCCCCTTGGTTAGAATTCTGGTTCGGTCTAGGTGTATTTTTCCTCCTGCTTTGGCTCATCATGGTACTTTGTTTGGGAAAATTCATTGAGGGAAAATATAGTAAAATGGACACAGCAAGTCAGAACATCAACTTAGTCCTCAAACCACACAGATCATCCCACGTGAAGAAAAGAGAACTGTCAACAGTAAATGTCACAGCCATTCCCATACCTGATGGGGTAGTATGGGAGAAAACTGACTATAAGATCTATGGTCCGGTCGAGATCCTGAAGTATCCTCATCAACTGAAGGTTTCCTTAAGTGACTTTGTAAATCCTAGTACATTCACTGATGATTGGGACTTTAACAGTATTAATGACATGATGTCTGATTTAGTAATGTCAGCTAGATTCACAGATCATGATTATTTACAAGGTTCATCTAGTTATGAGCAATTATTCTGCTATACACATTATGGTGATCACTATTTGCATAAATCTGCACAGCCTAGAAATGTTTTTAAGTATAATCAATGGGAACATTGTTCTACACCACCTAGAAGCAGTTCTAAAACATTCTTTGAGAAATTCAAGTACTTCTCAGGGTTTAACACCAGTGATGCAAAAACGTTTTATTACAAACTGTTAGATAAAACAGGAATGAAAACAATGCTGACAAATTCTAAATTGATATATTCAGAAGCATTTTATGAAAAAATGATGACATTTGGTTTTGATTATTGGAAAAATAATATTGAAACAAAAACAATTTGGGGTACAAAAGATTGGCAGGTACAAGGCCTTGAAGCACTATTCAGAACCTGCATGATACCAGAACAAATGATGTTTTTAAATGACACAATACACCAAACATCCTGTCTTGGCCTAGCTAAGATCAAAGACCTAAACAAACCGTCTATACCAAAGCCAATACCTGAAAATACAACTGCAGATATTGAGTTAGACGTATCACAAATTTTACATTTTAACAGAACACATCCTGATTGGAAAAAGTGGTTAATCTGGCCTACTGACACAAACAACTGTCAAGATAGATTCCTGAACAAAACACAGGGGTTAAAAATGACCAGACTAGACCCTAGATACTCCCAGAGACAACATCCAGGGATAATACCAACATACAGTGTAGGGAAACTCTGCCTTGAATGGCTAACATCATCCACACTGGCTGAAATTAAGCAACACTTGTCTTTACTAAAAGATGGTGCTGATTTGCGCGATTTCATTTTTGGACCACGCAAACAGCGTCAAAAGCGTTTCATAGCGACCAGTATCTATGCTGCGTACAACGAGGCTTGGAAAGTCACACAAATTGAAACAGCTGAAAAAATACGAGAAATTGATCGTATTAATTTGGAAAAATCACTTTCTGTAGTGGACAATGGGTTAATGACTCTGTCCTCCAGAATATATTCGTTGGACAATATTGTATCTTCTGCCTTTGACATAATAGACAGAGACTTGCTAATGTTACAACATGGCCAATCTCAATTACGTTCTATTGTACAATTAGGCTGGACGCTGCAAAATCTTCGTTCAGGCTATGTGCCTTGGCGTTTAATCAACACGACGTCATTATTTTCCATTTTTAACCTTACTGATAAACAGATCAGTTTGGCACAGAAAGGAGCAGACTATACAATCCTGAGCATCGAAAAACTTGAGAGATTACCATTGACAATGTCAGAGAGTCCTGTCATTGAATGGATAATACACGGAATTATCACAATTCCGATAACAACTTTCCGATTTAAAAAGTGCCTTGAGTACATACCTACTGGCCAGTATGAACGATTGGGTAAAGGATATGTAAAATCAGAATGGAAATTACCATACACACATTCTTGCTACAGTGACAGCGACAAAAATGTATTTCTTAGTGGTGAAAACTGTAAACGGTCACTAAGCGGTATACTTTTGTGCCAGGGTATTAATTTACACGGAGCTTGTGATGGAAATTCTAACAACCTTTTATGCCACCAGATTGTCACACCTGCAACTCAGATAGAGCCCTTCTTTATGCAACTTGCAAACAGGAGTTACATTCTTAGAACGGATCACAGATGTTGTGGCCTTGTGCCAGGGAAAAGTTATCTAGTAAGCGTAACATCCATGGTCAAATGTTGTATGCAGGCATTGTTTCCGAGCGGGCTTGCAGACACAGAGACTCCCATCTGGCCTCGTCTGAATCTCTATTCTATACGAATTGATACTTTAAGCAAAATGAAGTCTGTGCTTTTACAGACAACAGTGCCTATAACGTCATCAAAAGAGACGTATGATCTTCTAGTTGCAAGGACAGCTACTGAAGTTCATGAACTTTTATCAACAAATTGCCCCGTGCATTTCGTAGAAATGCTTAGCCAACTCCTTAACATGTCTAGTGCCACAGGCATCCCAGGCATATTTAAGACGATTTTTACGGGACTGCTAACACCTTTTCAAGCAATTTTGGGAATCGTTCCTAATTTTGTCCACTCTGTTTTTGGCGGCATACCCCTATTTTTGGGACTTGTAGCAGGCATTTTATTTTTGACCGTCCTGCTTCGTTATGGCAAGCCGAAACTCAGACATAGCTCCCATGGGAATGGAAGAGACAATCCTAGCAATGCGCTACCGGGACAGGATAACTAACGTCCTTGGATTGGCCAGGCTGAGAGATCTAAACATGACCTGGTTCCTTTCATTCAGACCTATATGGCAACATTGCATCTTACCTGTGCTACGATGTATGCTTTGCGGTGATGAATGCGTGTTGGACATCTGTCTTGCACTTCCATCAGCAGTACCAATGGATGTCGATACTTTGCTCAGTCCAATAACGGCTCACGCATTGTGTTGTCCCCAGCGGCTACCAATCCTGATGACCGCATTCGTGGAGACTCCTGTGCTACAACCAAGTGGTAACAGTGGAGCAAGTGACAAAAGCAACATCATCCAGGTACAACGATCTGAGAGCATTGCTGACCCAGACTATGATGACAGCAATCATTCTCACACCTGCCAAGTTACAGCACTATCGAATTTGGTTGAACTGTCACCTGATTTTGTAGACCAATTCTTTGAGAGCCTGTCTGATATGATGTTATCACCCAAACAGAAACAATAACTTTAGAAAAGCATTCCGACACACGGCGTTCCCATGAACTCTGAATTCGGCCTTCAGTTTTGAACAACAAAAACTGCTAAAAGCGTTGGAACTCTATTTCCCCGTTCAAGCAATAATTCTTTTGAATTGAACATTTTTTAATATTGACCCTTTTTTGGCACGAACAATTCTTTGCTTAAGGTAAAAACTATTCTTAGAGAACAGAAGCTCAAACTTCTATTTCTAAACACATCTAGAGACATAATAACTTACATCAGCCTCTAGCCCATTTATTGCAATGCATTTATATGTGATGATTTATCTCGCCCTTCTTCTGTTTCAGAGATATTTCATGTGTAATTCTTTTTGCATAATCGTTCATTGATTTCATATGCTATAATTTTTGAATGATTTCTATGCTTCAAAAACGTACAGTACCTATAATTTTCACGTATTACAATATACGCCTATTTCAAATGCATATATGTATTTTGGGGTGGGCAATGTTACACATGCATCTTATTGCTCTAGTTTTAGTAATTTGATGGACAAGAACCCGTGGAGTGGGTGTTGTGTGCTTATCTAGGATCCTGATCGATACTGTGACCTTATGCCCCTATTCGGCTATAAATCCATTTATTCCCTATATTGGCATAACCGTTCAAGTACAATATTCAGAAAGTCATCTCTGGCCTCACACGAACAGAGCCACATTCCAGAATAGTTCTCTGCCACTTCCTTTGCAACCAATTAGTGCAATGACAGAGCAGAAGTCACTATCTGATATTCCTAGATTAACACTCCGAGTTCTTCAACAAGATAAAAACTCAGCAAACCTGGAAATCCCCACTTGCTGTGTTTTGATTAGTAATGGAACTCTAATGAGCAACTGATAGCTATCACTTCCTAGTGACATCTTTAATTGACGTCTTATGTCCACCAAACTTACGTCAAACAAGGCACCTTTCAGGTATAAATACTACCAACGTTGCCTTAAGCAATTGCTGGTGTCCCATTGCTGTTGTATGCTGTATGCAGTACGCTGATGCTGCTGCTGTCCCGTTGCTGTTGGTGAAGCTACTGATACAATTATCGCTGCTAAAGCGCGAACGATGGTGTGGTGAGCTTAGGAGCTGAACAGCCGTCCTCTGCGAAGAGCCCAGCAGATGCCAGCTGCCCGCGGACGCTGTCCCCCCTCCTCCTCCTCGACGCGCTGAAGAGAGACGCTGCCTTTCTCCTGCCGAGAAATCCAGCTCCAGCGTTTCTGGTCTACCCTTGCGGGTGACTGGGATACCGAGACCCCCTGAAGGAGATACCAGACCTCCATCATTCTATTCAGAGGTATGGTGTTGACTAAACCCTTAGTGAGAATTCTTGAAGCAAACCTTGGCAAAACCAACTTAACTTAAAGCTACTTACTTACTCCCCTTCCACGTGTTAGGCTTAGGTCAGGTACACTGGGGTAGGCATAGTTAGAAGCACCAGTTGAGTATTTTAGCCTAATGTATATATGAATGTATATATGTTTTATTACTTTTAAACCATTGTATGGCTAAGAAACCATATCAATGCTTTTACAGTATTATCTCGCAATACTTATCTTACTGTACGTACTTTTTATAATAACAAGTCTTGCAATTGTGGCAATTCATTTCTCTTGTACGAGAAGAAAGACTGTTCAATAAATGTTAACCCTTTATTGACAAACGCCCGTCTCTCTAGTCTCTACATATTGTGAAAGTAATCTGCACTAATCTGACCGAGTAAAATAACTGTCTATTGTTTCACACGACCCTAGAGGTTGACTCTTGATCTGAGGAGCAAAGTTGTCATGTTGCACGGTTGTTGGAAAACTGAATCCCTTCTTGTCTGTGCCAGGGAAGCTGATCACTTCCTATGCAGAGAAGAAAGTTTCCAGTGACCTCTGAGCTAGTTGGTAACACACCCAATTAAGTTTAGCATAGTCAGTGGAGGCCTGGAAGAACCGCACTTCTACGTCGATACTACTGTTTATGTTATTCCAATGCGCAGGGCCTAGTGGGAAACTAGGAACTACACTACAAACGTACTGAAGTTCGGCAATCCACATCCTCCACTTCATCTGGCATTAGCAGCAGGACCACCACCACCAGTATCGCCGCCTCCTCCGGCCCCCAAAGACATTTCAAGTCTGCAGTTTGGGACTTCTTTAGTGTTTGCCCAAAAAAGGAAAACTTTGCCATTTGTAGCATTTGTAAGTTGGCAGTTAGTCGTGGTAAGTTTGGTTCCAACTATGGTACCGGAGGCCAGAGAGGTCATCTTGAAAGAAAGCACGCTGTCAAATGGTTTGCGCACCTACAGGCGATCAAGGAAGCCCGAATTGCACGTAATGCTGTTTCATCTGATAATGACGAGGAGGAAGACGTGTCAAACACTTCACTTACACCCAGTACCCCTGTCAGCAGCACACCCCATGTGAGCCACACTAAGAGTGTGGGAGAGAGTGAGACACCAATGCGAAAAAGTTCATCAGCGAGCGTAACTGGGTCGAAGATATCATCATCATCATTATCCCGTAAATGCTTGGTCCAGGGCAACATTAAAAAGATGTTGTTTACAGAAGCGCAATATGAACGCAACCACCCACTGACGCGTCTGTATAACACTAAGCTGGCTAAAATGCTAGCTCTGGACCTTCTCCGTTTTTCTTTTGTAGAAGGGGTTGGTTTTTCTAGAATTAGTGGCAGCGCTCTGCCCTAAATGGAAGGTTCCTAGCCGGTTCTATTTTGCCAGAGTTGCGGTTCCAGCACTACATGAAGATGTTCTGGAGGTGATTGGGGCAGCTTTGCAGAAGAGTGCTGTTCACACTATACATCTGACAACAGACATGTGGACCAGTGGCGCAGGTGCTGATTACATGTGCATCACTGCACACTGGGTCTCTTTTTCAGGGGTTAAAGCAAAGCTAAACGCAGGTGTTGACCCGGACCAAGTTTTTAAAGCTGCTCGGAAACATGCAACACTAGCCATGTTTGGTTTGGAGAAACGTCACACAGCAGAAAACATTTTGGATGAGTTTAACACAAAGTTCCTTGACTGGCTGTCCCCAAAAAAACGCCAGATTGGTTATGTTTCCACGGATAATGGCGCTAATGTAGTTAAGGCCATGGAGCTGGGTGACTATTTCAGAGTGCTGTGTTTGGCGCACTGTGTAAACCTGGTTGTCAAAAAATTCTTGAGTGATAAAGACAGTGCAGCGTACGGGGTAGTGGACACCTGCCGAAAAATGTGCAACCATTTCAGCCATTCTTTTAAGGCCCGGAAGCATCTGAGGAGCCTGCTACATGAACGTCGAATGCCAGTGAAAGCACTCATCCAGGAGGTGGCAACACGTTGGAACTCAACCTTCTACATGCTTGAGCGTCTGTATGAGCAGTATACGGTACTCGATCACTATTTCTTAACACAGGGTACAGCTCAGAAGGACCTGAAGATGGGTGCGGCACAATGGGACATAGTTAAAAGCCTGACACGCATGCTTCGTCCTTTTGAGGTCTTCACACGTGCAGTCAGCAAGGAGGACTGTAATTTGGGAAAAGCTATCCCATTGTTGTACATGCTGGAGCGCCAACTGAAGGAGGTGTGTTCTGTGTTTCAAAAAGATTAAAAAAACAAAGACCCTTTTGTTTTGGCGGAGAAATTATTAGAGCGCCTACAAGGTGATGAACGTCTTAAAATGATCCACTCAAACCAGCATTACATTTGTGCTACTATTCTGGATCCACGCTACAAAAAGGCGCTGGCAGGCCGAGCATTCTTTCCTTTTGCTGATGAAGATGTTACAAAGTACAAACGTTGGCTAGCCTTCTCAGCCAAGAGGTTTGAAAGAGAACAGCAGAAAATTGAAGGAAAAGGCAGTACATCAGCATCAGCAGGCCATCCCCAGTCAAAACAATCCACTTCTGCGGCTGTGGCACAAGTGACCTCTCAGCCGTTAAAGACACCGGCAACCGGATCATCTGCACTAGACACAACAGTAACATTGGAGGCTGAAGAGGATTGGCTAGCTCGGCTTGGGTTTGGTTCTCAAAAGGTCACAGCAACAGCTAAGCAAAGTGGAGGAACCTTGGAGGAGGACCTTGAGTCGATGGTGAAGGACTATCTGAATGACTCAACAGAGGTCTATGTTAATGCTGACCCATTGGCGTATTGGCATGGGAAAAAAGAATTGTGTCAAAACACAAAAAGAACAACATTCTGTCCCCTTAGCTGCACAACCTATTATAATGAATTTAATGCATCAAATTCGTAATCAGTTTATCATTAGTCCAATATTAATCATCTTCATCATCTTCATCTTTTTACTCCGTTTTATTCTTCAATCCATTCTATCCATTTCCATAAGAATTCCACTCTTCAAAAAACACAGGAGTCATCCTTTCCTCATGCCACGTTTTAATGTGAAATACCCAATGCATTTCGGGAATAATCCCTTCTTCGGGGGTTTCTACAGTATAAAAGAATTGAACATTTTTTAATATTGACCCTTTTTTGGCACGAACAATTCTTTGCTTAAGGTAAAAACTATTCTTAGAGAACAGAAGCTCAAACTTCTATTTCTAAACACATCTAGAGACATAATAACTTACAAATGTCACCAACATTGATGGACGAAGCGTCAGCTGGAATGGAGGAGTGCCGCTAATAAGAGGAATTGTTTGCTGCATGCAACTTACTTACCAAATTCAACAGGACAACTACAACAATACAGATACAGTATCCATTCTTTTCTTCTATGAGTGTGTGTGACTGCATTTCTAGGATCTCTCTCTGCTTCTAAATTGATCCCTACAGCCATTCTATAGGTTTTACTTTGGCTATTTTTTAAACCTAATTTAATGTAGCCCTGTACTGTCGCATTCTGTCATTCACGGTTGTCGAAAGTACTACTTACTTTTCAGTAACAATGCATTCAGTAGTGCATGCACTTCCTTTATGTCACGTAAAAGATTTATGGTTAGCTTTGTACCCAAAAATTTCTTTATGTTCAATTATTGTTTGTCCATGCTGTGCTTTTTTTTTTTTCTCAACAAAACCTACCCAAAAAGAAACCCCCATTCCCATCCATTTTACAAACCCTAACCCTCTTCCCCGGGCTGTGTGGTTTTGCTTGATGTGTGACTAAATGACATCAATAATTCCACACACTTGCTGGGGAGGATAAGGTCATAGCAACAGGCTGGTGAAGGAATCCGAGGATATATTCTAGACTTACTCAGCTTCAGTACTATTTCTTGTAGTAGTAGCCAATGTCAAAGAAATCCTACACAAGTACAAGTTATACTATCAATACTTTACCATTTGTTAGGCTACATTGTGGCACTGTTGTAGTCTAGTGTACTGTCACCTGCTATATTCTCTATCGTACAGTTGTAATGCTACAGTAAGGACAAACCAGGTTTCATTTTCTTTTTTTCCATAGCCATGCAACTGCCACTGTGTCACACCACTAGTACCACCGCAATGAGGAGGAAATTTCATCTGCCCTGGATTGCAACCTTAATCGCCATTTCCCGTGGAGCCAGCCCTGGGCCTAGCCCTACTTTCAAACAGATATTACAGGTAAGATAAGCGTTTGGTTGGAGCCGAGGTAGTATAATGGAGTATTAGGCGAGACGAGAGATTGACGGTAGTTCTACTGAAGTCCTAGGACTATTCAGGAAAACAAACTTACTGTTAAACCCCCACCCACCAGACTCAAAAGCAGTAAAAAACAGGTATGGTCAGATAAAGTTTCAAAAAGTATATTTTTATAGCCCTAACAAAATAATCTCCCGCAAGACCCTCCCTAACCCCAACGATTGTCCTTCAAAAGTCCCCAAAAAACCCAACTCCCAATTCCCACCCCCCAAAAGTATCTAAAAAAGGGGCAAGGGACACTACGGCAGGGTGCTGTTGACTTTAGCAGCCAGGGCATCATGCTCCTTGCAGAGGGTGGCATGTTCGAAGCGGAGGCCCTCCACCAAGTTCTTATAGCTTAGGACCTCCTGCTCCAGGTAGGACAGTCTGAGGGATAAGCGGCGCCGGCGTGCCTTGCAAATCCTGTGGGGGGCAGCTGCTGTCTTTGCTGCTCGGCGGTGGTGTTTGGCTTTGGTAGCCCGGCTCCGTACCGCTGGAGCACTGCGCTGGCTGGCAGCCCGCACGGAGGAGGATGCAGCTGTCCCTGTGGATGTTGTTGTAGTACCAGACTGCGTCTCCTCCTCCTCCAGGGCCACCAGCCGCCGATATTCAGCGACAGTGGCATCCAGCCTCCGTTGCTGGGCCATTCGAGCCAGCTCCCTCCTCCTTGATGGTCTCTTGGATTTGGAAGGAGCAACTATATGAAGAAAGAAAGACATAGTCTGTAACCAATGCTCCTTAAGATTAACACAAAATGATTGATTGAGCAGAAAGTTGTGTCACAGTACAAGTAGCAATTTGAAAGCACAGTACATAACTATTGAGGACAGTATCTATGTAACCTCCGACTTCTTCATCCTTGCTCTAACATTAGTGGGAGTTTAAGGAACAAATTCTACGAGCACTATGGACTTCCATTACAGTCGACTATGACAGTACACCAGTCTTATTCTTATTCTTCTCTCTTGTTTAGGAAAATTGGTACGTTATCTTATGCAAGCCGGCATAATGCCAGCGCAGTGAACTTGCACCCGAGAAAAACAGACGCACACCATGATGAGTGAGACAGACTTGCGTTACTGTACTGGTCCAGTACATGCAGGTGGTGAAGCTCTTACTTTTCTATTACGGGTGGCACTGAGAATACTCTGTTAAAAGGGCTACTGCTTAATTAATTTAGCTTTCACCCTACAGTGCAAATGAGTATTAGAAAAGGAAAATGAAGAAGCTAAATAATCTGATTATCTATCACTTCACATGGGATGACTTTAGGTGCTTTGCTTATTATTGAGTGAACAGTGATACCCCCACACATGAATGACGTACTACTACTAAACTAAAGTTATTAAGAGAGGTAGGGAGTGTCCACCGTAATAACCGGATATATGCTGTGCTTGCAGTTGCAATACAAACTACTGCTACTATTCATGGTAGTATTTGGACACAATTACAACTTCTTTTCCTTGCCTTTCCTACCCTGGAACGGACGTGCGGGTGCGGTGTTACATGCTCTTCAAAGTAACACTTAGTTCATCCAGTGACCGTCTATTCTCTCTAGATACACATATGCTATCTAAGAGTCAGATAGTACCATGAATGATCCAGGCATCCATCCATTCAAAGTATATGCACACATACAGTTTCTGTTTCACCCACCCAGGCTGTTCTCCTTCCACCCATCCTTGCTTCATCATTCACCCAGCCATGCACCATACCATATTCTTTCCTTCCCAGCCACCTCGGGGACCAAGCAAACACATATCATTCTTCTTTGCCAGTCATCATTACATTTCTCGTCCTTCCACACTTACTTACACCTTTCTTTCGCTTTTCGTTCATCCCATCCATCAAGTTCATCTCAGATCTGATTGGGATTCTTCTCGCCAAAAACTTCACAGCTAAGTCGAAGTACATTTAGAGGAGGCTACTACCTGGTTTATTTATAATACACCCGTGCAGAAAGCACACTCTGCAGTCTTCAATCTCAATAAGTAAGGAATATATAGCTTACCTCTGCCCGCCACCACCGTGTCATCCCCCACAGAATTGTCCGGCACTTCCACCGCCTCCTCCCCAGAGATGTCCTCCTCGTCCAATGCCACCACCACCTTCGCGCTGGCCCGCCTCCAGATGTTCCACCTACAAATGACATATAATAATGTTAGAATACACCACTCACTACTATATAATATTTGGTCTAGGAGGAAGAAAGAAATGTGAAAAAAACAGTATACAATTTAATAATTTGTGACTGTCTACTCTAAAGTAAAAATGTCCCTTTTTCCAGGGAAGGCTGTTGTCTTGCTGCACTTTTTGGCACAACTGATGAATGCTTGCTTTTTATTTTTAACACGCACCACTTTTTCTCCTAACAGACAGAAGCTTGACTTCTAAGAACACGAGCAGGATCAAGTTCAAACCAGGTGAGAGCTCGGCTCGACCACAAGAAATGTGTCCAATTAATCGTCAGCACTAAGCACTTTTCCATTTTCAGTTAAACGTTTACTTTTATGACAAACTTGATTTTAATAAATGTGTTTACTTTTAATAAAGCTTTTAAACTTAAATAGACTCTGTGGTTTTTGGTCCTCCAGACTAGAGTGGATGAGCTAAAGGTTTTGCAATTTTTGCAAGCATGAGTCCGTGCCTCTGACATCATTGGGGATCAATCATCGGTGACCTTGGGAGCTAAATGACTCTGCCACACTATCTAGTCAGTAAGGAGATTGGGGGTTCAACTACAAAGTCTGTTATCACTGAGGTATGTGGAAAGTCTAACAGCACCTATTATAATTGATAAGCTAAGCAATGCATTATTTAGTGTCCATAGTTCTGTTTGTGAAGATTTGTCCCTGCAACAGTAGTAGAATGGATTGTCCTCCTATCCAAACCAAAAGTAAAGTAGTATCTTATTCTTTCTTGGTGGTCATTCACCTTTTTATTGTAGGCAATTGTCAAAGCATAAACATTTAGAAGACTTGAAAAGACATTATGGACAATCCCAGAGGACTGCACTCAGTGCATAGAGCTATTGCTGACTAGAATGGGAATCCAATGGAATTGCCAAATGTGCAATCTTAGTTAGCTACACAGACAGACTAATAAGAATAATCTAGTAATACCACACGGAGTCATAGTCGAGGCAGGATAAGAATTTAGATCCAGTCTACAAGAAGATCAAAGACGATTTAGAAAAAATCGAATGAGGAACGCTGGGAAAAAATAAGTACTCTATATTAAAATTAAAACTTACTGGGGCCAGCAAAGGAGCCCTCGCCTGCCCGATCCTGGCCTGCATCCTGAACAGCACCCTCCTCCTCCTCCTGTGTCCTCCTCTTGCCCCTGGGGGAAGCTGATGTACAACATGAAAGAAAGAAAAACAGAAAACATGGAAGATATTTGTCAACCAAATCAAACATTTCAAAATAACTAACAAAATATTTTGGCGAAATAGCAAATAGACAACTATTCCACAGGATATATTATTGACCAATCTCATGTGGTCTACTACGTTATTAGTATTGCTTGATTTGCGGACCGTCGAATTGGAAACTTCTTATGTAACTCACTAAACAAAGTACTAAAAAGGTTTGCCTAGGATTGGCAGGCAGCAGTCCGCAGCACGCGAAGTGACAGCCAAAGTCCATCGTGATTGCAGATCAGCGACAACACTAAAGTTTCCTACTACATTAACCAGTCATTAAAATACTCAAACTATCAATCCACCACCACTATTTCTTCTTATCGCCATGTGTACAAAGGAAGGACTGGACTTGAGTCTGTAGGGGCTGATTTAGAAGCCCCTTGCAGCTCTTTTGCTCCATTGTTGCGTGACTTTTGTGACGCAGCGGCAGCACAAAAGAGGCGCAATGGTGCGGCGTATATTAACAACGTGACACATATGGGAGATGCATCACGTTGTAAAGCCCTGCGCCATCAGGGGGCGTTCCGGCGCAAGGGAGGGCGTTCCTGCGCAGGAACGCATCCTAAAAGTGGCTGAGGGAAATCTACAAGATTTCAATCACTCACTTTAACGACAATGATGCGTGACTCAAACCCTGCGCCTGCTTGAAGCAGACGGACGGCTTGACGCAGCATTGGGGAGATAGGGCACCCCAGAGCATTGATGGAGCTGTGCCATCGTTGCGACGCAACTCCAGCAATGCGCTGCCTTTACGGCACAGATGCGTACCGCTTTGGTGATGTTTTGGGCCCATGGTGCGCCGCATTGTAAATACGGCGCACCATGGGGGATGGTGGCGTGGCGCACAATTACTGGCGCATCCCTGCTACTTTGCAGGGATGCGCCGGTAATTAAAAATCTGAACCTTAGTGTGTAGCATTACGCAGTTCTTTAAACTACACTCATACATAATTTCACAGGCCAATGAAATGAGCACAAAATCGAAAACAAATAAGCATAGTAGCAACACTACTGAGAAGGAGAGCAGTGCACCTGAAATGCACAGAAGATTTTGAAATATAATTTACCTACAATGTAATGAGCAGCATTATTGCTCTTGGTAAAAAACAAAAATGTGCAATATAATAACACAGCAGCAGAAAACAGAGCAGTAAAGAAATAGCTACTACTACTCACCTAGCCCGGGGATCTCAAGGCCAAGCAGGTCGAGCAGATCTCGTTCACGGGTCAGGACATCTGTCCAGCGGTGGGTGGCCTGGTTGTAGGTGCGCCAGACCCGAGAGTGGTGGTACATGGCCCGGCATACCTTATCCCACTGCTTCCGGCGCTCCCGGATCCCGTACCCGACACCGATCTTGCCGCCTGCCATGATGGTCCTGGGGAGGCGACGCTGAACATAAAAAATGAGTGCGCCCACCTCCTCCGGGCTAAAGATCTCCCTGGTATGACCTGCTCCCCCCTCAAACGCCCGCACGGGGTGCGGGCACGGGGTGCGGGACCCTTCCCCTTCTCGGGATGCTTCCCGGCTCCCTTCACCATGGTCTGGACGGAAAGGAATAAAGAAAATAGAAGAGGGAAGAGAAGAAAAGAAAAGAGTTTAAAAAAGTAGTTTAAAATTAACCAAAAGTAGCAGTAAACACAAAAATATAGGGCTAGAAAAATAGAGGGATAGATAATAAGTAAAATAGATTAAAAAAAACTTCAAACAAGCAAAGGATGGCAGAGATTTAGAGAGGATGCAAAGAGCATGCCCAGAACCATAGCAATGAATGAGAAACAAGATGGCCGTGCCCGTTCACGACCGCGCGGGTAAGTTTGCGCCAGATTTTCCTCGCGAAATTGTACTGTCGAGCCGCACACTTTGCGAGATTACACTTCGCGCCCGGAAACGGAAATATGTCATGCAAACAAGATGGCCGCGCCCTTGAACGACTGCGAGGGTAACTTCGCGCCTTGCGCTACAAGCGGCTCGCGAAAACGCACAAAACCTTGTGAACTAACACACCGCAAAAAAACAAATCGCATATTCGCACGAATTCGCAGCTTCCGAATCCGATCTCGCTCATGTTCGCGCCCCGCGAATCCCGCGAAATTGCAGAAAAACGAGTTTTGCAAAACTGAAAGCACTCGGCAGGTGCAAGAGTTCAAACTCATCATTAGTAACCATTCCCTGTAGTGCTTCCTGACTGGGGCCCCTCCAGAGTTCAGTTGCTAGTTGCAACAATTGTATGACCCTGCTCTGACCCTCACAGCAGGCTCATAGAATAGCTACAAGTAGGCCACAAAGGTCCTGGAAACAAAATTGCACTGCAACAGAAAGCAAATTACTGATAAGGAAGCAGGTGCCAGACCTGGAATATTAAAAAAGTGACACATTAATAAACTAACCCCAAATTAATTCATGTCAGTTGAAGCAGGGCAGGTGTGCTTGCTTCCCCCCATAATCTACAGTGATGATGAACCAGAGGGTGGCATTGATGTAACAGAGGGTGGCATGGGTGAAACAGAGGGTGGCAGTGGTGAAACAGAGGGTGCTGGGAACCTGTGATGATGAACCAGACGTAGAAACAACATAGTCGCGACCGTTGCGAGCCGACAAGTAAGTTCGCAATTGCGAACTAGTACCAAACCCTCGCGAACTGGCAGAAACCCTTGCGAACACAAAAAAAAAAAAATCGCGAGAATTCGCAGATTTTGCGGATTGCGAGTTCGCAAATTCGCAAAATTCGCTAACGCCAGATTCGCAAAATTCGCCCATGCTTAATAGAGATTCTATATCGAGAGAAATTAGGTATAGGTCGTCTGTCCAATTTAACTTTTACATTTTTGGGAGGAAATCGCCAGTATCCTTTACGTAGCTTGGCAACTTCTTTACCAAGCTCTTTTACCAAGCTCTGCAAAAAGAAATCTATGTACTGGCCAACATTTTTCCCCAAACTGTTGATTACCAAAATGATCGGTCTCCCTGGCACCGGGAAAACATTTTTATGTAATTTTGGAATCAAATATAAAACAGGTAGTACCGGAAACTCATTGTACATGAACCTATATTCCTCAGTAGAAATAAGGCCCTGTCTTTTCCATAATGCAAGATGTTTTTGCAATGTTATTTTGGCTTTTTCATACTCTTTAATACTGGATTTTGTGGAACAGCTCACTTCATTGAGCTGGCTTTGTGCTTCTATAACATAATCTTTTTTGGGCCACAAAACCAGATTACCCCCCTTGTCTGACTTTTTGACAACCACATCTTGATTTTTCCCAAGTTTCTTTACCAACTCATTGTATGCACGTTTTAAAAAAAAATAGATTTCTCTCTCTTCTATTCTTAAGCACAGTATGATTTAATTTTTTCAGATCATTGTCCCGGGGGTAGGCACCCCGGGACACAGCAGGAGCCGGCCCTGGGGCGTGGCGGTCCCCAGGGCCCTCGAGCGGTCCTGGTGGAGGGCCACGGAGTCTGCCTCCCACAATGCACAAATCCCCGGGGGTGGTGGTTCCCGGGGCTTGAGGGGGTTGTTGAGGCCCCCACACTTCTAATGTTGCAGGGTGGGGTTTTGGAGCCCCCCACAACCATTTATTTTATAGCCCCTGGGGGTAGCTCTCAGTCTTGTATAGGAAATAGCAATGTTGAGAAAATCTTTCTGTAATATAACAAAGGATTTTGAAGTCCATTTTCTGCGTTTTTGTTGTAGTTTGCAGGCGTTAAACCGACGACAATTTTAACTCCGTCTTTGTAAATATGCCATTAAGTTTTGTAATGTCCACAATCTCGTCTTCCATTTAAATAGGCACGAATTTCATTGTCACTCGTGAAACAAAACTGTCTAATTGTGATCGATAAAGAATTGAATGAGTTTTGTACTTGTTTTGCTTGTAATGTGCATGGGGGCAGATTTACAAGTTCATTGCGTTACTATTGCATCACTTTTAAGATGGGAAAAGTAATGCGAAACTGGTGCAAGAGGGTTGTAAATCTGGTACACATTGTTCTGTTTTACTTTGCTTTCCTTTCTGTAATGTAGAGGATCCTGGGTAAATATAACGGTTTCTGTACAGCCAGTACCTTTCAACCCTGCCCCCAAACGGTTTTCTGCCAGTTACCATAGTAACAGTTAGAGGAACACTTAAATGAGCACAGAGGTTAGAAGTTTGTTGCTAATCGAAACAGTTACTGTGCTGGAGTTTTAAAACTTTACTATAGGAACAGTTAGTAATAGCTATAGACTCTGGTAAAGAGCCTCAGTATTATACTTCAAGTTATAAATATCATTTCTATTTTTAAATTTTTTCTAACTATATCATTATCACACTAAATAATAGTGAAATGTTATCAGAAAAAGAAGACGTATATATTTTATTAATTAACTTTTATTAAAACAATAATAAATAACTGGAAACTTAACTTAAAGATAACAATGTAATAAATAACTAGAAACATAACTTTAAAAAAACAATTCAACAAAATGTGATATGGACTCCAATAGAAGTAGGGTAGGTAATCTGCAAAACAAGTGCTTAAAGTGATTAAAATTAGATTGTTGTGACTAAATTAGGTTAAACATTACAAGTTAAGGTAACACTTGGCGAAATTTAGTTATTTGCACGTCTGCAGTGTGCCTGATACATTTCACCTATCTTATAGGCCTGCGTTCAAGAGGTGTCTGTATGGAAGTGCCTACTGTGCCAGATTTACACCATGGACCAATAGGTCTTTAAAATGATTCAGAGATGAGACAGAATTAGGTGAGAGATCAAGTCTTTATGCAGGACAATATTCTTTAGGGCTTATTTACAAGACTCTTGCGCCACTTTTGTGTTACTTTTCCCAAGTTGAAAGTGATGCGAAAGTGGCACAAGGGGCTTGTAAATAAGCTCTTTTATTTATAATGCATTTACTCGGAGGCATTGTATATCTAGGCCGCTTACTTTCTGTAAACACTGTGGCCAACAGAGTTCACTCAGCTTTGGTTGTACACTGCAGACTGTCTTACATTCAGCCTTGACAGAGTGGACAGTAGCATCCATATCTTTAATAGAGAATGAGAAATGATGTGAGGGAGAGTGAGAGAGAGAAATAGAGAAAACAACGACATTAAAACTGTGAGAGAGAGAAAGTTATAGATGGAGCAGTTAATACTGGAGAAAATCTTCGTAGCTCACCTTTTTGCCTCCTTTGTGTGTCCAAGCATGTGCCGGTTCATAGTGTACCCTCTAGTTTAGTACTCTGACAGTATATAGAGTTAGTAATAGCATAGTACATACAACTGCACACGTATATCTTTGCTTTATTTATTTGTGCACTCAGGATAAGGTATTTCATCCAGTTCGACTGTAAGGAGGTGTCTGTGCGCTGTTTTTCTTCCAAAGTAGTATATCCCATGCACTCCCACTGCATAGAGGTGAGTTCTCAATATTGCGTACCTAGACTGTTGCACTCCATTGACTCGCAGAGTCCGGAGGTGAGTGTTTTCCTTGGGAAGTCAGAGGCAGATTTAGAAGCTCCTTGCTCCTCTTTTCTCATGTTAAAAGTGACAGAAAAGTGGTGCAAGGGGCTTGTAGATCTGCCCCTCAGACTGTTTTAACCTATCCTCACTACTCGGAGGTATTGATACATTCCTACACAGTGAAGCTGCTGCACACTACCCACTTTCTCTTTTCACAGTTAAGTTGTTGTTGTTTTGGAAACAAGTTTCTTTGCTCACCTTGTGCCATTGGCATGATTCAAAGAGGGTGCACCATGTGTCGAAGCAGGCTTCTCAGACGTTGTTACGATGGCCACGCATCATCTCAGAATACACGAACGTAGAGCTTTGTAGGTTTTTTTGGGGGGGGGTGACGCCAATTTGTGAAATACAACCTGTAAGATAAAAAGGAAGTTAAGATTGTGTGTCATTTCTTTATGAAAGGAGAGAGAAAGTGAGAGAGTGACTGAAAAGAATATTCGCAGCTCACCTTTCTGTCACCGGTGTGTTTTTCACCACGTGCCGGGACATAATGCACCCTGAAGCTTTACATCTAAAAGATAGTAAAAAAAAGATGCTAATATTGATATCTGTTACTATCTGAGTCTTGATATTGCTATGGCTAACAACATACTCGTGCTCGCATCATCATCGCAGTTTGTTCACCCGCTCAGTCCTTCCGGTATTACTAACTCAGTGACCAAAGAGGCCACGCACATAGTGGTGGGCCCTTGTACTCGGTGGTTTGGGCCTACATGAGACGTTCGAACCACTAGGACGGGCCATCACGGCGCTTGCGATGGAAGCAACTCTAAAATGGCGTTCAGCACGTGCTCCCGTCTTTTTTATTGGTAGGGTCACGTGTGTAGTGCCGCATGCGCTGGATGAGTGTGGTGTGGATGTATACCAGCCATTAGGGAGTGTGTTTGCCGTTCTGACAACTAGACCAGGAACTAAGAAATCAGTGCAATGGAAATCTAGGCAATGTTAAAAAAAAAAATTCCTGGTAGCGTAAGTGGAGTGGGCTGGCCTGACGTATGCCAGCGCTGCGCGAGGCTCTAATCCATGATTCCAGAGCTATGGGCATGGTCCCGTCGTGAGCTATATGAGAAATCAAGTGATGCGGGTGTCCGTTTTGTAGTGTTGACGTCACCCAGGTCTTAAACGCAAATGTGTCATTATATCTGTAAAGTTCCACAACTTGGCCAACATGGAAGGTATGGGGTATCACTGACTCTATATTCGTTCATAGTTGCACACATAAAAGATGGTGGACATGGCGCATTTCTGTGAATCTGAATGTTTGTTGTACATTCAGTGGAGTATTGTAGCTGTAGTAATACAGGGCTGTGAAAGGTTTAAGTTGCAGTTTTTGGCACATGAATGTATACGTATGTAGTTATTCAGTTACACTGTAGAACTTGGTGCTGGAAATCAGTTTTCGAGGCGCGGAGTTGCGTCCACATACTGTTATTGTAGAGTAATGACGTAATGTGCGCGTGCCTGAAAATGTATTAGTTTTGGGTTGATTTTGCGCTATATAAATATGCTAAAAAAATGTTTTAAGAAAAAGGAGGAATAGCCCACACTTACTGTCACAGGTAAGATGGTTGCATACGCTATTTATAGCGCAATATAATGTGGTATGGCCGAGGAGCAGCATTTAACAAACACAATAAATACACAGACACAGCAGATAGTTAAAATGAGTACGGGCACATGTGCTCGACTCCATTTTATTATGTTGTCGTTGGTAACAAGTAGAATAGTAATCATGATATCATATACAGATATTTATTCATAAACGGTTTATGACTTCTGCTGTATGCAGGTAGGAACATTGTATGTGAAATAATACACCGAACATTCTATCATAAAGAGTTCATGAGTTATGGTGCACTGAGGTAGGGGCGGTTTGTGTGGAGCCTGCAATGATGCGTGGTCAAGCAGACCGCACTGGTATAAATGTGTTTTGACCATTGAATTTTGCCTTAACAAGGGCACGTGGTGATTATTTATTTATTTATTTATTTATTTATTTATTGACATTTGTAGAGCGCGGCGAATACCCGTGGGCGTCTCGGCGCTAGTTAAGGGATGGATCAGCAACTGGGGTAAAGAAGATATACAAGGCTATTGGTCAAATAACCACGTCTTTAGCTGTTTGCGGAATGTGAACAGGGAGGGACTTGCTCGGATATGTGCAGGAAGGGTGTTCCAGAGTCTAGGGGCGGCAACCAGGAAACGCCTGTCGCCCCAGGTGACTGTTCTAGTGCAAGGCACAGCCAAGAAGTTCTGAATAGAGGAACGAAGAGATCGGGTTGGGACATGATGGAGAAGATTCTGTTTGAGAAAGTGGGGACCTTGATTATTGAGTGACTTGTAAACAATACACAGCGATTTGAATTTGATACGGCTGCGTATCGGGAGCCAATGGAGATCCCTAATGATGTTTGTAACTGGTGCGAACTTGGGGATCCCAGCCAGCATTCGTGCGGCTGCATTTTGGATTGACTGCATCTTATTTGTCACTCGGACTTGGGCATTTAAGAATAGAGCGTTACAATAGTCCAAGGAGGACAGGACTAGTGAGCTGACCAGTGTTTTCCCGGCCGTGTTCGGTAGGAAAGGTAGTATTTTCCTAATCATTCTCAATTTCATATGAGCTGAAGCCGCAGTTTTATTCGCATGTGCCATAAAATTGAGGCCAGCATCGAAGATGACGCCTAGATTTCTCACTTTGCTAGCTGGACTCGGCGGGGGACCGAAAGATGGTGGCCACCAGACAGGTGACCAGCCCGGGGAGAGGTGACCGAAGATGACCACTTCAGTTTTTTCTGAATTGAGTTTCAGACAATTCGTGGCCATCCAGTCACCTATTGCCATCATTCCTCTCGTGAATCGATTGGCCACTTCATCCCCGTCCCCTTTGATAGCCAGTACCAATTGGGTGTCATCGGCGTAGGAGGTCAGGCTCATCCCAAATGCTTTGATGACATTTGCAAGGTCCGACACGTAGATATTAAATAGTGTCGACTCAGGGATGAGCCTTGAGGGACCCCACACGGCAGAGACACCTTCGATGATTGGTAGGGTCCTAGAGATACTGCTTGTGATCTATTGGCCAGAAACGATACAAGCAGGTCCAGAGCAGTTTTCTGGACCCCCAGTCGTTCGACACGGTCGACTAAGATCTTGTGGTCGACCGTGTCGAAGGCCGCCGAAAGATCCAGCAGTACCAGGAGTGCTGTCCCCCCCTGGTCTCGTATGGCTCTGATGTCATCCGCAGCCTTTAGAAGGGCAGTTTCCGTGCCATGACATTTGCGGAATCCGAACTGGGTGTTATCGAGCAACTGGTGCTGCTCCACAAATTCCGACAGTTGCTGATTCATGGCTTTTTCTATTACCTTAGCCAGGAAAGGAAGACTGGCTATCGGACGATAGTTTTTCAGGTCATCTTTATTCAAATTGGCTTTATTTAAGAGGGGTTTGACCAACGTATGTTTCAGAGAAGCCGGGAAAATTCCGGAGCTAAACATAGTGTTGCAAACATGAGTTATAGCCGGTATCAACGTGTCCATAACTGGCATAAGATTTATGGTGTACTGAGTTAGTATTTATCGTGTACTCACCCTGCGATGATGCGTGGTCTGAACGGGCTGCACTTAAATCATTCACTGTTGCATACTGGACTATGTGAACTTTGAGGGGGGGGAACTAGCATTGATGGTTATCAATTGCTGTGCAAACTAGGTGTACTGATTGCTCCCCATAACAAATTACACAATTTCTCTTCACGGAGTGCATTGTAACTTTCACAAATTGACGCTGTATGTCTGGTGGCGATGTTGAAGGTGATACCCCGAGGTACTTCGTATTGCTAGTGATGGAGGTACATTTTGGTGCAATCTTCTACATTCTTTGTTATCATAGTTCACACGATGCAGCTATTGAAGGTGCTTGCCCATACTAGAAGTGCAACAGCACTATTTTTTTCTCTGCTTTAAATAAATCGAGGCTGAATTTAATGCTGTCTGTAGTGTAGATGAAAATGTAAATTCAAGTTGTGAACCCTACTGTGCACAGTGTACATAGAAGCTAGTAGTCCGTACAGTTATAGAACAATGTTTTTTTCACTTATTTTAACAAAATCTGGATACATACAGTATAATTGTCTCTGCATTAAAAAAAATCAAGGTTGAATTTCCTACTGTCTATAGTGTAGCTGCAAAGGTGAATTCAAGTTGTAAACCCTGCTGTCCGCAGTGTAGATCTTAGGGTGGAGTGCATCATCTGCAATTATGATTGAAATGGAAGATAGATCATGTATGCAGCGTGCATTTTATTTTTTAACTAAATCTATAAGGGATATAAAAAAAGAATTTGGAGGAAGTATACTAAAGGGATATTGGGTAGGGTTTGATAGGTGTTATACTTAGTTTGGTTTCCACTGAGTTAGTGGTACCTAAAACAACAAGGTTCTGTGGACCCTGCAATGATGTGTGGCTTGGGCAGGCCATACTGATAGTAATGTTTTTTGTCTTGTGAATTCGGGCTTAGTAAGGCCATGTGGTGATTTTGTGTAGGTTTGAGGGACGTTACTTTGTTTGGTACTGCACTTTATAAATAATGAATGAAGAATCAGTTAAATTATGCCTGAATGCAGCCATGTAGCGATGAATTAGGGTGCACTGAGTTAGTAGTACCTTTTGGACTGAGCGTGCACGTAACCTGCGATCATACGTGGTCCGGATAGGCCGCACTGAGAATAATGTTTTTTGACTACAGAATTTTGCCTTAATAAAGCCTTGTGATGATTATTTATGGTGTACTGAGTTAGTGGTACGTCTGGTGTTTAGCATGTGCTCATGCTGCGATGATGTGTGGTGTGAACGGGCTGCATTCAAAGCATTGACTGTTGCATACCGGACTGTATGCACTTTGAGAGGGAAAAAAAAGTACCATCAATGGTTATGAATTCTTCAGCAACAAAATGTTCAGAATCAGATGATTCTTCCAGTGGTGTAGCCATTTTTGTCTCCAAAAAAGAAATTCAGGTTTCCAATGAAGAAAAAGTGAGGTTCAAATTGTGACCTATGCTATCCACAGTGTAGACTGTCATTAAGTGTACCTTTGCACTTGCAACGTGAAATTTATTATTCAAGTAAATCTATAAATGATATAAAAGAAGTTGTTAAAGGAAGCATAATAAAGGGATATTGTATAGGGTTTGATAAATGTTATACTTATTGGTATTGTACTCTGCAAATAATAAATCAACAGTGTAATTAATTGTCAGCTCTGATGACCACAGTGTAGGCAGGAGGCAGCGGTTAGCAAGAACCCACGACCACGTGGCATTGATTAGAGCTTCACAGTATTGGCAATTTAGTGTGTGTGCAGCCAGCGATGATAAGTGGTGCACAGAGTTAGTGGCAACGGACGCAACAAAGTTCTGTGGAGCCTGCGATGATGTGTGTTCCGAGAAGGACGCACTGGTAGCAAAGTCTTTAAAATCAAGTTTTCTTATAAATATTGGTTGTCCTTTCACAGGAGTAAGTTGCAGTACATCTCCAAAAACTATGATATATTTTCTTCTAAATAAGAGATCTGACTCAATACGGTCACGGGAGTTAGTAGTACCTTTGGCGCTTAGCGTGTACGTACCCTGCGATGATGCGAGGTCGAGGGGGGCACAGTAATTGAAGTAATGTCTTTTGTCGATTGAATTCTGCATGAATTCCATTTAAAAGTGATACTATGTCTCATTGCTGACATAAAACTGTTCACTCTTCTTTGCGATGATTTATGGTGCACTGAGTTAGTAATATCTTTGGCGCTGAGCTTGTACGTACCCTGCGATAATGAGTGGTATAGAGGGGGGCGTATTCTAACCAATGTATTTTCTCTATTGAATTCTGCCTGAATATGGCCATGTGGTGATGAATTATGGTGCAGTGAGTTACTGGTACCTTTGGCACTGAGCGTGTACGTAACCTGAGATGATAATCCGTGGTCCGGGCAGGCCGTACTGGGAGCAATGTTTTTTGCCTAGTGAATTCTGCTTTAACAAGGCCACGTGGAGATGACTTGTGGTGCAGTGAGTTAGTGGTACATGAAGAACTCAGCATGTGCGCACCCTGCAATGATTCGTGGTTCGGGCGGGTCGCGCTGGTACAATGTATTTTGGCTATTAGAATGCGTCATGTGCAATCGCCATTTCACCTGAATCGTGAGCCTTCACAATGTAGATTCAAGGCAGTTGTCAGCACAGATATCGACAAATGATTTTTGTGACTTATGTAAAACATATCTGACCACATACAGTAGAATTGTCTCTACATTACATAAATCAAGGCTGAATTCCCTACTGTCCGTAGTGTACATGGAAAGCTGAATTCAAGTTGTAAAACCTGATGTCCGCAGAGTACATTTATGGCAGTAGTCCACAGAAATATTGACAAATGCTTTTTTGTCACATACGTTGAGAAAATCTAATGACACAGTAGAATTGTCTCTGCCTTAAATAAATCGAGAATGAATACAATGTTGTCTGTAGTGCATATCCGCTTCTGGTATCAAGTTGTGAACTCTGTTGATCGCAGTATACATTTGAAGGCAGTACTTAGTACAGACATTGAGGAATGTTTTTTGTGGCATCCATTAACAAAAATCTCTCTCCCTTACGGAAATGAAGGCTAAGTTGAATGCTGTCCGAAATTGTCACTGCATTAAATAAATGAAGGCTGAATTTCCTACTGTTCAAAGTTTAACAAAATGTGAGGACATTGTACAATTGTCTCTGCTTTAAATAAATCGAGACTGAATTCAATGTTTTCTGTAGTGCTGATGCGCAACTGGTATCAAGTTGACAATTCTACTGACCGCAGAGTAGATTGAAGGCAGTTATCAGCACAGATACCGACGGCAAATTTTGATCCAAAGTTGAATTCAAGTCGGAAACCCTGCTGTCCACAGTGTAGATCAAAGACTGTAGTCGATACAGACATAAGTCTGCGGTGCTGTGGCACTGAGTTTGTAATGGGCCTATATCGAGGAGGCACGCGGTCATGGCGGCAGCCACGTGGCAGGGTGCGGACCTTCGCTGTGTCGCAGTCTCTTCTCTTTGCAGAAGTAAACCACGCTCAAGGCGTAGTCTAATTATTTATAGTCTTACGTTGGCGTTGTTTACGTTGCTTCTGTTTCAAAGGGAGGGGTGAACACAGCTACATGACTGAAATATTCCCCAATGTCTGAGATAATATGGTTGCGTTCACTATTCAGAACACTACACGTATCAATGGTATATCTACACAATGAAAAGTTTTTGGTTTGTAAAGTTAATTGTGCATAGTATTTCACCGGTAGTCTTAGCGTTGTGTACATTATTGTTGATGTTCGAGTTCTTTCCCTTATACATACTTGGTTGCCACATCTCTGTAGATTGAGCTAGTGTACTGTTGAAAGGATATATTATTTTGGAAAGGTCCGTTTTCCTGTTTTGCGCTGCCTCTGAGGTAGTAGGGGGGAGGGCGAGGGGTATAGTTGTGGTAGTGGTGGCGTTGGGTATTGTGACTTTCTTTGGTGTCGGAAGTGTATAATTAGAACCTCTATCACATATTGATCTATAAATATGGGCGTGAGTTGGATGTAATTCACGCAGTACATAGTCAACGTCCTTACTCTAGTTAAATGTTGATGTTAATTTGTGAGTGGTAAGTAGAACTATTGCCTGCTTTTTTAAGTAGCATTGCAAATTTGGTTTCTTGTTGAAGATATGGGGAAGTGGTCAACATTATAATTAGGAATTGTCATTTGAGAAACCTTTGAAATTCACTGAAAAAACCATAGGTTTCAGGCAGGTTATAGTTAGGAATTATCATGTAAAAAACCTTTTAAATTCACTGAATAAACCATAGGTTTCAAGCAAGTTATAGTTAGGAATTATCATTGAAAAAAACTTAGAAATTCATCGAAAAAACCATAGGTTTCAGGGGTGTTATAGTTAGCTGGACATTTCACCATTACAAAACCATTGAAATTCCTCTGTTATAGTTAGTTGTACTAACTGTAACTCTCGCGCCCGCAATCCACTGGTGATGATGTCACATATTAAATCATTCATGACATGGTCAGTGACATCACTGATGACATCACTGATGACATCATCCATGTGACAATCAGATATACCTCATCATACACTACTATAACCCTTCATCACTCACTGAAAAATACAGAGTAGCACATTTGAATCCATTGACACAGCAATACAAGTATCTAAAAACCCACTCAGTAATTTCTAGATCTACACACACATCTAATCACTTACCTATAGATTCACTCATACATATTGTCAATGATCAATAGAATACTATCAAATATGCTTATACACTTATATTAACGTTACACACCAGCACACATCCTATTCAGGTATGCTGGCATCCAACTCACTTTTGCAAACAATGTACCGTATTTACATTTACTCAGCTACACACTTACACAAATATCACTTCATTTATTCATATAAATAGTAACTCATACTTAGTGTGTTATGAAATCACTATTACAAGTATACAATTATCTATACAGTCACTCACGCAATCAATGAGTTTTATGTACACTTATTTATATACAAGAACTGTCACATACACTGCCTTTTATTTTTTCTACTTTGTTGGGCATGTACCATTGAGTAATGTTTTTGCTCATCACCACACCCATAAAGATATTCACTCACCCAAACAAGTATAACAATACGTAGTCTTAACCTCATATATGTACTGAATTAAGTATTCACATATCTTTAGGTAGTCACAGACCCCCCACAGAAGCACACACACATTCACTCTCCATTGCAAATAATCAGTTAACTAGTCAGTAACTAATATAGAGTTTCAAGTGGATAATAACCAATTGGTGCAGCAGTTTACACAACAACGGACCAAGTAATACAGATATTCACACAGTTTAGTCACTATCCAATATATTTAGTGAGACAATATAAATTACTGAAGTAAACAATCAATCACACTGCTACAAAATCCTCTATCCAGATATTTATATATTCACTGATTTCATCAATGCAAATTGGTGCATATATAATGCATATTTAAATAACAAACCAAGCCACATTCACTGGATGATGTCATTTGAGATGCCATCAGTGATGTCACTGACCATGTCATGAATGATGTAATATGTGACATCATCACCAGTGGATTGCGGGCGCAAGAGTTACAGTTAGTACAACTAACTATAACGGAGGAATTTCAATGGGTATGAGTGAAATGTCCAACTAACTATAACACCCCTGAAACCTATGTTTTTTTTCAATGAATTTCTAAGGTTTTTTCAATGATGATTCCTAACTATAACCTGCTTGAAGACTATGTTTTTTTCAGTGAAGATATATATATATATATATATATGCCCCTGCAAAAAGACACTTGGGCAGAGTGGTTGATGCGGTAAGGGGACGGAAGGAGACTCTTTTGTTTTTAACAAGTGGAGACAAGGGAGAAATGTGCACACCGTCCTGCTCACTGGCGTTCCGCATTTCATCATCGCCTCAAGGCCCAGAACCGGATTACTGCATTCTGGGTTTCGTAGTTTGTGTACCAACTGTGCGCTCTACAAGAGGCGGGACCCATCATGGGAGGAGTAGCTATTTCATCAGCGGCAGGACAATTCTCAGGTGTGAACACGTTCCCCTTCTCTTGCATCAACTTGGCGCTGAAGAAGGCAAAAGTTGCCAAAATGCATTCGCCCGATGTGTTGGTTGGAAATAAAGTGTGCTCCATTTGTTCCCCACTGAGGCCTCCGCCTTTCTTTTTGGAAGGATTTTCCTTGGATATATATATATATATATATATATATATTACCTATTGGCGGTCGTCAGTAGGTAGTTATAGTTAGGACCTAGTTTCCATAGGAAATCCACAACATTCTATTTGGAATAACTTTGGCGCCGGTAGACGAATCTTCGTGAATTTCTCCAAGAAAATGGCCTGCTTGGTTCCGCTCCTTCCCTCTAAGTTTGGGGGTGATTCGTCAAGTGGGGGCCGAGAAAAAAGGGGGGTCCCAAAACGTGTTTTCCACATGTAATTTTCCACAAGGACCTTTAGCCAGAGCTACAGCCCGAACGGGTGAACGGAATTACACGAAATTTGAGAGGTAGAGTTCTGTTTGGAAATTGTGCTTTTTGTAAATCTGTTCAGTAGTTTCTGAGAAAATTGCAAGTAAAATCATAGCGATCTCTAGAGACGGAGTTCAGCACACATACGGAAATCCGTTCAATTACGAGAGCGAGCTGCATGCTGATTGGTTGTGAACTGTCTGTCAACAATCAAAACCAGGAAGTGTTGGCGGCCATCTTGTGCCTCGGTAGAACTGAGTCACAAGAAAACAGTAAAACAAAGTTGAGAAATAAGGGAAGGGGGCAGGCTAGAAACATTCTGAACCTCTAGGCTTGCTCAGGGGGTCGTACATGTAGTTTTAGGCTCTTTTTTTTATATAAAGAAAAATCGTGGTGTACGCGTACGGAAATCCGTTCAATTATGAGCAGGAGCTGGATGTTGATTGGCTGTGAATACTCCAAACCAGGAAGTGTTGGCAGCCATCTTATTTGTCACAAGAGCCGAGTCACAAGAAAACAGTAAAAGAAAGTTGAGAAATAAGGAAAGGGGGCAGGGTAGAAACATTCTGAATGGTGGTAGATGGATCTTTAGGCCCAATTTAATTTTCTTTTAAATAAAAAATCGCGGGGTACTCGTCCAGTAGTACTTGTACGCGGTGGAAAAGGTGGGAAAAAAAGTAGAAGTCTGTTTTATTCATTAGGTCCCGGGGGCAGCCACGGCCTGTGGAGGGAGTTGCGGTGGGGCAGGGAGGCAGGGCAGGGGAGGGGCAGGATGGGGGGTGATTAAAAAAACAGTATAATATGGATATTTGGAGGTAAGTAAACAATATAATTAACAAAATGAATTTCGTAGCGTGCCCTGCAACGCAAAATGCGATGCAGGCCACGCTACGAAATTCATTTTGTTAATTAAATTGTTTACTTACCTCCAAATCCAAATATCCATATGCCGATTTTTATCACCCCCCACCATGCCCTTCCCCTGCCCCACTGTAACTCTCTCCACGGGCCGTGGCTGCCCGGGGGGCAAAGTACGGGGTCGAATATTTTGCATAATGGGGGCTTGTAAGGTGCCCCGAGCACTGGGGAACGGCACTCCTCTGGTTTTATTTTGAAGTATGCGGGGGTTACGGTCCTACTCCCAGCAGTCTCGGGGAGCGGCACCCCTCGGGTCTCTTAAAAAAATATATATGTTTTGAGTTCTCCCTCCCTCTATCCCCGTATATATGGCGGGGAACGCCACGTTTTAAGGGCAGTACTATGTAAAGTGATCTTCCAGCTACTGCTATCTGCACTGTCTGGGTTTTTTTAATAATGTTGGGAGGGTGGGCTTGATAATACGTCCTTGTTAATTCCCATAGAAGCCCATGTTCTGGTGTTAACATGGGTTTTTATGGGAAATAACAAGGCTGTATTATCAAGGTCATTATCGCCATTTTATCCGCAGTTTCCTGCCAATAAAACAGCAATCATTTTTACACTGGTCTTTGATAATATGTGCCTAAGTTTACTGGTCAAAAAAAGAGCAATGGGCCATATTATCCACAAAAGGCAATACATTATCGCTGCTTTTATCGGCAGGAGACTGTCGATAAAGCGGTGATAATGGTCTTTATAATATGCCCTTGAGAATTGCCATAGAAGCCCATGTCAATACCAGAACCTGGGCTGCTATGGGAATTTACAAGGGCCTATTATCAAGCCCATTATCGCCGCTTTATCGGCAGTTACTGGCGAAAAAAGCGGCGGTAATGTATAGCCTTTTGTTGATAATATGCCCCTTCATTTCTATGATAGTATGTAAAACTTTCCTTCTTTTTGTGTAGCAGTTGTACTCTCTACGTATGCGCAGCCTCGTTTCGAAGCCCACATTTTTTTCTTTTTCTTCAACTTCAACAAACAAACCTTTCTATATTTCAGGTATTAAATTTGCAGCTTTGTTTTCCGGGTCGTGTGTGATCCGCTGCTGTACTTTTGTAATATATTAGTAATTGTATTTTATGTAGATTTATTTGGAACGTAGTGCCGAGGCGCCAAACGTTGATCATGTACTCCGTGCAGCGCCATTTTAGTAGTATTTCACCGATATTTTTATTACATCTGTTACTTTCATTTTATCGTCCTCGTATTTTCTTTGTGATCGACGAGATTTCGAGGCACGGACACCACGGTGTTTGTCCTTAAACTCTGATGTTATCAGACTTGGTTACATCGTATACCTAAAAACTAATTTGAAGGACGTAAGTCACAGGCATTACAACGCATGATCGTCAACAGAAAGACATTAATAAGATTATGCGTGGTAAATGGTACTTGTAAAAGCATGCGTAGTAAAACTATGGGGCGTATTAGATTATTGCCGCTTTTATCGGCAGGAAAACTGCAGATAAAGCGCCGATAAAGTGCTTGATAATAGGCCCTTGTGAATTCCCATAACAGCCCAAGTTAACACCAGAACCTGGACTGCTATGGGAATTTCCAAGGCCCTATTATCAAGCCCATTATCGCCGCTTTATCAGCAGTTTCCTGCCGATAAAAGCGGCGATAATGTATCGCCTTTGGTTGATAATATGCCCCTTCGTTCTGTGCCCTGCATCGCATTTTGCGATGCAGGGCGCAGGATACGAAATTCATTTTATTAATTTAATTATTTACTTACCTGCAATCAACCAGACTCCACTGTTTATAAGCCCCCACCCTGCCGCTCCCCCGCCCCACCTGCGTACCCAACCACAACTCCCTCTACGGGCTGCGGCTGAGTCAGTTACTTGTACTTCCCTTAAGCATAATAAATAATAAAAAAAATTATATAATATACAATTATCACCTGTGGAAGATACAAAAAAACATAGTTACAATATATATTTTACAACACAAAATAATTTGTAAAACATTTCATTTGCCTTTTTTGCTGTTCTCGGAATATATTGAACTTCACTATAAATAGTGAGTTCAATAGTACTCATCACATAACAGCGGGCAAAAAAAAGACAATCCATAAGGATATCTTAAAAAAAACCAGTCAACATTCTCAATAAAAATATAAAAAATAGAAATAAAACATATCTTAAATGTTTTTTTTCTAAGAGCAATTTCTTACGTAAATATGACACATCTGAAACAATTATAAAATAACAAAACATTATGATTAATTTTCTTACACTGTACATAATGTTACTTACAAATATATGCTGACAAACTACACAGCAAAAACTCCTTAATGGTTTCACACACTTTTCCTTAAGGCCAAATATTATGCATCAAGTCCTTTGTTTGGAAGTTGTTCAATAGTAATCCTGAACGTCTGCCTCCCAGCCTTCTGATCCAAAACCACCAACATCATCTACGGGTCCCCCAGGATTCATCCATCAGTCCGACACTGTTCAACATCTACATGGCTTCCCTAACACAAGTAGCCCACCATCACAACTTCAACAACATCTCCTAAACAAAGAACACCCACCTCATCCTCTTCCTCACCAAAAAGCCACATACCACCAAAAGCAACCTCCAAGACACAATGAAGGATGTCACCAACTATATAAAGAGCAGCACTGTAAACACAAACTGACACAAGATGAAGGTACTCATCCTCAGACTCACCCCCTCAGCTTCAGACAACTCCTGCTACCTGACTGCACTGTGAACAGTACTAACACCTACCAACCATGTCCACAACATAGGATTCAACCTCAACTCCTCCCTCTCCATGTGTAACAAAGTCTACACCGTCTCCTCGTACTGCTATAACACCCTGCACATGCTCCGCAACATTTACAAGTGGATCCTAACCAAAAGAACAGTGATACAGGCCCTCATCAACAGCAGACTACACTGTGGCAAAACATTCTACAAATGAATTGCAGGCAAACACCTACAGCAACTACAAAAAATCCAAAAGACCTCCACGTGAGTGATCATGAATGTCCCCGGCTGCACCCATATCATCCACCACCAAACACCACATCTACACTGCCTCAATATCAACAAAAGGATCACCTTAAAGCTTCTTACCCTCATTTACAAAATACTCTATAACACCAGACTAATCTACCTTAACAGCAGTAATCCTAAAGGGTAAATTTTGATCTTAAAATCTTGCCTTTAAAAATATTAGGTAAGAATTTGGTAACTCTTTGGGCAAACATTGCTTAAAAACTAATTGAGTATCATTACAATGTATCCAACCTTTCAGACATTTTAAATAAACAATGAAATGTCCAGATGTGGTAGAAGGTCCATCATGAAAAATAATAGGAACAGCTACAAAAGTTCTTCCTGATATTGAACATTGACCAACTACAAATTTTTTTATTAAAGTTTTCAATTTTCTTCCATCAGCTCTACAACGTTGCAGCATTAAAATAACATACTGCCATATCTTTGTATAAGTAATGTTGATGACATTTCTGATTTACATTGGCTACACTCCATGTTTTGACTTGCTCCTCTAATTAGATTGTTAAAAGACACTGATTCACAGTCAGGTAAAGTCAAATATATGAATCTCTCAGTGTCTACGTCAGTGCTACATGTAAACAAACAATTTTGACAGTCATGTTGCCATTTATGAGAAAGGCCAAAAAGGTTTTCAATATCTATACCTTCATCTTCCAGTACACCAAGTATAAACATTAAAAATTCCTGACAATCTTGCTGAATATGCTGCGTAAATTGAGTACAACCAGAACACATGTCCAAAACATTTCGAATATCAGAAACACTTTGTATTTAACTTTTATCACTAGTACATTTGTGATGAACAGAATTCAACAATGAACAGAATCTTTTGTCTCGATTTTCTACAATTTGCTGTTGCAAACTTTCAAGAAAAAAACAACATTAACAACTACATTAGCATAGCAGTTGACACCACAACTATTTTCAACCCGATAACCAACATTCTTTTCAAGACTGTCCTTTTTCTTTTTGCTTGCAGGCGCAACTTCATATTGTTTTTTTTCTTTCTCTAGAGTTTCACAACAGATATTCTCAAATCTTCTTTTTCTACCTACCACACGCTTTTCAACTACTGGACATTTACATAAATTGGGTGCATATTCTCTTCTTAACCTATTATACTCTTTCACACAATTTGCATCTGCACAAACCTTCAAAATCAATCAAGTACAATCCAGATAAAGTTCTGACTCGAGACAAAGCAACATGTCATACCTTCTTTAAACACGGTACTTCCAATGTTCACTAAAGCACAATCTACACTTAAACTTTGAGATTTATGAATGGTCACCGCATATGCCAAACAAACAGGAAGCAGTTTTCTGCAGACATACAAATCTTTTTCAAGCAAAAAACGAGCTGCACAATGACTAACTTGTTGTACTTCAGCAATTTCATTGAATTTGATTTTCAAAAATTCAAATTCAAATTAACAAAATCAACAATTTTACCCATTGCTCCATTTACTAAACCTTTTCCCACATTCAAATTACGTCGCAAAATTACCCTACAATTTACACATGCATATAAATTATTTTCTAAACCAGCAGTTTTACTTATCGATTTCTCTAAACAATCCAATTTCCTCTTCAACTTTTCACTCAAAATAATACTGATTCCTTCATGTTCTATTTTATAAATTGCTTCCAATTTTATCATTTCTTCATTTTCCAACTTTAACATTTCTTCATTGAATATAGAACATTCACGCAGTGTTGGCATTAAGCAGATTACAGATTTGTTTTCTGCAATTCTCATGTATATTTTCGCGGGGACAATATTTGCATTTGGAAACAAATTGGAAAGTAATCGTCTCTGTAAAGTTTGTTTGCCATGTTTGGTCAATTTTCCAATTCTTATATCTTGAAGAATAGTTCCATAATCAACATCATTTGCCTGTCGCATATTTGTAGTAAGTTCCTTATACTGAAAATATGACCAAATGTTTACATTGCCAATACTCCCCAAAGAATTTCTAGTATCTTCATGCACCGGTGTTTTAAACACTGGCTGTCCTTTTACAGGAGTAAGTTGTAGAAGATCTCCAAAAACTATGACGTGTTTTCCTCCGAATAATATGTCATACTCTGTTTTAAGAATTTGCTGCATTCTTAAATGCACAAAGGCAATCATTAAGTTTGAGACCATGCTTACCTCATCAATAATGAGAAGCTTCATTTTCCTCAACACTCTTGAAACTTCACAAGAAGCTTCTCCAGATAGCTTGTGGTATTCTACATTGTTGTCATGCTCTACTGGTAGCATTAATAAAAGATGTAAAGTAATTCCTATAATATTGTGAGCTGCTAATCAAGTTGGAGCAGTGACAACACAAGACAAATGTGACTTAGTTCTTTTCTGTAGAAAACTTGTGATTACTTTAATTAAAAAACTTTTTCCTGTTCCAGCTTGTCCACTGACATACATACGGATAGGTTCAAATGATGAGCAAGAGCATTCTTTCTTCTCATGAAGTAATCCATGGTCAATCTGTTCTGTCACTTGCTCATATATTTCTATCTGCTCAAGATTTAGTTGTTCTTCCAAGTTTCCCAAGTTTGTTACATCTTCTTGACGTTGATACATTGCTGTTTCCACCTCTTCCATAGCAGTTGCTGCTTCATTTAGAACAATTGGTTCTCCTAATGGGTTCTGACTCAATGGAGCAGAAGTTTGACTGTCTTGAGAACTGTCTCTAGCAATCTCAGCTGCAATTGTAGCTTCTTGCTCAATTTCGTCATTCAACATTTTCACATAATTAGCAAAAACCGGACATTCTGTAGTATCTTTAGTTGCATTGAAGGAATCTTCATAGCTCTCAAAATCTCCAAGTAATTCCAATTCTGAATGCCATGGCTTGAAAAGTTGCAAAAGAGCTAAATAGTAACATTCCCTTTTGTCAGGTGTTTCGCAACTCAGTTTACGGTGATTAATCAAATGGCCTTTTCTTTGTTTCACCAGACATCCTTCGGAACCAATCACAGCATATATACCATTATTGATGTTTTCGGTAATATTCCGTTTAAAAATATAGTTTTGCAGCACTTCATAGAGACAAATGTTCTCAAGATGATGACTTCTATTTGGATAATATGTATCCAACATATTTGTTTTCACAATATCTGTACTTTCTGGCTATTTTTCAGCTAAATATTCAATTTCTTGTACAGATTTAAGAACTCGGTTTCGTGTTGCAGCAAGACCTAGACTCACCCAAATGATTCTTCTAGATTTAGAGTACAGACTTGCAGATTATAAGCAATCTGAGCATTCATACACTCTAATTTCTCAATGAGATAACATCTTCAAACTGTAACTGTATAATTTCTTACTTGGGCTCTTCTCATGGGAAATCTCTTCCCACATTTCTTTCAGTTCCGTCTTTTCTGACTTTGCTATGTACGATGTCACATATCGAGCAACAGCAACGGAATTGTCTGCAACATATTGAATATCATATTAGCATTCCACATGGACAAAATGACTGGGTTGTAGTCATTTATGTATTTTGACTCTTCATTTCTTCTAAAGTTGTAGGTATTTTTAGGAGACTTTCTTGTAATAGTATGTCGCAAAGATGACATAAAACCGTTCACTCTTCCTTTCGATATTTCAGGTCGAGGAAATGCAAAACGGCATTTGCTGTAGAATTTGTCCTTAGATTTGTACTTTCGACGACAGTATTTCCCACAACGATGGCTTTGGAATCGTAAGACTTGTTGTCTTAAGTCCTTTTTTTGTTTACTTTTGGGTACTTCACATGTAGCATATTCTTCAATAAAAGACAACACAGTATCATCTGAGTCTGTTCCAAATTTGGGAGCATCTTTGATCCATAATAGCATATGTATGTGAGGAGCACCTCTTGCTTGATACTCCTTTCTCCAAAAGAAATCCAGAACCTCTCCAAGAGGTGGATTTTTTTTATTGGTGATAAAAGACATCATAGCTTCAAATCTACGATTGAAATACCTGCATATATTACCAGGATCCAAAGAGCACCGTTCTTCAGGTGTCTTGTATTCAATATTTAGTATATTTGGATTTGCCTCTCGAAGAAATTGAAGTAAATCATCCCAAGTATTATTTAGCACAGCTTAGAGTAAGGAAGCATGTAGGAGTTTCTAAGTTCCTTAGCATACATTTGAGTTCTCCGTGGCGATGGTACCAGTACTCATTAGTACAACGCTGACATGCCATCAGATTAATCAGCTGAGATTCCAAAACATTATCTTTCTGCCGTACTTTATTCATAAATTCCTTTGCCGAAACATTTTGCAGACATATACCTGTTTTCAATATATGGTTTACTGCATAAGAAAGTCCGGACAAATCACTCTCAAACAAAAGATGAAACAAATATGGAATACATTGTCAAAATCTTGGATCTTCTGCTTATAATCTTGATGTCCGGTATTCAGATGCAGGAATCGCCACAGGTCACTCATCATATCATCCTCCATTTCCTGTAGGAAACAACTGTGGGAAACAACAAGCTTCCAAGCTTTTTTCCCATACACTAATGGGACTTCCTTTTGCTTCTTTCATTTGAAATAACTCTATAGCATTCCCCATCATTTTCTTAGGAATGCAATGGATGAACACTGTAATGTTCGTAGATTTCTTCAGTTCTGGACACATCCACTTTTTCAATTTGTCCAGATGGCAAGTCGCTATCTTCATGTACAGTTAATTCTTCATGTCCCACATACACATTTTTGTATTATTGATTATTTTTTACCAGATACAACGTTGCCTCTTTCACTTTCCTAACATCCACTCATTCTTGCCAGATTTTCTTACTCTTAGTTGGAACGCCATTAACAAGAATAACTAAAGGTTCATCCTCTACATTTTTTACACCAATAGTTTCAATATTTTTCTTTAAATCTAGAGGCAAATATACAACTCTTTTCCTGTCCTAGGCTCCATACAAACAATAGCCTGAAATGGATGCACACAAGAATAGACTCATAGGTATTTAAATCCATCAGTTCCGAAGGAATATTTACCAACTCAAGATTATTATGCACAGCTCTGGAAGGCATTTTGTTCTCATCTAATTTGTTATAACAATATTTACAAATATGCTGATCAGAACCCAAATCAAAACAATTCTCTACCAACAAATAAGTTGCAAAATCCTTCCACTCTTTATTAATTTCTTTTTCACTTTTTAAATATAGATCAACAGTCATGGTCGGATTTTTATAATGAATTCATTGACAACAGATACAAGAAAAATGTGGCCTTTCACCTGAAATCACCTTAAACTGTATAATTTGTTGCTCAAAATTTTCTACACTGCACTGTCCTACATTCTCTTCCACATTTTCTTCTATTAATCTCTCACTTTCTCCACTGTCTCCCTGAGGACCAAAGTAACTAATCTGAATTTCATCACAAACATTTGTTACATCTGATACAGATCCATGCAAAAGAGCACTGTTCAACTTTTTTAACATTAGTGCTGGACTTTTCGCATAATACAATGTTCTGACAAATTTCTTCATCTGAGTATGATGAACTGCTAACATCCTGAAATGGTGGAAAACACTTCAACATACTTTTTTAGAAAGACAAGCCAGAGAATTACCTTGCAAACCAGTATTTACTCTCACGCTGCAAGGGTCTAGTCCTTGCAACATCTTAATCTTTTGTTTAACACTTTTCTTAGTATAATTATGTAAGAAATTGCATTAAAAACTCAATAGATTCTTGCAGCACACTGCAAATACTACTACAATTCCAAGTGTACACTGGAGCTTTAGGACGTCTCTCTAAAACTTCATCAGCTAACACTTCTTCTGCATTTCTAGAAATAATTTTCTCTTTCTCAATAGGACAACCATTTCTAACCTCATAAGCACAACCACTGGTGCATGCAACAAATCATTACTCTGAAGATAACTTTCTTCATTAAAAAAAAGGCTCAGAACTTGAACTGTGTTTCCATTCACCCAAGAAAACTCACAAAAATTACTTCTGTTAATTAATCTTCTCCACTTACTTTTGGACTTCATTAAATGGATTCGCTCATCTAGTGATCTAATTCTTTTGATTACTAAAATAAGCAATTTTCTTTTCAATTCCAAAGCTTTCTAAACTACATTTTCTATAGCTTTCTTCTTCTTATAAATACTGTTTTTTCTTACATACCTTAATTTCTTTAATTAAATTTGTTACAAATCTATTATAAAACATTTATTTCCTAATTTCTATAAATTGATATTTTCTCCTTTTACTATGCACAGTTTTGTCTGCACTTGATTTTCCATTATTCTTTTCTTTATTAGTATTTTTTTTCATGGCTGATACACTAAAAACATTTTTCTGTTTCTGAACACTACTCCTAGTCTTTAATATTTTCCTCAAAAAAAGTGCTCCTGTTCTTACCAGGACTTTCTTTCTCTTTGTTAAGACATTTCTCTTCATGTAATTCTTTTTGATGACTTCTCTTTAAATACACACTTTTTTTATTTTTGCTTGCATTGTTGGAACTTCGTTGGCATCATACAGTATATTCAGTATCGATAAACACAACCTATAATAAAAAAATATATATAACATTACAAATAAAAAGAATATCTAATATTCTATTATATTGCTTACAATAACAGAGGGAGGATTATGAGGACAACCCTCGGACTATAAAAATAAAATGACTTACAACAAAAGAACAAGGAGTATGAAACAAAGAAAATATAATAAAAAATGAGAGTATAAATAGACACTGCAATATAACGGAATAAAGAAACCGCCGCGGCCCGTGGGGAGAGTTGTGATGGGGCAGGCAGGCGGGGCGGGGGAGGAGCAGGGTGAGGAGTGATAAACAACAGAATGTGGATCATTGCAGGTAAGTAAAGAATTAAATTAATAAAATGAATTTCGGGACATATCAACAAAAGGCGATAGATTAACGCCGCTTTTATCGGCAGAAAAATGCAGATAAAGCGACGATAATGAGCTTGATAATATGCTCTTGAGAATTCCCATACCAGCCCAGGTTAACACCAGAACCTGGGCTCCTATAGCAATTTACAAGAACCTAGAGGGGCGATAGGCAATTATTGCCGATTTAGTGGCCGTTTTTGGCCACTAAGCGGCAATATCGCCCTATTAGCAAGCTGTCGCTGACTGATGTTAGCGACAGCTTTTAGGCGCTAGCGAGCGGTTTGGGGCCCGCTTTGCATGTCAGCGATATTTATCGCTGACATGCAAAATGGGGGTACCCAACTAGTTAGCGACTGAAAGCAGTCGCTAATGTCGCTATCGCCTATTAGCAAGGCAGGCGTAGCGCTGGAAACATTCGCGCTAAGCGCAAATATCTCTAAATACTAACACTTGCCCAGACCAGTTCTTAGTCATGTTATCCAATGGGAGGTGGATAACATGGCTAAGAGCATTTAGTCGCTAATGCGTGAATATGGCTGTATTCTCAGCGATATTCAAAAATCGGCATATGGATATTTGGATTTGGAGGTAAGTAAACAATTTAATTAACAAAACGAATTTCATAGCGTGCCCTGCATCACATTTTGCGAAGCAGGTCACGCTACGAAATTCGTTTTGTTAATTGCATTGTTTACTTACCTCGAAATATCCATATTATGCCGCTTTTTATCACACCCCACCCTGCCCCTCCCCCGACCCGCCTCCCTGCCCCACCGCAACTCCCTTCATGGGCCATGGCTGGACGCACAAAATGATATTAAACAAAAAAACATAACAGCATGCATTATAGCAAAACACATTTACTACTATAAAATGTTTAACAACGGACGAATATAGGGGCATATTATCAAGATAGGCGATAACGTTATCCCCACTTTATCGGCAGTTTTCCACCCATAAAGCGGCAATAATATTATCGCCTGTCTTGACATACCCCATAATTCCTTAATGTACAAAGATGCACCGCTCACACTCCCATACAACTTATCAACTCACCTTTCAAATTGATTTGTAGATTAAGAAGAATACCACTCACACAGTGGATATTCTTGTACAGAATCTCTTCAGTTCCGTGTTTGCAGCAGAACCGTCAAATGGAACATTTTCCCTCTCATTGTGCACATACATACATATCAATAATCCATTAAAATCCTATACACATTAATTCAAAATAAAACACACATTTCTATTGGTTTAACATTCCAAACCTTTCCAAGTAACAATACTTTAAACCCTTCCCCCATTCCACAATCTGCCAGTTACCATAGAAACACTTCAGGGAACACCTAACTCAGCACACAGGTGAAAAGTTCATCATACATTGTTGCAAATTGAAACAGCAAGTATGCTTGACTGAAGAATATATCAGCTTATTTTATGTAACGTTCTTTTCTATCACTTTTTCTTAACCAATAAAAATAAGGCTTTTAAAAAACAGAAATATGCAACCTAGTTTTCTGTAAAATGTTGTCAAACAACCAATCATTTCTTTTCTTTTTCAAAACTGCATGTTGTCCACAATTTTAGAAAAATCTTACTTTTCAAACTACCATTTCATTTACAGACGCTATCAGAGTACATCCAGACCTCTCTTCAAAATGCTTACAGTGTGGAATGTGGGACACAGCTATATTTTCTGAAGCCACAGGTACGCACAACAGAAAAGAATTCGCAAGGACCTAGGTTTACCAAATGTGGACATTAAATGGATTGGACAGAGAGGATGAAAGTGTGACCAATTGATGCCATTGGTTAAATCCTTTATGCATCTCCAACACCCTGACCTCATAATTGTGCACTGTGGTGGGAATGACCTAGGCACTTTGACTGGGGTAGCTCTGGAAATGCTTATAAAGGACACATATGCACAATTGATGACACTGTTCCCCAAAATTGCCTTTGTATATTCTAATATATGCCAAAGGCAGAAATGGAAGCGGTCCAACCACTATTGTCCACAGTTTGAAAAATCTAGAAAACGTGAATAAATCTGTTTCTGTCTTTTTCCGAGACTACCGAATGGGGTCAATTTACAAAAACAATCTGCGTTTCAATATGCATGCCATCTATAGGAGAGATGGTGTACATTTTACAGATGAGGGGAACAGAGTCTTCCGCATAAACTTAAGACTCTGCATCAGTACTTACTTGTAGGTACTAAAATCTCCCAATAAACACAACGGCTCTTTTTAGAGCCACAGAACACATAAACAAATACACTTCAGAAATATCTAAAATTATTTGTATTTTACTTGCTTACGAACGCTTACGTGACGACTTTCAACATTACAGCTGTCCATACGTGCTTGGTACGCGTACAATAAATCTACCACCCCTGAGCAACAGTATATGTTCAGAATGTTTCTACCCTACCCCAATTCCTTATTTCTCAACTTTGTTTTACTGTTTCCTTGTGACTCGGCTGTCGTGACAAGTAAGATGGCTGCCAACACTTCCTGGTTTGGAGTATTGACAGCCAATCAGCATTCAGCTCCTGCTTGTAATTGTACGGATTTCTGTACGCGTACTGCGTGATTTTTCTTTAAAAACCAAAAAAAAAAGAGTAAACATCCATATACGACCCCCTGAGCAACCGTAAAGGATAGGAATGTTTCTGCCCTGCCCCCTTCCCTTATGTCTCAACTTTGTTTTACTGTTTTCTTGTGACTCAGTGCTACCGAGGCACAACATGGCCTCCAACACTTCCTGGTTTCAAGTGTTGATATTATCAAACCCATTATCACCACTTCAGCGGCACTTTCCTGCCTATAAAGTGGTGATAATTTTGTCGCCCAGGCTTGATAATATGGCCCAGAGTGCGTAGTGTACAGCAGCTTCTCTGTGAAATCTATAATTACCTTCGAGCAGTGACAACAGATAGCTTACAACAGTCTGACAAATGGAAAGGGGCGACCACTCGGTCCCCCAGAATGTATGGTTGGGGGTCCGGATCCCCCCGGGAAGCCATTTTGGGCGGGGGGCGTGTCACGGCTGGTATGCCCAAAGCGGCGCAGCCGGGGCGCGCCTTTTCCCGCCCAAGAGGGGTTGTCCTAGACACCTACACCGATGGCCACGCCCACTAGGCGTACCAGCGGAGGGTTCACGCCCTCCCGACGAGGAATAAAGAGAGCGGGAATCCAAAGAAGCATCCTCTTGTTCCTGTGCTTGGAAGCTAAACCCATCGTTGCACGTGAGCCCTCGACGGAACAAGGAGCATTTTTTGAGAATTTATAATTTTTGTGTTTCTCTTTCAGCGACTTCGAGGCTAAAGACCTAGGACCGTTTCTGATCATCTTAGAGCGACTATTCGGAATGAATGTCTGGCAAGAAGGCAGGAAAGAAGTCCGAGGGTGACCAGATGCTCCAGATGTTGGTGAGCAGAATGGCGAAGATCGAACGAAACGTTGGTATGGTCCCAGCTCTCGGTTGGGATATGGCGAACATGAAGAAGCAGATGGCTGCAATGAACAATCCGGGTAAACCAAAGAAGGTAATAGGCCCGGCATTGCCGGGTGTTGCCCCGGAGGGTAGGGGGAAGCGGGTCAGGAATAGGGCCCCAGGGGGGGAGGTTCCCGTCCCCGAGGTTCCCCCGGTGAGCCCTGCCATTCCGGTCAAGGCCCCGGTACTCCCAGACGCGGGTCAGCCGATTCCGGTTGTGATTACGCCCGCTAGTGAGGAGGACATGCCGCCTGAATTGGCCGCCCAGTTGGCCGCATGGCTCGGCAAGAAAACAGGGGGTGCTACGGCACCTGGAGACATGGCCGCAGAGGCCAGGTTACTAATACAGCAGTTGCGGCAGTCGCGAGATGCCGCAAAGGCGAATCTCCCTCTTGTCCCCCCACAGGTAACCCCGGAAGGACCGGCAGCTGGCGTGGAAAAAACAGCGGGAACGTCAACCGAACCAGGTAAGCAGGCATTGCCAATTGCGGGGGGGGGGCTAATTGCCCTCAAGACGGGAGAGAGTGGTTCAACATATCCCGTTGGCCACGAAAGAATTAATTTGGGCTGACAAGTATGTTAATATGTTTTCTCTGTTAACTGACCATCGCGAGATGGAGTATGCTAAGACGCAGAAAGATTTGTGGCACCCGAGTGTTTGGCGAGCAAGATGGCGGGATTCAGGGTGGATGAGACTATATTAAATTGGGCCAAGGCCTTTGCGATGTTTACTGCAATTATTGGGGAGCGTAAGCCCGAGGTATTACCCGAATTATCTTGTTATCAGGCACGTATAATGGATTTCTATGAAACATATGAGGGAAACGAATGGATGGGTTACGACATGAAGTTCCGTAAGGCCAAGGCGTACGATTCATCCCTGACGTGGGATTGTCTCGACTCGATTTCTTGGCAGAAGCAGCTCCTGCCGGGCGCGACGAAGACGTCCTCGCCAGGCGGGAATGGGACGGGGCTTTCCCGCCATCAGCCGGCGGTTCCCTTTCGAGCGGGCGCCGGTGGCGATCACCAACCAAAGACCGGGGGGAATGGGGGAAAGCGGGGGGTCTGTTGGAGCTTTAATAGACGTAACTGCTCCAGACCGCAAGAGGCATGTAAGTTCAGGCATGCGTGTGCGGGTTGTGGGAATTCCTTGCACCCGGAAAGTTTGTGCAGATCCAAAAATGGCGGGTCGGGAGGTAAGGGAGGGTCCAAACAAGACTGAGGAGGATCACCGTGTACCGTTACCTACCCCCGTTGATATCATGGCAATAACCCCCTTGCTAAACAAATACCCTGATCATGTCTCCGCTGGGGTGTTGAGGAACGGATTCTTATATGGTTTCCGCATCCCGGCAGGGGATTTTCGTGGGGAACCACTTTGTAGAAACCAATTATCGGCTCGGCATAATCCAGCCGTGGTAGAGAAGAAGATTGGAAAAGAGGTTTTACTAGGCCGGGTAGCGGGCCCATATCAGCACCTTCCAGTAGCAAATTTTGTCTGTTCCCCGTTGGGAGTAGTCCCCAAAAAAGACCCAGGGGAATTTAGGATGATCCATAACTTGTCAGCACCGAAGGGTCTCTCGGTGAACGACGCGATTGACCCAGGAGTTTGTTCGGTGCGGTACGCATCCTTCGATGATGCCGTGACCATGTTGAATCGCCTGGGGCCCGGAGCGCTGATGGCGAAGTCAGATATCGAGTCGGCGTTCCGGTTGCTCCCGGTACACCCACAGGACCAGCGTCTGTTAGGCTTTGTGTTCCAAGGACGTTATTACACGGATAGATGCATGCCAAAGGGTTGCTCCATCTCTTGTGCTTATTTGGAGAAATTCAGCTGTTTTTTGGAATGGGCGTTCACTGAGGCCACTGGGCATAGCCATGTTATGCATTACTTAGATGATTTTCTGTTCTTAGGGGCAGCCGGTGACACAACATGTGCGCAGGCGCTACAGGAGTTTTGCATCCTCATGAGGGAATTCGGGGTGCCATTGGCACCGGGTAAGACGGTCAAGTCAAGTCAAGTCAAGTCAAGTCAAGTCAATAAATTTATATAGCGCGCTACATACCCAGAGGGTCTCAAGGCGCTTGAAGAAGGGTGGGGAGTTACTTGTCAAATATCCACGTTTTGAGTTGCTTTCTGAATGCTAGGTGGTTCTGAGTAAGGCGAAGGTGAGTGGGAAGTGAGTTCCAGGTTTTAGCTGCCAGGTAGGAGAAGGATCTACCTCCCATGGTGGTTTTGTTGATGCGAGGAACAGTGGCAAGGGCTTGGTTGGAGGATCGTAGCTGGCGGGAGGGGGTGTAGAAGGACAGTCGTGTGTTGAGGCATTCGGGTCCGATTTCGTAGAGTGCTTTGTGTGCGTGGGTTAGGAGCCGGAAAGTAATCCTCTTATTGACGGGGAGCCAGTGGAGGTTTTTCAGGTGACCAGAGATGTGTTCTTTGCGCGGGATGTCTAATATGAGCCTGGCTGAAGCGTTATGGATGCGTTGGAGTTTTTTCTGGAGTTTTGCGGTGGTACCGGCGTAGAGGGTGTTTCCGTAGTCCAGGCGGCTCGTGACAAGAGCGTGGGTGACTGTTTTTCTAGTTTCGGTGGGGATCCAGCGAAATGTTTTTTTGAGCATGCGAAGAATGTTGAAGCAAGATGAAGAAACGGCGTTGACTTGTCTGTTCATCGAGAGTGAGGAATCCAGGATGACGCCCAGGTTCCGTGCGTGGTCCGTCGGGATGGGTGCTTTTCCAAGGGCCTCTGGCCACCAAGAGTCATCCCAGGCGGAGGGGGAGGTGCCTAGGATGAGGACTTCTGTTTTGTCTGAGTTCAGTTTCAGACGGCTGTGCTTCATCCATTCGGCTACTTCTTTCATTCCTTCATGCAGGTTGGTTTTGGCAGTGTTAGGGTCTCTGGTGAGTGATAGGATCAGTTGAGTGTCATCGGCGTAGGAGATGATGTTGAGGTTGTGTTGGCGTGCGATGGCCGCGAGGGGGCTCATGTATACGTTGAAGAGGGTGGGGCTGAGTGAAGATCCTTGTGGTACGCCGCAGATGACTTCAGTGGCCTCTGACTTGAATGGTGGAAGGCGGACTCTCTGGGTTCTTCCGGTGAGGAACAAGGTGATCCATTCCAGTGCTTTTCCATGGATTCCGACGTTTCTGAGGCGTTGTAAAAGGGTGCTATGGCAGACTGTGTCGAAGGCTGCGGAGAGGTCGAGGAGGATGAGGGCGACTGTGTCTCCATTGTCCAGTAGAGTTCGAATGTCGTCTGTTGCTGCGATGAGTGCGGTCTCAGTGCTGTGTTTGGCTCGGAAGCCGGACTGTGAGGAGTCGAGGGATTTGTTGGTTTCGAGGAAGGCGGCGAGCTGGTTGTTGACAGCTTTCTCAATGACTTTGGCAGGGAAGGGGAGGAGCGAGATGGGGCGGTAGTTTTTGAGTTCGGTGGGGTCAGCTGTGGGTTTCTTCAGGAGGGCGCTGAGTTCTGCGTGTTTCCAGCTTTCCGGGAAGGTTGCGGAGTTGAGGGAGCAGTTGATGACGTCTCGGAGGTGCGGTGCTGTAGTGGAGTCTGCTTTGTTAAAGATGTGGTGAGGGCATGGGTCTGTGGGGGATCCTGAGTGGATAGAGTTCATCAGACGGATGGTGTCCTCAGTGGAGATTGGCTTCCAATTATCGAGGATGTTCAGGGGGGGTGGGGGTCCTGCAGGGGGTTGGATGGGTTGGTCTTCGGGTCGGTTGTCGAAGCTGTTGTGGATGTCTGCAATTTTGTTGTAGAAGAATGAAGCTAGGGAGTCGCAGAGGGCTTGAGAGGGGGTGATGTCGTTGGAGTTGGCTGAGGGATTGGTAAATTCCTTGACGATGTTGAATAATTCCTTGCTGTTGTGGGCGTTGTTATCTAGTCGGTCCTTGAAAGCGGCTTTCTTGGTATTCCGGATCAGTTGGTGGTGTATGCGGGTGGCGTTTTTGAAGGCGTCCTTGGTGCTGGTGGTTGGGTCTTTTTTCCAGGCCTTCTCAAGGGAGCGACAGAGTTTCTTGGATTTCTTAAGATCATCGTTGAACCAGGAGGCCTTCTTGCTGCCTAGTTTGATTTGTCGTTTTTTCAGAGGTGCTAGGATGTCTGCGCTGTTGGATAGCCATTGGGTGAGGTTAATGGCTGCTTGGTCGGGGTTTGTGGAATGGGTAGGGGGGTTTTGAAGAAGCGATGAGGAGATTTGGTCGATGGTGATTTTGTTCCAGTTTCTTTGCAGAGTGGGTTGAGGATGGTTGTTGGTTGTGGTCTTGTTGTAGGTAAAGTGAACGCAGCTGTGGTCCGTCCAGAGGAGAGCTGTGGTGTGGCTGAAGGAGACATGTTTGCTGGAGGTGAAGATAGGGTCGAGTGTGTGACCTGCAATGTGGGTGGGGGTAGTGACAAGTTGTTTAAGTCCGAGGTTGGCGAGGTTGTCCAGGAGGGTGGTGGTGTTGCGGTCGTTGTTCTTTTCAAGGTGAAAGTGGGACCATCTACTTCACTCGAGTTTCTGGGAATTGAGCTCGATTCTGTGGAGGGATGTTTCCGTTTGCTGGTAGGGAAAATAGAGAAATTTAGGGCTTCCCTGGAACTGTGCCTTAGAACGGAGAAAGTGACCCTGCATCAGTTACAACAGGCAGTGGGTCAGCTTAACTTTGCCCTGAGGGTGATACCAATGGCCCGCCCTTTTCACGCTCTATTGCACAGGCTATGGTTGGTCTCAAAGAAGGACACCACCACACGAGACTGTCTACAGAGGTTCGCCAGGACATGCGCATTTGGTTAGCATTCCTGCCGGACTTCAACGGTCGAGTAGTGTGGAACAAGCCACCAGCGTCTTCGGACGAGCTAGGTTTGTGGACTGACTCGGCGGGGAGCGTGGGATTTGGTGCCATTTTCGGCAACCGATGGTCGGCGCAAACATGGCCGACATGGTGGCACACCAGCGGTCTCACAAGTAACATTGGTTTCCTCGAGCTATTCCCTATATTTGTGGCTCTGAAGGCGTGGCCGAACGAGTTCAGAGATCGCTCTGTGGTATTTTGGTCCAACAATATGACTGTTGTTGAATGTATAAATAATCAGGCAGCACGCTGCAAGTGGATATTGAGATTGCTGAAGGAAATTGTACTAATTTGCATGAGACTAAATGTACAATTCAGGGCGAAACATGTGCCGGGGGTACTGAATCATGCTGCTGATGCACTCTCTCGTTCACATATGCAGGCGTTCAGGGGTTATCTTCCTACTGCGGACCTAGCGGCGGCACCATTCCCCGAAGCACTCTGGCTACTCGGTGCCCCGGATTACAGGACCTCGTGGCAGCAAGCTTAGCCCCCAGGACAAGGAAGGCATACGAAGGAGCGTTTCGTTCCTATTGTGCATTTTTGGGTCCGGCAGGGGGTCAGGAATGGGGTCAGGAGGATTGCTTCCTAAGGTTTCTAGTAGCATTACATAGGGAAGGCCGATCAGTGGCAACGGCCAATAGGCACCGGGCGGCCATTTCATTCATGGCGCAGGTGCATGGCATCAGGGACCCGACATCTTCCTTTTTGGCAAAGAAAGCCCTTCGTGGCTGGCAGCGCCTGGAGGGTCGGAGAGTAGACAAGAGGCGCCCGATCGGGTTAGAGAGGTTGTCCCGTCTTATGGCGATACTACCCACGACATATTCCTCCCAATTCGAGGCAGTTCTGTTCCGGGCCGCTTTTGCATTAGCATTCCATGGGGCTATGCGGGTGAGCGAACTGGTAGCAAAGAATAAGAACGATGTGGAGGGAGGTCTGTGTAGGAATCACATCCTGATTAGGGGTGATTCAATGGTGGTTACAATAGCTAGGTCCAAGACTGACCAGACAGCTATGGGAGACAGTATTGTGGTCCAGCGCATGCAAGAGTCCCCCATGTGCCCGGTAGAGTGCATTGAGGAATATCTGGCGCTGAGGGCGGATACATGGGGTGGGAGTCTGCTGAGACACATCGATGCCACCCCACTGACGAGGTTTCAGTTTCAGAGGGTGCTAACATTGGCAATCGCAGCGGCGGGCTTGAACCCGTGCGATTTTGGGACCCACTCCTTCAGGATAGGGGCTGCTACTGAGGCTACAGCCAGGGGTCAGAGTGCCGAAGAGGTGAAACTGTTAGGACGATGGTCCTCGAATTGTTTTGAAAGGTATGTGCGGTTGCACATGTTGTGAAGTCAAGTTACATGCACTCACGCTTCTTGTCTTCTGTTTGATTTACAGTTTCCCAAGCATTTTATGCGGGGCGTAATTTGCAGTCGACCCGGCACCTGGGGACCAGCGGTCAGAGATCACCGGCTGAGGAGAGAGTGGTGTGGGTCGTGGGCCACTCATACGTGAGGCGGGCCGGGGACGTATTCAAAGCAGGTGACGCGACTCACGCAGCTGAGGAATACGGGTACAGAGTGACCTTCCACGGAAGAGGCGGGCTCTGTATTGACCAGTTCGAATCTTTTATCGAGGGACTCTTAGGGCGGCAGAGGTCACCGCCATCTGTAATCATAGTACACCTGGGGGGCAACGACATGGTGACACTCGGTCGGCGAGTATTACTCGAGCGAGTTTTGTCTACCGTTAGCTGGCTGGCGAAAAGAATCCCGGGGTGCACGATTGCATGGTCCCACATGATTCCCAGGAAAGTATGGCGGGGGGGCCTTTCGGTGTCAGCACTGAATCATTCAGTGAACAACAAAATCGGTAGGTTGTTTCGCTCAGCGCAGTTGCACAGTATTCCGCATGGGTGTATTCGGGGTGATCACATGTATCTCGAGGATGGGGTTCACTTGTCCCGGGAGGGGAATGTCTTACTCATAGGAGACTTCATAGCATGGCTAAGGGGTTTAAGAAAGCATGACCTTTAGGAGGAGTTTGTGGGGGGGGGGCCGGATAGCCGGTCAACTATCCGGCCTGTGGCGGTAAGGTCATGATCGGTGAGAAGTAATTTCAAGGTCCCTAGAGGGAGGCGCCACCCACTATGGATGGGAGCGCCTGGGGGGAGGCGGCCATTGGCCCCTCCCATGGGGAGGCGGCACCCACTAAGTAAGGGTCGCCTAGGGGAAGACGGCCATAGACCCCTTCCAGGGGAGGAGGCGGCTATATGCCCCTCCTACGAATTTCCCGGGGCCCGCATATCCGCGACGGCGGATGTGATAGACAGTGTGGGGTGGGGGGGGAGTCCACGCTGCCTTCTTACAGACACCTCACACGGGTCCTCGGACGACCTTTAAGATGGCGTCGAGTTTAAATGGGGGGCCCCCAACAAGACAAGGGAAATTGGAGTTGGCACAGAGGGTACAGTCCTCTGCGCATGCGCCACTCACACCGTGAGGGCGAGAGTTTTGGTAGTAGGGATCTGACACCGGTTGCGACCTTGCCGTTGGCCCGTAATGATAGGATGTACAATTTTTATTTAGAAAGTATGCATTTGTAGGATGTTAAGACTCGGCTAGGAAAACCTTTGTATTAGAGATTTGTTAAGGTTAGCCAATGAACATGTCTTCATCGAAATGTAATAAATGAAAATTGTACATGATATGAAACTTTTATTTAATGTTTTTAATTTTGTTTCATATTTTAATAAATACGGCCGGGAGGGTAACTCCCTCCCGCCTTCCAAAAGTTCAGAACTGCGTCCGTCTCCCATCCTTGGGGATTGTGTTGGGAGGGGGTGACAGGCATCCCGGCCATACAGATCCACACCCTTATTACACCACTTTTGAGTCACTTTTAACATGGGTAAAGTGACGCAAGGAGCTTGTAAATCTACATTTCACTTTTCTAGAAAAAATCTCAACTCCAGACTCTGCGAGACAGTTTCAATGTTCTTTTCTCTCTCTTTGTCTCTCTCCCTCTCTGTGACATCATTTCTCTTTCTCTCTTAAACTTATACACCCACATGCATCATTGCACCCGTTTGCGATTCCTAAATTGCGAAAATTAGGGAATCGCAATTTAGAAATCGCAAACGGCAATGCATGAATAATTCGCAAATATTTTTGCGATTTCTTAATTTTCCTTAATTGCGATTCACATTATGCGAATCGCAATTAAGGAAAGCCTTCCCATTGATTCCTATGGGCCAAAAGGCTCATAGGAATCAATGGGAAGGCATTAACATTTTGCGAATTTCATTTTGCGAACGCAATTTGTTAATGCATTTCAAGGGTGCTGAGGGGGGTCCAAAGACCCCCCCTGCACCCTTGAAATGTTTTTGTAAATGCAAGTTTCACACACACATGTCCAAAGGACATGTGTGTGTGTAACATGACACTTTCAAAAATGCATTTTTGAGCATTTTTGAAAGATTTCGCAAATTAACACGAGGTTCAACCTCGTGTTAATTTGCTCCCCCTATTTGCGAATTCGCAATTTTTAAAACATTCATGCATTGCATTTAAGGAATCGCAAAAATGCAATTCCTTAAATGCAATCGCATTTTTAGAAATCGCAAAAAATTGCGATTTTCACACAATTGTTTCATGCATCCCAAAAAGTGATTTTGGAATCGCAAACGGACAAATTTTGCAATTCGCACAGTTTGCGACTCCAAAATCGCTTGATGCATGTGGCCGATAGACACTGCTGTCCACTTGCACATGTAGAAGAACAGCCCAACTGAAGTTGTGAATTCCACTTGCTGAAGTCTTTGGCCGCAGTGTTTATACAACGGTAAGCACAGAGGCCTAGATCTACAAAGCCTTCATAGCATTGCATTAGAAATAAGTTGACATATTTACAATCCCGTTATGCCACTTTTGTGTCAGTAAAGCAGTAGGCACTTCCATATAGACACTACTTGAATGCGGCATTATAACAAGTGAAATGTACTAGGCACAATGCACACATAAAACCATAGAGTTACCTTGATTTGTAATGGTTCAGCTCATTTACTCACATCTACATAATTCTAAACTCTAATGTTCTTTTTTGTTTTCCAGATTACCAATCGGATATCTTATGAAGTCCATTTAACAATTTGCTTATAATATTGTTTGTTAGTAAACTTATTTTTCTACTTGTTTGCAATATAGGTATAATTAAATTTTGTTTAGTTATTGTTTTAATAAAAGTTAATAAAAAAAGTACATACTTATTTTATTTTGTGGGGGGGAGGGGTGTATGACGGTCCACAATAGAAATAATGTTGAAATAGTATAGTAAAATATTCAAGACTTGCATTATAAACAAATTACTTCTATTTCCTCTGAATGGACTACAACTTATAAAAGAAATCAAAATAATACGAAACCATGTGTATCATATTTACAAACCTCTTGCAACATTTTCCCATGCAAACTTACCCCCCTACAAAATTAAATGTTTGGGCCTCAATCATACCCCTCAAACCACGGAAACAATCACCCCACAAAGATTTCTATATTGTATGAGGAGCTGCGTGGCCCTCCGCCTACTGCCCTGGAGTCCATCACGCCCAGACCAGGTTGCTGCAGTGTCCTGGGGGGAAACAGCCATTACAACGCGGTCATAACCACGCGTGATTGTCACCACAAAGCCATTAGCATGCATTTCGGGCCATATTATGAACAAAACGAGATAGATTATCGCCGCTTTATCACCACTTTCCTGCTGATAAAAGCGGGGATAATGTATCGCCTTTTGTTGATAACGCCTTTTGTTGATAATATGGCCCGAAATTTGTTTTATTAATGTATTTGTTTACTTACCTGCAATCATCCAGATTCCGTTGTTTATCACCCCTCACCCTGCCCCTCCCCCGCCCCCCCTGCCTGCCCCATCGCAAGTCTCTCCACGGGCCGCGGCTGAAAGACGCGTTTGCGATCTAGTCATTTACCACAGAGTTGTGGGGAATCCTTGGTGAGGCGCGCGCTGACTAACGAGTGCGCACTTCACCGAAGACGTTCCGGAGTTCAGACTCATTTTCAATTGCTCTTTAGACATTCCTGAAGAGAAAGTGGAAATATTTCTGTGAGAGTTAAAGAACGTTATTTGACAAGTTAGTGATTAAGTAAACTTACCTGACATTATAGACAATATTGAATGTACTCAGTCGATGTATTTTCTCTAACTTAAAACAAGAAACGATAACATTTGTGTTAAGGAAGGTCTTAAGGGAAAAGAACACATTGAGTTAGGAATAGTAGGAAGACTTTTGAATTAAGAAGGAACATTAATGAAAAACATAAGATATTGAAGGATTGAGAGAATAGATAGCGAGCAACTGCATAAAGAAAAGTTAGTAGAAGAACACAAGGAAGTTATTAACATAAAAATTAGACAATAAACTGAGAGGCCTAGGTTAATGAATGTTACGTAAATATAGTTGTATAATTTTGCAAAGGGCTAAAACTCTACTAATAGAATGTTATTAGACAATAGTATTTATACAGTATTTTTTGTAAGCCAAAATAGGTGAAAACTGTAGTTTTGTATTATATATTACAAAAAGTGATAAAATTGACTGTTTATATTTTTATACAAGGAGCAAGAACATAAAGGAAAAATTATGGAAAGTGAACAGCCTCATACTCAGGAGATTTTGGTTATTACTTTGAGTATAATTGAAGAACTAATCATATCTGTCGCTGGCAATGAGAGTGAAGAAGGAAAAATTAGTGCGGAAGACATGAATTGTGATTTTGAAGACAAAAGCTTTGATGGAGATTTTCTGGAAGTTTTAAATTATGTTGACATTTTAGTACAAATTAAATCAGAAACTGCTGACGAGGAAATTGATCTGAATGACATATCTGATGAAGTTGCATTGGAATGTCTGTTAAATTATGAGATGTTACAAGAATACATTTATTGTTGAAAAATAATAAAGGTTTGAGCACTATCTACTAATGTATTTATTGTACTAAAAGTGAAGCCGTTATAGATTCAGTTATATCTTCTTTAAATGTTTGTATTGATTTAAAATATGCAAAGTGGGTTTGAGGGTATCGATTGCTTAAAATCCGTATGGAGTATGCATACAGTCTTGTATGCAGCTGCAAACTTGTGTTTTATGCTTTCAATTGCCCAGCCTGTATCCTTAGGCTTCCTGCAAACACTGTGACACTGCTGTTGTAGTATTATAGTGAGCCAGTCAGCAGTATGTTCTTTTTCATTGTACCGTGGTAAAACTGAAGCTGTAATAAATTTAGGGCCTCATTAGGATTGAGATTTTTCCGCATCCTCCGGGCCGGTGGAAGTGTCCGCCGGCCCGGAGTATGTGGAAAAACCGCTGCGGAGCCTTCAAAGACCCCCCCCCCACCAGATTATGATGGCTGGGGGGTCAGGAAGACTGTCTGCCGCTTTTCCGCCGCGGTCTCCTTATGACCGCGGCGGAAAAGCTCTAATATGGAGGCGGTGTCTAACAGACACCGCCAGCTATATTAGGATGGGGGTAAACAGATGCATTTCCGCGGCGGCTTCTCCGCCGAGGAAAGGCATACAGTGATTTCTTTGGGGGCCCCTTGCGGGCCCCCAGGGTGACGGGGGTGGGGGGTGCACATAGGGGGCACCTATGGTACTCCCCTGCATTTGCATGCACAAAGCGGCAGGCATTGCACGGTGCCTGCCGCTTTGTGCATGCAAATGCGAAGCATGCATTTTTAACATTGCGGCGGGTGCTGCTTGAAGCAGCACCCGCCGCAATGTTAAACATACAGGATGTGACCGCCATGGTGGCAATCACATCCTAATCTGCACGGAGGGACCGGCGCTGCCCCTGCGAACGGTCCCTCCTACTCTGGGATGGCGGATGGACGAAGGTCCGTCCGCCATCCTAATGAGGCCCATAGTGAGGAACTTTTTTTGCAGAAGTGTAATGATCCAGTCAGTACTTAGATACTCATGGATTAAAAGAGGTCTCAGTGCATAGGCTGTTTCAAACCTTTATAGACTGTTCATGCACTGTTCTATGCACCAGCAAACTTATGTTTTATACGTTCAATTCCTCAATGTGTATCCTAATACTTCTAGCAAACATTTTCATACTACTGTTTCAATATTGTAGTGAGCCATTCAGCAGTATGTGTTTATCTGTATATTGTGGTACAACTGAGGCTGTTATAAATTCAATCAGGTTCTTTCCTTGCAGTCTTGTAATCATCCACTCACTATCTAAGTACTCATGCATTAAAATAGGCCTTAGGGCATAGACTGCTTCAAAACCCTTATAGACGTGGTATGCAGTCTTCTATGTACTTGCAAATTTGTGTTTTATACGTTCAATTTACTAGTTTGTATCGTTACACTTCCAGCAAACACTCTGTCACTGTTGTTTTAGTTTTGTAGTGACTCAATCATCCTTATGTAGTAATCCTATCACTACATTAAAACACTAATGGGCACATATACAATAACTGGCATATCCCCAGGAATATGTCAGTTATTGTGCTCGTGACACCACCACCATGGATGCGCCGTATTTACAATGTGGTGTACCATGGGACAAAAATGGCACATATATGTGATGTATCTGTGCTGTAAAGGTGGTGCATTGTTTGAGTTATGTTGCAAGTGCAACGCATCTCCAGCAATGCTCTGGGGGCCCTATTCTCAGACTGCTGTGTCAATCCTTACACCTGCTTCAAGGTAGTGTAGGGTTTTGACACAGCATGAGCCCAAAAGTGACAAAGTGAAATCTTGTAGATTTCAGTCAGCCACTTTTAGGAGGTGTTTCTGTGCTGGAACGCCCCCCCCCCCCATGTAGGAATGTCTCCTTCTGGTACAGGGATTTACAATGTGTTGCACCTTCCAGATATATCACATTCTAAATACCACATACCATGGCACATCTTTTGCACCACCACTTCATCAGAAAAGTGATGAATGGCGGTGTAAAAGAGGAACAAGGGTGTTGTAAATCTGCCTCTAACAAACACTTAAAAATTCACCCAGTCAGTTTCACTACCAGTGTATTCTTTTTAAATTTACTTCTGTTATTATTTTACATAAAAAATATGAAATGTAACTTTCAAAATAAAATAAATATAAGTATTTATAATAAAATGTAGGAAATTACTATAAAAAGAAAGAAATATAATAATTAGTACATTTTAAAATTATCATTTACAAAACCTTAGAAATTAACTGAAAAAACATAGGTTTCAGGCACGATATAGTTAGGAATTAGCATTTAAAAAACCTTAGAAATTCACTGAAAAAACCATAGGTTTCAGACACGTTATATTTAGGAATTAGCATTTAAAAAAGCTTAGAAATTTACTGAAAAAAAAACATAGGTTTCAGGCACGTTATAGTTAGGAATTAGCATTTAAAAAAACCTTAGAAATTCACTGAAAAAACCATAGGTTTCACCCAGGTTATAGTTAGCTGGACATTTCTCTCATACAAAACCATTGCAATGCACTAGTGATGATGTCACATATTACATCACTCATGACATGGTCAGTGACATCACTCATGACATCACTCATGACATCTCAAATGACATCACTGATGACATCACGGATGACATCATTGTTGTGAAAGAGTGGCATACCTCCTGTCAGCGTAATATAACCCTTGATACAGTCATTCAAAAATAGAAACTAAAATTTTCAAAAAATGGAGATACCAATATCAGTTACAACAACCTATTCAGTAATTCCTAAATCTACGTACATATCCAGTCATTCACTAACAGTTCTATATAGTCACTCATACATGTACTCACTCAGGAGAGAAGTGTGGCTCAATGATTAGAGCGGCAGACCCTGATGCAGAGGTCTAGCCCGGGACCAGGGTTCAATTCCCCGCCTCGGCAGGTCTTGGGCTCAAAATTCCACGGACCTGATAATTCTCACCTCAGTGCCTATTCCAATCATGGAGTCCCACTCTGCAACTCTGGGCAATAGCTTGCTTAATCTCCACAACGGCCCCCACAATGCTAAGGATGCCTGGCCTCCACCTTGGGGGTGCCCAGGAGTGGACGCCTCACAGGGAAAGCAAGGATGGGTTCCACAGCGGTATTCGTACAAGCGCCTGGAGTCCCTTGCGGGTGAGTAGTGCGCTATACAAGTATCAATTTTAATTTTTTACATTTACTCATCATATGTTCTCATACACCTATACATCCTGTTGCACACTGACACTCATCCATAGATTTACTCACACACATACTCACACATGCAAATAAACTTTCAAACATCACTTTGCTTGCATATTTAGCTATACATACACTACTACACTTATTTGTACAGAAATATACTCATACTAACTCTCTTAAACAATCACTTATAGAAACACATACTTATTTACACAGGAATTCTTCCAAACTTTCACTCTCACATATACTCACGTATATACATCAATGTTCACATATACTAGTTTAAAACAAATGTAGTTACTCATAAAGATACTATTGAGACAGTCATTCACTCACTAACACCCCCATACACACACTCATCTACCCATACAGTCCTGCACACATGTTGTCTTCAAAACACATACAAACAGTGAGTCAGTCATTCATGCATCTATGCGCTAAGTAATACACCTACCAAACCATACAGACACTCATACTGATACACAAAAATCAACTAATAACCCATATAGACACTCATATAGCTACTCACCCACCCATGCACCCACTTATACACAAAGTAAGACAGATATTTATATATTTAAACATTACTCGCTAATACATGTATTCAGTAATATACACTTAATAAGTCAGTTATATAATCAATTCAATTCAAATAACTTTATTTCGATTCCACGAGGAAATCATAAAAGTATACATCAATTTAAAAACAAAATAGTTGATCTACCATAAAATCACAGTACATATTTGCATGATTCTAAAATAAAACCACAGTACATACTTAAAACTAATTACCATGAACATTCAATATCGGTTTCTGATCACCAGAGCTGATCTAATAAAATTCAATACAGCATTACAGGTGTTTGCAGTTGACAGAGATATCAAGTATTCATAAGCTTCTTTATAATAACACGTTCCAAGAGATAATAGTATTGGTCTGATAAAGGTGTTTCTTGGGACCTTATACAAAGTACAAAAAAGAAAAAGGTGGAGAGTATTTTGCGAAACCTTATTATTACAAGGGCAACAAGGTAACTTCTCCCACCAGCCCCCCTGCTTTGGAAAAGCAAAGAGGAAGTGTAAAGTGCCAAGGTGAAACCTTGTAAGATAAAAACGCCATTGCGTGTTCATAATATATGACAAATAAAAGGGTCGAACTAGCCTTCCCCGTACACGTGATAGATAATCATTTGTCTTTAAGGAACCGAGATTAACACTATAGGCATTTTTGATAATTTCCTTAGCATCCTTACTAAGCATGTCAGGATTTATAAACATATTTCCCAACCCTATCTTATAGAAGGTCTCCCTGACATATCGGAGCCATGGGATTTCCCTGTAATGCTCGAGTTTAAGGCAATCTTGAAGGATATCTTTTGTTAATTTCAGTTCATCAGATTGCCAAACTTTAGACCATAATATTAAAGGTGCAACGTGAATAATATCGCTTACAAACTCAATTCCAACCTCTCCGTGGCAGAATATATTAGATGTGCCCGATGGGACCGATAGTAAGCATTTTAGAAACTTATTCTCCATAATCTGTATTTTTTCACAATTTTGTGACCCCCAAACACCAGCACCATAGGTCAAAGCAGAAACGCATTTAGCTTTATATAAAGATGTTATTTCAGCTATGCGTCGTTGTCCTAATTTGCTAGCAAAGCAAAAGAGAGCTTCAGTTGACTGTGTAACCTTTTGAACCCGGGCTGACAACAAAGGTTCCCAGTTCAATTTTTTGTTAAAAAGGTTTCCCAGATAATTGAAGTTATCAACTTTCTCTATATTAGAGTTCCTCACCCTGTATTTGCGGATTTTTACACTTTTCGAGCCGCAAGTCATGGCAAAAGATTTAGCAAAGTTGACCCCTAGATCTAATTTTCCCATAAACATATCAAAAGCATTCAGACAAATCTGCATGCTATTGGGAGTAAGGGCCATTAGGACAGTGTCATCTGCGTATGACAACATTGGAATTCTTTTACCGTTTATCTTCGGAAAATCAGCACCAGTTTCTAATAGAAAGCCCTCTAAACCATTCGTATAAACCAAAAATAGAAAAGGGGCTAAAATACATCCCTGACGGACGCCTTCGGTGGATAATATAGGTCTTGTTTTCTCTCCTCCAGGGCCATATCTAATTCTGACCATTGTGGCAGTGTGCAACCTGCGGAGCAAAGTAACCAAAGGCTCCTCAAACCCCATAGAGTCCATCATACGCCACAATTTATCCCTGCATACCGTATCAAAGGCACTGGACAAGTCCATGAATGTCAAGTGAATAGAACTATTCTTGGTACCCATGTACTTGCCCATGATCAGAGCTAGGTTCAAGCACTGCTCAGTAGTTCCTTTCCCTCTCCTAAAACCATATTGGGATTCTACAATAACCCCCGCCGACTCTGCCCATGTTTCCAGACGCGCCAATATCACCCTACCCATTAACTTGCATGACGCGTCTATTAATGATATTGGCCTATAGCAACGTGGGTCAGACTTGTCACCCTTTTTGAAAATAGGCACCACAACTGCCTCTTTCCAGGAGGTCCGAATGGGCCCCCACACTAATGCCTTAAAAACATTCAGGAGTAATGGGGACCAGACCTCCAGATTATGTTTAAAAAGGTCTAAGGTTCTGCATCAGGGCCAGGGGCCTTTAGAGCCGCCCCCTTAGTCAAAGCTAGCTCCACTTCCGAGAGCGTTAATGAATCACTAAGTATCTTTGCTGATTCCATGTTAACATTACGATATTCATCCTCTCCTGTGGTAGCAGTCTGTAGTTTCTCCTTGGGATTAAAGGTTTTACTATATTGAGCTACCCAGGAGTCTTCAAGTATTTAAACTCGGATGGTATTCTCTTCCCCTGTTTTTAAAAAAAGGCCTATTTATTATTTCCCAAAAAAGTCTATTATCCCTTAGATCAACCGCTTTATCCAGGTCTTCCCATGCTTTGGACCTCAAATAATTTTTCCTCTTTCTAATTGCCTCCCTATATCTTTTCCTAGCCAATATAACCATGTCTCTATCTCGTGGGTCTTGGCGTAATGCCTTAGTTAGGTTTGTTTGAGCTGAAGAACATTCAGCATCAAACCATTTAGGCCCTCTGTGTTGATTCCTCCCCCCTATCTTTACAAGAAGATGGGTAGCTACATTACCCATTAATATTTCGAAACTCTTAATTATGTGGTCTGGATTAGAATTAGGTGATAGACAAATTTCTATCTGATCCGTGTTTTCGTTAAAAATATCCATTTCCAATTGCCTCACAGGTACTTTGTTCCACCTTAAAGTGACACCCTGATTATGACTGTATACTATAGGTTGTTCCGGACACAGTTTTCATTCAAGAGCCATATTAAAACTCAGAATTAGGGGATTATGGTCACTAGCTGGATTCGCCTCAATTTTAAAGTCTTTCAAGAAATGGAAAAACCCCTTAGATACCATTGCAAAATCGATTGTACTCGTTCTGCCCCCTGTACCTTGAAAGGTAGGTATATTCACAGTACCTGAAAAACTGGGCATATCCAGAATACATGGATCATTGCTCATGACGATACTGTTTAGAGCCTCCCCTTGTTTAGTATGAGTAAAATGGGCCATAGGTTGGTCATTTAGATCCATCAGACCACACACCCTGGACCCACTAAACTTACATAGCTCGCAATTAAAATCGCCTAACCATATGATGGAAAGAGGGAAGACCCTATTTGTCACCTTAACAATCTCTTCCTGAAGGTTATCAATAATTACAGTTTCATGGGGATCAAATATATTATAGTACCAATTAATGAGAAGAACAGTTTCAGGAAATAGATCCTTGATGATAAGTAATTGGTACCAAGGTGATTCCACCATTCTGTACACATGTCTTAGATTATGCTTTACAGAGATCGCTGTCATAAGCCCACCCTTAGCTCTCCCTGATTGCGATGGTATTGCAGGAACATTAAAGATTTGAAAACCATCCAGGCTCTGATCCACAGTGCTCCATGTCTCCTGTAAGCAGGCTATGTGAAAAGAATCTACATATTCTACCCAAACCGGATCCTCCAATCTTTGCCCAGGGCCCGCTATATTCCAAGAAATTATACGGAAATAGCTAACCTCCTCCCGATTACCCTTTTACGAGTTGTGTTTTGATTATAGGATGGGCTGGCTCACACCCCTCTACCATATTTCCTATGCCATTAGTTCCCACATCAACAACCTCATGAGTATTTATATCATTATTTCCCACATCAACATCATCCTGGGTGTTTATAACTCTAAGAGTACACATGCTATCCCCACACCATTGGTCTAAATGAGAGTTTACATTTGATTTATACAAAAGTCCCATACTCCCTTGAACAATATCATTCCCATCACTACCATAGTTTACAAGATCGTTATTTTCTTCAAAGTGGGTTTGAGAATTTTCACTAGCCCAAAGATTCTCTACACGATTTATATTATCATTAGTTGTTATTTTCATTTTACTGCAGAGGGTAAAATGGTGTTGGGACACCAACATAGGCATAGCATCTTCAACCGGAGAAGAAATGGTAGACTTATTGTCCCAGGCTGATATGTTTTGTTGTAGAATTGGATTCAGTCAGTTATTTAAATTCATTGGAGTCAGCGGATGGAACATATTTGATAATGGAATGTTCCAAAAGTCCTTGGGGTTTGTAGGAAGGTAATTATTTGACCTAGGGTACATATTAGGGTGATTTAGCGAAGGGAAGTTAACATTTCTATTAGGGTAAGTAGAGTTAGGTTTATTTCTAAGTTGTTTCTGATGGTAAGGGAAATCCAAACCATATCTATACCGGGGTTTATTCGAAGAGAACATCATGTTTTCCGGATAGAAATATGTCAGATTCCGTGTTGACACTCCTCCATCATTACTACCCAAAAACCAATTGCTTATATAAGATACCACCCTATGGTCCCTAAAATTGACTATGATCAAATCACCCTCTATATCCTTAGGGCGTATGCCGACCCATTGACACCTTCTAACTGAGACAATGTCTCCATTCAAATGTACAGGTAGTGGCCTATTCAGACGCAACCAGTGAATCACTTTATTTTTTAAACTAATATTCGATTCCACAGTTCCCTCAGGGACAGCAGGAACGCCTGTTAAAATAATAACAAAATCAAAAGACTCCGGCGGCAAATCTACTGTATCTTTATAATGTAATTTACCTATATTAGGATAATTTGTTTGGGAAGAAGGTATTTTATTGATTTGAACAGGCTTCGAAACCACAGAAGGAGTCTTTTCTTTACTTGTGGTTTTCGAGGCTGTGGTCACAGGTATGCCTGATGCAGTAGTGGAGTTTTTATTAGCAGGTACATTATTTGGTTTCTTAGGGGGATTATGTTGTCTGATTTGATTATTTGTGGTTTTATTTTCAGTAACGGTAACTCGGGTGGTTAAAGTTGGGTTCTCTGGGGGCGAAGGCTGTGGAAAAAGGCAATCTAGTTTTTTATCCAGCCTTTTAAGCCTTTCGACAAGAGGAAGAATAAGAGCCTTTAAGAGTTTTTCAACAGCATCCAGAAGCCCATCATTAGGAATGGTTTTATGTCCCATGTCTACATTCCTTTGTATTACTTCTGTCTCCTCTGTAAGTTTTTCCCCCACATCCTCGGACAAAGTTTCTTTAGGGGCTGCCACCTGTGGCGGCTTCCACTGGTTGGCAGACTCACTTTTATTTTTCCCTCCCTTCTTCCGTCTCTTCCTAGCTGGGGAAGATACACCACCTTTAGTCTTTTGGTCGTCATGTGTATCAGGCTTGGCTCCACACTTCCTCGGGGCTGTGATGAGAGTCCAATCCCGGCCCTACCGAACGACCTCAGCGTTCAATGATATAAACACAGAACTACTAAGAGAGTGCAGCAGGCCGCGGGAAAGGAAGGGGACAGCGGGGAGGGAGATCTGTAACGACAAAGAACAAGATATTAAAGCACCCTAACTCCCTATACTACACCAAGGTGCTCTATACTCTCTACCCAGCGCCTCCTCCCCCCACTGATCACCATTCAATACCTGTAAAGGAAAATACACAAAGCTCTAATCCAAATGGAAACAGGAGACGGTTGTGGGGTGAAGAACTGGGCCCAACTGTGGATAAAAACAAACACGATTCACTCCCTCTTCTCCAAGTAATAGATTACTGGTTATGGTCTCAAAACATAGAGCACTACACATACCCCAATGTCACACGTAAGTTTCTTTCAATGGGCAGCCACACAGTTCCCTTGATTGACCTTTTCAATACCCCTCCTGTCTCCTGTTAGAACGAGATAAGCAAATTATAATGAACGCTGCACTCCTCCGAATTGCTTCCGGACGACACAGCACGTGAATACTCCCCACTTGAACAACAGAGTTAGATATCACTCTATGATGGGTTTGACAAAACTTGCGCCCTAGGAAGATCTGCCCGATAGCCTTCCGAGGGGGGCTTAAGATGGCGAGGCTCAAAAAACAGCTCCAGGTGAGTCCTATCGCCACTGTGCAAGCATTCCAGTATTCACACTATATACAACTATATACACCATTGAAGACTCAGATCCGTGTTGTTCCAAAGTAAATACAATAGTGAAGGCTCAGTTCCACATTGCTCAATAGTTGAGTCTGTTTCCCACAGAACCAACGTGTAGCCACCACAGTATGTACCAGTACCAACAAACACTGAGCCTCCACGTAGCACGGCACCGAGTGCCCGTCAGAACAAATCCCACAGATAGTGGGTGTGTTGTTGGGATCGAAACTACCAACGCCACACACCTCACCTAGAACAGAGTACTCACGATTTTGGAGGAAAAAAGGAGTCGCCCGACGCCTCTTACCGCCTCCACACCCACACACACATGAAACGCCACCGCAAACGGAATTATCGGCGCTCCACCGCCGTTTGGACACACTCTTTATTTCCTGGCATGCGCGCGCAGCTCGCGTTGGAACGCGACGTCAGCGCGGCATGCCGGGAGTTGTAGTTTATTCATCTTTTGACGATTTATGCGCGTTCGGCGGCCTGGAACATGACAGTACACCCCCCTTTACAAAGGGGCCCCACCGCCCCCAGGCTTACCAGGAAACAATCGGTGGAACCGGGCCACCAGCCTTGGAGCCCGAACAGCGTTCACTGGTTCCCAAGAGTCCTCCTCGGGACCAAACCCCTTCCAGGAGATTAGGTATTTCAGTCGACCTTTCACCCATCTAGAGTCTCGGATGCACCTCACCTCATATTCCTTATCCTGCAACACCCAGATAGGCACCGGGGATTTCCGAATCGGACATCTAGAGGGTTTTAAAAGGGAAACGTGGAACACAGGATGTATGCGAAGCTGCGCCAGCAAACGCAGGCGCACAGCCACTGGGTTCACATGACCCACCACCCGGTAAGGACCTGTATACCTAGGATTAAACACGCTGTGTTTCTTGAAATTAATATGCTTGGTGGACAACCATACTAAATCACCCTTTCTATACACTGGATTGGGTCTTCGGTGCTTGTCTGCATGGAATTTATACCTAGCTTTGGCCTTCTCAAGGTTTTTGCGTGTGCTCAAAAGAATTTTGCGCACTCTCAACAACCTGTTCTTTACCTCTGGCAACTTCACATTATCAGACGGCAATAGCATGGGCGTGAACCTGGGATGGTGACCATAGGAGCAAAAGAAAGGCGTATATTGAGTGGATGCATGTTGAGTGCTATTGTAGGCTATTTCTGCCACCCACAACCAATCAACCCAGGACTCGCTGCTTTCTTGTACATAGCATCGTAGATACTGCTTTAGGGATTGGTTTAGTCTCTCTGTTTGTCCATCCGTCTGCGGATGGAAGCTAGTGGACACAGATGAAGTAATGTGTAACGCCTTACACCAGGTTTTCCAAAATCTCGCAGTGAATTGCGCCCCTCGATCTGACACTATGTCTCGGGGAAGGCCATGCAGTCTTACAATGTTCACCAGGAGGAGTTGCGCTAATTGTCCTGCTGTGGGCACTTGAGCACAAGGAATGAAGTGGCCCATTTTGGTCAAAAAGTCCACTACCACAATTATGGCTGTTTTGCCTTGGTCTTTTGGAAGCCCCACAATGAAGTCAACTGAGAACCTCTCCCACGGATTCTCCGGAGTGGGCAAAGGGATTAACATTCCTTGAGGTCTTTGTCTGTCCGTTTTCATTTGACTGCATGTAACACACTCCGCCACCCAACGAAGCACATCAGGTCTGATGGAAGGCCACCAAAATTGCCTCTGGATCTTTTCCAAAGTTTTAACAAACCCCATGTGACCAGCACACGGAACTTCGTGGCACCAAGAGAACACAAGTCGACGTAAGGCTTCTGATGGCACCAGTACCTGTTTTCCTCTCATTGGAACGCCATGTGTTGGTTTCCATTCCGGATGATGTCTGAGCCATGTGCGCCACACACAGGTTTGTACTCCCCTCCTGACTCGAAACAAAAAGTCGTCGGTATGAGTGACCCCTATAACATTTGCAGGTTCAATGATTGACTGAACGGGTTTCTCCTCTGATAGTAGGAGATTCTCTCTTCGGGTAAGCGCATCCGCCTTCCTGTTGTAGGTACCAGGCCTAAAGGTAACCACAAATCGGAATTCCTCAAAGAACATCATCCACCTTAATTGCCTGGGGGAAAGGTGTCTCGCAGCCCTTAGAAACTGAAGATTTCGATGATCTGTATAGACCGTGATTTGGTGACGAGCCCCCAATAACCAGTGTCGCCATTCCATAAAGGCATCCCGTATAGCGAGCAGCTCCTTTTCGGCGATGGTGTAGTTTACTTCCGAGGGACTGAGCTTTCTGGACATGTAGGCAATCGGGTGCAGGGTGCTTGTAGATTCTTCCTTTTGAGATAACACAGCCCCCAGGGCTATTTCTGAGGCATCTGCCTCGGCAATGAATGGTAAATCCGGATTGGCGTGCGTTAACACCGGTGCTGAGGAGAAGGCTACCTTGAGATCCTCGAACGCTTGTTGAGCTTTGTTAGTCCATACAAACGGGATGTTTTTCTTCGTAAGCTGTGTGAGGGGTGACACCATTCCTGAGAAACCAGCAATGAATCTCCTGTAGAAGTTGGCAAACCCCAACAGACTCTGGATGTCTTTAACATTGCTGGGACGTGGCCAATCCACTATTGCTTGGACTTTTCTTTCTGCCATCACTTGCCCTGACGGAGTAAGCATTACCCCCAGAAACTCCACCGTTGTGACGTGGAACTCACACTTGGTGATTTTGCAGAAGAGGTGATGTTTCTGGAGTGCTTGCAGCACTGATTTTACATGGGTGATGTGTTTGTCTGTTGAGTTGGAATAAATGAGTATGTCGTCTATATAAACGACCGCATAGCGATCCAGGAATTCACGAAGGACCTCGTTCAGAAAAAATTGGAATGCGGCCGGGGCATTGCAGAGCCCAAAGGGCATCACTAAATACTCATATAATCCGTACCGCGTCTTAAAGGCCGTTTTCCACTCATCACCCCGTCTTATGCGAACCAGGTGATAGGCCCCACGTAAATCCAGCTTTGTGTAGATGTGTGCTGCCCTAACCTGTTCCAGCAGCACCGGGATCAAAGGGAGCGGATATTGATTCTTCACGGTGATGGCGTTTAATGCTCTAGAATCTATGCAGCATCTTTTTTCACCATTAGCCTTTGGTATGAAGAACAAGGGGGATGCTGCAGGTGATCGAGAAGGTCGGATATATCCCAAAGCCAAGTATTTATCAAGGTATTCTCGCAGCGTCTCGGTTTCCGGTAGAGTAAGAGCGTAAATCCTTCCATTGGGTATTTCAGAGCCAGGAATGAGGTCAATGCGGCAATCATACGTGCGGTGCGGTGGAAGCACCTCGGCCTCCTTGTCGCTGAACACGGATCCAAACTCAGCATAACATGAAGGCAGGGTTACGTCTTTTTCCGCTGCTGTGGCTATTGAATACATAGGCTCTACGTTTTGTGCATGCGTCTCATTCTTGGGAAAACAGTGTTCTCGACAATATGGGGAAAGAAACTGAACTGATTTGGTGGCCCACCGTACATCCGGATCATGTGTCTGCAGCCACGGGAGACCTAGGATGATCCCATATTGCGGGGCTTCAATGATGTTGAAGCTCAGAATTTCACGATGGGCATTGGAACACACCATTTCATACTTGCTCGTATGATAAGCAATCGGACCTGCTTGGAGTTCATGTCCATCCACTGCGTAGACTGTTTCGGGTCTTTCTTTGGGGATTAGAGTCACTCCCAACCGACGAGCCATTGAACAATCCATAAAACACCCTGTAGCCCCTGAATCGATCATCACATGCACCTCATGTTGTTTTTCTTTGATGGTTATAGTCATGTTCACAAATAGGTGGTTTCTCATATCCACAGAATCCGGGGTGAGTGAAGGGATGATGTGTATGCTTGAGGGTTTCCCTTCCTTCGCCTTCAAGCCGTGTAGTTTCCCGACTCCTTTGCAGAGACTCCTGCCACACTCGGGCCTCCCCTTCCCCGGTTATTTTTTGGCTTAACTGGGCACTCCCTTACGAAATGTCCTTTCTTCCCACAATAGAGACATAAACCTTGTTTTCGTCTGTATTCTCTTTCGCTGGTGGTCAAGGATGCTCTCACCGCCCCTATCTCCATGGCCTCGGGTGAAGGAGCCGATTTCTCACTGGTACCTGGGTGTTCATAAGGCATCACAGCTTTGTCCTTCTTCTTATGCTCTCCTTTTCTTTCCTTCATGCGATGATCTAATCGTAATGTAAGATCTATTAATGCGGAGCATGTACGGGGCTGAGGATCTATCTGCGCTAAGACGTCTTTCATGTCTTCATGGAGTCCTTGATAGAACAGAGCTGTTCTTTTTGCTTCAGGCCACTCAGTTTCGGCCACGAGCCTCCTGAAATTGTTGAGATAAGTGACAAGGTCATGGTCTCCCTGTTTCAATTGTAACAATTCTCTGTCTGCCGTGAGGGTTTCTGCCCTCCTGTCAAAAGTTCTTTCAAACTCCTCTTTGAAATTATCCCAGTGATATAGGAGTGGGTCATCCCTTTTTACTATTGGCACTGCCCACTGCGCTGCTTCCCCCCCTAAGTATGATATCAGGAAAGCTACTCTCGCTTGGTGTGTAGAAAACATCTTGGGCTTACACATGAAGTGCATCTGAACTTGTGTCATGAATACTTGAATCTTTTTTATGTCCCCATAGTATCTTTCAGGTGGTGCTAGTGGGATTTGTGCCGGCATTTCCACCACCACAGAAGTGGTCGGAGAAGTGCTACTAGATGCCCCTGTTGTGGTGGTAGTTGTGGGCATTCTATCTATTCTGGCACGCAACTGGGCATTCTCTGCCCTGGAAGCCGCTACCTCCCTATTGGCAGCTGTTAACTCCACCTGTACTAAGGCCAAAGCAGCCATGACATCCTCTAAAGTGGTCATGACGTACTCTCAACACAGCCAAGAGGAGGCAAAATCCTTGGGCCGATAATTCTATCAGGCTTGGCTCCACACTTCCTCGGGGCTGTGATGAGAGTCCAATCCCGGCCCTACCGAACGACCTCAGCGTTCAATGATATAAACACTGAACTACTAAGAGAGTGCAGCAGGCCGCGGGAAAGGAAGGGGACAGCGGGGAGGGAGATCTGTAACGACAAAGAACAAGATATTAAAGCACCCTAACTCCCTATACTACACCAAGGTGCTCTATAATCTCTACCCAGCGACTCCTCCCCCCACTGATCACCATTCAATACCTGTAAAGGAAAATACACAAAGCTCTAATCCAAATGGAAACAGGAGACGGTTGTGGGGTGAAGAACTGGGCCCAACTGTGGATAAAAACAAACACGATTCACTCCCTCTTCTCCAAGTAATAGATTACTGGTTATGGTCTCAAAACATAGAGCACTACACATACCCCAATGTCACACGTAAGTTTCTTTCAATGGGCAGCCACACAGTTCCCTTGATTGACCTTTTCAATACCCCTCCTGTCTCCTGTTAGAACGAGATAAGCAAATTATAATGAACGCTGCACTCCTCCGAATTGCTTCCGGACGACACAGCACGTGAATACTCCCCACTTGAACAACAGAGTTAGATATCACTCTATGATGGGTTTGACAAAACTTGCGCCCTAGGAAGATCTGCCCGATAGCCTTCCGAGGGGGGCTTAAGATGGCGAGGCTCAAAAAACAGCTCCAGGTGAGTCCTATCACCACTGTGCAAGCATTCCAGTATTCACACTATATACAACTATATACACCATTGAAGACTCAGATCCGTGTTGTTCCAAAGTAAATACAATAGTGAAGGCTCAGTTCCACATTGCTCAATAGTCGGGTCCGTTTCCCACAGAACCAACGTGGAGCCACCACAGTATGTACCAGTACCAACAAACACTGAGCCTCCACGTAGCACGGCACCGAGTGCCCCTCAGAACAAATCCCACAGATAGTGGGTGTGTTGTTGGGATCGAAACTACCAACGCCACACACCTCACCTAGAACAGAGTACTCACGATTTTGGAGGAAAAAAGGAGTCGCCCGACGCCTCTTACCGCCTCCACACCCACAGACACATGAAACGCCACGGCAAACGGAATTATCGGCGCTCCACCGCCGTTTGGACACACTCTTTATTTCCTGGCATGCGCGCGCAGCTCGCGTTGGAACGCGACGTCAGCGCGGCATGCCGGGAGTTGTAGTTTATTCATCTTTTGACGATTTATGCGCGTTCGGCGGCCTGGAACATGACAATGTGCACTAGTTGTTGTACTAATAGGCTGGGAAGCAAGCAACGTGACGACCTCAGTTTGTATCTTCAGGGGGGAGGCAAGACATTACTATTAGAGTGGGGAGCAGTCTCCAAGAGCAGAGGGGTATTAAGATCTATAAGGTTATTTGATATTACCGTGGACAAGTCACTTGGACCTTCCACCGCCATATCCAGAACCCCCAGCGATGGCGGGCATTCCTGAAAGATTAAAGGTATACTATCTGTGTTAAATAACTCCGCATCCATCTCAGCATGTTCTGAGGTGCATACAGGGGACTTCCCTTTGCTAGGGGGGGAACCTGCCTCTTAAGAATCTCAATTGAGAGGCGTCGTTCGGCCCTCCTTTCCGCTAGAGCTAACTCTCGGTCAATATCCTTAGTTGCTTTAGCAAAATATTTATCAAGGGGGACAAGTATAGATATACTCACACATTCAGGAAGGGACTTAGGAGTCGAACTAGACATTTTTAGGATAAGTATATAATAAAATCATACTAAATGTCAGTGCTTAGACAACATTAACCAGTAAGGGTAACAAGCAAACAACCTCATATATTAATATCAAATAAACCTAAAAATAGGTGAGGGTATCAACCCAATGTTAAATCATAATTACAAGGCCACACCAGATGGTAAACTTATCAGAGGGGGGGCCCAGCCCGGCCACCTTCGGCCCCTGACGGCCACAGACGGTCCCGCCCTTGTCCCGGGCTTCTCCCGGGACGCTCCCGCGCCGCGGGGGGAGACCTTCTCTTAAATACGTGGACCAATAAAGTGCAGGCGGGGCGTGGTGGACAGGGAGAGCGGCCAGGTAACGTGAGGCGCGGGTTGCCGAGGCTTCTGGTCCTTGAAGTCCGGCCCCACTCGCTCGCAGCCCTGGCCAACACACGCTTTGCGAAGATGCACAGTCCAGGCTTTCCAGGTGGTGAAGAAACGCAGCGGGACCCGCGAAGCGGGTACCGCAAGTTGTAGAGAAGAGATAAGGGTCTATGAGCGCCCTCGGCAGCAGCAGTTCGAGTCAGCAAGATGTCCCCAGTTATATAATCAATTTTACAAAAAAAACAATAATTTAGACACTTATTTTCCCATTTATTCTTCCATCGACCTTTAGATATACATATATAAAAAATATTTATTTTTCAGAAAGACACACATTCACTGGATGATGTCATCAGTAATGTCATCAGTGATGTCATTTGAGATGTCATCAGTGAAGTCATGAGTGATGTCACTGACCATGTCATACGTGATGTAATATGTGACATCATCAGTAGTGCATTGCGGGCACGTGAGTTATAGTTAGCTGAATTAATTATAACAGAGGAATTTTTCAATGGTTTTGTATGGGAGAAATGTCCAACTAACTATTACATGGGTGAAACCTATGGTTTTTTCAGTGAATTTCCAAGGTTTTTTAAATGATTATTCCTAACAATAAAGTGCCTGAAACTTATGGTTTTTTCAGTGAATATATATATATATATATATATATTACCTACTGGCGGTCGCCAGTAGGTAGTTATAGTTAGGATTATTTTCAATAGGAAAATCGCAACATTCTATTGGTATTAACTTTGGCGCCGGTTGAGGAATCTGCCTGAAAATTTCCTCAAATTTGCCTCGCGGCGCTCCGGTCCTTCCCTGAAAGTTTGGGGGTAATTCGTCAAGCGGGGGCCGAGATAAAAGGGGGGTCCCAAAACGTGTTTTCCCATGTTAATTTCCTTAGGGCGGTCGACCTCACTTTTAGCCCGAACCGCTGAATGGATTTCCACCAAACTTGGCAAAATTATAGGGACTGGTAGCCCGATGTGCCTTTGCTATGTCTCAAGATATGTGCTCCAGTGTATTTTGAGTAATTTAGGTTCAAAAATATATATATATCTGTAAGCGCGCCCCGGTACGCGCACCGGGGCGCAAACCAGGGCGCTACGCGAGTTCGCTCGCGGAAAGCTGATTGGCTCTCGGCTGTCTGTAAACATTCCAAACAGTCCGGTGCAGCCGCCATCTTTTGTCTCGGTAGGATCGAGACACAAGAGGTGGCAAAAACAAAGAGGGGAAATGACCAAAAGGGGGCAGGGTAGACCCCCTAGGTTTGATGTGGGGGCCATAAAGGGGGCCTCGCGGGGCAAAAAAAAAAAAAACGATTTGTGCGAGGGAGCGCCCGGTACGCGCACCGCGGAGCGTACCGGGGAGCGTACCCTAGAGAAAAAAGAATGACAGAGTTTTTTTTAAAATGTAGGTTTTTTTTATAAATTGGAGGTAGTTCTAAAAAGAACTGTTTTTTATTCTTTTTGTTGTTTTATATTTTTTTATTGTTTTTTTGAAAGTTTTTTACTTTTTTTGGCTTTTCTGAACAGTTTTATATTTTTTTGTATTTTTTATGGGGAGAAACAAAAAACAGGGAGTTATAAACGGCTCAACTGGAGCAAAAAAAAACAGGAAATAAATTAGGGTTTCTTTGGTCACTTGTGGATATCACCAGCAATGTTGATGAGGGTAATACTCTTCTCACCATAAGTAATGGTTTTGCCACAATATATGCAAACGATTTTGAAACCACCAAACTTAGTTTGTATATTTGGAACCATCTGACTTGCTTCTGGACCCGATGGAGTGGGTTCTTTGGTTGTTGAGGTGCTGGCAGACGATTGTGGAAGGTTTCTGCACAGTTCTCTCACCTCTGCTGCAGAATAGTTATTGGGGTGCAATCGTTGCATGTGCCGAATCATTGTATGATTTCCAAATGAATATTTTTTTGCAGGATAGTACAGCGCCACAGATGAGACAAGTCACCTTTGCAGCGTTTACCTTCTTTGCACCCCTTGGGATTTCAAAAAACTCCCATATAAAGTGCTCCTTAGGTTTATATGGGGCTTTGTCTTCAGGCAGGAAATGCCTTGTCTGCCTTCTCTCCTCCTCCTCTTCTTCTTGACCACCAATGTGATGTTGTGGTGGTCCTTGTGGTGGTGGTAGTGGTGGTGGTGCAGATGCTCCAGCTGCTGCTGCTACTGTAGCCATTTTAAAGTTCAAAATATTAGTCACAGATCTCCAAACAGGTCTTCCTCAGTCAAAGGACAAAGTCAGAATAAGGAAAAAAGGTGGGGGCTTTCTTCATTTGGAAACCAAAAGTGTTCTGAACCAATGAAAAGTGTTATTTTCAGGTCACATGACCTGACGCGCTTACGCTACGTGCCCCGCTTCGCGCCCAGGGGCGCGAAGCATAAGCGCGTTAGGGCGCGCCCTGGGGCGCTTACGTAGCGCGATCGTATGTGCTCCGGCGCTTCCGGGTGCGCTTACGCCGTGCGTCATAACACGCATCACGCGGCTACGCGATACGTCACGATGATGTTTTTGTTCGTGGCAATAGCGCTAACGGGGCGCTCACCGGTACGCGAACCGGTGCGCGGCAAAACTGCGCTTACCGGTAAGCGCATCGGTACGCGCCCCGGGAGTGCTCTGGGGCAAAAAAATACATTCTTTTTTTTAAAAAAACATAAAAAAATAGTATTATGTAAATATACAATATAGGATTTATTTTAAAAAATATTACATTTCATAGCTATAGAAATTTGCTATTAAAAAACCTTTGAAATCCACTGAAAAATTCATAGGTTTCACACCAGTTATAGTTAGGAATTAGCATTTAAAAAACCTATGAAATTCACTGAAAAAACCATAGGTTTCACACCAGTTATAGTTAGGAATTAGCATTTAAAAATGCACCGACGCAAACCCACTGTAGGGGTTGCCTTTGTGCGAGCAGTACTCATTCAGTCAATGGGAGCCCATGTATGCATCGTATGACGGCTCCCATTGACTTCTATGGGAGTCGGACCGAACCGAGTTTGGCAGGATGCGGCCACATCGTACTCGCTCAGTCGGACTGCAGGAGTCTGGCTCGGTCGGAAAACACTCCGGATCCGGCTCGACCGGAGAGCTTTCCGACCCAGATTGGAATTGGGCCCTTTGTGTTAAAGGGCAAAAAACACAGTTGATGGACAGAATGCAGAACAATGTCTTACATTCACCCCAGTACAAAGATCTGGGCCTAAATCCATCGTGTTTTTGCGCTCCACACCACCCTAGGTCAGACAATGGCTATATGCAAATCAGCCTTGTCCGTGTGCCTCATGGGAACAGTCCAGCCCGAACTACCAAGCCATGTCTTTCCTAGACCGGAATCAAGCATCCAAGGACCGGTTTCTGGCTATCAGCCTTCTTCAGCCTGGATAGCATGACTCCAGTGATGTGGAGAGCCTGGGACTCAAGTCTGAGCATACCCAGCCCACTCGGGGTGAAAATTGCAAAAAACACAGTTGATGGACAGAATGCAGAACAATGTCTTACATTCACCCCAGTACAAAGATCTGGGCCTAAATCCATCGTTTGTTTGCACTCCACACCACCCTAGGTCAGACAATGGCTATATGCAAATCAGCCTTGACCATGTGCCTCATGGGAACAGTCCAGCCCGAACTACCAAGCCATGTCTTTCCTAGACCGGAATCAAGCATCCAAGGACCGGTTTCTGGCTATCAGTCTTCTTCAGCCTGGATAGCTTGACTCCAGTGATGTGGAGAGCCTGGGACTCACGTCTGAGCAAACCCAGCCCACTCGGGGTGAAAATTGCAAAAAACACAGTTGATGGACAGAATTCAGAACAATGTCTTACATTCACCCCAGTACAAAGATCTGGGCCTAAATCCATCATTTTTTTGCACTCCACACCACCCTAGGTCAGACAATGGCTATATGCAAATCAGCCTTGACCCTGTGCCTCATGGGAACAGTCCAGCCCGAACTACCAAGCCATGTCTTTCCTAGACCGGAATCAAGCATCCAAGGACCGTTTTCTGGCTATCAGCCTTCTTCAGCCTGGATAGCTTGACTCCAGTGATGTGGAGAGCCTGGGACTCACGTCTGAGCATACCCAGCCCACTCGGGTGAAAATTGCAAAAACACAGTTGATGGACAGAATGCAGAACAATGTCTTACATTCACCCCAGTACAAATATCTGGGCCTAAATCCATCGTTGTTTTGCACTCCACACCACCCTAGGTCAGACAATGGTTATATGCAAATCAGACTTGACCCTGTGCCTCATGGGAACAGTCAGCCTGAACTACCAAGCCATGTCTTTCCTAGACCGGAATCAAGCATCCAAGGACCGGTGTCTGGCTATCAGCCTTCTTCAGCCTGGATAGCTTGACTCCAGTGATGTGGAGAGCCTGGGACTCACGTCTGAGCATACCCAGCCCACTCGGGGTGAAAATTGCAAAAAACCCAGTTGATGGACAGAATGCAGAACAATGTCTTACATTCACCCCAGTACAAAGATCTGGGCCTAAATCCATTGTTTTTTTGCACTCCACACCACCCTAGGTCAGACAATGGCTATATGCAAATTAGCCTTGACCCTGTGCCTCATGGGAAAAGTCCAGCCCGAACTACCAAGCCATGTCTTTCCTAGACCGGAATCAAGCATCCAAGGACCGGTTTCTGGCTATCAGCCTTCTTCAGCCTGGATAGCTTGACTCCAGTGATGTGGAGAGCCTGGGACTCACGTCTGAGCATACCCAGCCCACTCGGGGTGAAAATTGCAAAAAACACAATTGATGGACAGAATGCAGAACAATGTCTTACATTCACCCCAGTACAAAGATCTGGGCCTAAATCCATTGTTTTTTTTGCACTCCACACCACCCTAGGTCAGACAATGGTTATATGCAAATCAGCCTTGACCCTGTGCCTCATGGGAACAGTCCAGCCCGAACTACCAAGCCATGTCTTTCCTAGACCGGAATCAAGCATCCAAGGACCAGTTTCTGGCTATCAGCCTTCTTCAGCCTGGATAGCTTGACTCCAGTGATGTGGAGAGCCTGGGACTCACGTCTGAGCATACCCAGCCCACTCGGGGTGAAAATTGCAAAAAACACAGTTGATGGACAGAATGCAGAACAATGTCTTACATTCACCCCAGTACAAAGATCTGGGCCTAAATCCATCGTTTTTTTGCACTCCACACCACCCTAGGTCAGACAATGGCTATATGCAAATCAGCCTTGACCCTGTGCCTCATGGGAACAGTCCAGCCCGAACTACCAAGCCGTGTCTTTCCTAGACCGGAATCAAGCATCCAAGGACCGGTTTCTGGCTATCAGCCTTCTTCAGCCTGGATAGCTTGACTCCAGTGATGTGGAGAGCCTGGGACTCACATCTGAGCATACCCAGCCCACTCAGGGTGAAAATTGCAAAAAACACAGTTGATGGACAGAATGCAGAACAGTGTGGCAGGGTATGCTCAGACGTGAGTCCCTTGCTCACTTTGCCACTGGATTTAAGCAAGCCGGGCTGAAGACGGCTGGAATACCAGAAACCGGTCCTCGGAAGCTTGTTTCCGGTCCAGGGAAGACATGACTTGGCAGTTCGGGCTGGACTGTTCCCATGAGGCACAGGGTCAGACTGATTTGCATATAGCCATGTCTGAACTGGGGTGGCAGAGTGGGCTAAAGAACGGTGATGGATTAAACCCAGATCTTTTGACTGGGTGTGAGTGTTTGATTGATTCAGATGCTCTGTCCATCACCACCCCCTTTTGTACCGCTTTTGGCCGCCATAAGTGTGGCAGGGTATGCTCAGACGTGAGTCCCTTGCTCACTTTGCCACTGGATTCAAGCAAGCCGGGCTGAAGACAGCTGGAATGCCAGAAACCGGTCCTCCGAAGCTTGTTTCCGGTCCAGGGAAGACATGACTTGGCAGTTCGGGCTGGACTGTTCCCATGAGGCACAGGGTCAGACTGATTTGCATATAGCCATGTCTGAACTGGGGTGGCAGAGTGGGCTAAAGAACGGTGATGGATTAAACCCAGATCTTTTGACTGGGTGTGAGTGTTTGATTGATTCAGATGCTCCGTCCATCACCACCCCCTTTTTTACCGCTTTGTGTTAAAGGAGCATGTCATTGCTGTTGCTGTGGGTATTCCCACGCAACACCCATGTATTCCGGCACATTCCCAGATTTACAACTTTTCGTAAACCTGGGAATGCTGCAGAATCCTACTTCTCCCCAGGTGAGGCATATGGATGCGCAACGAGGAGAAATAGTGTAATTCTCCTTATTTTTTCCCCTTTCAATGCATGCGTGGTTATTATAAATAAGGTGGGTACAATAGAGCAGTGCCTCAATTTAAGTGTGATAATTGAAAAATACACAATCGCTAAGTGCTCACCAATGTACCTGGAGTTAACTTCCGCATTTGAATTTGTTATCCGTTCACGGTTATGGTATGTCCTGTTGGAAACTGGAATGGATGAGACAATTGTGCATTTCTTAGCCTATCTACATCTAAATCTGAAAGCTAGAATTAGCATTAATACGCAAGGGTTAAGGCAGGGCTGTGTTCTGGCCCCATTACTTTTTATTTTTATTTTTTAATACGTTTTTCAATAAAAGAGGAAAAATGATAGATATGCGTTAATTAAAAGCAATTATCAAACACAAAATACAGTGCAAGAGACTACAATCATAAGAGGGGAGGGGAGCCAGGAAGGGGGGATTGTGGAAGGGAAGGGGGCGTAAGGTCTTTCATCGGTTCATATGATACAGTGCATTCCAAGAGCTGCACTGGGGATCCAGTATATATGTCTCCTGTTGTGGGACCCAGAGAAATTGAAGGGTATTTGGTCCACAGGTACCACTATAAGTATTGGCTGCAACACGCAAGATTCTACGGTGTCAGTTGTCTACTGGCCCTGGGGGGGGGTGTTGGGTTGGGAACTATCAGAGGTCCGATGATCATTAGCAGAAGGGGTTGGAGAGGGGAGCTGCATATGTTGTAACAGCAACGATTAACGTGCCAAATGTCCTTAGGTCTTGAGCCCGGGGTTGGAGGGTAGCATATATCTCAGTATGTAAGTCACAGTACGACATACTGAGTATCCAGGCAGTTTATGTAGGGCAGAGTTTAGTTCCCCAATGTATTGCTATTTCCCTTTATGCCAGCATCAGCGCTTTGTTGGTGACCATCCCTGGCAAAGCTAACTTTGGTGAAGGAGGGAGGGGCGTGGCAATCATGGTCCCATTACTTTATATTTCAAATGTTAATAATTTACTCAAGTTTTTAGTTACGCTCACTAAGGATGTTCCAAGAATCAATGGGTTTATACTGCCATCCTTACTATACGCTGATGATGCAGTCCTTATGGGCCGCACCCCTAAAGCCTTGCTTCTTTTAGTGCAAGGCTTTGTTGATTTTATAGTCTCTTTAGATTTGTGTACAAACTAAAAAAAATCTTTACGTATGGCCTGCGGACCTAGGAAATATGCACTGAATGGTCTCCATGTCGGCGACCAAAGTTTATCAAGAACCAGCACTTTTTCTTACCTGGGTTTGGTTTTTGCTGCTAATGGTCTGTGGACAGACCATACTGCTTACTGTAGGACCACGTTTTCTAGCTCAGTTAGCACAGTACTTAGCCTGCCCCAACCCGGGGGGAGGGGGTGGGGGGAGCTATTCTACCTATTTTAAAAATGTTTAAAAAGCAAGTGCACACTGACAGCTACATATGGTGCAGAGGTTTGGGGCATTGCCAAATGTCATAATATTCAGCTTGAGGAGAATAGGTTTTGTCGCAAGCTTCTGGGCACCCCAATCTCTTCTTCTCGATTTGTCTGCCATAGTGATCTTAAGCTACACTATGAAGCTTTTATTAGAATGCGCCCTGCCCTATTTTGTTTAAGCATATGGAAAATTAAGACAGCATTCCTCAACAGGGATATTATAGTTGACAAGTCTTAAATGCGAGAAAGGCATAGAAATCCCATGGTATACACCTGTTACAACGCAACTTTTACAACTACCTACTATTACAACGCAACTTTTACAACGCATACCATTACAACGCATTGCGCTGGGGGGCGCTCTAGGATAGGGAATAAGTATAATTTACTATCCAACACCGTCCCTAGTGTCCACGGGGACTGGAGTTAGAATAGTAAATTATACTTACCACTATCCAGCACCTCAAAGCGCTATGCGTTGTAATTGTATGCGTTGTAATGGTCGCGTTGTAATAGTAGGTAGTTGTAATGGTATGCGTTGTAACATGGTACATCCAAATCCCATGGTTAGTGGAGGTAAGATCCAGGGGAAAGCTAGGTTAGGCATCAACCTTTTTGTCTCTGTTGGAGTATATATGTGAGACCATCTTCAGGACTGAAAATTCACACAAAGATCCAAGACCCCTTGGCCACTGAGTTAATGTAACATTCGAAGTAATGAATATCTTCAAACTTGAAGAAAAACAATTTAACTGTATTGGATTTTACTTGGAAGCATTCAGTAGATGTCCAAAGCTGTCTTCTTGTCAATACTAGCTGCAGCATCTCTCAGATGTGTTATCTGGCCATCCAAGGTGTATAAACCTATGGTTTGTCCACATATAAATCTGGTGGGTGGACCAGTATCCTGGTGGTATGTATACTCTGTCACTGCTGCAATGGAGCATACAGACCGCCAAGATATAATGCAAGCCCTAGGTGTTACTCTTCACAAGCTCACCCTATTTTTTCATAGTATGGGTCCTTTGTGTTGGACCAAGCACTAAGCAAAGACCTAAAATGGAGGCAGAGGCAAGGTAAAACAGGGTTGAACCAAGACCCCACATCACTGGCACAAGATAAGACACTAGTGGTTCAATGCCACTCAGTGTAGGCCTAAATCACAGCAATGGGTCAAGATCAGACAAGGATGGCTTAAAATCAGACAGTGCTAAGCAAAGTTCACAACTTTCTGGCCAAGTACCATACAGCAATGGTCAAGATCACTTTATATGCAATTGACTTCATACATATTTTAGTGGATCATGGCAGCAGACTGGCTATTAATTAGTACTTATGTGTAGTGCCACAAGTCCGGAGGCAATCTGCCCATATTGGAAATTTGAGACTACTAACAAGGACAAATGATGTCAAAATAAATACTTTACAGATGGCAGAAGTGCCTTTGTATCATGACCTCTAGCCCCGCCCATAGTCCAGCCCCCTAGCTACACCCCTAGCTCAATTTGATAAGTGTCTGTACTTATTTTTGCCCATTTAAAGCAATGGTGGTAGTTGTTGTTTAAGGTATAGTTAAGGATTGGGTTAGGGTGGTATGTAGCTGCTAGAGATCAGTAATAGTTTGGCGTTGGGTGGGAAATAAGATATGGTGTAGCTGGCGCTTAGTGTATTGATAGTTGCTGTTAAGAGGCTAGCTAGGAAGTGGGTAGATGTTTGAGTGTGTGATGGAGGCTATGAATGCAGTCACTTAAATTAATATTTTGAACAGTACCATTTCTGCGGACCAAACTTATTAATTATTCTTTTGAATTGTTTCTAAATACAATGTTCTGGTAGATGTGAACCATAACCAGACATGTGCTTATGCCTCTTTGGGAACTAAACTTGGGATACCACCAAGTATGCCATTGTTGATGTCAGGATGGGGCATATCTGTAAATGTCTGTCTTGTTACAACATTGTAAATATTGAGTTCCATGCAAATCTTCTTGTACGGGTTTATGCAAATGCCTGCGTTTAGCAAGTTTGAGCAACATGCCTCATTAGATACCTTAAGCATATGATTTTCTTGACAAAGTCCCTCCCACCCAACTCGTCCTGTTTTTCTTTGTCTCATTTAGGCGGCATTGGGGTTAGTGGCGGAGCCCTGCTCACCATCTGTATTTTAAATGTTTGTTTTCTTTGGGACTTACTAGAAGGTTAGTTTGGTGATATTTTTGCCCAGGATGTGGGGGTTCAGAGAGGAAAATTTTGCAGTGCTGTCTGCCATTATCCTTGGGTGGAGCTTCGGTGGCAGAGCAGCAGGGAGGCTGTTATCGAGTCCGGTTCGTGCTCAGAAAGCTGGTCCCGTGCTTCCAGCATGGAGACTGAAGAGCTGCAGAATGTTGAAGGAGAAGTGGAGCTCTCTCACGGAAATGGGTGAGTTGCCCTGCTTGGCAAGGGAATTTACACATATTTATGTTATTTATGTCTCTGAATGCTTTTTTTTCATTGGATTGAGTTCCTATATCATGATTGGTACCAGAAACCCCTACTGTTTTCCCATTGGAATATGTTTAAGAGGACTGATGGGCAGATATTCACTTTCTGAAGCTGAAGTTTCGGTAAATAAGGGTAAAAGGGCTGCCAAAAGAAGGCATGTAATTTCACCTTCTTTGGTGAAGGAAGGCTCCATACCAGCAATTAGAACCAGATCCTATGGCCAGAGGGCATGTTTGGATACTCTGCCACCTCTTATGACTCAAGCAGATGTCCAAAAGATGATCAAGAAGGTAGTATCTAAAGCCTTGGCAGCAAACTATAGAAATGTGGGGGGTTCTCTCTCATATTTACAACAATTTGCGGCTCACTCTATTTCAAACTGAGGAGGGGGTGATCATGTGTCCCCAATATGCCAAGCCCTCATTGATGGCCAGTAAAAAATTAAAGATATGGGACTCTGTGAATGGAAGGATCTTGATAAGATGTCACAACCACGATTTTTGTAGAAGTTGTATATGTTAAAGGGCTTAGATGGGGTTCATCATAATGTTAAAGTTGATGCAATTTTGGCCAATCCAGAGGATTGTGCTCCATCAGACATGAATGTGTATTCAGCCCTGAAAAGAGCCTATTCATTAAGAAATTTGACAATGGAGGTAGGCGCTTATGCTGCATACACGACCCAATCGATGGTAAATTGCTTTGATAAATTGGCTTCGGCTATTTAGGAGGGCTAAGATTGCGCATATCTCTTGGTTGCAGTGGAGCAATAGATCAGGTTGCTACTGAATATTTTATCAGATGTGGTCAGGGCATCAGCTATTTTAGGGGAACATTTATTGCTGCGAGATGAAACATCTGTATGAGAAGGTGGAGAACAGAAAGCAGAAAAGTCCTTTCTCCTCAAGATCCCATTTGAAGAACACATGTTGTTCGGAGAACAATTAGACAAAATAATTTCAAAGGCTTTCAAATATCAAATGCTAACTTATAAAGGGAAATCCATTTCTCAGATGTTTTGGTCTGGTTAGTAAAGGATCATCTACCAAGAAGGAGTCAGATCTTCTTCTTTCTGGTGCATGAGGTGTCAACCAAACAATTATTCTCCCAAAGAAGAATGTCATTAACAGAAAGGGTCAGCTAAGAAAAGGCCCTGAAAATTAGTGTTTGTCCGAACCGGACCCAATGAGAAGAAGAATCCAAGACGTCTTGAAAACATAGTGAGACCATATGACAGATTGATGGGTATTAAATGTAATCAAGCATGGGTATGCAATAGAATTTGTAAAATGGCCTCCAGATACAGGGATCATTCGGATACACTTTCTCAAAGGAAGATCCCAATTGAGGGGAATTTTTGTCAGGAATTCAAGCACTGCTAGAGAAGAGGGCATTAGTGAGGGCAACAAAGGAACAGATAGGGGCCGGGACATGTTCCATCTTGTTCCTCGTACAAATATTATCAGGTGGGGCGTGGTTTGGACACTGGCAAGACGGCCACCAACCTATCAAGCTGCTGATCCCGGTCCTATTTTTCTGTCTTCTGGATCAGATTAGGGCTGGGCAAAAATGGGAGAAGTACCCTATTAGTCGAAAAGGGGACAGTGTCTCGAAGTGAATTCACTAATAAAAAACTCACTCAACTTGTGTTATAGATTTGACTTTGATGTGACTTGTTAATGAATATTTGAGTCATTTTAATTGTTGTTTTTTAATTAATTGTGGATGGGAAGTATTTATTGCTATTTTGGTCCATAATAACCAGGAGAAGGTAGTCAGATTGTGACGGAATTGATGTATTCTAATATGTAAATATCCACTAGCAATTTTAAAGTGATGAAAACATTTTTTTAACTCGGAAAACTGTAATATTGTACATATTACATTGTAATTTTAAATATATTAAATTAGACTTTTTTACATGATACAGTGTTTGGTGTTTAGAGAAATTGGATACATGCTAATTGGTAAGAAAGGTTGACACTTCAAAATAGAAGTAATCTTGTATAAATGGTATGAGTCAGTGAATGATTGTCAAGGAAAGGTTTTTTTTTCATTAGTGAATCCAGATTGGGGCTGGCCTAGCACTGTTCGAAAGCACTTGTTGCTGGTGACTAGAGCTGTGACTGTTTTGGACTGTTTTGGTCCATTCTCTTTTTTTCTGCTCCTGGGTCTCACTCTCTCACCTCACTGCTACCCAGGTCTGTTAGAGGTACCTTCCATTTTCACAGCGCAACACGCATCGCAGGTTTCCTCACCTTCTATCCATGGTGGCCTCTGAACTGCCCTCATCTATGGAAATATTATTGTTTACTGAGGTTACACCTAAAATTACTTTTCTTCATCCTTCTGAGGTAATGTTTAGTTTAGTGGAGAAGTGTGGCTCAAGTGGTTGGAGCGGCAAACCCTGATGAGGAGGTCTGGCCCGGACCAGGGTTCAATTCCCCGCATCGGCGGGTCTTGGGCTCAAAATTTCCCCGGACCTGACAATTCTCGCCTCGGTGCCTATTCCAATCATGGAGTCTCACTCTGTAACTCTGGGCAATAGCTTGCCTAATCTCCACAACGGCCCCTCGCAGCGGGATGCCTGGCTTTCACCTTGGGGATGCCCAGTAATGGGCTATCTCGCAGGGGAATACCAGGACGGGTTCCCTAAGCAAGCGCTGGGACGCTTTTGGGCAGCCATGCGCTCTATAAATCAAATTTCATTTCATTTCATTTCAATGTTCTGGAGTTTGGATTCCTATCATTTCAACTGATTACTTCTTAATTGATTTCCTTGCAAATTACGTTTTCTACCTACACAGTTTTTGTCTTTGATAATATTTAGGGATACTCACTGTCAACATTCTAAAGAATCATGTGTCAATGACTCATACTTTTGAGAACAGATTCTCAGGGTACTCAGTACCACTTGCATATTTAAAGTTGCATTTATTTATCTTCATTGTGACACAACGCATTTAAACAAAATAACTGCCAATACTGGTAGACATTTATAAGTCTTAATTTACTAGGCGCAAGATCAATGAATCAATGCAACCTTTTACTACTCAATAGTATTTATTTAATCAGGGTCTGTTTTTTATGTTTCTCATTTTTTACATATTTCTCATTATTTTGCACAAAAAATGCATTATATACAAAAATCCGACAACCACGACAAAAGTGCAACACAAAAGATTTTTTGAAAAATTTGAAACAACAAAATCACATACTCATTTCACTCACAATCATACTAAATCATTCAAACAACATTCCTCAATCACCAACAACTAACAACTAACATCCTACATAAAATCACATGCCCACTCCTTGGATCCCTGAATCAAATCTCTAGTTGGTGGACCAAGGTGTTTAGACCAAACAAAGCAATAATGAACACACCACTTGATTGTGCACGCCAACTAATCTTGGTAATTCGAAATTAAAAAAACTGTTATTTACAGGTGCACAACAACATAATTTAGACAAACAATTGTTTGGTTTAAAAAAGAAGAGGGTCTAAGCCTTTCGAACCCGCTTTTTTCCGGGCTTCTCTTCAGGACCAAGGCACAATTCAACTCTCATGAATGGTGGAGGTTCAACAAAAGTTAACTGTGAATACATTTCATTGCTTGTGTGGCGTGTCGTGGTTTAAAAACTGGACGCAATATGCATGTGTATCTTGTAGCAAAATGGTTTCTTTAAATGAGCCCAACTCTTGGAAGCGTCCGAGGGCTGGGGGGATTACAAGTGGCGATCGCTCTGCAAATTACTTTGTTTCTAGCCTTTGTCACTAATCACAATGGCTGCTTCCGTATTTGTCTTCAGAAATCACTCTCTATTCCAGCGTCGACGCTGGAATAGGGGTCCCCAAGGTCCCATTGACCTCTATGTGCTCTTAAAAAATTCAACGTAAATGTTTAATTTATAAACGCAATCTGTTTTCATTTAAGGAAAATGGTCTGCATTTTTAAAAAAAATGTTGCTTTATTTAAATGCAATCACGGACCTGCCGGTCTGCTGATCCCAGCAGGCCACCATCCTTGTGATTTTAGCAATTCCCAATGGGTCGCAAATTGTGACCCTACCTCATTAATATTCATGAGGTAGGTCGATTTGCAACCCACTAGGAATCGCTATATGAAACTCATTGAGTTTTGTCGTGTTTATATCTAGGACCCTAATTCGATATTCCCGATTTATGCCCTTGTGAGGTTATAATCAATAATATCCTGATAAAGGCATAAGAATCAGATCTATATTCAGTAATAGCCCATGCAGTCCAAAGCACAGCACGGCTACTCCCATCGACTCCTAGAAAGCACAACACGTTCTTTAAACAAACCAAGCCTCCAGCAGCCCGGGAAAATCCCCCCTGCTTTTGTTTTGATTTGAACAAGAACTCCTGAAGTCCAGAAAGAACTGTTAGTTCTTAGTGACGTCTTATGTCCAACCTTACGTCAAACCCGGCCCCTTCCAGGTATAAAATACCAACAGTTGCCTTAAGCAAACACACGGTGGTTTGGAGCAGAGCGGCCATCTACTTGCCCGAGAGCCCAGCTGATGCGAGAGCCCACGGAAGCCGCCCCTCCCGTTTGACGCACTGAGAGAGATGCTGTCTTTTTCTCCAGCCGAGAAAATCCAGCTCCGGTGTTCTCAGCCTACTCTTGCGGGTGGCTGGGAGATCGAGTCCTGAGGAAAGAGATACAGGACCTCCCACATTCTATTACCAAGGTACAGAGCTGACTAAACCCTTAAGAGAATTCTTGATGCAGATTCTTGGCAAAACTATCTTAACCAACTGTCTTGACCGGTTTTTTGGCTCTATTTCGGAGTGATGAAGACTTTAAGCTTGCTCACATCCATCATCTGTATTCTTACCTTGTGTTGGCCCTTTTAAGCCCTTTTTCCAGACCTAGAAGAGGATAGCTGCTTTATATGATGATAGATCCCTTATTCTTGACTCTAATCCATCTATTGCCTATTGGCTTTGACATAATTATGTGTCCTTTCATTATCCTGCCTATAGTAGAGGGTGGATCCCGTGGTCCTGACTTTATATTACACATTGGTATGGTTTGTGTAGGTATTCTGACAAAGCTAAGGGTTATTTCATCCTTCTCAGGCCTACAAGGCCCAGAACTAGAGAGACTCCATTTTGCTTTCTGTCCCTGCAGAGCTGAGATGCTTGAAGGGGAAAGGTAATGTTTATAGTTAAAGCTGTTGTTCTTCCTAAGCGAACTGGAGAGAACCGGCCAGAGCTGAATCTTATCAAGAAGTGTCCCTGGGCTCAGGTCTCTAGACGAAACAAGCAGCTGATCACTGTGGGAGCGTCTAGAGCAAGGAGCCCGGTGCATGGACCTGGTGGGAGGAGGCTACTGGCTGGAACTTTCCACTAGAGGAGAGGATTCTATATTAGCGAATTGCAGGAGAGGAGGAGTGGTCAGTCAGTTTGGTTCTTGAAGAGTGGAGAGTAGGATGTTTGCTGGAGCTGCAGAGTACAGTTCAGTTCTATTGGTTTTCTGGAATGGAGAAAGAAGGCAGATGATTGCTGAAGCTGGAGAGAGCAGTCATATGAACAAAGCTGGAACTATCAGCCGGGGCTGCCAGTTTATCAGAATGCATTAAAGCAGACGGAGGAGTTGAGGCTGTCAGCTGAAGCAGTTGAGCCAGAGGCGTGAAGCTGTGGTGACGGAGGGAGAGACAGAGAGCCCTGCTCCTACCAGAGAGAGAGAGAAATCTTCCTTCTAATAGGTGAGGTAGTCTAAACTAGTCCGCTTTACACTTACACCTTAATCTTGTCTTTATTCCCTAGGCTATTGTATGTCTAATCCTTTTTCTTTCAGCGGTGTGTTACAGTTCCTGTTAGTTACAGAGACCCCACAGATCTGTGTATGTGTATTCTATTGTTATTGTAATAAAGATACCCCAGTTCTTAGTGAACCAGTGTGCATGTGTTATTCTTATGATAAAGCTAGCCTTTCTTTTAACCAGATGCTTTAGCAACTGATGGATCAAAAGGAAATAGGAGCGTTTAAATCAGGGAATAACTCTTGCATACAGTGTGTGTCTCTTGTTCTTAAAGCACAGGTAACCTTTCCTTCTAGTCAGGTGTTACAGCCAGAACAGATGCTGCCCCTGATCCGGTAAGTAGCCACTGAATAATTAGGGAGAGAGAGGAGCCCTTGAGCTAGGGAATTATTGACACTAAGTGATTCGGCCATCCCATAATATTATTGTAGTAGCGAACCTTTAGTGAATAGTGAGAGAGACTTCTCAACATAGAGAGAGCTGAAGGTATTCATAGGAAAGTGATCGTCGTTGGTAAGCGGCGTTAATGAGAACACCAGGTGGGAGACTGGTGTGTAGGTCCGCCTGATTGTGGACTGGGCTGTGAGTTAGAGAACACTGGGGAGGACACCAGTGCTTAGGTCCACCGGATTGTGGACCGGATTGTGAGGAAGAGAGCACTAGGGCTGCAGCCTAGTGTGTAAGGCACGCCGGATTGCGTGTCGAGTGAGCACAGATGGTGATCAGTGTGTAATGGTAAATAATCAGAACTGCCCCAGGGTAGATTAGTCTGGACCCATGTGGTCGCGAGACTATGAGGTATGAGTGTGGTGTAGGGCATGGATGTCCTTAGTAATCAGTGAGTATTCCTAGTAATCCCTATAGATTTAGTGGTGTTTCTAATGATATGAGCTTGTATATTGCGAGTTCCCCATCCTCAGGTAGGTACCCAGGTGCCTGGATAGATGGGTCCTGAGGAGGGAGGTGGTTACGTTCCGGCTGGGTTGGAGGGGCTCTCAGGAGCTGATCCCATCTAGTTCGAGAACCCGGTCGTTACACCAACTTAACTTAAAACTGCTACTTACTCATCCCTTCCCAAGTATTAGGCTTAGGTCATGTACACCGGGGTAGGCTTAGTTAGAAGCACCAGTTGAGTACGTTAGTCAATGTATTTGTGTATGTATATATTTTATCCATTTTAAAGTATCATATGGCTAAGAAACCATATCAATGCTTTTACAGTATTATTTCATAATACTACTTTTACTGTACGCACTTTACTTTATGATAAGTATTGCAATTGAGGCAATTAATTTCTCTTGCATGAGAAAGAAGACTGCTCAATAAATAACACCTTTTATTGAAAACGGCCGTCTCTCTATTTCTCTGCACTCTGGTGAAACTAAGTATGCACGGTTGACTGAGTGAAATAGCTGTCTATTGTTTTCACACGACTCTAGAGATACACTCTTATTCTGAGGGAGCAAAGTTGTCATGTTTATGCGGTTGTCGGAAACTGAATCCCTTCTTGTCTGAGCCAGGGAAGTTCATCCCTCCCTATTCATTCAAGAAAGTTTCCAGTGACCTCTGAGCTAGCTGGCGCAAACCTAAATTAAGTTTAACATAGTCAGTAGAGACCTAGATGACCTCAGTCCTACGTCTACACTGCTGTTTATGTTATTCTAATGCGCAGAGCCTATTTGGAGAATAGGAACTACACGACATGGCGCCCAACGTTTGGTAAGGTGATAATCTAATGCAAGACATTAGAGTAACTCAGTCGTGCTTTTTCACACAGAACCCTTTTCCCGTAAAAACTCCAATAGACGTCTGGAGTGGGTGAAAGGTTAATATCCGCCGGAACTTAGTAGGATGAGAATCCTATGTATTAGTTTTTGGTTTGATCAACGTTGAAGGATACAGTGTTCCAAAATATTGTGCACCTAATCTTTGTTTCCTTGGAAACCTGCTCTGCAAACTTTAATTAAACAAAATGTCGACTAACGGCGACAGCAACGAAACCGATGGAGCTGCAGTAGATACGAATCAACCAGGTATCGATGTTACAGGGTTTAATGAAAATGAACCGGGTGCAATTATCATCCCGGCAAATGTAAGAAGAACGATAACTCTTAAACTTATAGAAAATGGACTGACACCAAGAGGTGGTACAGTCATATTCGTGGTAGGGGCACATGAATATCGGCAGACAGAGGTATTCTATTCATGGATACTTTTCCAGCAGCACACGCTGTGACAAAAGACTTCCACTATCACAAAATAGAGGAACCTCCGGGAGAATACACTCCTTTCAAGGATATCAAAATCCCACTAAATTACCAAGAGCACCTTCTCTGGTTTAATGGCGCCCTAAAACATAATAATCCCATCACCAGGCTCGGTCCACTAGGTAGACCAGAAGCAAAGGGGCCAGTCCTATGCAACCATGCAACACACCCAGACTACGAAATAATGTCAAGTGAAGAACTCCTAGTTAAACTAAAAGAATTAACAAAGGCATATAGAGAATTAGTTCAATTGGCATGGGATGATATAAAGAAACTCCAGAAATTGAAGGAAACAGATATAGCAGACCAACCATTTGAACTCGCCAGAATCATAGAAAAATCCTATGAAGAGCTAGGAAGAGATAGTTTGGGTGGGAAACCGGTAAAACCCCAAATAACTGAAAATCCTGAAAAAATATTTATTAAAAATAATTTAAGGACTCCAAAAAAGAGTAGGGATTGTAATAAACAATCCACTCCCAGGGAAAAACATTTCCAGCCCAGAGGAAGGTCTCCTCAGCGTATAGCGAGATCTCCAGGCCGAGAAGACAAGTCTCCCCAAAGGGAGCCCTCTGAAAAAAGATATAACCTTAGAGATAGGGATAAAATAAGAAAACCAGAGAGATATCAAGATGTTGATACACGTCCCTCTCGATCCTTCTCACTCAATCTTTCTCGATCTTCCTCACAGAAATCGGAAAGAAGAGGACGGTCAGAACACAGAGAAGAGCACGTCAAGTCCAAAGACAAGGAACCTGCTCATCAAAGTAAAAAATTACAATTTCCCAGAAAGAAGGTAGCAAGTATTAAGATTAAACATGCTGAGAATTCTGAGGACACAACTGAAAAACGGAGAGTGGGCACAGACAATGCTAGACAGCGCAGCAGAAGTGGCCATAGCTCGCAAGATCCTGATGAATCTTCTGGAGACAGTGGACACAAATGAGTATATTCAGGTGGAAACTGCAGACACACGAGTTAGTGTGCCCCATAAATTATATGAAATAACATTACGTATAGAGGGAGATAGAACTAGGAAAATAAAAGGTCTCTTTTCAGAAAAACTTTCAAAAGGCTATGACATTCTGTTAGCTGAGAAAGACTGGCCACCAGAGTTTGTCAGGGAGTGCCCTCATGGTGAAGAAATGATTATGCCTGCCTTCTCAAATCATATTCTGATTCATAAAAAATGCACATTGGCAAGAAAATGGGCAGTGGCCCAAGCTCCTGCTTCAATAAAAATCATGTAGGATGGGATGAGGATTCTCCTCACCACAAAATCCAGTTAAAAAATCAGCCCACTGCACAACGGCAGTACCCAGTTAAACAAGAAGCTAAAAAGCAAGTCAGGGAGATCTTAGATCAACTTGAATATCAAGCGGTGATCAAAACATGCACCTCTCAAATGAACAATCCTTTGCTTCCTGTCTCCAAGCCAGACGATTCATATAGTCTAGTTTTGGACTACAGACACCTTAACTCCTGTTGTAAAACATTTGCAGTACAAAACTCACATAGTGCAGCACTAATGAACAAGATTGTGCGCAAAAAATATAAAACAACATTAGATATCTCTAATGGATTCTTCTGTCAAAACATTGCACCTGAAAGTAGGTATTTAACCCCTTTCTCAATAATTGGATCGCAAAAACAATTTTGCCGACTCCCACAGGGATTCAAGAATAGCCCAGGATTATTCTCAGCAAGGGTAACAGAGTTACTACAAATATATGATGATGAGGCATTATCATATGTCGATGACATCTATCTCACAGATGAGGACCTGGAGACTCACTTAAAAAGGGTGAACACCATAATACTTGGGTTCGCGTCAGAGGGTTACAAATTCAACTTTAAAAAGTCACGAATTGCCCATCTAACTGTCCTATTTTTAGGATATGAATTATCAAGTGAAGGCAAAAGCCTGGCAGACAATTTCTTAGAGAAATGTGCTGTACTCCAAACACCAACAACGCTGAAGAATTTACAATCAATACTAGGTTTCCTGAATTTCGGAAGAACATACATTATAAATTATGCATAGAGGATTAAACCTCTCTATGAATTAATAAGACCAGATATCAAACAAATCAATTGGACTCAGAAACACACAGAGATTTTGAGATCATTGCAAACAGACATGTTAGCTAAAACAAAATTACAAACTCGCAAAACATACACAATCTTGTAATCCGAGTCATCCCAGGAAGATGTGGATTCACATACCTGACCTCTAATGAGGGAGAAACAGTACCTATAGCTTACAAATCACATTTGTACACTCAAGCTTAAAAGAAATTCAGCTCTACAGAAAAAAATCTGACAGCGGTTCAAACAGCTGTAGCAAAAGAAAGAGCCCTATCCCAAGGCAAGAGAATATCTGTTTATACAGCACAATCAGCCATTGAGGCATTGACAAGTCCACGTAATCTGATGAAAGTGGTCTTCGATCCAAAATGGATAGAATGGGAAAATTCCTTTGCTACAGAAGACGTGAAATACTATTTTGACCCAAAACTGAAAAACGTAGATGATCTAGAATATAAACGAGAATATCCTCTGCCAGCTGAAATTCTGCCACTAGAACGATACACCTGCGTAATCTATATGGACAGATTCGCACAACACTACGATGTACGATGTAGAGAAGAAATCCTACGATGCAGCGTGCGCGATTGTTAAAGGTCACTGGCGCTCTGGTAAATACAAACCAATGATTACCAAAACTGAATCACTCAGAAACTGTTCAGCTCAGCGAGCTGAAATAAGAACTTTAAAGATGGCGCTTGAAAATGCCGATCGCGAATTCCCCACACTAATAGTGTGTGATTCGTATTTCTGCGTCAAATCATACAACAGTGATATGCAGACATGGATCAAAAACGGTTACAAAGATGACACAGGTGCCACAATAAAGCATAACACACTTTGGGAACAAGTAGTTCTTTTAAAGAAAGAACTACAAAAGACTCACGTGATACACGCACTGAGTCATCGACGTGATGGTGTTCACGTTGCAGGGAATTCATTGGCTAACACAGCCACAGCAGAAGCGGTTCAACCGGCTTCCGTAGCCACTGAAAAGCATTCAGAAAAACAAATAGATGGAGAATCCATGCTGGCAGTAAAAGCCTCATTAAAAGGCGATTATGCAGCATTACCTCTCAACTATCCACTCAGTAATACATACATAATTGATGCAAACTCCGTTCCGTTTGCTCGAATCCCTGGAGTGGGGGATAGAGTAATTCCAAACACGAAGCGGAGAATCTTCTTGCTACAAGAAGCACATATGGGGTTGGGTCTGAGGCACCAAGAGATCCTGAAATCTCTGATGGAACTACAATCAGAGTACTGGTGGCCGGGAATGAGCGTAGATATGTACTATTTTGCAAAAAATTGTAAGGACTGCAACAGAGATCGCAGTTGTGAACCGGACCAGCCTGTAGCCCAGATACCACTATTAGATAGCATGAGGCTATCTATAGCGCAGAAATCCAGTCGGAGAAATGCGTCCCATAATTAGAAAAGACTTAATTCACTTAAAAATGTGGCCCCAGCACTCGGCTGACGCCAGAACTGTTATAAAAGATTTGCGAGTCTTTATCGGCAGATACGCAATTGGCATGCTACATTCTGATCAGGATCCTGCGTTTAGCTCTCAAGCTTACAAAGAGGCCATGAACAGCATGGGCATCGCATTGCGGTACTCTTCTCCCTTCCATCCTGAGGGAAATGCGGTTGTGGAAAGAAAAAAACAGTACATAAAGCAATCTATAACGGCGAGGGTATTAGGTTCGGGTGATGGGTGGGTCAAACATTTAACAAGTGTCCAACGTAGTCTTAATAATCTGCCAAGAAATTCTCTAAACGGTCTCACTCCATACAAACTATTGTTCAGCACTAGAATGCTAATTCAGGACCTTGATTGTCACACTTCAGTGGTAGAAGAAAAATCCTTTGATATCAAAGATCGTTTGGCTGTTTTACAGGACTTAAATGAAACAAGAAAAAACCTGAGTAACATAAACTTGAAACAACAGCCGACAACCACTGAAGAAAAACCACCTGTCCCAGCAAGACCTGTCTGGATTCCAAAGATTGGGGATCTGGTCAGAGAAAAGATTGCAGTAAAAAAGGAATTTGGGCCTTCTTACAGAAAAGCAGTACCTGTCTTAGCTATCAACGGAACAAGATCAGTTGTACTATCGCCCCTTGCTGGTAAAAGGGAGAACAGAGTTGTATCCATCGACCTGGTAAAACCACAATCATGTGGCCAATAATAAGTAGTAGGCCAAGTGGACTCTCAAGAAATAGCAGAATACCGAAATTTGCTACAGTCCAAGAGGCTCATACTGAGAGACTAATCACATTAGATAAATCTGCAGTGAGTAACAAAGGACTATGCAATAATGCCATGGAACTAGTGCCTCTTGAAACCCAAATTGCAACAGTTTGTCAAGAAACACCAGTCTACAATGATGTAGCCCCTGACTAAGCTAATGAAACAAAGAAAAATGAAAATCCGAAAAAAATTCCAACAATTGACAGAACTGCATCCGGCTACTTCATCAATTTCGACGACTTCTCTGAAGATCCGAGCGAGCATGAAGAAACGCTTCCAACAAAAACTTTCAAAAACAAAGTAATTGAACTTTCTCACCAACTAAAAGAAACATATCTGATTTCACCATGGATTGAATTCTGGATTGTGTTAGGTGTACTTACTCTCCTGCTTTGGCTCATCATGGTTCTATGTTTGGGAAAATTCATTGATGGAAAATATAGTACAATGGACACAGCAAGTCAGAACATCAACTTGGTCCTAAAGCCTCACACATCCTCCCACATCGAGAAAAGAGAACTGTCATCTGCGAACATCTCAGCCAATCCAATACCCGGTGGGGTAGCATGGGACAGCACTGATTATGACATTTTTGGCTCGGTTGAACTCTTGAAATATCCACATCAGTTCAAGGTTTCATTAAGTGACTTTGTGACACCAAGTACATTCTCTGATGATTGGGACTTTGAAAACATTAATAATATGATGTCAGATTTAGTAATGTCAGCGAAATTTTTAGAACATGATTACTTACAGGGTTCATCGAATTATGAAGAGTTATACTGTTATAACCATTATGGTGATCACTATTTGCATAAAAGTGCTCAGCCTAGAAATGTTTTATCTTATAACCAGTGGGAACACTGTCCAACTCCACCAAAAGGCAGTTCCAAAACATTTTTTGAGAAATTCCAGTACTTTTCAGGGTTTAATAACAGTGATCCAGAAACATTTTATTTTAAAATGTTAAGTAGAACAGGAATGAAAACAATGTTGACAAATACTAAACTGATTTATTCAGAAAAATTTTAGGACAAAATGTCTACATTTGGTTTCGAAATTTGGAAAAACACCATTGAAACAAAAACGATCTGGGGTTCCAAAGATTGGCAAGTACAAGGCCTAGAAGCATTATTTAGGGCCTGCATGATCCCAGAACAAATGATATTCTTGAATGACACAATTTAACAAACTACTTGTCTTGGCCTAGCTAAGATAAAAGACTTAAATACACCGTCTATTCCGAAACCCATAACTGATAGTGACAGCACTACAGATGTGGAGATAGACGTATCCCATATTTTACACCAAAACAGAACACATCCTGATTGGAAAAAGTGGTTGATCTGGCCAACAGACACGAATAACTGTCAAGATAGATTCCTGAACAAAACACAGGGGTTCAAAATGACCAGACCAGACCCTAGATACTCCCAGAGACAACATCCAGGGATAGTTACAACATACAGTGTAGGGAAACTCTGCCTTGAGTGGCTAGAGAAATCCACACTGGCTGAAATTAAGCAACACTTGACTTTACTTAAAGACGGTGCTGACTTGCGTGATTTCATAATGGGACCACGCAAACAGCGTCAAAAACGTTTCATAGCGGCCGGTATATACGCTGCCTTCAACGAAGCATGGAAAGTAATGCAAATTGAAACAGCAGAAAAAATACGAGAATTAGATCGTATAAATTTGGAAAAATCACTTTCTGTAGTGGACAATGGGTTAACGACTCTGTCCTCCAGAATATATTCACTGGACAGCATTGTATCATCTGCTTTTGATATAATAGAGCAGGACTTACTAATGTTACTTTGTCAAAAAAGAGAGATTCCCTTTGGGCACATTAACAAAAACAAAATGACATAACATACAACAATACTTCAAGCATACTCAGAGCAATACAATAGTTAACCAAATTCTGAAACGACAAATAAATTCAATATGCACAGTTTTATTTTATAATTAAAATTGAATTAAAAAACAGATTAAAAAGTATATCAATCAGGGGAAAACAGACAATATATGGAAACAAATTATACTCTAAAGTTCATCAAATGAGTTCCTAAAGCTAAACCTAGGGAGATACTCAAAAGGTATATTCAGCGCCAGTCAGAATACTCCTTGATTATTATAAAATGGATTCTCTCCCCTAATTCTCAACGCGTTTCGACGGACCAATTATCATACAGCCGTCTTCCTCAGGAAAAATATTAGCTGTCTTCCCGAGATAACTGTAATTTAAATAAAAAGTATCTTAGATACAGTAATATAACAAATTAAAAAAACTGAACATAAGGCAACAATCCATCTGCTAAACAGAATTGGTTTTTCTCACTATTGCTCAACACATTACAACAACTTACATCATACATTTATAACATCTATCTTTGACACATCTCACATTATTAGTACATAGATAAACATTTTGTCATTAACAATGGGTCTTTCCTCAATGCCATTAACATTGCAAGCCATGTTAAATTTAAATAATACTCTCCATGCAGCATGGTCATTCAATTACATTTGACATGATTACATTATCTATTTATGCATCTTACCAACATCTAAGGATGGTTTTTGTGATTTCAAGATCGTTTAAATTGTTTAGACCCAAGGGGTTCATAATCCCAGGTAGCCCCAGTTTATTAATGCTACATATCATCTGCCTCATCTGTCAAATCCCATACTAACCTTTAAATGAGGCGTGCTACATAAGTAGGGGATAGATATCTCCCTTCTCTCTGGTAGGACGTACTTCCTGCTGCTGGCAGTCTTTTTATAGATCGTATTGCCAACTGTAATGTATAAAGGAACATCAAAAGAACTCATAAGTTGGTTTCTTCTCAATGACAGTATGTAAGTAGCTGTATTATCATATACATATTAGATGACTTAGGGCTCTTAGATAAAAAGTCATCACTTCACTCGGCTTATTTTCTAATAGTGTTGTCCTCTATAATATCATGACGCCATTTGAAATTGCCGTTATATCTATCTAAATTGGCCATAGTCAGCTCAAGTAGGCACAATAATATACTCACATCTTATTTATGTCCCACAATCATATTTGTAGATGCTAAGTACTGCCACTTCAAGGAGTAGATATATCTATTTCTTCATTATATATCAGTCCTGCAATATGAGGATATAATTATCCATCTATACTGTCACCCTAGCTGACAAGTTTTAACAATTATGCCAACTCCATACTTCCAAAAAATGCAGATTATCCTGCTTACATGCAGTAGAATTGTTCCGATTCTTGGAATTCGAAAAAGTAGCACCACTGGTAAAAAATGAACAAATGGGATATATTAAAGTCCCATATTATGCTTTGTATTAGCGTTAGTGTTTCTTAATCAGGGTTAGGGAAATACTCACATTAAAATTCTAGCAGGCGTGCTAAGACTTAGAGAGGGTGCCTTGATCTTCTCAGTCTTTAGCAATTGCTGCCTCTGAAACAAATTAGCGCAGTTTTTAATTAGTATTAGGGCACCCTTGACTAATAGTTCGCTCCAGTGCCTACCTACAAACTAGCGTGTTAACATACCTTCAAGGCTAGAAGAATACGATTCCCGCGTGCAGCCTCCGTGGTGTTCGATAAACAACACGGCTTGAGCAAAGCACGCCGTTTAAATACCTTTCCGCCAGCGTGGAAATGCGGAAATGCAGAGATGCTTTCGTAATCTAGCGCCCTCGGACCTTCTACATGGAGATAGAAAGCGGACTCCGATTTAATAGTAGAAAGGGGGCTAAGTAAGCGCCGTAGTTCGGTGACTTTCAATGGCAAATAGCACTAAAGTGGGATCTAGCGCATATGCTTATAATCCAACAATTTTTTACCTTATGTTAAAGGTTATGATTGCGTTAGCGCTTAATAGATTCGGAATTTAAATATTTATTTCTTTAGCGATTATGACGAGTTAACAAACACTTTTCTTGTTGGAATTCTTTTATAGCCTAATCTTATAAGGTGTTGTTTAGCAAAGCCTCTCTATAGAAGCAACATCTAGATGGCTGTAAATATTGAACTCACTACTTTTACTCTCAAATGCTTTTCCATTATAATATTGGTACATATACAAATTCTACAGCCTATATCAGGAAAGGAATGTATTAGTTGCACTACACTATTTGCAGAATCCCCAGATGTCTATTTGCAGACTCCTCAGATGTCTGTTTCTATGGGCCAATGGCAATCTCCATATTGTTAGTAGGTATATCTAAGAACCTACATTCAGCCAATAAGCCTCTCCCATTCTTCACGGGAGTTGAGTCCATTTCTTACTGTGTTAAGGTAAGAGATGTACCATTGTTCTCTTTGTTTTCGTTTACTCACAATATTCCCACCTCTCTTTCCTATTTTGACTCTTTCCAATATAAACCACTTGAAATCACATTTACCATGTTTCTTTTCCAAAAAATGTGAAACAATTGGGGCAGTTATCTTTTTAGTCCTGATCGCTGACCTGTGCTCCTGTAGTCTAGTCCTGGCCTCTCTCCCTGTCTCTCCAACATAATAGAGCCCACAGGGGCATTCTAGTATATAGATCACATTTTTGCTTTTACAATTGTTGTGGGTTTTACACCTAACTGTTTTGTTGTTACACGAGATTTCAGAGGCTACAATGCATTGATCACAGATGTTACAGCTTCCACACCTAGAGGTACCCACTACTATGGTGTTGTCTAGTGTTCTTTGGTTCTCTCTCACCTCATCCCTATAGGTGTGTACTAATAAATCTCGCAGATTTTTGTTTTTTTTTAAAGCAAAAAGTGCCTTGTCTAGTACCGTATCTTCATCATGATTAAGAATGTGCCAGTGTTTATTAACTACATTCTTAATCTGATTGCTGATGTGAAAAAATTTTGTTGCAAACACCACTCTGTTTAAGGGGCTTTTTTGAGTATTGGGTTTGTTGATCAGGGCATCGCGGTCATAAAATCTGGCCCGCTTCAGTGAATGAGATAGGAGTTTTTTAGGATAACCTCTATCCCGAAATTTGTTTTTAAGAACTTCAGCATGCTTATAGTAATCTTTTATGTCTGAGCAATTCCTCCTAAGCCGGAGGAATTGGCTAAAAGGAATGCTTTCTCTTTGGGATTTGGGGTGGAAGCTGGAGAAATGGAGGAGCGTATTTTTGGCCATAGGTTTAGTAAATAGCTCAACCGCTAGCACACCCTCTGAACTTCTTATAGAGATATCCAAGAAATCCACCTTAGTTGTACTGTACGTTGAGGTGAACCTAAGGTTTGGGTCGCCAAGATTGATCCAACTTAAAAATTCTTCCAAAAGGTCAGTGGTCCCTTCCCAAATGAAAAAAATATCGTCGATGTAGCGGTACCAGCCCGCTACATTCTCGAAAAAGGGTGCCATTTCGTTGTAAATGTGCTTGGTCTCAAAGTTACCCACATAAAGACACGCCAGACTGGGGGCACATGTGGCCCCCATACTGGTCCCCTTCAATTGTTTGAAGTATTCATTTTTGAAAAGGAAGACATTGTTGGTTAGAATTAATCGGACACAATCTACAATGAAATCCTTGTTGGCCCCCTTAAGGTCCTGACTCGATAGAAGTTCATCAATAACCATAATAGAGTCTAGTTGGGGGATATTCGTATAGAGAGACTCAATGTCTAGGGTTACCAGACACTGAGTCTCTTCACAGAAAGGTATTCCCTCAACCAAAGAAATGATGTGTGCAGAGTCTCTCACATACGATTTTAATTTGCACACCAACGGCCTCAGAAAGTGGTCAACATATTTGCTGATGGGCTCAAGTAAGGAATCAATGCTGCTCACGATGGGCCGCATAGGGGGGTCTGATTTATGTTTATGGACCTTTGGTAGGCCAGAGATGGCTGGAGTTTTGGGCTCAACATTGTTTAGAAATTTGAATTCCTCCTCGCATATATAGCCATCATCCCTAGCATTGGTAAGTTTGAACATTCTCGGGAAATCCTCAAAAGACAGTTTGCATTAGTTGGGGCATAATGTTCCTTTACTTCAAGCATCTTCCTAATTCTCTTTTCGTAATCTGGTGTGTCAAAAATTACAACTCCACCGCCTTTATCGGCCGGTTTGACTGTAATTGAGTTGTCGTTTTTCAACTTTTCCAGTGCCTCTTTCTCAGCCTTAGAGATGTTAAATGAGGGTATTTTCTTTTCCTTGTCTAAAATTTTATGTATTCCACTTTCAACTGCTATCTCGAAAGCCTCAATATTTTTACCAACAATACCTACCGTTGGTGTGAAGGTCGATTTTGGCTTAAGTCCCGAGATGTTATCGGTAACTCTACTCTCTCTATTTTCAAAGAAGCGTTTTAATCTTATTTTTCTAAAAAAGGCCTTAAGATCTTTCTCTAGTTGAAACCTGTCTATGGTAGCGGTAGGGACAAAACTAAAGCCTCTGCTAAGGATATCTAGTTCTATGTTACTAATTTCTCTGCTCGATAAGTTGATTACTGGTAATTGGCTGGTCTCCAGTACTGTTTGCTCCGTGTGCTCATGTATTCCTGCTGTTGAGGTGCACGGTTGTATTGAGGTTTTCCCCCGGTTGAATTGTCCTCACCCTTGGTTCCCATTGTATCGCTGGGTTCTCCTTGGGCGGGACTCTAAAAAATTCCCCTGGTCTCGTACATTTCTACCGGTTTCATTGGTATTGCATTCCTCCTCCTCACTGCTGGAGCCTGATGTTTCCGAAAAAGTGACATGCCTATTGCCACCTCTGGAGTAAGTTTGTTGGTTATATGGTCTATCCCAATTGCCATCATTTTTATTTTGATAGTATTTTTCTCTGAGAAAGGGGTATACATTCTCTACAGAGAAGCGTTCAATATCTTTTTTAAGTTTGTTTGTTTTTTTGTTCAGCAGATACTCGCTGTAACCTTCAACATCCTTATTTATATCGGCCAATTTCTTTTTCGCCTCTTCTACTGCAGGACAGCTTTTCAGTTCAGTTTCTAGTTTTTCAATCTCCTCCTGCTCAAGTATGATTAGTCCTTGAGCGGTTTCTATAATGAGGAGCATCCAATCTCTACTGCACCTATTTGAGATCAATGTCCATGTTTCTAAAAACTTTCTATTATCTGTGAATAGACCTGGTTCATTACGAACCTGTAGGCCAATGGGGATAGTACCTGATTTCACATACTCTGCTAGGAAGTCCTACTAATGTTACAACATGGTCAGTCTCAACTACGTTCTATTGTACAGCTTGGTTGGACGTTGCAAAATCTGTGTTCAGGCTACGTACCATGGCGTTTAATCAACACAACGTCATTATTCAGTATTTTTAACCTTACTGATAAACAAATCAGTTTGGCACAAAAAGGAGCAGACTATACGATTCTGAGCATTGAAAAACTTGAGATATTACCATTGACAATGTCAGAGAGACCTGTCATTGAATGGATAATACATGGAACAATTACAATTCCGATAACAACTTTCCAGTTTAAATACTGTCAAGAGTATATACCTGCAGGCCAGTATGAAAGGTTGGGTAAATAATACATCAAATCAACCTGGGATTTACCTTATACACACAGATGTTATAGTGAAGGGAACAAGGAGGTATTTCTTAGTGGTAAAAATTGTAAAAAATCACTAAGCGGTACCCTTCTGTGTCAAGGTATTAATTTGCATGGAGCCTGCGAAGGGTCTTCAAATAACCTTTCATGTCACCTGCATGGCACGCCTGCAAAACGGATAGAGCCATTTTTTAGACCACTTTCTAACGGTAGTTACGTTTTAATAAGTGACCACAGCTGTTGTGGCATGCTGCCAGGAAAAGCCTATCTGACAACTGTAACTTCCAGGGCCGTTTGCTGTATGCAAGTATTGTATCCACACAGCAATCCAGATATGGGGGCTGCGTTATGGCCTCGGTTGAATATCTCTTCTATTCGAATTGATACTTTAAGCAGAATGAAGTCTATTCTTTTACAGACAACTATGCCTTCAACATCATCAAAAGAAATGTATGATCTGCAAGTGGCAAGGACATCGGCAGAGATACATTCCCTTTTATCAACAAATTGCCCCGTGCATTTCGTAGAAATACTAAGCCAAATCTTAAACATGTCTGATACCAGTGGCATCGCACATGTATTTAAGACAATTTTTTCGGGACTGTTAGCACCCTTTGAAACAGTTCTGGGCATTTTCCCGAATTTTGTCCATTCTGTTTTTGGCGGCCTACCCTTAATCTTGGGACTCGTGGCAGGAATTTTATTTTTTGCTCCTTCTGCACCGATATGGCAAGCCAATCCACAGACAAGACTCTAGCAACGATGGAAGAAACGATCCTAGCAATACGATACAGAGACCGTATCACTAAGGTCCTCGGATTGGCCCGGCTAAGAGATCTGAGTACAACCTGGTTTCTTTCATTCAGACCGATCTGGCAAGATTGCATCACACCTGTGCTTCGATGTCTGCTACGCGGAGAAGAATGCGTGTTGGACATTTGTCTTACACTACAATCAGTAGTACCATTGGATATCAATACTTTGCTAGGTCCTGTAACGACTCATGCATCGTGTTGTCCCCAGCGGCTACCGATTCTGATGACGGCATTCGTTGAGACTTCACCACTACGAATAGGTGGAGGTGAGGTACGAGAGGAAAGCAGCACCAATCAGGTACAACCTTCTGTGAACATTGCTGATCCCACCATCGATGATAGCAACCACACAGAGAACTACACAGTTGTAGTATTTTCAAACTTGGTCGAACTTTCACCTGACGTTGTAGACCAATTTTTTGCGGGTCTGTCTGAAATATTGTTCTCTCCAGTCAACGAGAATAACTCTTAATAAAAACAATGAGCACACAGCGTTCCCTGAACTCTGAATTTGGCCTTCAGTTTTGAAAAACAAAACTACAGAAAATATTTGGAAACATTTTTTTCCCCTGAAAGCGAAATTATTTTTGTCCATTTTCCGAAATATTTACCTTTTTTTGGCACATGGTACTCTGCTTAAAGTAGAATTATTCTTAGAGAACAGAGCTTCTATTTTTAGGATACTAGAGACAATGTTTTACCTCAGCCTCTAGCACATATACAGCATTTTGTATAAATATGTGATGAAATGATCTCGACCTTCTTTTCTGTATTCAGAGCCATTTCATGTGTAATTTTTCGCAATTCATTCAGCTGATATATATATGCATTTATCTGAATGATGACACTGCTTGAAAAGCGTACAGTAACAATACTCATTTTCGTGTATTTACCTTATACCATTTCAAATGCAAAATATGTATTTTGGGGTGAGTCGGAAAACACACATGCATCATTGAATGTTTACTATTGCTTAGTTTTTTAGTAATGATGGACATCAATCCGTGGAGTGGGTGTTGTGTTTATATCTAGGACCCTAATTCGATATTCCCGATTTATGCCCTTGTGAGGTTATAATCAATAATATCCTGATAAAGGCATAAGGATCAGATCTATATTCAGTAATAGCCCATGTAGTCCAAAGCACAGCACGGCTACTCCCATCGACTCCTAGAAAGCACAACGCGTTCTTTAAACAAACCAAGCCTCCAGCAGCCCGGGAAAATCCCCCCTGCTTTTGTTTTGATTTGAACAAGAACTCCTGAAGTCCAGAAAGAACTGTTATTTCTTAGTGACGTCTTATGTCAAACCTTACGTCAAACCCGGCACCTTCCAGGTATAAAATACCAACAGTTGCCTTAAGCAATCACACGGTGGTTTGAAGCAGAGCGGTCATCTACTTGCCCGAGAGCCCAGCTGATGCGAGAGCCCACGGAAGCCGCCCCTCCTGTTTGACGCACTGAGAGAGATGCTGTCTTTTTCTCCAGCCGAGAAAATCCAGCTCCGGTGTTTCCAGCCTACTCTTGCGGGTGGCTGGGAGATCGAGTCCTGAGGAAAGAGATACCAGACCTCCCACATTCTATTACCAAGGTACGGAGCTGACTAAATCGTTAAGAGAATTCTTGATGCAGATTCTTGGCAAAACTATCTTAACCAACTTAACCTAAAACTGCTACTTACTCATCCCTTCCCAAGTATTAGGCTTAGGTCAGGTACACCGGGGTAGGCTTAGATAGAAGTACCAGTTGAGTACGTTAGTCAATGTATTTGTGTATGTATATATTTTATCCATTTTAAAGTATCATATGGCTAAGAAACCATATCAATGCTTTTACAGTATTATTTCATAATACTACTTTTACTGTACGCACTTTACTTTATGATAAGTATTGCAATTGTGGCAATTCATTTCTCTTGCATGAGAAAGAAGACTCCTCAATAAATAACACCTTTTATTGAAAACGCCTGTCTCTCTATTTCTCTGCACTCTGGTGAAACTAAGTATGCACGGTTGACTGAGTGAAATAGCTGTCTATTGTTTTCACACGACTCTAGAGATACACTCTTATTCTGAGGGAGCAAAGTTGTCATGTTTATGCGGTTGTCGGAAACTGAATCCCTTGTTGTCTGAGCCAGGGAAGTTCATCCCTCCCTATTCATTCAAGAAAGTTTCCAGTGACCTCTGAGCTAGCTGGCGCAAACCTAAATTAAGTTTAACATAGTCAGTAGAGACCTAGATGACCTCAGTCCTACGTCTACACTGCTGTTTATGTTATTCCAATGCGCAGAGCCTATTGGGAAAATAGGAACCACACTACAGTTTCATACATTGGGAATAGTGATTACCTAATTGCAATTTGCAGAACATCTCAATTAGGTAATCGCTGTTTCCAAATTTGATACATGTGACCCTTTATCCTTATGGTTCAAGTATTTTCGACTTCTCACTATTCTTATCTTCCTTATCTATGTAGTGTATCTTCCAAAACACTTTTTTATCGTTTCACTCTTTTCCCCTTTTCTCCCTTTACTACTATGCAATTGTTGCTTGCCTTGTCATGTAGAATTCTATTTTACACTTTTTTTCTATGATGGATTAATCAAGTTTATGGTGTCTATCAATATTTGCCTCTGTTTTCACCTTAGAATTGTTTCATGAGTTGTTAAAAGCCTTAGTTGTCCTATTAAATGGCAAAGAGTACTCTCTAAACACAAATGCTGTATTGGCTTACTATAATAAACATCTTTCTGGAAAGAATATTCATTCCTCTGAAAAGTTGAGTTGGTTCTGTTTATTGCTCCCCTGCTTTTCAAAATAAAAAAATGGGTGGTATTATTCTTCATTAAGGTGTATCTGTTAGTATTTTAAAACCGGAATCTGATGATGTTGGAAGATGGCTGTATTTAAACACAAAGATTAATGTGACCCAATGGTGTAGACACTTAGGCCCCCATTAGGATGGCGGGCGGACTTTGCCCGCCCGCCATCCCCGTGCAAAACGGGACCTCCCGCCATAGGAGCGGCGGTCCTGTTTCGAGCATTAGGATGCACCCGTCACACAGGCGGGCGCATCCTGTATGTTTACCATTGCGGCGGGCGGTGCAGAAAGCGCTGCCCGCCGTAATGGTAAAAATGCGCGTTGTGCATTTCAAAGCACAATATGACAGGCACCGCGCGGTGCCTGCCATGTTGCACTTTGAAATGCGGGGGGTACCTTAGTTACCCCCCATGTGCACCCCCCACGCCCCGGACTCCCAGGGGGTCCGCAAAGGGACCCCGCAGGGAGTCTCCGCATGCCTTTCGGTGGAGGCATTGCCGCCTTGGAAAGGCATGTCAGGAAGGGCATCCTAATATGGCTGGCGGTGTCTCATAGACAAGGCGACCGGGGCGGAAAAGCAGTGGACAGTCTTTCCGTCCGCCGCGGTCCCCCCGCCATTCTAATATGGCGGGGGGGGGGGGGGGAATTCAGGAGATGATGTCGGGCGGATTTCTCCCGCCAAGCCGGCGGTAGCTACCGCCAACCTGGCGGGGGCAATCGGCCCGACATCATAATGGGCCCCTTAGTTTTGGAATCGCTTTTTATTAAACTGGTTCTTTGGATGAATGTAAATGCTGTGTTGGGTGATGCCTCTAGCCAACTGTTAGACACCATACTTGATAGAAGTTCTACCATTAAATACATTTCCAAAAGCCTTTTTTAACACACTGTGCCTGGTAGGGAATTAGTTGATGCATGGCACATTTATAACCCTTGACTTATTAGCATACTCCTTTTACTCTCTGTCCTATCACTTTAGGTCCATAATAAATTACATCTTTTTATCAGAAATCTCACACAAAATGTAATTAAGTTTGAGATGGGTGCCATCTTGATTTCCAATCATGCCACAGGTATAGCTGATCTAGATTTAGTACATATTCAGATCCATATAAATAGATGTCATTTTAATAATCATCTGCTTCAAGCTAATAGTTTGTTAATGGTTTTGATTATTTTATTACTGACTTTTTTTTATATTAACACCACTTTTGATTCTTAATTCTGTTTTGTTTGGGATTCCTTTAAGGCAACAGCATGGGAATACATTATTAACACTGTATAAAAAAAGAAGGTGGCTACTAAAGAATTCTCAAATTTGTTGCAACATATTAAGACATTTGAGCATGATTAATATGCGACTAATCATAAGACACATTGGATCGCATTACCCAGGTCAAGTTTCTATTTATTAATCCTTTGAAAACACTTGTGATACTCTTTTAAAAATTCATTCCAGATATTATGATGGATCTAATAGGGCTGGTAAGATACTCGCTAAATACTTAAAAGTCAAAAATAGAGGTTATTCATGAAGATAATGGAAACAAACTGTTTAAAGAACATGATCTTCTAAATTATTTTGTTGATTGCTATTCTAAATTATACAAGGCTAAATCCTCCTTGAACAATGTTACTTTGGTTGCTTTTATAAATCGAATACCAAAATGCATTGATGAACAGATGGCTTTCTCTCAGTTGGAGAAGGATATCTTCTGTGAAAACATCCTTGAAGCAATCTCTAAACGTCTCAAAGACAAAGCTCCAGGCCGAAGGCTTTAAGATTGAATTTTATTCCAAATTCTCTAAACCCTTGAACCTAACCTTTATTATTACTTCAATATATTTATAAAACCTAATGATACTTCTGGTTCCTTTTCAGCGGTTATGATATGCTTGATTCCAAAAAATATAAAGATCTCGCAGAATGTAAAAATTGCAGACCAATCTCCCTCATCAACACTGAATGGAAAATCTTTGCAAAGATTTTAGCTCTTTGAGTTAATGACTTTATTCCATATCTTGTAAGGAATGAACATTTGGGTTTTGTTAAGGGTTGCAACATAACTAATAACTCTTGGGCATTCCTAAACATTCTTAGTGGTGCGTCCAGCTGCAATACCCCATTAGTAACTTTTACACTTGATGCATAAAAGCATTGGGATTTTAAATTAAAGGCTCAAAAATGGCATTGGATTTGTTCCAAAGTTCTTGAAATGTGTCAGTCTTCCATACTGTTCACCCACAAGCCCAGTCAACTCAACCTCCCCAGACGTCATCTTCCTGATGGAGACCTGGCTGAACTCCGTCTCAGCACCCGACATCACCATAGCCATCCCGGAAGGATACAAAATCACCCGCATGGATCGCACCAACGGAGTAGGAGGAGGAATCGCCATCATCCACAAGAACACCCTCAGAGTCTCGACCAACACTGACGACACCCTCAGCACCGCCAAACACCTGCACTTCCATATCCACACCGACCCCCACACCACCCTCAGAGGAACCCTCATCTAGAGACCCCCCCGGACCCCGACCACAGTTCAGCAACTCCATCACCGACTTCATCAGCACACACGCCCTCACCTCCACGGACTACATCCTCCTCAGGGACCTGAACCTTCACCTCGAGAACAACAACGACACCAACTCCACCACCCTGATCGACAACCTCACCAATCTCAGACTCGGACAGCTTGTGACCACACCCACTCACGCCGCTGGCCACACGCTCGGCCCCATCATCTCCGCAAGCCCCTAAGTCTCCTTCAACCACACCACCAAACTCCACTGGACCGACCATCACTGCATCCACTTCACCTTCAGGAAGCCCACCATGCACCACCGCACCCTACAGATGCCTTGTCGCAGCTGGAGCAAAGTCACCGAAGACCAGCTAACAACTACCCTCGCCCAGAGCCCACCCACTGACCCCAGCAACCTAGATACCGCCGCCCACAACTACAGACAGTGGATCGACGACTGCGCCAACACCCTCGCCCCGCTCAAGAAACCATCCAACACCGACACCAGCAAGAAAGCCACCTGGTTCACCGAAGACCTCCAGGCCTCCAAACAAACATGCCAAAAACTGGAGAAGAACTGGCTCCGCGAACGAACTCCGGACAGCTACGTAGCCCACAAGATTGCCACCCGCAAACACCATCACCTCATCAGATCCACCAGAAGGGCCTCATTCAAAAACCGCTGAGATAAGAACGCACACAACAGCAAAGAACTCTTCAACTTCATGAAAGAACTTTCCAGCTCCAACACCAACGAGATTCCACCTTCGCAAGACCTGTGCAACTCGCTGGCCACCTTCTTCCACCGCAAGATCGGCGACATCCACGACAGCTTCAACGTCACGACCACCCCAACAACCATGGAGACTTCCGCCCCCACTACCACCACCAACACCAATCACCTGCTCTCCTGGACCAACATCAACGACGAGAACACCAGCAAAATCATTAACACTGTCCACTCGCGATCACCGCTAGACCCTTGCCCACACCACATCTTCAACAAAGCCAGCACAACCATCGCACCCCATCTCGTGAAATATTCAACATCTCCTTTGAGACATCAGCCTTCCCGGAAAGCTGGAAGCACGCAGAGATCAACGCCTTACTCAAGAAACCCAAGGCGGACCCCAAGGACCTCAAGAACTTCCGGCCCATCTTCCTGCTTCCGTTCCCGGCGAAGGTCGAGAAAACCGTGAACAAACAACTGACCAGCTACCTCAAGGAGCACAGCATCCTGGACCCGTCCCAGTCCGGATTCTGCAGCAACCACAGCACTGAAACCACCCTCATCGCCGCCACCGATGACATCAGGACCCTGCTAGACAATGGAGAAACAGCGACCCTCATCCTCCTGGACCTGTCAGCCACCTTTGACGCGATCCGCCACCGCACACTATGAACACGCCTACACGATGCCGGGATACAAGAGAAGGCCCTGGACTAGACCACATCCTTCCTCTCTGGCAGAACACAGAGTGTCCACCTCCCCCCTTCCGCTCCAGTGCCACCGAGATCTTCTGCGGCGTACCCCAGGGCTCATCCCTCAGCCCAACACTCTTCAACATCTACATGGCACCTCTCGCCCACGTAGCACAACCTCAACATAATTTCCTATGCCAATGTCACCCTGCTGATCCTCTCCCTCACCAAAGACCCTCACACCGCCAAAACCAAACTCCATGAAGTAATGAAGGCCGTCGCCGAATGGATGAGGAACAGCCGACCAAAGCTGAACTCGGACAAGACGGAGGTCCTCATCCTCGGATCCACCCCTTTGGCCTCGGACGACTCCTGGTGGCTGACCACACTGGGAACAGCCCCAACACCCACCGACCACTCACGCAACCTAGGGGTCATCCTCAACTCCACCCTCTCCATGACTAAGCAGGTCAACACCGTCTCCTCTTCCTGCTTCAAATCCCCCTCTGCATGATCCGCAGGATCTACAAGTGGATCCCCACAGAAACGAGAAGAACGGTCACCCAGGCCCTCATCAGCAGCAGGTTGGACTACGGAAATTACTCTCTATGAAGGAACTTCGGCCAAACTCCTGAGACAGCTGCAACGCATCCAGAACGCTTCTGCACGTTTGATCCTCGACATCCCCCGCCGCAGCCACATCACACCCCACCTGAGGGACCTGCACTGGCTCCCCGTCAACAAAAGGATAACCTTCAAACTCCTCACCCACGCACACAAAGCACTCCACAACACCGGACCAACATACCTCAACAGACGACTCAGCTTCTATACCCCCACCTGCCAGCTCCGCTCCACCGGCCTCACCCTTGCCGCATTCCCCCGCATCCAAAGAATGATCGCGGGTGGCAGATCCTTCTCCCACCTCGCTGCCAAGACCTGGAATACCCTCCCCACCCACCTACGGCAGACCCAAGATCTGCTGACCTTCAGAAGACTCCTCAAGACCTGGATCTTCGGGTAGTAGCAGCACCCCCCCACCCCCAGCACCTTGAGACCCTCACAGGTAAGTAGTGTGCTTTAAAAATGATTGATTGCTTGAATGGCCAACAATCTTGTTACTTTTCCCGTAACCACGATGCGAGACTGGGCTGTCCCTTATCACCATTACTCTTTATATTATCTTCAGAACCATTCATGGAAACTATTTGTAGCTCTCACAATTTTACAGGTTATTAAAATAAACAGATTTGCCCATCGGCCAGCAGTCAGATTGTATTCCCTACAAGCTCAGGCACCCCAGTAGGGATTATGATGTTCCTTTCCGACAGTCTTTCCATGGTGATCCCATCACCATGGAAAGGCTGTGGGAAAGGGACTTAGGGGCCCATAGCAGGACCCCTTTCCCTCTGGGCCTCTGCTATGAGGCATGGGGATCACCACCAAACATCCATGACCTGTGTGGAAGGAATCACATGGGGCCTGGCACACGGGACATGGATGTTTCAAAACATCCCTTTTTCCATTGTGGCTTGTGCTACAGCCCTTTTTGGGCCACAGCACAAGCCACAAAGGAAAAAGCCATGATTTTGACTGCCTACATGGTGGTTGTATCATAATTTGGTGAGTGGGACCACCGACTACTTGTCGGATTGTCCGAATCATGCTGCTATGGTGCTCGAACACTCACCCGCCTGCCAATGTAATCAGGTCCTAAATTTACTGCATTCCTGCCTTTCTCAAACCATTATCTTCTTATTCATCTGTTTTAGGTTATAAAAGAAACATTTACAAGTTGGAAATATTACCTCTTAAGGAACTATGCTTTATAAAGATGTTCAAAGTTTCTGGGTTCCTTTGGAAACCTAGGAGGATTAAATGTCTATGTGTTACTTATGCCATCACAATAAAAGACACCCTAGTAGGGAATTTGAAGGCTTTAAAATGTAAGATGTCATCTCTTTACAATTTAATATAGCCCCTGCTTTTTCTATTTTCATGGGGTTCATTCGGACACAGCGTACACGTTGTGGGAACATATTCACAAATAATTTGTTATACCAAAATGGGTTTGAACACTGCGATAGATTCATAATATTGAAGCCTCCATCTGATGCTTAGATGACTATAAACAGACCGCTTTGAAATTGGACTTGTGGTACAATTGATATATATTGCTTGACATATAGAACAATAGACTTTAAGAAAATTAAGACAGGATTCAATAGCCCTGAGGAAGTTGCTGGGCAACTTTCCGTTCTGTGCGAGGAAACATGTGTTGGCTAAGGCTTAAGAACTTTGGGCCAGATGTAGAAAGCCTAATACCGGTCGGTAACGGCCGAAATTACCGGATTTCGGCCGTTACCGACCGGTATTAGGCTTTTCAGATGTAGGGGCCCAATTTAAGGAGTAATTTAAGGAATCAGTAAATTACCGAATTCTTAAATACCGATTCGGTAAATTACCGAATCCTTAATGTAGGGAGCACTCAAATGAGTGCTTTTCCCATTTTTTGATCCGTTATTTACCACCAACTACAAGTTGGTGGTAAATACCGAAACCCCCAAAAGAAGTAATTTTCTGCTAATTATTACAGTGCCATGTGGCAGACATACATGCCCTTAGGGCATGTATGTGTGCCACATGTGCACCCATACACAATTCAGGGGTGCAACAGGGTGTCAAAGTGACACCCTGCCACCCTTCAATGTTTTCCCCCTTTTACCGAATCAGTATTTACCAATTCGGTAATTCCTATCCATTCCTATGGGACCGAATGAATACCTACATCCCACTTACCGATTCTAAAATACCGAATCGGTAAAATTCGGTATTTTAGAATCAGTAAATCTGGATTACCTACATCTGGCCCCTAATGACTAAGGCACAAGAAATGCACAACTGAACATAAGAAGAATAAAGAACTCAATGAAGACAACTACTGTCATTTAATAACTGTTATTAGATATTACTGTGTGCTGGGGAGATGTTGTATACTGATATGTTGTCACTGACTACATGTTAGAGAGTGGTGGTTCTTTCTGCCTCAATAGCACTGCAGGTATAGAACAAGTTTGATGCTATAATTAGTTTATTGCCTTTAGGGTGCCAGTACCCTGCAAATTACCACCTACCTTTGGAATTATTTTAATGGGGGAGACTAGATACAATTAAAATGATGATGCTTCTGATTATTAATTTTTACCTACCTAAGCTTCCTCTTAAACTCACACACACATTTTTTTAGATCTACTGACAGTATGCTGCCTAACTTTTTATGGAACAAAAGACCTGCTCATATTGCTTTATTTTAGCTTGAAAAACCAAAAGTCAAATGTAGTGTTTATTTTCTTAATTTCATTCAATATCACTTAGCCTTTACCCTAAAATAGATTTGGACATCTTTGGCGAGAACTCACCCTGCAAATATCCCTGTCTGGCACTCACTTGCGCTTTCTATGTTTTTGCCCTTTTCCTTTACAGTATATACACTAATTTCCCTAAAACCAAAGGGACTCACCTCTCCTTTTTTGTAACATAAGGAGACAGGAACGACCAAGCTGTTACAGACTGATTTCCCTACTGGATTCCATTACGAAGGTTGTGGGTCGGGTTATACTAGAGCGTTTACTTGATTGGGCCGACGATAACTTGATCCTATCTGATTTGCAATATGGGTTCACAGCTGGACTAGGGACAGTAGAAGAGGGTCTGAATCTCTCCTTACTGGTGGGCAAATATATACGAGGGCCAAGAAAGGGAATTTGTTTTTAGATTTTGTGGACCTTTCAGCCGCGTTTGACTGTGTGGTCCACTCGAAATTATGGAAATTTAGGGAGATCTGGGTGTTGATGAAAATATTATTTTTTTTCTTAAATGTTTTTATTCTGACGCTACGGTCTGAAGGACGAGTGTACAGCTGCATTCCCGATTAGGAATGGAGTCAGGCAGGGTTGTATCCTGGCTCCATTCCTTTTTAATTTGTATAAACACGGGCTAGAGGAAGCCCTATCTAAAGATAATCGGGATTTTCCTCAGACAAACGGCCGCCCAATATCAGCCCTATTATATGCTGACGACGCTGTCTTAATGTCACGTACTCAGGTGCGATAGCAACGAGTCGTGAACAGCTTTACCCTTTTTATGAAAGATTTGGGCTTAAGGGTTAATTCCACCAAAACTTTTATTTTGCACTGTGGCGTTGGCTTTAGGATTAATAAAGATATTTTTATTGAAGGAAAAAGGATTGAGGCCACTAAAAAATTCTCTTATCTGGGTATTCTCTTTTCTCAGAAGAATTCCTGGGTACAAGCTGTAGCTGCAAAAAAATTTGCCCTTTTACACTCCACATCTGCTCCTATTATCTTTGCCAGGAAACTTGGCAAGCGACCACCAGAGGAATTAATTAAAGTATATAAGGCTAAATGTGTTTCTGCTGCACTTTATGGGAGTGGAATATAGGGGTTTGTTGATCTTTCCCCTTTACAGATAGTTGAAAACTCCTTTTTAAAATACATTTTAGCCGTACCGAAAAGTACCTCAGGATGTGTCTGCCATGCTGAACTGGGTATACAGTTCATCTCTGATTAAATTAGGATAGAGCCTGTGCTATTATGGCACAGGCTGTGGACGAAAGTTGAAACTAAACTAAATAGAAATATCCTTTCAGATATACTGACATTGGAAGGAGCAATGAAGATCCCCTGGCTAAGATATGTCCATAACTTTTTCAAAGATATGGGCCAGTTACATTATTACTCGAATCCCTCTTCTATTGAAGCAGTATCCAGAAAGGATTTGAGAAGAGAGTGTTTAATGCTTCTTGATACCCAGAGACTGACGTTAGAGATTTTGAAGCCCTCTGTCCTCCATCATCAACTAATTTTAACAACTTTTAAGATTCAACCCTACTTGTCTTTCGTCCCAGGAGCCTACAATAGATTTTTATTAACCCGTTTTAGGCTGGGGGTTTTCCGTAGTCTAGTTACTTTCCCTGTCATGAACAATTGGTCGCATGATCTTCGGCCCTGCCCTTGTGATTCCATTTCCCCCAATCCACGATCCACGTCATTTTATTCTGTACATTTTATTAAGTGAAAGGCAGATGTTTCTAGTTCCTATTTTAAAGAGATCTGGATTATGACAATGTCGTCCGGCATTGTTACTTTTACAGTTACTAGCCAATGAAAACTGTGTTCTAAGAATTTTATCCTTTTTGAAAAAAGTGCTTTTCCAAAGGGAAACTATGGTCATTTGAATGCTCATTTTGCACAGTAATGGTGGTTAAAATTTTAGGATTGTCACATTGTAATTTTTTTAACTTTTATATTTATAATATTATTATGGCTTTTTTATGAAACTGTTTATGTAGGTATTACTTGTGTGCTTTTATGATTGCTGCAACAATTGAATAAAGCTTTTCTTGGCTTGACTTGACATAATTCATTCCTGTCTCGCATAAATGCACAACCTCAATTATCATTACTATCCCCATCTTGTAAAATTCTAACATCACAAGTGCTCATAGGGCCCTCTAATGGTACAGTTAGATGACCAAAGGTTTTGCTATTATTTCCCAATTATTGTCCAATAACAACTTTATATCTCATGAATCTCTTCACAACTCATTCAATATCCCAGACTCTTTCAAGAACAAATACGACCTGATTCTAGAAACTAGTAGGCAGAATATATTAGATCCTTCTTCTATACCCTCTGAAAATGTCCTAGATCCCTATGAACATATATTTCCACTTAAGTCAAATCCTCTTTCTTATACAATCAACTCTCCAATTCTGACTCAGATAGGCTAAAATCCAAAATTGAACTACTATGACAACAAAAAGTACAACTGACAGTTCATATTTCCTTATGGAATCGGATTTGCTAGTAAATGTATTCCACTTCTTATCCTCTAGCACCACACAGACCTTAATTTTCTTTTACAATAAGTTATTATCTACTCCAAATTCTTTATATAACAGGAAAGTTTCCGGTAATAGCGGTCTGCAGTGCTGATAATAGGAATTTTATGCATATGTTCTTTTATTGACCTAAAGTTAATTTATTTTGGAGATAGATATGACATATAACTGCTGAAATATGTTCTATAAATGTACCATTCAACATTGTGAATACATTTATTGGTAGTTGCTCCAATATTTGGTCTGGGTTTGTAGATCTCCTTCTGTCTATTGCATTTCAAAATATTACTCCGTACTAGGAGAGCTTCATTAATAATGTTCTTCTTAAATGGTGGAATTTGATCTGACATAACACAGACTAGATCCTGCTTACGAACAGTCAATACAATTAGACATCAAAAGAAACTTGCTATGGTTGCCTTTCACTTTTCTTATCTAAAAATGTTACTAATATTATCAATAAAGCAAATTAGATTTTTAAACCTCCAATAACAATTTTATTTCTGACATTAGAGTTTGTCTTAATAAAATAAATATTCATTTTTACTAAATTGTACTTAGTTTTCTTTTTCTTCTTCCATAAACCTAGTTATATGTGGTTTATAACTCGCATTACGTAGGATACCCGTTATTTATAATTTTCGAATTTCCAAAAATGCTAATTGGTTTATATAACAGATTCTTTACTATTTTGTAAATATGGATGTCTAAATATCTTCCTGTTTTGAAATTGTATTTTAATGTCTTCAACTGATATTGTTCTTAATGTTTAATTAATTTTGTAGCAGCATATCTCTATCCAATTTATAGTTGATTATTTATGCTATAATTGCTTGCTGAGTAATTCCTCAATGAAGCATTTTAAACTTAAAAAAAAAAAACTGTATCAGACTTTTTCAGGCTGTGCTTGATTTAAAATGGGTAAAATCATGCATCAGAACAGAGCATTTCTGAAAGGTGTCCCTACAGTTGATCATTCCAATGGTAAAAACAGGAGATTTTCTACCATCAATCGATTTGCAGATGTGTACCTGCATGTTCCCATCAGGGAGCAGCATTAGAGGTTTCTTCGGTTCATGGTTGCAGATGTGCACTATCAATTAAGGTCCCTCATATTTGGTCTAAAGGCCTCCCCAAGAGTGTTCACAAAAGTGTTGGCTCCTCTGATGGCTCATCTTCATGCAGTGGTAGTATTTGTGCACCAAGATCTGCTCATTCAATTGTCATCAATGGAGCTGTACTTGTCCTACAAACACAGAGTGTTGACATCTCTCCAGAATTATGGATTCCTAATAAATTTGGAAAGATTATGATTGGAACAATCACAAGACCTAGTTTTTATTGACACACATTTTTGAACTCTTGAAGGGATAATAACTCTTCTATACAGAATAATTAAACAAATTCACTCTCACCTTTGTGGGCAAGCTGCTCCAAAGTGTCCTCCCTGCTAAGAGTGCAGGGAGAGTTGGTCAAAACAAATGTTCTTGTAACTTGGGCATGTTTTTGCCTGCGTACATTAGTAGAATGGATTCTGAAAAAAATGCTCCCCAACTTCAAGATGATTCTCAAAGAATCATCTCGCCACCACAAGCGAAGAAAGACCTAGCCTGGAATTCAAATCGCCCCTCCAGCTCCTAATGTTCTTACAACAGACAAGAGGTTAAAGCACATATAGGTTTTGGACCCTAAAAGATACATAGAGGTCCTTGATCTGGGGAGACTTTGAAGCAGTGAGTTTGGCTTTAATATCATTTGAATCTCATGTTGCAGGAAACGCAGTTCTGGTTCATCCCAACAATAGCATGACCAATGCCCACATCAACAGACAAGGGGGGATGAGGTTGCATTCTTGGACCAAGAATGCTCACAAGCCATTCAGTTGGGCTCAATTATCACTGATATCACTGACAGCCATTCACATTGAGGCAGTGTGCAATGTGATAGTGGATGATCTGAGCAGGGACATTGCATCCTCTATGACCTTCTCCCTGCAGATAGCAGTGTTCAATCTTCTGCTTCTTTGTTGGGGCCTTTCGATGATGGATCTCTTTGCTTCCAGAGAGAATGCAAAGCTGCTCATATTTTGTTCAAAGAAGGGACAAGCATGCTTGGGCAGTAAATATCCTATCCTGCCACTGGCCGGAAGACCTCCTATATGCCTTTCTATTAATAAAGTCTTTCCTGTTTTGGTGTAACTCAGTAACCCCTCAATCCCAGCTGTCCTTCTTTTTGTTCTGCGATTTATATAGAGACTTGAGGAAGAACATTCTAATGCCTCTAATAAGGAATCTTAATATCAGAGCTTGCAAAGCAGTGCTATATTATTTTCAACTGTTGCAATCTGACCTGTTTAGCTATAAAGTCTACAGATTTATTGCAGCCTCAGTTAGAGGCATATAGTGGTTGGTAGTCATTCATTTCTTTTATTAAGATTTGGATCTCCAATGAGGTCCAAAGTAAAAACAGAATGTACACAATGATGGTTTCAATAATATCCAGATAAAGAACATTACAATTATATGTAAAACCTTTACAGTGACAAATAAATCTATACAAGTACATATACGTTAATTGGTATTATAAAAATTACATATGTGGACAATTCATGGAAGATTACAGTTTAAGCAAACGTGCCAGACCTCCTAGCAGGAAAAATTAAAGAGCAAAATTGATCCAAGGAAAATTAAAGTCAACAACATATGTGATCAAATCTTCCTATTACTGCAAGGTTTACCGTCTGCTAAAACTATTTTTTAGGCATTAATAATGAACAGGCAACCAGGCCTAAAATCAGTACTTAATACAGCAAAATATAAAAAGTCCACTCCCCTTTAACATCAAAAATAAGAATATGCACATTGTTGGTCTCAATTATATTCAGATAATAACATTACGGTTATGTATTCAAAACTTTTACTGCACTAAATAAATCGAGTTACATACACATATCAATTGTTATTATATGGACAATTCGTAAAAGATTACAATTTGTGCAAATAGACCAAACCTCCAAGCAGTAACATTTAAATGCATGCTTGTTCCAAGGAAACAATTGAGTCTTCAGCCGTTGTAACACATTCTACACTTAGCCTCAATATTTACAGACTGCTAAATCAATATTTTGGGTCATGGTAGTAAACAGGCAAACAGGCCTAAAATCAGTACTTAAGGCAGCATAGTTAAAGAAGTAGAGAATACCCTCTGAAGCAGCAAAATAGAACAGAACATACCCAATGTTGATCTCTAATATGTCCAGATAGTAATATTACGACTGTATACTTGAAACACCTTACAGCATCACATACATCGAATCAAACACACAAGTCAACTGTCACCATATGGACCATTCATAAAGGATTACAATTTGTGCAAATAGGTCAGACCTCCTAGCAGCAAAATTTGAGTGCAAAAAATGTTCCAAGAAAAATAGAGTCTATAACAGTTATGACAACATTCAATTATCCTCAGGGTTTACCACCTGCTTGAGCTATTTCTTTAGGCGAAGATAAAGAACAGGCAACCAGCCCAAAAATAAATAAATCCACTTCCCTTTAGCAGATAAAAGTTATGTACAAAGAATTTTCCCGAAAGAATCAAAAAATGCTGATAGACATATTATGTATCTACATCCAATCATGAACAGACTCATGGTCCTTCTCCTGTAATGAGGTTATACACTAAGTGGTTAAAACAGATTCAAAACAACTTAAAACATTTTTTGTATATATTATTTTGTTTTTTTGAGTCAAAGAGAAACTCACGAGCCGCTGCTATGGTTTTAATATTATTCCAAATAAACATTGGACGAAGCAACCAAAGACGGTGTGGAAACAAAGTTGGGCAGACAAATAAATCATGGTTAAGGTCTTGAGTGCACAAATTACCCAAGCTACATTATTTTCCTGCTATCACAGGGGTAGACCAATTTGCCATTAAATCATTAAGCAGGAGTAAATTCATAGGAAAGAAAATCATCAGACGGCGAACACCATGGACTAAATTCCAAGCTAAATACTTTTGAGCAGCTCTTGGGCTACTTGATACAGATATTATCTCCAGTCTTTTTTTCGACCTACAAAACTCAAGATCTCTCCGGAAACTTATGTTACAACTAGTACTTTTAAAGATATTTTTAAGTTCCGACAAAGTAAGAGAAATTACTTAGTCCTCGTGTATTTCGAAATGATTCAAGAGTAAAGTCTCGACAAAGGGTGTATTTAGCTGATTTTATGCTACACATTTCCAGGTCCAAAAAACCCTCTATTGTATTTGGTTTGCTATTCTTCAGCTGATTGCCTCACTGAATCACTCTAACTAATCCTTGAACAAATGAGCTTATCAGACCTAATCCTAATTCTAATTGAATTTCTGGAGTTGGGACTATAGTATTATAATTACATAGGTTGAACAGAATTTGGCCTTCTATCCTATCAAGAAAACTAAATTTTCTTATTTGGATGGATACCGTATAGTAGCATTGGAAGGACTTTTACTTCAAAAACAGATGTCATATGCAAGACATGCCTTTGGCCATTACATTATAAAATGCACGTAACCCATTAGCGTGTGATGCAGCTTTGGAAGAGCAGAGATCAATGTGGGAATTATCCTTTGTATTACCGGCTATTAACTTCCCCAAATACAGATAAGAGTCTACAATCTCAGGTATCTCTCTGCCAATTCTCAAATCAAAAGTAATATTCCTTTTGGAAAGGGGCGACCACTCGGTCCCCCCGAACGTATGGTGGGGTGCCCGGATCCCCCCGGGAAACCATTTTGGGCGGGGGGCGTGTCTCGGCTGGTATGCCCGAAGCGGCGTAGCCGGGGCGCGCCTTTTCCCGCCCAAGAAGGGTTGTCCTAGACACCTACACCGGTGGCCACGCTCCGTAGGCGTACCAGAGGAGGGTACACGCCCTCCCGAAGAGGAATAAAAGGAGCAACAATCCAAAGAAGCATCCTCTTGTTCCTGTGCTTGGAAGCTGCACCCCCTCGTTGCACGTGAGCCCTCGACGGAACAAGGAGCAATTTTGAGAACTTGTAATTTTTGTGTTTCTCTTCCAGGAGCCTTCTCTCCCAGCGACTTCGGACCTCTGGATCCAGGACCTCGTTGAGCAGCTAAGCAGCAAGGGTCGAGTCTCTGACAACGATGCCTGGCAAGAAGGCCGGAAAGAAGGCAGGGACGGAGCAGATGCTCCGCATGCTGATGAAAGACATGGCGAGCATGAAAAAGCAGATGGCTGCAATGAATAATACGGGCAGACCAAAGAAGGTAATCGGACCAGCATTGCCGGGAGTAGTCCCCGCAGGGAGAGGTAAAAGGGCCAGGAATAGGGCGGCAGCGGGGGAGCCCCTAGTTCCCGAGTCACCCCCGGTAAGCCCAGTTAGTCCAGTCGAGGCCCCGGTACCGATCCCGGATGTAGGTCAACCGATTCCGGTTGTAGTTACGCCCACTAGCGAGGAGGAAATGCCTCCGGAGTTGGCCGCCCAGTTGGCCGCATGGCTTGGAAAGAATACCGAGGGTGCAACGGCACCCGGAGACACAGCCAAAGAGGCTAGGTTGCTAATGAAGCAGTTGCGGCAATCGCGAGATGCTGCGAAGGCGAATCTCTCTCTTGTCCCCTCACAGATTCCCTCGGAAGAACCAACGGCTGGCGGTGGGAAATCAGCGGGACCAGTAATGGAGTCTGGTAAGCAGCCGTTGCCAATGGCAAAAGGGGGGTCTTTGCCCTCAAGAAGGGAGAAAGTAGTTCAGCATATTCCTCTGGCCACGAAAGAGATGATTTGGGCTGATAAATATGTAAATATGTTTTCGCTCCTGACTGACCATCACGAGATTGAGTATGTTAAGGCTCAGAAGGATTTGTTGCATCCGAGTGTGTGGCGCGCAAAAATGGCGGGCTTCAGGGTGGATGAGACGATCTCTAATTGGGCCAAGGCCTTTGGGATGTTTACTGCTATTATGGGTGAACGTAAGCCAGAGATTATGACTGAATTAGCCTGTTATCAGACACGCATAATGGATTTCTATGAAACATATGAGGGCAATCAATGGAGGGGTTATGATAGTAAGTTTCGTAAGGCCAAGGAGCACGATTCGTCTCTGACGTGGGACTGTCTTGACTCCGTCTCTTGGCAGAAGCAGCTCCTGCCGGGCACAATGAAATCGTCTTCGCTTGGCGAGTATGGGTTGGCGCCTTCCCGCCATCAATCGGCGGCGCCCTTTCGATCAAACCCCGCAGGTGATCACCAACCCAGGAGTGGTGGGAATGGGGGTAAAAAAGGGGTTTGCTGGAATTTTAACAGAGGCAAGTGCACGAGGCCACATGGGGCATGTAAGTTCAGGCATGAGTGTGCAGGTTGCGGACATTCTTCGCACCCGGAGAGTTCGTGCAGAGCCAAGAATGGGGATACCGGGGGTAGAGGAGGTACCAAACAGGTCTAATATCGGCCAAAGGGTACTACTACCTACCCCCGTAGATATCATGGCAATGATCCCCTGGCTAAACGAATACCCTGATCATGTCTCCGAAAATCCCCCGCCGGGATGTGGAAACCATACGAGAAGCCGTCCCGTAACACCCCAGCGGGGGATTTTCGTGGGGACTCACTGTGCAGAAATCAACTGTCCGTTCAGCAGCACCCGATGGTGGTAGAAAGCAAGATTGCGAAGGAAGTTGCCCGGGGCCGGGTCGCCGGCCCATATAGGCACCCGCCAGTCCCTAATTTCATTTGTTCACCGTTGGGTGTAGTCCCCAAGAAGGACCCAGGTGAGTTTAGGTTAATTCATAACTTGTCGGCTCCTAGGGGTCTTTCGGTAAACGATGCGATTGATCCAGGAGTCTGTTCGGTGCGGTACGCGTCCTTTGATGAGGCCGTCGCCATGTTGAATCGCCTGGGGCCCGGAGCGCTGATGGCTAAATCGGATATTGAGTCAGCATTCCGGTTGCTCCCGGTACGTCCTCAGGATCAGAGTCTGTTAGGTTTTGTATTTCAAGGACGCTATTACATGGATAGATGTATGCCAATGGGTTGCTCCATCTCTTGTGCTTATTTTGAGAAATTCAGCTGTTTTCTGCAATGGGCATTCACCAGAGCTATGGGCTATACACAGGTTATGCACTACCTAGATGATTTTTTGTTTTTGGGGCCGGCCGGTGACACGGAATGTGCACAGGCTTTACTGGAATTTTGCAATCTCATGAAACGGTTCGGCGTGCCATTGGCACCCGGGAAACCGGTGGGACCATCTACTTCACTCGAGTTTCTTGGCATTGAGCTCGATTCAGTGGAGGGATGTTTCCGTTTGCCCAGGGACAAAGTAATGAAATTTAGGACATCACTAGAATCGTGCATTAGCAAAGAGAAGGTAACCCTCCATCAGTTGCAGCAAGCGGTGGGCCAGCTTAACTTTGCCCTCAGAGTGATACCAATGGCCCGCCCCTTTTCCCGCTCTATTGCACAAGCCATGGTCGGTCTAAAAGAAGGACACCACCGCACGAGACTGTCTGCAGAGGTTCGCCAGGATATGCGCATATGGTTGGCATTTCTGGCGGATTTCAACGGTCGAGTGGTATGGAGCAAACCACCAGCATCCTCAGACGAGCTGGGTTTGTGGACCGACTCGGCAGGAAGCGTGGGATTTGGCGCCATCTTTGGTAATCGATGGTCGGCGCAAACATGGCCGACGTGGTGGCACACCAGTGGGCTAACAGGTAACATTGGGTTTCTTGAGTTGTTCCCCATTTTAGTGGCCCTGAAGGCATGGCCGGACAATTTCCGGGATCGCTCAGTGATATTTTGGTCCGATAACATGACCGTGGTTGAATGCATAAATAACCAGGCAGCACACTGCAAGTAGATTTTGAGATTATTAAAGGAAATTGTACTGCTGTGCATGAGACTGAACGTTCAGTTTAGGGCAAGGCATGTGCCGGGTGTACTGAACCAGGCGGCTGATGCACTCTCTCGTTCCCACATGCAGGCCTTCAGGGGTTATCTACCTTCTGCGGATCTAGTGGCGGCACCATTTCCCGAAGCTCTCTGGTCACTCGGTGCCCCGGATTACAGGACCTCGTGGGAGCCAGCTTAGCCCCCAGGACATGGAAGGCGTATGAAGGAGCGTTTCGTTCCTATTGTGCATTTTTGGGTCCAGCAGGAGGGGATAAGTGGGGACAGGAGGAGTATGTACTGAAGTTTTTAGTAGCACTCCACAAGGCAGGCCGATCAGCAGCGACGGCCAATAGGCACCGGGCCGCTATTGCATTCATGGCGCAGGCTTATGGCATCAAGGACCCTATATCGTCCTTTTTGGTAAAGAAGGCACTACGGGGGTGGCAGCGCCTCGAGGGTCATAGAATAGACGAGAGGCGCCCGATTGGGTTAGAAAGATTGTCCCTGTTGATGTCAGTGCTCCCCGCGACATGTTCCTCCCAGTCCGAAGCAGTGCTGTTCCGGGCCGTTTTCGCATTAGCATTCCATGGGGCTATGCGGGTGAGCGAGCTGGTGGCAAAAAATAAGAAGGATGTGGGGGGAGGACTGTGTCAGGAACACGTTCAGATCAAGGGTGATTCAATGGTAATCACAATAGCCAGGTCTAAAACCGACCAGGGTGCGATGGGGGACAGTATTGTTGTTCAGCGCATGCGAGGGTCCCCCATGTGCCCGGTGCAGTGCGTTGAGGAATACCTGGCGCAAAGGGCTGTAACATGGGGGGGAAGCTTGCTGAGACACACCGACGCCACCCCACTGACAAGGTTTCAGTTTCAGCGGGTGTTAACTTCGGCAATCGCGGCAGCGGGCTTGGACCCGAGCGATTTTGGGACCCATTCTTTCAGGATAGGGGCTGCTACAGAAGCTACAGCCAGGGGTCAGAGTGTGGAAATGGTGAAACAATTGGGACGTTGGTCCTCGAACTGTTATAAAAGGTATGTGCGGTTGCACATGTTGTGAAGCTAATGTCATGCACTCACGCTTCTTGTCTTTTGTTTGGTTTACAGTTTCGCGAGCCTGCGAGGCGGGGCGGACTGGGCAGTTGACCCAACACCTGGGGACCAGCGGTCAAAGATCACCGGCTGAGGAAAGAGTGGTGTGGGTCGTGGGCCACTCATACGTGAGGCGGGCCGCTGACGTATTCAAAGCAGGTGACATGATTCACGCAGCTGGGGAATACGGGTACATGGTGACCTTCCATGGAAGGGGCGGGCTCTGTATTGACCGTTTTCAGTGTTTTGTTGAGGAACTGTTAGGGCGGACAAGGTCACCGCCGTCTATAATCATAGTGCATCTGGGAGGCAATGATTTGGTGGCGCTCGGTCGGCGAGTACTTCTCGAGCGGGTTCTATCCACTGTTAGTTGGTTGGCAAAGAGGATTCCGGGGTGCACAATAGCATGGTCACACATGACTCCAAGGAAGGTGTGGCGGGGGGCCCTCTCGGTGTCAGCTTTGAATCATTCGGTAAAGAAAGTCAATAACAAGCTGGGTAGATTGTTTCATTCAGGACAGTTGCACTGCATTCCGCATGGATGTATCCGGGGGGATAACATGTATCTCGAAGATGGGGTTCATTTGTCCCGGGAGGGGAATGTCTTACTCATAGGAGACTTCCTAGCATGGTTAAAGGGTTTGTATAGTCATGACCTTTAGTAGGAGTGTGGGGGGTCCGGATAGCCGGTCAACTATCTGGCCTGTGGCGGTAAGGTCATGATCGGTGAGCAGTAATTACAAGATCCCTAGAGGAGGGGCGCCACCCATTATGGATGGGAGCGCCCGGGGGGAGGCGGCCATTGGCCCCTCACACGGGGAGGCGGCACCCACTAAGTATGGGGTCGCCGAAGGGAAGGCGGTCATAGGCCCCTCCCAGGGAAGGAGGCGGCTCGATGCCCCTCCTAGGAATTTCCCGGGGCCAGGATATCCGCGACGGCGGATATGGTGAACAGTGTGGGGTGGGAGGGGGGTCTACGCTACCTTCTAGACACCTCACACGAGTCCTCGGACGACCATTAAGATGGCGTTGAGTTAAATAAGGGGCCCCCGCTAAGACAAGGGAAATTGGAAGTTGGCACAGAGGTACAGTCCTCTGTGCGCCCGCCCCTCACACCGTGAGGGGGGAGTTCTGGTAGTAGGGATCTGACACCGGTTACGACCTTGCCGTTGGCCCGTAAAGTTAGGATGTACAATTTTTATTTAGAAAGTATGCATTGCAGGATGTTTAGACTCGGCTAGGAGAACCTTTGTATTAGAGATTTGTTAAGGTTAGCAAATAAACGTGACTGCAGCGAAATGTATAAATGAAAAATTGTACATGATATGAAACTGTTAATTTAATGTTTTAATTTTGTTTCATATTTTAATAAATACGGCCGGGAGGGTAACTCCCTCCCGCCTTCCAAAAGTTCAGAACTGCGTCCGTCTTCCCATCCTTGGGGATTGTGTTGGGAGGGGGTGATAGGCATCCCGGCCATATGCTCTTTCTATTTTTAAAATCAAAACCTTACTCTTGGAGACATTTATCTTCAGATATTGCACTGTTGTATATATCTGAAGTGACATCAGTTTCTTATCCAGTCCAATTGGAGTTAAATCCATAATTACAATATTGTATGCATACATCAGACAAGGGAAAGGACGACCACCTATCTTTGGGGCATCATCCTCCAGGGGAGCAAAGCATTTAGGAAGGTCAGCACTCCCATTTGCAATGAAATTGGTCTTGCATAAATGCAAGTCCTGTTGCATTGCAAATGCTTGTTGTTATTGGTCACAGTGTTGTTATTGGTATATCAAGAAGTTATACGTATTCGTAGTACACCGGAGTTGCAACTTTGCGCTAAGCCCGGGCAAAGGGCGGGCCGTCTGTGGCCGTCAGGGGCCAGAAGAGGCCGGGACGGGCCACCCCACTAACTTCAACAGATGGGTAAGAGAAAACAACTATGCAATGGGGTCAAGGTGGACAAAAGGCTAAAGTACCGCGGAAATCGGACTCAATTATTTCGTACTTAACCTCAGCTGTGGGCGTTATCAGCAAGGAAATTGCAAGTGCAGAGAAGGAACTGGAATTGAGTCCCTCGGTTATCCCGGGAGATGGGCCGGATATAAGTGAAACAACCTCACATGGGCTAAATTCAGAGCCTCTGCCAGTACAAAAAGACAATTTTTTTGAGCGAGCCAGTAGACACTATAGTGAAGAAACTAGTGAGATTTTCATGGCCTCTCAGTCCCATTCAGAAGAGGTACCTGGTTTAGGTGCTCAACAGATCAAGGGTAGACGAAGCACAAAGAAATGTGCCAGAAAGTCAAAAATTGTTACCAACCCGTATAGCCCCAATGAAGAAGCTATTTTAAACAAAATGAATGGACTCATAGAAGAAATGTTCACTACCCGTTTAGAGCCTGTTTTAGTTGGTATTGCAAAAGACATTGTGGATACTCTTAACACTTGTGTCTCAGGACTTTTGAAGAGATATGATGCTATTGACTCTTTTGTAGTGAAATCTGTATGGGGATTTCGATGTATTTTAAATGTATGCTTTTATGATATGAAATTTTATATCGAAATAAAGCTTTATTTCAATTTGAATTTGACTCTTTTGTTAAAGAATATCGAGGGCAACACGTTGCAGCAATGCAGAAACAAAAAGCACACATTTTGGATACAGGGAGGAAGGAAGGTTATTTCTCTATTGCTAAGACATGTACTTCCCAGGCTAAAGCCAGTCTGACTGCAGTTAATAAAGAAGTGAATTTAATTACCTGGTCATTAGGAACGTCCCCGGTTCTAATGGCACATGCAGTCAACAAAGGCACAGGGCAAAAGTCTGTAGAAAGCCACCAAAACCTAAATAAAAAATCTTTAATACCCTGTGAGACCAAACAGCACCTTCCCCCTGAAGCAGTCCCTTTGGTAGCGGTTTTAACAGGAGTACCCCCGCTAGAAACAACTGGCAGAGAGACCACTGAGGAGCTCCTAAGAAAATCTAGGAACTGGTGTATGCAGTATTCAACTGGGTCGATAGATATATTCTCACATATTAGTATGGTCAGAAGGGTAGGTTGGGTTGGTCATCACCCAGAGAGCCTTGTAGGAGACTGCATAGTTGTAAACTTTAATAAACGGGATTTAGCTGATTGCCTATTTTGGGATGGTTCCGAGCTGTCAAATACTGGCATTAGGCCTTTGCCACTAGGTTATTTTTAATCTCCACCTTCTACCCAGAGACATGGCAGAACCAATCCCCTCTGCCCCCATTACAGACAAGGGACCCCGCCCCTCTGATTGATGAAATCCCTGCTCCTTCGCAAATTAACACTCTCCCACCCTTGATGTCACTAGTGACTCTGAATAGTTATACGGGGTGTGAAAGTTCCCAGGGGACGGGTTAAACCTTGACTAACCCTTTTTCTCCTTTGTCACAACTTGAGGAAAATGATTGACTAGGTACTTCATCATGTGCAGATGTAATTGCCCAGTCCCAAGTGCCCCCTTGGAGAATTATGAGCTGGAATACTGCTGGAATAAGAACTAAACGCAGGGATGAGAACTGGATGGGATTTCAAAAGTCGTATGATATAATTGCACTTCAAGAAACCTGGGATACATCAAATAGCTTCTTTATAGATGGGTATAGTCATTTTTGTTTCCCTGCAAAACCAGGCTTGGCGAGTAGAGCTAAGGGTGGCCTAGCACTTTTTTTTTTACACTTAAACTGAATGGTTCCCTAAAATAGGTTTGGTTGCCATAACTGTCTGATAGTAGAGTTGTCAGCGCCACAAACACCTAAAATGTTATTTATCAATTTTTATAATTCAAGTGAGAATGAATTTTTAAATCAATACTTAGTTCGTTTAGAGGATTTTGTCCTAACATATAGACTAAACAACACACTTCTGAGATCATTCTCATGGGTGATTTTAATAACCACACGTGTGGCCTATTATGTGAGATTGATGAAAATGAAGGACCCCCATATTCGGTGCTCACACATTTTGAACACGCTAAGCAAGGTGAGGTCCTTGAGAACCTTTTGGCCACCATGAATCTTTATGAATCTGGGTGTGTCAAAGGTGTACCAAGGGCTCCCACGTTCAAAGGAAAAGACTCGGGTACAATCATAGATTATATTTTTTTGTCATCTTTAGTTTTATCTAAGGTATTACTATATAAGGTTGGGGCCTCCGTTTTTAGCGATCATAACCCCGCGATATTAGAGGTGGCTCAGGGGGTCCCTTTAGGGTCTAAAGAAACACAGGCTATGGGAGTCAGTGATTTGATACTAAAAAACCAGGGCAGAAGACTTAAATGGTCTAAGGTGGTACTGGAAACCTTCCTGTCGGAAGTCCTGACCAAGGTAGAAACTGAGGTAGCTACCTGTCTGGATATTTCGGCACCGATTACAAAGATAGTTGGTGCCTTTGACGCTATTTGCAAACAAATAAACATCAACTTGATGACTAAAAATAGACCTGGTAGTCAAAAAGATAAAAGATGGTTTGACAGTAGCTGTTCTAAGGCACACTCTGCCCTGCTCAAGGCCCTGAAAGTAAGTCCTAGAAATAGGGAATAGTAAGTTTAAGGAAAACATATAAACAGGCTATCCGAGTTCGGAAATAGCAGATTAAAGAGGATGACTGGAGTAAACTACTATCAGTTGAGGTCTTGCAGGACAGTGGGAAATTCTGCTCGACCATCAACCAGCCTTTTTTTGCGGGTAAGGAGAACACCCCGGTAGAATGTAAGATCCCAGATGATCGGTGGATAGCCCACTTTGGGAACATCTATGGGCTCCAGAAGGGAGAGATCTCCTCAACGGCCATTTCTTTCCCAAAACCAGCGGCCCCCGTAGTGTTCCATGCTATAGATGTGGAAAGAGCAATTGAAGAGACACGGAAGAATAAGGTGCCAGGCCCAGATGGGGTTCCTGCTGACCTGTATAAGAGTGCCCCAAAAATTCTGGGAAAAGATTCTGACAAATGTTTTTAACGCGTCAGGCGTAAACTCCTTTCCTGCCTCCTGGGCCAAATCTATCATTATCCCGTTTTTTAAAAAGGGGCAAAGGGGAGATCCCTCCTGTTACAGGCCTATCTCCCTGATAGACTCTGCAGTTAAAATCTTGGGAAGAGTCATCCTGCTCATCCTGCTCAAATTGATGGATTGGATGGAGGGTAGAGGGGTCCTGTCAAATGCTCAATACGGTTTTAGATCAAAGAGAAGCACCCTCGATCAGTGCCTTAATCTACAGCTTTTAATAAGCAAATATACCAAAGCCAAAGAGGGGTCCCTCTATATGGGGTTTATGGACCTCTCAACAGCCTTTGACCTGGTGAACAGGTCAAAGTTGTGGCACATTTTACTGGATTTAGGCATTGATCCTCCCCTAGTCAAATTTTTAGCCGACCTTCATTGCGGCCTTTTAGCTTCAGCTAGGGTTACCCAGGAAGGGAGATGTACTAGCCATATTAGGTCAGAAAAGGGGGTGAGGCAGGGATGTATACTGGCCCCTCTCCTCTTTACGCTACATATTAACGCCTTAGAGCCTGCCTTAAGAGAGGCTACTTTGGATGTGCTGCGCATTGGAGAAACTTATTCCGGTTCTCCTTTACGCGGACGATGCCTTTCTTTTGGCTCGCTCCGGGGTGGGCCAGAAAAAACTGCTGAATATCTTTGGCAATTTTATGGAGTTCCTGGACCTGAATATAAACACAATAAAATCTCAGGTCATGATTGTGGGGGAATATAGTAGAAAGAAATAGGTGAATACCTTTTTCTGTCGCGGAGAAGAGGTGAAAAGGGTGTCCATTTTTACTTACTTAGGGCTCCTCTTCGACGTAAGCGGGACCTGGGGCCCCCAAGAGAAACATAAAAGTAATGCACTTGCTAGGTCCGCCTCTGCCCTTATGGGATTCACAAAACGACTGGGGGCTAGACCAATGGAAGAAACTCTAAAGAACTATAAAGCCAAATGTTTAGCAATTGCTACGTATGGATCAGCAATCTGGGGTTACACCCCACAAGAGCAAATTCAAGTGAATGAAAATACATTTTTAAGATTATTGCTATCTGTGCCACAGTCTACCCCTCCTTTCTTTATCCACACAGAGTTGGGGCTGGGGTATGTTACAGATACTCTGATTATCGCCTGCTGATCTGCTGGCTTAAGACCTGGCTTAAGAGGGAAATCCCATTGAACCATACGATCTTAAAAGATTGTGTCAACCTAGACAGAGCCAGTAAGATCCCATGGTTGGCTTATATTAAACTAACCTTCTCAAAATTAGGGCGACCTTCCCCTGAGTGTATAAAGAAAGAAGATGTAAACCAGATAAAAACGGCTATGGTATACCTTCTGACAACTCAGAGGGAGGAACTGGAAATGAGAAAACCCACTGTAAGAGCGAATTACGTATTAATGAGCTCTCCTGGTCTTGAGCCCTTCTTGAACCTAGTAACCGGTCCCTTCTAAGCATGGGCGGAAAATCCGTTCCGCTCGCGGATTTTGCAGATTTTCGGTAAATTCGCAATCCGCGAACGCTCGCGAATTTACCGAAAATCCGCAAATTTGCACGCAGCGGATTTTTTTTCTTGGTGATACAATTTTGCGGCGTGCGGCTTTCACTTACCGTCATTCAGCGTTTGCCGAGTTGTTTTTCTCGAAATTTTGCGAGTGCTGCGCCATTTTGGATCTTGCTGCGGGATCACGCGGGAGTTTGACGACGCATCGCGAGAGTTCGCAATTGCGAACATGTAGGTGCGGCGGGCAGCAACAATCTCGCACTCGCGAAATTACAAAATTTGCAATTCTGCACAAGAAATCCACTAGCAAGCAGCATAGACCTTCTGAAAATTATGATTTTTATCAGAATAACTCCTCAGGTTGACATTTGCCTGCACTTTTTTGGATTTGAGGCCTTTTGAAAACGAGTTTTGCAAAACTGAAAGCACTCAGCAGGTGCAAAAGTTCACTCATCATTAGTAACCATTCCCTGTAGTACTTCCTGAGGGGCCCCTCCAGAGTTCAGTTGCCTATGTTTGTTTGGGGCATTACAGTTGCTGTTCTGCAGAAAAACGAGTTTTGCAAAACTGAAAGCACTCAGCAGGTGCAAAAGTTCAAACTCATCATTAGTAATAGTAACCATTCCCTGTAGTGCTTCCTGACTGGGGCCCCTCCAGAGTTCAGTTGCTAGTTGCAACAATTCTATGACCCTGCTCTGACCCTCACAGAAGGCTCATAGAATAGCTACAAGTAGGCCACAAAGGTCCTGGAAAAAAAATTGCACTGCAACAGAAAGCAAATTACAGATAAGGAAGCAGGTGCCAGACTGGAATTTTAAAACAGTGACACATTAATAAATCAACCCCAAATTAATTCATGTCAGTTGAAGCAGGGCAGGTGTGCTTGCTTTTCCCCCCCATATTCTACAGTGATGATGAACCAGAGGGTGGCATTGATGTACCAGAGGGTGGCATGGGTGAAACAGAGGGTGGCAGTGGTGAAACAGAGGGTGCTGGGAACCTGTGATGATGAACCAGACGTAGAAACTGAGAAGGAGCTCCCCCACCTAGGAGGAGAACGCCCCTGAGCACAACGTGAAATTGACCAAGTGGTCTGATTCAATAAGCATCAAGTAGTCAATAGTTTATGTTCAGATTGGAAAAAAAACTACACGCCAGTACCCTGATCCGGTACCATCGTGTCCAACGGATCCCTCGCGGCCTACGGGTCCCACTAAAACCTTTATTGTGCAAAAACAACACCAAATTCGTTGAACGCTGGTATTCTATTTTGAATAAATGCTCCCTCGATCTGATCCTTCTGATCGTGGAAGAATTGGCTAAAACATTAGATGAACTGTCTCATGAAATCACCAGCGTCAGAAAGGAGCTAGATGACGCCATGTCCGAGGAAGACCTTAAAAAAATGTTGGAGGATGTGAATACCCAGCTGGATAAGCATATACGGGAAACACAAGAGAGGAAACTACATAAATTCAAGAGAGACACCATAGACTATAAGCTCGGCGAGGTGTACACCTGGGCAGAGGTGTACGCCCGCCGACGCCCTAACAAACCTTACAATCCCTTCTCTGCCAATGAAACCTCATCTTCCGAAGAAGAACAAAGATCACAACCAACTTCTGCCAGACGATTCACAGACACCAAGCACCTCTACCGACCCTGCGGTTCATTTTTTAGAATCAGGTCCGGACCAACAAAAAGATCCCGGATGGGAAAAACCCGCCGAGGAATTAGAAAAAACTCCTCCGACCACAAAAAGCAAAAAGCCGAAAGGAAGACGCTGAACCCTGACGACAACCTTGTCATTAACATTTCCTCGACTACACTGTCTGATGATGAAATCAATACCTTACAGAAAGGACAGTCATTCGTTCCCACCACTGGTACTAACACCTTGGAACTTGAAGTGAGTGCCTTTAAACTCATACGAAATATTCGATTGAGACACTATTTTCAAAACATCAGCCCCATCACAACTCACGAGGAAGACATGCTTCGAGGATTACGACCCCACAGTACTTTCTTGGCACCTCTTAGCCATAAAATCATCGATGCCTTTGAGAACTTGGTGAAACAGGAAATTTTGAAGTTACCTTTCTTACAACCAGCAACCCATGGGAATCTCACCCGCAAAGAGAGAAACACGTTACAAAAAATCGCAGACAATCAGAACATCATCTGCCAAAATGCCGATAAAGGTGGTGCACTTGTGATCATGGACACCACTTTTTATGAACAACAGGTCACAGCTCATGTTGGGGATTCCAATACCTATGATGTTCTTCCGGGGGATCCTACCCAGGAATACACCAACGACTTGACGCACATCATCAACAGGGCCTTTGAAAACGGCACCATCAATGACAGAACCAAGAGATACCTTACACCCAACAACCCAAAACCTCCTGTTCTATATATGCTACCCAAAATGCATAAACACCCGACAAATCCACCCTTCCGACCCATCGTGTCGACGAGAGGTAGTATCCATGAGAACGTGGGTAAATTCCTGGATAAATATCTCCAACCATTTGTCATAACAACTGATTCATTTGTCAAAGACACTACAGATTTCTTACTCAAATTGGAACCGGTTATGAACCAACTGAAGAACTCTCAACTCATCATGTGTACAGTGGATGTCTGCTCGCTGTACACATCGATACCCCATGACGGAGGTATCGAAACAATCGAACTAGTTTTGGCACGATCTGATCTCGACCATGACCTGAAAGTGTTCTTGATGGAACTTACTATGTTCACATTATACCATAGTTATTTCTCTATCTTCGACAAATGGTTCCTACAACTCAACGGCACGGCCATGGGGAATTCTGCAGCTCCGTGCTACGCGAATATATACATGAGAATCTTCGAGGAATCTCACATCTTATGTCAAAACATCTGGAGTGAACATGGCCGGCTATACTTACGTTACATTGACGACATATTCCTCCTATGGGAAGGCCCCACTGAAACACTTGTCACCTTTCTTACCACTTGGAACAACATCACCCCACGGATACAATTCACCTGGGACTACACTGAGCATTGCGTCCATTACCTAGATGTGAAAATCCTGAGAGAACCCGGAGAATGGTCCACCACCATCTTCCGAAAACCTACGGACAGGAATTCAACCTTACATTACCATAGCTTCCATCGCATGGGATTGAAAAATAACTTACCATATGCTCAGATACTCCGTGTAAAAAGAATAGTCTCCAATGAAGATGAAAGAAAAACGCAAATCAAAACCGTTCTGGAACGTCTACGTGCTCGTGGATATCCCAACCCGATACTAGATTTAGCTACCCAGAGGAGCCAGAAATGCACAAGAGCCTCTTTATTGCAACCCAAGTTGAAGACACCCTCCGAACGCTTGGTGGTTGTCTCCCAATACTCTAAAGCATCCAATCGTTTCCAAAAAATCATCCGCAAACATTGGCCCATCTTAGCTTTGGAACCGGACTTCAAGGGATTGTTTAACGAGCTCCCCATATTCGCATTCACTAGGGGCAAGAATCTTAAGGAAATCCTGAGTCAAACTAGTGGACCCAAGATCAACGTCACCTACACGGGTCTCAAACCCTGTTACAATTGCAGCAATTGCAATAATTGTATCCTCGGTAATTTCATCAACCATCCCATGAAAGGCAACGCCATAAAACTTAAAGTGAATGCCACATGCAACAGCAAGAACGTTGTTTATGTCTTAAAATGCCCATGCGGCAAATGTTATGTTGGCCACACCGAAAGAAAGATCCGTGTGAGGATCTTGGAACATAAGAGCAACATCCGTACTCAGAACTCAAAGTCTACAGTTGCCACCCACTTTACGGAAAATAGACACACAGTGGCTCAACTCAAATACCAGATATTGGAACAAGTTCCGATTACCCTGAATAACAAGAACCATCTACTTAAACGCGAGAACTTTTGGATCCGTTACCTTTCCACGATGGCCCCCCTCGGGCTTAATGACCGTATAGAGTTTCTTTGTTATTTGTAACCTTGTACTTCATGCACATCATGTTGTGTTCTTTAATTCTTTTCACTTTTTCTCGTATTCTAATAGCCTTCACTAATCTCCTGCACCTTCCAATATGGCGCTCACACCTTTCACCGAGTCTCAATACTATTTTCTATGGCTGCTCAGTCCTTCCTTGTTGTTTAGCACTGGCTTTCCGCTTTTTTAGTCCGAGTTCCCACCACCCCGCTGTTGATCGTCACGGAACTCCGCGGAGTCCCTGCGTAGTTTTCACACGTGTAAGTACCCATCCCGGGACCCCACCACTGCCTTTACTTGCATGCTTACCCGATTTCTGACTTTGGTACGCACCGCGGTTCAAGCACTGTTTCTTTAGCGAGTACTCACCCACGAATATATTTATTTTTTGAGCACAGGTTTAGTTTTTTATCTGCAACCTTAGTCCTTTCCTGTGAACTTCGCTCGGTATTCCCCACTATATCATGTGGTACCTTCAGCCATCCCCGCTTCGGGGCTTCACCTCGTTTTTCACCTTTCGCTTCACTTAGATGCTTTTTTAACACGTTCTTTATATTGTTTGTTGTATCACTGCATATTCATGCCGTTACAGTCTGGCCTTTTGCTTTTTTTGCAGAGTAATCCCCTGACGATGGGCTCCGCCCGAAATGCATTGGGATGTGTGAAAATGAATATATCTTAATTCATTGACCTTGATGTGGATTACATTTTCTGCCACTTGCTCCAAAAAGAGATACATGTTCAAATAAAAATGGAAAGCTGGATATTTCCAATCTGAACATAAACTATTGACTACTTGATGCTTATTGAATCAGACCACTTGGTCAATTTCACGTTGTGCTCAGGGGCGTTCTCCTCCTAGGCGGGGGAGCTCCTTCTCAGTTATTCACTTCACACTGCCTGGCCAGACAGTGTTTTCCCCGAGTAGCACACTACAATTCATTACAATCCTACTACTCCGAGTATATTTGCTGTGCGAGATCCTTCTCTTTTCACATTTCTACCAGACGTAGAAACAACATAGTCGCGACCGTTGCGAGCCGACAAGTACGTTCGCAATTGCGAACTGGTACAAAACCCTCGCGAACTGGCAGAAACCCTTGCGAACACAAAAAAAAATCTGCAAATTCGTGAGAATTCGCGGATTTTGCGGATTGCGAGTTCGCAAATACGCAAATTCGCGAACGCCAGATTCGCAAAATTCGCCCATGCTTAGTCCCTTCCATAGGTACTTGCTAACTAGATTTCGCTTTAACGTAATTCATTTCTCATTGGGCGTTTTTCCAAAATGGGGCACCCCTGATTACTCCGATCCCTGCAAGTGTGACAATTTTTCCGCACAAGACACTTAACATTTTATTATGTTCTGCCGGTACTGCTCAGATATTAGGAAAAAGTATTTGTTGCCTATTTTAAGGGAGGCGGGGTTTATACAGGTTAGGCCTGCCCTTCTTTATTCGCAACTGCTGAGTAGTCCCCGTGTTACATTCCATGTCGCTAGCTTTTTAGTAGCAGGAGTGCGGATCAACAAAAAGAGTATAAGTGCCCCAAGTATCCCAGTCTGTTTTTGAATGTACATGAGGACTATTTTAAGATTTATTATGTAAACGAATTGTTAAACTGTTTTTATGTTCTAGTCGTACTTTGACGAATTTTAAAATCTTTTTAATGTATAATGGTCATTGTTTTTATCTGAATGGATTGTACCCATGTCTTTTTATGATTTTAATTTATCGAATAAAAGTGTGTTGACTGACTGACTGACTGACTGACCCAAGTGGCAGATGGGTCATTGCCAAGCTATCCCTTAAAGGCGCACTCAGAACAGTAATAGGTTATTACGGTCCTAATCAGGATGACCCTTCCATACTAAAAACCATCTTTGCAAATCTTTTGGGGTTTCTTGATTTGATTATTCTAGCCGGGGATTTCAATATAGTTTTGGATCCTCAAAGGGATAAATCCCCTAGTAGTAGGGTAAATGCCATGTCTAAATCCAGGACATACTTAAAGATGATGATGAGGCAGAATGCCTTATCTGATATCTGGAGAGAAAGATCAGGTGCTCAATTGGTGCGTCTTTCTACAACAAAAAATACATACATAAATCAAGGATCGACTACATCCTGATCAGCAATGATGTAGGGGTAAAGTTGAAGATATAGGCTATTTGATCCCTCACCTTTTGGACAACCCGGCTGTATGGATCGATCTAAATTCATTAGATAAAGAACAACGGAGGGTGTGGACCTTCGACCGCACACTCCTCCTAGATGAGGCTGAGACAGGGTACTTATTTCAGGAGACAGAGTTCTTCCTAAACATAAATGTGGTTCAGCAGAGCCTTCAGTGGTATGGGATGCCCTGAAGTCATACCTGAGAGGCTTAGTATAATATAGGACCTCCTATAAGACAGGCAGCATAGGGAGGAAATGGCATCCATCAAGCGGGAAATGAAGGAGGTGGAAAGGAAGCTTAACAACAAAGTTGATCAAGCTACTTGCCAAGCACTAGAGGAGAAATTGAAAAGTCAGAAAGATCTGCTAGAGAATGTTATTCAGGCTAGGATTTCTAAACAATGGGACGCTAGTAAGTTTGCCCATTTTGAATATGGTGAGGGGGCCGGCAAATTATTGGCATGGAAGGCTAAAACTGATAGGGTTGGTAACCTTATTAGACAAATTGATGATGTGCATACTAACTCGTCGACAACTAACGATGAAGAGATAGGAGAAGCCATTTCACTTTTTTTAAAGATCTATATAACAAAGATAATGATGTAGACAGCACATGTGCATGCGAATGGCTAAACCAGATCAATCTCACCCCTTAGATTCCGCTCAGCAAGATAACTTAGAGCTTGAGATTTCACAACAGGAGGTCAGGGCGGCTTTTTCAGCCTGTAAGACAGGTAAGGCTGCCGGGACGGATGGCCTTCCTATGGAATTATATGGAAGTCTAGGAAAGGCGATAATCCCATTCATGACAACTCTCTTCAACAACATTTTGGTTGAGGGAGTTAGACCTCCCACCTCATGGGGTGAAGCCAATATGATACTGATCTTAAAACCAGGCAAATCGTCAACTAAATGCGGGTCATATAGACCTATTTCACTTTTAAACAACGATTATAAGATTTTTTCCCGAATATTGGCAGACAGGTTGGGTGCGGTAGCAGGAGGTCTGTTACATGCAGACCAAAAGGGTTTTTTGAGGGGCAGGAATCTTTATGACCTTACCCATGTTTTTATAGGTGCCATTGACTTTGTCTCCACTTTTTCACTTCCTTTGGCAGCAATGACACTGGATGCCACTAAGGCATTTGATAGGGTCAATTGGAACTATCTAGCAGCCCTGCTTGAGAAGTTTAATTTTGGGCCAAAATTCTGTTGAATCATTAGTCTTATATACAGTGACCCCTCAGCGAGGCTCTTGGTTATTGGAAAACTAACCAGACCCTTTATAATCAAAACAGGAACCAGACAGGGCTGCCCCCTCTCCTATTCGACATGTACATAGAACCATTCGCTCAACGTCTCAGGGAGGAGACAGATATTACACAATTTAAAGGTGGAGTATGGGAGAGGAAGGTAGCCCTGTATGTGGATGATATATTAATTCTATCATCGGATCTGGAGTCATCTTTTCCTCATGTCATCAGTCTAGCGCAGGATTTTGGTCGGGTCTCGGGGTACGAAATCAATGCAAACAAAACCAAAATTATGACATGGAATCTGCTGGGGTGTCAACATCAAGTCAAGAATGTGATGCGATATCTGGAAGTGAAGATTGTCCATGACATAAATAAGATTGCAGAGACTAATCTTTTGAACATCTTAAGAGAGGGTCAAAAACTCATGAAGTCCTGGGTCCTTTTCCTTTGACCATTCTAGGTAGAATCAATCTGATTAAGATGGTAATTTCACCAAAAGCCACCTTTCTTTTTAATACCACCCCTTTACACTTTGAGAAGCAGGTAATAAATACATTTCAGAAATCTATTAATTCATTTGTGTGGGCTTATAAAGCGACAAGGATAGCGTGGAAAAAGCTGAGACCCAGGAGAGAAAAAGGTGATCTTGCACTCCCAGATATACAGTATTATGCTTGGGCCTTTCAGTTAACACATTCAAGAATGCTGCTAAAATCCCCAGAATTATCAGAAATGGGGAAATTGTTTTCAGCTATGTTAGATCAAGTAGGGTTATCTCATGAGGGCTTTCTTTTTAAATATGGAGACCAGAAGTTCTTCAAGAAAGTAAAGCTGAAGGTATTACTGAGCGCTGCTCGTGTATGGGCCAGAATTAAAAAATCAACAGGCTTAGAGTATTGCTCAAGTCTGGTCCATTGTGGGAGAGCCCAGGGGCACCAAGTTGTTTGAAGGAGAAATTGGCAGCCCCTCTTAGAACAGCAGGGTTCCTGGTGTGATGAGATCCAATCATTGAGGGGTCACTCTTGCCTTGGGCATCATTTGACGATAAATTGGAGGAGGGCATGTCTAGATCCAAATAGCTACAACTAAAGAGTTGGTCCCAGAGCCTTAATAAATCTATAGGTATGGGGACCATTTTGGAAGAACACTTGGTACAGAAGCCAGTAGGAAAGAAAGAAGTATCATTCTTCTATTGGTCTATTGAAGAGACCATAGATGGAGATTTCAGATTAGCCGAAGAATTATGGGGAGATTCTATTCCGATACAGATTGGGTAGACCTGTGGCAAACCTCCTTTAACACCTTGTTTGCAGTTGTCAAACCAGCCTGGTTTAGAAGAAATCATTATTTCACTATACATAGGGCCTACTTATCCCCAGCGAGACTTTCCAATTTGTCAAAGGGCCCCACTGTCAGGTGCAAAAAAAGTCATATGGAAAAAGCCCCAGTCGCACATATGTTTTGGGATTGCCCAGCTATTGCTGAATTCTGAGCGAAAGTAGGGAACACTCTTGCGGATATTTTAAGGTGCCCAGTACGCATTTCCCTCAGACTCATCGTCATTGGCATACTAAGTGAAACCACAGGCTCGAACAGAGGCTTTTTATTTTTTGCCATTCTGCTGGCTAGACAAGAAATATGTAAGAGATGGGCTGAGGCCATACCCCCCACGTATTCAGACTGGCTGTCCTCTTTGTATAAATCCTCTAGAACTGATTTGGTCAGATTGGAAAATAGTAGGAAGAAAGCCATCTGGGATTGCCTGATAAATTGGTCTTTTGGGTAAATTGCAACTACTTGTTCTGTGTTACTAAGATCATCCACATAATCTTTGATCCTATGATTAAGCCTCAAGGGAAGCTCAGACTGTGCTCGGCTGTGTTGCTTATTTTTGGTCCCCAGGTTCGATTTTGAAAGGGCTCACAGCAACAGTCGTCGGTTTCAAGTAATTAGAAGAGATCACGACCACCCTCTCCTCGACAACGAGAGGTCAGCAACAGGAAGGGGATTTGTCTGCCACTGGTAGGTGTACGACAGAGATGCCGGGTCTGTACCTCCCGGGTCTACGTCTCATAATTGAGTAACAGTGGCTGCCTCCCAGTTTCCTAGTTGTCTGGGGTTGGAGACGAATGAGGAAAAAAATATCTTTTTGTGTTAGATCACATTGCTGAATTATAATCTACATTATGTTCTTGCTACGACAACATTTTTTTTTATTATTCTTTTAATATCAGTCTGCCACCTACAATAGATTTCACCCTCTGCGGACTCCACACAGGGTTATTCTACCGATGGATAGTGGTTTCAGTGCACAGCAGAGCTTTCAGTCTCTGAGGGTTGAAGTACTGCTTGGCAGCTTGAAATTGTTGATCTCTTAAAGACCCGAGCAAAGGGGTATAATGTATTCAACCTACTCTTTTAAATAGTTGTAAAATAATCTTTATGACTTTTTTTAACTTACTTCACCTCTTAATGGGAGTTTATTGCTAGCGAGTGTGTGCGAGCACTTGCTCACCTACTTAAATATGCATTGGGCATATATATAAATATGGGACATAGAGAATCACGTTTTTTTGTTGCTCAGGATAAAATTTTATGTCAACGTTAGTAAAACTACCAAATATGATTTTTTTTTCTGAGGAGGCCCAACATTTGTCAAAAAAACGGTGCAGCAGTTTGTAAGTAATTCAAGGTGGATTTATTTAGGTACCTTTCATTAAAGGAGACCTCCGGTTAAAGTATTCGTGCCACAGTCCTTCTCAGCAGTATAAAATACCCAACTTTTATGTGAAAATCCGGAAACTTTCACAGTTTACACAAATGCTTATAAGACTCCTTTTTCAAGGCATTGAGATTTGTGGGCCAGTGTTAATTCTTGATCTTTGCTGTATTTTAAGCCGCTCTATGATGTGGCTCTGCGTTTGTAGCATGAAGATTAAGTCTAAGGTTGGTTATAACGCTTCTTTACAGGTATATGGATTAATTTGGATTTAAGGCTAACACGTTATGTAAAATAAGTGCATAGTCAGGAAATCAGAAGCAACATGGCCATAGGTATTTTAAGAGAGCATGCTTGTGTTAGAAAGATTTAATACACGTAACTGGAACACATCCTAGATTGGTCGGCATCTTCGTACCCAATACCTGGCCAGGATGTTTCATCTCAACCCCTGGGTCTGTGGCAGGCTTCTTCAGGTGTGTTTAAACATTTGGGGGCAGATTTATGTTAACTGGCGCATCCCCAGGGATGCGCCAGTTAATGTGCGCCACAGCTCCGCCACCCATGGTGCGCCGCATTTACAATGCGGCGCACCTTGGGGCAAAAACGTGGCGCATTGCTGGAGTTGCGTTGCAAGAGCGACGCAGCTCCAGCAAGGCTCGGGGGTGCCCCATCTTCACAATGCTGCGTCAAGACCTACGCCTGCTTCAAGCAGGCACAGGGTTTTGACGCAGCATTGGCCTGAAAGTGACTGAGTGAAATCTCATAGATTTCACTCAGCCACTTTCAGGAGGCGTTCCTGCGCAGGAACGCCCCCCGCGCGCAGGAACGCCTCCTTATGGCGCAGGGCTTTACAACGTGACGCATCTCCTAGATGCGTCACGTTGTAAATAGTGCGCATTATTTACGCCGCCGTTGCGTCAAATAAAGTGACACAATTGCGGCGCAAAGAGGCGCAAGAACATCATAAATCTGCCCGATCTTTCAGTATGAAAAGCATGACACCTTCCGCAAAGAGAGTCTGTCGCTACAAGTGGAAGAGATTTTGTGGCCAGGGCAAAACGCAGTTTCCCCTCTCCTGGCAGAATAACTTATATTTTAAAGAACTGCCAGCACGTGGCTAGACCGGACCACATCTATGTGCTACCTAATTTTAAATGAGGCTTGTACATCAATACATTTACTTACTTGATGTTACAGATGGATTTGAGGAATTTATAAAACATAATTTTTCCTCTTAATACAGGTCAGTCCCCGTTTCACAGTTGTGACTTTGAATGCATCTTTTTAAATAATGTTCTTTTAAAGGTATTAACTTGAATGATTTAAAGTTGCTGTTGCAATTGGCAAAATGAGCTAGATGCCTGCTCATTCTGAAGATTTTGCTTATACTAACTATCCTGAAGTGCATGCTAATGCTCGATAATACACTGGTCATGATTTAAGAATGTGCGTTCTTTTTAAATGATTTACTCAATCTAACAGTTTTCTTCTGTAGATGTCAAGAAACACAATGTCATTATAAAAATGGCAATAAATAAACAAGGTGATTGATGGAATGCTTGAATTAATCTCTGCTATTGGCAATCACTTTGGTCTTATCCAGGCCACCATTTTTAATCCACCATGCCACTCTATACAAAGTCCCGCCTTATGTAAATCAGTGCCAATCCTGCTTCTCGTTTTTCCAGTCTGCCCTGAACTGCCAGACGAGCCCCCCTCCAGGAAGGACCACAACCCCAAAGCAGTTTTGTCCTACTTGAGGCTTGTCAGTAGGGTGTTGCTTGAGTCCTCTGGCAGTGTGAGCACAGGCCCCACGTACCCATTTCCCTCACACTTAGGGCATCAACTGCAATAAACAACAAGGTGATTGCCAAGTATGCCCAAACGTGGGTCCTGTGGTCTCTGCGCCACTGGAACTAAGCTGCACTTGATTGAAGAGCCCCAATTCAGCCAAAACCAGTAATGGGATGCTTGTGTTACGATTCAGAGAGGTGCTGGCTTGGCGGTCCAGGCTACACTGTTCTTATTGGAGCAGGACCCAGGCTGGTTTACATTTGACTGGGTCTAATCAGAGGTGGCTTGGTGAGCAAAAAACAATGTACTGGGATGTGGATCGAATCAATCATTTCTGAAGCACTGCACTATCACCCCTAGGGGTATCTGGGCGCCGAGGTTGCTGTGTCTGCATCAAAAAGCCAGGTCTTGAGTTGTTTTCTGAAGAATGCCAGGGTGGGTGCTGCTCGGAGGTGTAAAAGGGGGTAATTCCAGGCTTGGGTGGCGCATTAGGAGAATGCACAGCACCCACTGCGGGTGCGATGGATGCAGGGATGTGTGCGAGGTTGAGGGAAGTGGAACGCAGGTGTCTCGAGGAAAGACAACCGGTGGTTGATATAGGACGGTCCTTTTTGTGGAGGGCTTTTTAGGCGTGTGTGGGCGTCTTGAACTATTTAATTACCAGTGGCAGAGGATAATGAAAGACATTCCACCCGTCACTGTTTTGTTTACTCCATTATTATAATGATTACACAGATATATTTGCAGTTGTTTTTGAACCTGCATGGGACGTTTGGATCATCGAGCCAGTGATCTATGTTCTGAGCCAAATTGCTTCTTTGAGTTGTTACTTTGCAATCCCTTGGCCTGATAGGCAATGATGATACCACTTTGATGAAGGATAACTACATCACTGTCGTTAGCAGATTTAGAATCCTGGTACAGAAACAATTGTGGTTCATTCTACCTACTGAAATGCACCCAACATTGTTTCCCTCATTATTTGCTAGACTGCCAAATGAGCCTCCATTCATAGTCATTTGAACCACTTTCTGGGATTCCTCCACTTGTAGCACACTAGTCCGGCCTCATATCTTCACTTGAACATCTCTTCAGTTGTCCATTTTACACCTGAGCACTGCTATGGGAGTGAATTTAAGGGTCAGGTCACTTGAGAGTGCTCTCTGGTTTAAGGGAATAAACATGGTGCTTCTGCAACTAAAGTTGCCAGGCATTGTGGTGTTTGCTGGTTGTCATGATTCCCAAAGTATTTTCAACTGGCAGCTTTGAAATTCCTTGTCTTTTAATTGATGTTGTTCTAAGTAAGGGGACATGCTCTGTACTTTCTATCAGAGAATACACAGAGCACATAACATTTCTGTAACTGAAGCATTTTAGGTCTCGCCTAGGCAGCGCTTGCGCTGTTTCTATGAGACATGCTGTATTCAGGATATGGGCTTTAAAAGCACTGCCCATTTCCAAGGACTCCCCTTTTACATGTGTTGTTACTCAGAGCTAGGGAGCACTATTTCTTTTTTGAGCTGGAGCACTCAAGGCGAGTGCTTGTGGTTAACAGAGCTCTGTTGTAAACAGGGCTGTAAATTTTGGTCCTAACTTGTCACATTTGCTGTGCATTTAAAGACCAATGTCTGTTTTGGCTGCAGCTGCCTCCTCATCCCTCCTGCTTATGAAAAGCACATTGCGGCATCGTGGTACCTGCCTTCCTATGGCTGATGCTGTTGCCTCCGTCTCGGAGCTCAACAGGCATTTGCAATGCAATAGGTCTTCGCATTTGCGAGAGTTTGAGCTATTGGCTTTGTAAATGACAATGCCTTTTATATTATGTGTTTTGTAAACCTGAAAGCGGTGCGTAAACATGCGCTTTGTTCTAATAGTCTTTGCTTACAATACCACTGACCTTCGGTCCCTGGCCTGCTCTCTCAGCAGCAGCTCCGCTCTATGTCCCTGCTGTTGAATCCTCCGGCCCCTCCTGTGAGGTGTTCTTGACGGCTGTAGGCCCATGTGTCGGCTGTCACTGCCTCCTGCCTTCTTGCGCCTCATGGTGCGTCATTGGTGATTGTGTTGTATTTTATTTCTGGCATTGTCGTTTTGTATTGTATTGCATTTCTGGCATTTGTATTTTATTTGTATTTTATTGGCTTCTCTAAATCCGCAGTTCTCCCGCTCCCCACTCTCACCACTGCTGCTCTGCGGCCCCTCCCCTCTGCCCCTGGTTTCCTCCTCCCTCCCACCTCCCCTTCCTAGTGGCAGCCACTGCAGGGGAGTGCAAGCAAGACCACTGACCTTCGGTCCCTGGCCTGCTCTCTCCCCAGCAGCTCCACTATATGTCCCTGCCACTGAGCCCTCCGGCCCCCCCTGCGAGGTGTTCTCGGCCACTGTAGGCCCGTGTGTTGCTCGTCACTGCCTCTTGCCTTCTTGTGCCTCATAGCGCGTCATTTGTGATTGGATTGGATTACATTTCTGGCATTGTCGTTTTGTATTGTATTGCATTTCTGGCATTTGTATTTTATTGGCCACTCTGAGCTCGCTGTTCTCCTGCTTCCCACTCTTGCAGCTGCTGCCCCTGCAGCCCCATGCCCTGGTTCCTGCCAGTTCCCGCCTCCCAGCTGATTGTCCCTCCCACCTCCCCTTCTTAATGGCGGCTGCTGCGGGGGGAGAGGGAGCAAGACCACTGACCTTCGGTCACTGGCCTGCTTTCCCCCACCAGCTCCACTCTACGTCCCTGCGGCTGAGCCCTCCAGCCCCTGCTGCTAGGTGTTCTCGGCCGCTGTAGGCCGCTGTAGGCCTGTGTGTCGCCCGTCACTGCCTCCTGCCTTCTTGCGCCTCATAGTGCGTAATTGGTGATTGTATTGTATTTAATACAGCTCAGTCCCCGTTTCACAGTTGTGACTTTGAATGCATCTTTTTAAATAATGTTCTTTTAAAGGTATTAACTTGAATGATTTAAAGTTGCTGTTGCAATTGGCAAAATGAGCTAGATGCCTGCTCATTCTGAAGATTTTGCTTATACTAACTATCCTGAAGTGCATGCTAATGCTCGATAATACACTGGTCATGATTTAAGAATGTGCGTTCTTTTTAAATGATTTACTCAATCTAACAGTTTTCTTCTGTAGATGTCAAGAAACACAATGTCATTATAAAAATGGCAATAAATAAACAAGGTGATTGATGGAATGCTTGAATTAATCTCTGCTATTGGCAATCACTTTGGTCTTATCCAGGCCACCATTTTTAATCCACCATGCCACTCTATACAAAGTCCCGCCTTATGTAAATCAGTGCCAATCCTGCTTCTCGTTTTTCCAGTCTGCCCTGAACTGCCAGACGAGCCCCCCTCCAGGAAGGACCACAACCCCAAAGCAGTTTTGTCCTACTTGAGGCTTGTCAGTAGGGTGTTGCTTGAGTCCTCTGGCAGTGTGAGCACAGGCCCCACGTACCCATTTCCCTCACACTTAGGGCATCAACTGCAATAAACAACAAGGTGATTGCCAAGTATGCCCAAACGTGGGTCCTGTGGTCTCTGCGCCACTGGAACTAAGCTGCACTTGATTGAAGAGCCCCAATTCAGCCAAAACCAGTAATGGGATGCTTGTGTTACGATTCAGAGAGGTGCTGGCTTGGCGGTCCAGGCTACACTGTTCTTATTGGAGCAGGACCCAGGCTGGTTTACATTTGACTGGGTCTAATCAGAGGTGGCTTGGTGAGCAAAAAACAATGTACTGGGATGTGGATCGAATCAATCATTTCTGAAGCACTGCACTATCACCCCTAGGGGTATCTGGGCGCCGAGGTTGCTGTGTCTGCATCAAAAAGCCAGGTCTTGAGTTGTTTTCTGAAGAATGCCAGGGTGGGTGCTGCTCGGAGGTGTAAAAGGGGGTAATTCCAGGCTTGGGTGGCGCATTAGGAGAATGCACAGCACCCACTGCGGGTGCGATGGATGCAGGGATGTGTGCGAGGTTGAGGGAAGTGGAACGCAGGTGTCTCGAGGAAAGACAACCGGTGGTTGATATAGGACGGTCCTTTTTGTGGAGGGCTTTTTAGGCGTGTGTGGGCGTCTTGAACTATTTAATTACCAGTGGCAGAGGATAATGAAAGACATTCCACCCGTCACTGTTTTGTTTACTCCATTATTATAATGATTACACAGATATATTTGCAGTTGTTTTTGAACCTGCATGGGACGTTTGGATCATCGAGCCAGTGATCTATGTTCTGAGCCAAATTGCTTCTTTGAGTTGTTACTTTGCAATCCCTTGGCCTGATAGGCAATGATGATACCACTTTGATGAAGGATAACTACATCACTGTCGTTAGCAGATTTAGAATCCTGGTACAGAAACAATTGTGGTTCATTCTACCTACTGAAATGCACCCAACATTGTTTCCCTCATTATTTGCTAGACTGCCAAATGAGCCTCCATTCATAGTCATTTGAACCACTTTCTGGGATTCCTCCACTTGTAGCACACTAGTCCGGCCTCATATCTTCACTTGAACATCTCTTCAGTTGTCCATTTTACACCTGAGCACTGCTATGGGAGTGAATTTAAGGGTCAGGTCACTTGAGAGTGCTCTCTGGTTTAAGGGAATAAACATGGTGCTTCTGCAACTAAAGTTGCCAGGCATTGTGGTGTTTGCTGGTTGTCATGATTCCCAAAGTATTTTCAACTGGCAGCTTTGGAATTCCTTGTCTTTTAATTGATGTTGTTCTAAGTAAGGGGACATGCTCTGTACTTTCTATCAGAGAATACACAGAGCACATAACATTTCTGTAACTGAAGCATTTTAGGTCTCGCCTAGGCAGCGCTTGCGCTGTTTCTATGAGACATGCTGTATTCAGGATATGGGCTTTAAAAGCACTGCCCATTTCCAAGGACTCCCCTTTTACATGTGTTGTTACTCAGAGCTAGGGAGCACTATTTCTTTTTTGAGCTGGAGCACTCAAGGCGAGTGCTTGTGGTTAACAGAGCTCTGTTGTAAACAGGGCTGTAAATTTTGGTCCTAACTTGTCACATTTGCTGTGCATTTAAAGACCAATGTCTGTTTTGGCTGCAGCTGCCTCCTCATCCCTCCTGCTTATGAAAAGCACATTGCGGCATCGTGGTACCTGCCTTCCTATGGCTGATGCTGTTGCCTCCGTCTCGGAGCTCAACAGGCATTTGCAATGCAATAGGTCTTCGCATTTGCGAGAGTTTGAGCTATTGGCTTTGTAAATGACAATGCCTTTTATATTATGTGTTTTGTAAACCTGAAAGCGGTGCGTAAACATGCGCTTTGTTCTAATAGTCTTTGCTTACAATACCACTGACCTTCGGTCCCTGGCCTGCTCTCTCAGCAGCAGCTCCGCTCTATGTCCCTGCTGTTGAATCCTCCGGCCCCTCCTGTGAGGTGTTCTTGGCGGCTGTAGGCCCATGTGTCGGCTGTCACTGCCTCCTGCCTTCTTGCGCCTCATGGTGCGTCATTGGTGATTGTGTTGTATTTTATTTCTGGCATTGTCGTTTTGTATTGTATTGCATTTCTGGCATTTGTATTTTATTTGTATTTTATTGGCTTCTCTAAATCCGCAGTTCTCCCGCTCCCCACTCTCACCACTGCTGCTCTGCGGCCCCTCCCCTCTGCCCCTGGTTTCCTCCTCCCTCCCACCTCCCCTTCCTAGTGGCAGCCACTGCAGGGGAGTGCAAGCAAGACCACTGACCTTCGGTCCCTGGCCTGCTCTCTCCCCAGCAGCTCCACTATATGTCCCTGCCACTGAGCCCTCCGGCCCCCCCTGCGAGGTGTTCTCGGCCACTGTAGGCCCGTGTGTTGCTCGTCACTGCCTCTTGCCTTCTTGTGCCTCATAGCGCGTCATTTGTGATTGGATTGGATTACATTTCTGGCATTGTCGTTTTGTATTGTATTGCATTTCTGGCATTTGTATTTTATTGGCCACTCTGAGCTCGCTGTTCTCCTGCTTCCCACTCTTGCAGCTGCTGCCCCTGCAGCCCCATGCCCTGGTTCCTGCCAGTTCCCGCCTCCCAGCTGATTGTCCCTCCCACCTCCCCTTCTTAATGGCGGCTGCTGCGGGGGGAGAGGGAGCAAGACCACTGACCTTCGGTCACTGGCCTGCTTTCCCCCACCAGCTCCACTCTACGTCCCTGCGGCTGAGCCCTCCAGCCCCTGCTGCTAGGTGTTCTCGGCCGCTGTAGGCCTGTGTGTCGCCCGTCACTGCCTCCTGCCTTCTTGCGCCTCATAGTGCGTAATTGGTGATTGTATTGTATTTAATTTCTGGCATTGTCGTTTTGTATTGTATTGCATTTCTGGCAATTGTATATTATTAGTATTTTTTTGGCCTCTCTGAGCCCGCTGTTCTCCCGCTCCCCACTCTCACCGCTGCTGCCCCTGCAGCCCCTCCCACCGGTTCCCGCCTACCAGCTGATCATCCCTCCCACCTCCACTTCTTAATGGTGGCCGCACCAAGCGGACGCGACGCTGGCGCACCTAAGGCAAGCCTGTCTGCGCCTGTCTGCGACCCAACCGCGACAGTGCCAGGAACCCTGGACCTCTGGCCATCCATCACTACGACTCCGCTGCCCTCCTCGCACTCAATCCCAGAAGACCCAGAAACTGCAAGCAGGCCTCACCGAACTCGACCCACACCCACTTCTCCTGCCTCCACTGCCACAGGACCTTCACCACCACCTATACCCTCAACACCACCAACGCCAGCACCGACAACACCCTCAGATGCATCCTCCTCAACGTGCGCTCCGTACACAAACACGCCATGGAAATCTGGAACCTACTCGACTCCCTCTCACCGGACATCCCCTTCTTCACAGAGACCTGGTCCAACTCCACCTCTGACCCCAACATCAACACCACCATCCCAGATGGATACAAGATCCGGAGGAACGACCGCCCCAACCACCAAGGAGGGGGCTTCACCATCACCCACAAGAGCACCCTCTGCCTTACCTCCTCCAGCGAAACCTTCCTCCCACTGAACACCTGCATTTCCAGATCCAGATCAGCCCTAAGAACACAGTCCGAGAAACTCTCATCTACAGACCCCCCCGGCCCCTGGACACCCTTCGCCACCACCATAACTGACTTCATTGCACCACACGCCATTGCATCAATGAACTACATACTCATCAGAGACCTCAACTTCCACCTCGTCAACAACAGCGACCCCAACTCCACTATCCTTTGTGACAGCCTTGCTAACATTGGACTCAATCAACTAGTAACCACACCTACACACAGAGAAGGTCACACCCTCGACCCCATCTTCACTGCAGGGAACAGCGTCCACTCCAGCCACACAACGCAACCACCTGTGGACCGACCACCACTGCATGCACTTCACTGTCAACAAACCCAAGGCACGAAAACCAGCCCCCTGTCCTCCATGAAGGAACTGGAGCAAGATCACTGACGAGCAACTGAACTCCACCCTCACCTGATACAACCACACCTGGTCCTCCGAAGCAAACATATCAGCCAAAGAACTCCACACGTGGATCTCCAACTGCGCAGACGAGCGTGCCCCGCTATGCAACCCTGGCAAACAATGCCCCAAGAAAGCTGCCTGGTTCACCACCTATCTCCAAGAAGCCAGGCGCACCTGCAGATGCCTGGAAAAGAACTGGAGGAACACCAAGACTCCCAACAACCACTCCACCTACAAGAACGCCATGACGGACTACCACAACCAAATCAGAACAACCAAAAGGAACTTCATCCACAACAAAATCCTCACCAACTCCAGGGAGCTCTTCGCTGTCATTCAGGAATTCACCAACCGACTCAGCAAAGCCACAGACACCACCCTCTCCCAAGACCTCTGCGACAAACTTGGAACCTACTTCCACCTCAAGATCAAAACACTCTACGACAACTTCATAAACCACCCACCAGGTGGCATAGCTGGCCCCCCGCCTCCCCAAGACACCAGCCAGCTCATCATCTCCAACTGGACACCAATCATGACCAAGGACACCGCCACAACCATGAAAGGCATCCACTATGTGGCCCCCACCGAACCCTGCCCCCCTCACATGTACCACAGAGCCACGGACACCATCGCACCGGAACTGCAATGCACCATCAACACCTCCTTCAGAACAGGCACCTTCCCAGATGACTGGAAGCGAGCAGAAGTCAGGCCCCTGCTCAAGAAACCCATGGCTGTCCCCACTGACCTCAAAAACTACCGGCCCATCTCGCTTCTCCTCTTCGCAGCCAAAGTGGCAGAGAAAACAGTTAACAGGGAATTGACACGATTCATCGAAGAGCACGCCATCCTTAACCCATCCCAATCCAGATTCCGAAGCAACCACAGAACAGAGACCGCCCTACTCCCTGCCACAGATGACATCCGCACCATCCTGGACCAAGGCCACTCCACAGCCCTCATCGACCTGTCTGCAGCCTTCAACACCGTCTCTCACTGTACACTAGTCGCCAGACTACACGACGTCGGCATGCAAGGAACTGAGGAACTGCACTGGACAGGATCCACTCATTCCTCACCAGAAGAAGCCAGAAGATTAGGCCCTTCCTCTCTTCACCCACGGAAATCACCTGCAAAGTCGCACAAGGGTCATCTGTGAGCCCAACCCTCTTCAACATCTACATGGCGCCCCTTGCAGCCATCGTCCGACAACACTGCTTCAACATCGTATCCTACGCAGACGACAGCCAGCTCATCCTCTCCCTCACCTGAGACCCTACCACCACAAAAACTCAACTCCAGAGAGGAAGAAAATCAAGAAGTCACAGTCTGGAAGACCAACAGCTGCCTAAAACTCAACACCGAGAAGACAGAAGTCCTCGTCCTTGGAACCACTCCTTCAGCATAGGACAACACCTGGTGGCCAACAGCCCTCGAATGCCCCCTCATCCCCTCAGACCACGCAAAAAACCTCAGCATCGACTCAATTCATCACTCACCATGAACTGACAAGTCATCGCCGTCACCTCCAGCTACTTCAACACCCTCTGCATCCTCCGCAAGACCTTCAAATGGATCCCCACTGAATCAAGGAAGCCAGTCACCCACACACTCATCAACAGCAGACTGGACTATGGCAACACACTCTACGTCGGCATCAACAAGTCCCTACTCCGCAAACTCCAAACAGTACAGTACAGAACACCACAACCCGACTCGTCCTCGGCACGAACACGTCAGCCAACACCTGCAGAAACTCCACTGCCTCCCCTTGGAGAAGAAAGTCACCTTCATGATCTTACTCACGCCTACAAATGCCTGCACAACGATGGACCCAAATACCTTAACAACAGAATAAACTTCCACATACCCGAAAGAAACCTACGATCGTCCAACCTCGTGCTAGCTGAAACCCCACACATTCACAGAGCCAGAGCAGGCGGAATATCGTTCTCTCCAATTGCATCCAAGACCTGGAACGAGCTACCGGCATACATCAGACGCACCCCCTCCCTGAACACCTTCAGGAAGACCCTCAAGACCTGGCTCTTCGGCTGAATGAAGCTGCGCATCCTCCCCCCTAGGCACCTTGAGACCCTCATGGGTGAGTAGCACGCTTATAATTCCCTGATTGATTGCTTACGAGAAGCAAGGCTGGCAGTAACTGTGCCTCTTTTACTGCCAGCCTTGCTTCTCATAAGCAAGGACTAGAAGTACAAAGTGCGTGCTTACGCATCGCTTGCAGGTTTTCAAAACATAAATAAAAGGCATTGCCATTTACGATGCCAATAGCTCAAACTCTCGCAAATGCGAGAGCTATTGCTTTGCAAAAGCTTTTTTTATTATAGTCATAGGGATTTCGTATGGACCCATTGCTCCAGATGCTCTCATTCTCTTAATGAAACCTATACTCTCATCCTTCGAAGGATAGTAGTTGGGTTATAGTAATCTGGGAAATAGAAATACAGAAGATGACCACACTGAATTAAGGTTTGCTGAATATAGATCTGCAAGATAAGCTTTCCAGTCTTCCACTTTTATAGCAATTGGAAGAAAAGTTACCCTAGTACCAGTGCTATCCAAGATAATTTCCCAATGTCTTTTAGCGTCATACCTTGAGATTGCATCTTTTTGTAATTTTCCTTTTCTTTTCTTAGGAGACTTTTTTTTTATCTTAATATTTTCCTCTTCAGTAGTTTAAAATATGTACTTCGATCAAGAGAGAAATTCTGAAATTGAGCCCTAACTAATCTATTTATTTCCCTATTTAGAAGTACTACTGGGTTAGATTGCGGTCTCCGCCGTGATGGTGGATGAGTTGCTTTACATGTGAAGACCAATGTATTCATACAACAATCATGTGTTAACAATGGGTCTGACAGAGAAGGCTGCGTAGCTCCTATTATTGTTTGCTGGTGATCATCTATTAAGATTGTCAATGTCTCTTTTAATTTTGAAGAAGCTTTGGTATTCCAGTATATTCTACCATTTAATTTTTTCACAACCTACAGATTTATCTTTAAAATTCCACAGGTGAACTTCTGTTAAGGGCACATCAATTATACAGCAGATCAACCTATGGTCGGTAGGAGAGTTTTCTTGGACTTCCATATACAACAACCTATTAAAAAATATCAGCGGGTGGCAAATAAAGATAAAATGGCGCTAGTACTGTGTATAGGAAGTTTCAAATGTGGAAATAGATATGGAAATGCTGTTAGAACTATTTGACGTGGATATGTCTTAAGAAGTATTGTTTTCTTTTTTAATTATAGATATGATATTATAGATATATTTTTTATTATTATTTCACATGAATGCACTAAGTTGCCCCTGGCTTAGCACTGCTCTGAAGGCAATGAGGGGGCTTGGATCTGATTTTAAGCATTTTGATTTTATTCTTGAGGTTTTACCATGCGATTTTAAATGCAATTTAAATGTATTCTTGTATGGGTTTTTAACAGCATAAAGATCACTTACCGGTAATCTCTCTGGACTTCAATCACAATCCCTTCTTCCCTCCGCAACTGAGTTGTGGTCTACTGAGCTTTTACATTACCATGACGAGCTGGGGAAGGTATGGGGGGCAAAGGCAGGGGCCGTATACAGAAAATCAGGTGTTATGAGTGTCTAATGAGACAGGGGGCCTCACTTGTAAAGAATTAAAAGCAAGGAAGTAGGACCAGGAGTAATGCAATTACCACTAAGTAATTATGGCACTTGAGGATATTTATTTAACACACTGTTGACTGGCCTCTTTTACTTCCATATTGATTTGCGGTTTGATGGACGTCTTTTCACCTTGCCGATGGTCCATCTGAACGGTGTGAAATATGTGGAAATACAATATGAGCTGCCATACCTTTAGGCCATGCACCCTCTTACCCCATCAATGCCAATATCTATACATCAACAGTGTTTACTCCAGATCAACAGTGACGCATGATTCAGACTTGCCATTCAACACATAACCGGCAAAAAGTTAGAAAACGGCAGTCAGCGTTGAAGTGAATATGCATAAGTTTGTAGGATTTTCTAAAAATGTAGTTTTCACTGTGGTGCAAGTGTTATATCTTTGACTTTTGCATTTATATGTCCTTTGCAATGCTAGGTCAGCGTGTCAGCTATTCGATGATGGTTTGGTGGAGTTAGCACCTGAACTGACCAGGAGGAGGACGTGGGTTGTATTTTATCCTGCCCTCCTCATTTGCCACTATTTTTTAATAGCATTCAGTTTCTCTGCATGCAGTGTTTCTACATGCAGTATTCCATCCTGATTGACCGCATGATTAACACGCAAAAACACCAGGTCAAACACTGCGTGCATAAAAAATACATGCAGGGAAACTTGTAAGAGAAGTTAATGCATGAGTTTGACACTCTTCCAAATGTGAATTGAACACAATATTTTTTTGAGTAGACATTTATATCGATTTAGAGAAGCACAAAATGTTCGTGCAATCCCATAATAACGTTTAATGCTCGCTACTCAATAACTGCCATATGGGGCGTTATCATTGGCGCAGCAGGTGCAGTAGCACCAGGGCACTGCACATCTAATTATGTCTGTGTTTTACTAGCAAAGGATGCGGGCACTGTTCTTGCTTGAATCAGGGCAAATGGCGCCATTGCCAGCCAGTGTTATTTATTTTCTCATTGTACAATTGTACATTAATCTATTTATACTGTATGTATAGAAAATTAAACACAATTAAACCCAAAAGAAAATGAGGGACAATACGCACTGAACTTCAAGTCCCCAATGCAAACAGCCTGAACACAACTAAAAACCTAGATAAATATCTCATCCATACTTCTCCCACCATGTAAATGTATCTCGACGTCCCTGGATAGAGCGAAAATCATGTCGCATTTTCATTTCGCAGCCTCACAAGAGCAGGAAAAGCACATCACGAGGCACCTTACCCAAGGCTGTCAACAGCCGAGGCCCTCTTGCTTCGCCCGCTGGAAGTGAAAGATTAATATCGAAGACTTGGACGTTGTCAGGGCAGTGACAGTGAAACCACCCACCTGCCAGGCACTGCGTCTTGCCAGCTGCTCCCAACCGCCAAAACATAATTGCAGCATCAAATAGCCGAATGGATCGTGATTCAACCTGCAGCATTACTTATTGTGGAGCTAAAAAGACCTCCCAGAATCGAAAGCAACTAGCCGGCTTGCTGAAGCCGGGAATTAAACACCTTTCGGAATTCAATCAAGCACAGCCAGTGCCTAGTTTGTGCAGGTGGTGGACACAGTAGAGAGGGCTTATTTTTATTATCAAACTTTTACCTGGTGAGAGAGAGAAAGGGTAGAAACGAGAGCAAGATGGAGTCAGAGAAAAAGAAGAAAACACTGACAATGTGCAATGATTAATTTGTGAAAGAAGGAGTGCAGGTACCCGAAACTCTGTTCAGAAGCCCACGGTCGGTGCATATAAACGTGGGCGCACTGAATACCAAGGCCAGCCGGCTTTAACCCACTACCAGACACTTCCTGCCCCTTTATCTCGCACTTGGAGGTTCCTGCTTTCTGTTTCTGATTATTTTACTGTCTTTTTCTTTCTTCTTTTTCCTGATCTGTGTGTTTTCCCCTTCGCGCTCGGTAAATATTTGATACGAGAAAAATAAATGCTGGGCATTGAAAATAAGAGCCAGTGCCCCCCACCGGCAACCACCAGCTCAAATTAGGCACTGGCAAAAGGAGGAAGCAATGCTGAAAAAGAACATGCAAGTGTGGGATAAAGAGATAGGAACTGTAGGGTGGTGGGGGAAGGATGCACTTAGAGGAATAAGGGCTAGGCAATCTTGGTAATCAGCAAAGTCGGTATTCAGGTCCCGGCAATTTCTTTTTCAAATTCAGCACTAACATATTTTACATGAGCCTGGTGGCTGAACAGTGGATTTTTTTTTTGGCCTGTTTTCACCCTTTGTCTCTTCTATTGTGTCCAGGTATAAAAAGGAAAATGATGTCTGGCACTAACTCACTTAAACATCGCTCTGGGAGTGGGCTATTGTATTTAGAGGATGTTTACTTATAAAACACGAATTGTATTTCCACAGGGTGCTTATGTGAAAGAAGAGACACTCTGTAATATAGGTATACCAGTAATTTTCTCCAGACAGACATTTTTAACTTATCAGTGTGTTTCTTTAAGGTGATTGCAGATTGCCTTTCTGGTAGCAGTGAATAACAGGGATGTTTTTCACTGAGGGATTCTGAGCTTGAGTTCTCTATGATGTCACTCACAACCCAATGTCAAAAACATTCCTGTTACCCACTCCCTGTAAAGCAGCCAAGAACCTAGGGATCTGGGTTGATCCCAGGCTCTCCTATGACAGCCATGTGCACAAAGTGGTTGGGAAATGCTTCGGGGTGATGAAGACCTTGAACCGTACCTTAGACCTCCTCCCTCTTGAAGCCAGGCGCACTATGACCCAAGCCCTGGTGACCTCGAGGATTGACTATGGTAATGTGCTTCTGCTCGGAATAACACAAAAAAACATCAGGAGACTCCAAGTACTCCAAAATACGGCAGCACGCCTAGTCCTTAGACTTCCTAAAAGAGCAGCCTCCAAACCAGCCCTGGCAACTCTGTACTGGCTCCCAATAAAAAAGAGAGTCCTATTTAAGGCACTCCTTATGTGCTACAGGATCGTCTCTCATAAGGCTCCCTCCTATATGACTGATCTGGCTATCCCCTACGAGCCAAACAGAACTCTCCGCTCTGGGGGAACTGGATTGCTTAAAATTCCCCGCACCAAGAAAGCCAGAATGGGAGGCTGTTCCTTTCATGTAATGGCTGCCAAGGAATGGAACTCCCTCCCCATAAATATCAGATTAGCGGACTCAGAGACCTTGTTCAGAAAACTTCTGAAAACCCATCTGTTTTCCCTCTAACTCCCTCTCCTGGCCTTGACTCTCTTCTCCACAGCGCGGGGACACGCCGGGATGGCGTCACCAGGCGCTTTACAAGCCCCTTTATTATTATTATTTCACTTTTTACCAATTTTTTGTATTTTATATATGGCCCCCAAAATCATTTCACTCTGCTTTCAACTGCTACACAGGGCAGAGGAGTAATATATAAGCTATGTTAACATGGTCTCTCCTACATGACCCAAATGTGAAACATATTTCTTAACCTGCAACGTTCGATCAGACAGACGCCAATCGGCGACTTCTTGGGCCACGCCCACCTCGCAGACCACGCCCCCTTTACCGCCTACATCATGTGCTGTCACCGGAAGCGCAGCGGACGAGCGCAGCGGGAGCGCCGTTTGCGCGCCGAAGGCGCACCTAAGGCAAGCCCGTCTGCGCCCGTCATCGCCAGACCATCACCTCTCGCCAGTCCCCCTGGTCTTTCCAGGTCATACCCACTTATACCCTATGACGGTAAGGAACTTTTATACTTGAACCCTACCCAAAGATGTTCTGATGCTACTGGCATCTTAGGTCTCACGCAACTCAACTGCAACCGTTGCCATTTCTCCACCAACACGCCCACTCGCGTGTGGGATGACCGTCTCAATACAACAACCCCGCCGCTGAAGATACTACAACTTAACTGCAGATCCCTCACTAAACAACACCTTGAGGTTAATTCGCTTCTTCAGGAGGAAAATCCTGACGTCCTATTTCTGTGCGAAACATGGCTTCGAGACGGCATAACTACCATCCCTAACCTAACGCTCCCAGACGAGTTCCATCTGGTCACCATTAACCGTGATTCTCGTGGTGGCGGCATAGCAATTATCTATAAAAAGCACCTGACTTGCTCTTTTACCAAAGAACCTCTCCTAGACTGTGAATGCGCCCAATTTAAAATCAGCGTGACCCCTCAATTTACGCTATCCGGCCTATAATATATCGCCCACCAGGCCAGGCCACTAGGTTTATTGACGCCCTCCTCGAAACGGCCACAGCGCTTACTACCAAATTCGCCAACTTCACCATTCTAGGTGATCTCAACCTACACTTTGATGCGATTGGTGACCATACAATCACCAACCTTCATGCAGACCTCGCGGCATTACAACTTAACTCTCTAGTCCATGCTTCTACCCACATAGCAGGCCATACCCTAGATCCAATTTTTACTAACATTCAGGAGGCAGTTACAGAAACCCCCACTCCGATGGGATGGACGGACCACCACCTTGTTAAACTGATGGTTCCGACTCCACAACGTCAGTATAAAACTGAATCCAACCAGCGTTTAAAAAGACCTTGGCACAAACTCTCCCCCCCTGCTCTTCATGAAACCCTTGGAGAGTTCCAATTCGAAGCTAACCAGGAGATAGACGCGACCTACACCTCGTTCACTACATGGATTAGCAACGGCCTTGATACTCTCATTCCGGCTAAACTGACCAAAGGACGTAATACACCTTCCAATCCGTGGTATGACGATACCCTTAAATCAACGCGTAAGGAGTGTAAAAAAGCCGAGCGCCAATGGAGAAAAAACTATGACAACCAGGATAAGGCAAACTATCTATCCAGGCTTAAAATCTATCATAAAGCCATCAGATCTTCCCGTGCCTCTTTTTATGCCAACAAAATTAGCTCCAACCCGAATCCAACTAAAACCATCTTCAAATTAGTTAAAGAACTCCAAAACCCTAGAGCGCCCCCACCTAAAATTTCTTCCAACGAACAATGTGAGCAGCTTGCAACATATTTCGTTGAAAAGGTCCAAAAAATCTATGCGACCTTCCCGCAGATCCCTCCTCCCCTTGGAGTACCTAAGACCCCAGCTTCCAACTTCACTCCTCTTTCCAAAATTTCTGCCATCACTGCTGCTGACCTGACCAAACTATGTAAGAAAGTGAAGTCCGGCTCCCCAGCTGACCCCATGAGCCCCTCTCATTTCCTGGACTCGATTGATTTTTTTCTATCCCCTATGCTGAACATCCTCAACCTTTCTTTCACCTCTGGATCTGTACCCATAGCTTGGAAGCAAGCGTGGGTATCACCGATAATTAAAAAACCTACCCTCGACCCTTCTAAACCGGAAAACTTCCGGCCAATATCCCTCCTCCCCTGGATTTCCAAGATAGCTGAGGCCCATGTCAATGGTATCCTCTCGAAACATGTGGATCATCACGGAATACTAGACCCTTCCCAAAATGGTTTTCGCGCTGGCCATAGCACTGAGTCTGCCCTACTGGCCACCACAGAACATCTCCGGACGATTTTAGACTCCGGTCAAAGTGCTGCGCTGATCCTCCCAGATCTCAGCGCAGCCTTTGACACGGTATCCCATGAAATCCTTCTGAAACGTCTGGAGATGGCCGGTGTGACTGGCTTCGCTCTTGCATGGTTTCAATCCTTTCTCAAGGATAGATCCTTCAAGGTGTCGGCCCCTCCATTTCTCTCTAAATCCCATCCCATAGCTCAAGGTGTCCCCCAGGGTTCAGCGTTGAGCCCATCCCTCTTTAATCTATACGTCCAGCCACTTACTGACGTGGCAAAAGAGTGGGGGCTCACGCTGGTCTCATACGCCGACGACACCCAGCTGGTTGTCACCCTCTCGGAAAGCCCGTCCATCGCGGCATCCAAGTTTAAAGAGGGCATGGCAGCAGTGGCACAATGGATGACGGACAATTACCTCCAACTTAACGCCGGAAAAACCGAGGTGCTCCTCCTTGGCCGAAACACCAGCCTATGGAACGAGCACTGGTGGCCGTCATCCCTGGGCGCCACTCCACTCCCTAAAAATTGTGTTAAAAATCTGGGAGTCTGGATGGATGCCAACCTTAGCTTCCAGTCCCACACTAAAAAGGTGGCAGCCACCTGCATAGGTCTCCTAAGGAATCTCAGGCCTATACTTGGGCTCTTCGACTCTAAAGCTCGCCAGCTAATTATCCAGGCTACCATCTTATCACGCCTGGATTACGCTAACGTCCTCCTTCTGGGAGCAAACAAAGCGGAAACAGCTAGGTTCCAACGTATCCAGAATGCGGCGGCCAGAACGTTGGTTGGTCTCCCACGTAGATGCTCTGCCAGAGCCACCATCCGTAAGCTCCACTGGCTGCCCGTGGAACACCGAGTTAAATTTAAGGCTCTTACCACGATCTTTAAGATCGTCAAACAAGGAAATCCCCCTCTGTTGCGGAATCTGGCCCGACCTTATGTCCCAGGTCGTGCACTCCGTTCTTCCAACCAACTTCTTTTGACCGTCCCCAGGATTAGGCTCTGCCGAACTGGAGGCCGCTCCTTTAGCGTCCTTGGTCCCAAACTATGGAACGATCTCCCCCTCAGCATTCGTTCCTTAGATTGCCTCTCAGCCTTCCGTAAAGCTATCAAGACCTACCTTTTCCCTGCTCTCTAGGCCCCCCTTCCCCCTCTCCCCCTTTTTCTTTTTCTGTCCTTCTGGTGCTTGCCTGTCTCATAGCGCCGGGACGCCCCATTGCTGGGGTAGCTGTTGCGCTTCACCAAACCTAGAAATTAGAAATTAGAAACCTGCCCTACCTAACCAGCCTTAACCACCTTTGCTGCCTTGTTCCCCCCTTCTGCAGCATTTCCGCTTTCAATGAAAGCAGACAAGGAGCGCTGGGCTGTGCTGAAGGGCTCTCAGAGAGCCATGTCAGCCCTGCCTGTTTCTACATCATAGCTGTGGTTTACAAGATTTTGAATCTGGTTTTAATGATGGAGGCTTCCTATGAACGCCATTCATAAAAATGTGTTATTGATTACTTAAGTGACAAAGTGAGTAGTGTTTTGTAAAATATGCAACATGTTAAAGACCTCTTTTTTTCGTTTCTAAAATATTTGCTAATTACCATTGGGGTGCTTCTGGGCAGCAGTTGCCCTCACTCCCCTACAGGTGCACATAATAATGGGCGACTAAACAAAAATAAATGAAATTAAAGAAACGCAAAGTTTCTTTGTTGTTTTTTCCTTCGATGTGATGGGCACGTTCAGCCAGCCAAATGTTATGAAAGGGTCAGAATTCTAGCAAGGTTGTAATTGGTGTGTGTGTAGACTGTGCTATTATTCTCAGAGGAGGAACAAATTAATTTAGTAAAATGTAATTATCTGCAGCTAAAATAAAGTTCTGTGTTTGGCTACTGGAACTGGTGTCATTTATCTTACTTTTAGAATTGCACCCAGTTAAATATTTGCAGAGTAACACAACTCAATCCAAACAAATATGTAACCAGTTAAAGCGAGTATACCAAGATGAGTTTAACTGTGTCCATCCCTGTAAATACTTTTTGTCGTCACAATCCCACTTATGCCAGCTCTGGAATGCACTCTCATAAAGAATAAGGACCATCACTCATTTCAATCTTTTTTTCGGTCAATTACAACCATAAAAGCTACATTAAAAAAGCACAATATGATAATATCCAAAATTGATCCAACTTGCGGCACAACAAAAGGGGCATTAAATGCTATACAGGTTTATACAATCCATTCCAAATACGCCAATAAAACCTAGCTACAATCATAAATATATTTAAAAGACATTTGAAAGCTAGGCGTTTATACCATATTAAAAAGAAAAATGTATCCAAACATAAAATACAAAAAATGCTATCGGGGGAAGAAGGGGAGTTAATCAATGTAAACACAACTATTTGGAAAGTGCAAATGGAATACTCTTCTATGCATCAATTAATCAAAGGGTAATAAAAAAGAAAAAGAGATAATACATTTTGAGCACTAAAGTTTTAACCCTACTTTATTTCTTGTTAGGTATACATTAAATAAGAACCTGCTTACGCAAAAGACAACCAATTGCGCGTATCAGACTTCAATATACGTTCGGCCTCGCTGCAGCTTCTAAGACCCAAATTTCTACAGAGTGGCCTAATCCATCGTTTTCTCGCTAATTTGAATGCAGGGCAAAAGAAAAGTATATGTACCTCATTTTCCTTGGCCTCTTTTGTGCATAGAGAACACCAATTGTGACTACTGTCCTCCTTGTTTTTGCCCCATCTAGATGTGTTTGCATTTTTTTGTAAAACCCCATATCTAAACTTCAGAAATAGGGATTTCGCTAGTGGGGGACGCACCTCATCCAAAAAGGGTTCAAATCGAGCGACATATTTAAAAGCCATAAATTTCAACGTAAGAGACCCAACAGAGGAACTATATAACATGCTATTACTTACATGGGTCCAGAAGGTGGATTTTAATAGTTTCTTACATTATGTAGTCAGCTGTAATGGGTGCTCACAGTAATGGGATACACCCAGCTTCTTCACCCATGATGCCACATGTTTGAGCCAATGAAAATTCATACTTTGATCAAACTTCATTATCTCCTTTAAGCCTTCTCTATAATGTAACAGCTCAGGGGTTGACCAAATCCTAACCCAAAATAGCAATGGTCTTAATGCTGCATGATAATCAGTGCGTTTAATATTAAGATCCATAGCTACAGGGATTATGGGCGTTCTTATCGGGAGATTTATTAGATTCCGGAAAAAATATTTTCGTCCCGTTCAAAATTCTTTTTGCAGTATGGCCCCTATATCTCTGCTCCATAGAGCGAGGCCAATTGAGCTTTTTACTTAAAAACCTCCAGAGCAGGTGAAACGGCCTTGGAAGAACTAGCCCCATGTTTTTTCAATATAGGAAATGAGTTTTGAAGCATAATTACCCTGTTCTTTTCTAATTGCTCCTTACAGCACAGTTTAGTATCTAAAGTAATCCCTAAATAGTTAAAACTTAGGACATATTCAAATTTTTGGTTGTTTAATACTAAATTCTTTTTAAAAGTTTTATGAGGGTTTATTGACATGTATTTTGTTTTGCTTGAATTGATTTCGAGGCCCTTCATAGTGCAATATGTATTAAAGGAATCCACCAGGCATTGCAATCCCTTTGGAGTTTGCGAAATTAAAATTGTATCATCAGCAAATATTAATGCTGGAATTACTTTGCCCCCTAGCTGTGGAGAATCGTGTTTACAGCTTTACAAAAATTTAGGGATATCATTAACGTACAGTGAAAAGAGTGTGGGTGCCAACACGCACCCCTGTCGTACGCCCCTTTTCACTGGTATTGCCTTGGATAATTCCCCCATCGGACCCCATCTTACTCTTGCATAGTTCCCTTCATGGAGCCTAATTAATTGCACAAGTAATTCTTCTGGGACCCCGATGCATTTTAGTGCGTCCCATAATAGGACTCGGGGAAGCAGATCGAAGGCTGCCCTTAGATCTACAAAGGCAATATATAAACTGCCCTTCCTTACATTAATATATTTCCAACAAATACATATGAATCTAAAAACTTGATCTATGGTACTTGTTTTGATTCTAAACCCCGCTTGGTACTTTGATAGTATGTCTACCTCTTCTATCCACTCTGACAGTCTATTTAAAATATGCCTAGCGAAAACTTTTTGCAAAATATCAATTAAACTAATTGGGCAATAATTTGCTGGGTCATATCGATTACTCTTTTTAAAAATTGTCACAATCTCTGCCCCTTTCCCTGTTTCAGGAATTGGAGTACCCGCAACTATTGAATTACATTAAAAAAATATATACGGACCCCAGACTTCCATATCATGCTTCAATAGGTCTCCTGGGATTTTATCAGGCCCAGGAGCCATCCCAGTTTTAATGGCCTCTATTGCTCCTACGGTCTCTTCTAAGCTAAAATGCATATCAGCGGCCTTTGACACAATTTCCAAATCTTTATCTATTGTAACTTGGTCCTCAGTATTATCAGAGTACAGGGGGAAAAAATGCTCAACCCAGGTTTCTTCATCTAGAAAAAGGTCTTTAGCAGTCCTTCCTGTCTTATTACCTTTCGCAATTAGACTCCAGAAGGCAGCCTGGTCTTTGGACTTAGCTGCATTTATTAGGTCAGTCCAAATATCATCCTCGCAGGGTTTTTTATGCTTCTACAAGCATTCTCTTGTAGTTATGCCTTTTTTTCCCTTATTTCTGATATATTTTTACATTTGATTGCCTGAATTAAAGTAATCTTTGCTAACCTGCAATCTTTGTCAAACCAAGGATTTCACGCCTCACTTTGATGGTTATCTCCTCCCTTTCTCTATTTAGATATATTACGTAAAAACGGGGTCAGAGCATCTACCAGATTGTTATGAAGGTCTAATACTCGATTCTCCCCTGCAGAAAATCCTAGGAGTGGTACAATTGTGTCCGTAAAGGTGTTATAAATGTTCGTCATTACTGAATTTTTAGCTAGAATATACGGCCACTTTAGGGCTCGCCTGTTGTGGCTTATTATAAGCTCACAGATGGCTGGATCCACCCCTTCAGTCCCCACAGTGGTAGATCTGAAAATTTGTGATTCTAATAACAATTGTAGGGGATGATGATCACTCTCCGTTCTGGGGTCAATTTTAAAATCAATGGCGTAATGCCAGAAGTTTATTGAAACCAATATAAAATCTATTTGCCTCTGTGACTTACCTCTGTAAAATGTATATGCATTTGGTCTATCTGAGGTCAAACGCCCGTTGCATGCCCTCAGATCATGACCTGCAGTGAGCTTCATGATTTGCGCTGCTGCAACAGTATATTTTACCTCTATTTTACTTTGTATAGTGGGGATATTATTTGCCATATCTTGATCTGCAAAAATATTTCCAAACCCTGTTATCAGTTTGAATTTACAATTGAAATCGCCACCGACAAGTATCCGGGACGTAGGTCCTAATATATCCAAGATGGGATCAAGATGCTCTATTACTATTGATTCTCTGTTAGCTAGACTTGGCCTATTATAGATAATAATTAGATATAATTCCTTACCATCTCGTGTAATAATTTTTACTCCCACCAGATCCTATGACTGGATATACAATGGAATCATATCTATTTCAAGGGTAATAAGGACCATCAACAATCACCCAGAAATCAGATGATAAAGTCCTGGTTTTTCCAAAACATGACAAAATGGGAAAAACACTAATTATCTAATGGAAGAGGAAGGGTGTAGGAATGAGACTTGCTGGAAAGCATATTTTGAAATGTGAAGAAGGAAAATATTTCAAAGTTTGAAATAATAAAGTATTAAACCCCAAACCTCTACACTGAAACTCCCCAACAGATCTCTATATCTGTCTCTATATCTGTGCAGGGTATTTCAAACTGGAGAAGGGGGAAATATGTGAGGGCTGTAGTGTTTTTTATGTTTTGAGAGCTAGGACCCTCCTGGTTCTAGGTGGACTCTGAAGACATGATCTGTTTGGAGGTGGTGAGGTGGGGCTATTAAAATCATGACGTAATGTGGGCAGTGCGTGATCATATGTTAAAGAATAAAGACATCTGTTATGGCGCATGTGTGTCAAGCTCATTTGCATGCATTCGTGATGGGGAGGGCGCTACAACTGGCGATGAGCAGGGGATACCGGATGATGAAACAAGATTGCTCTCCCTGAGAGTTTGCAATGCTAGCCGTACTTGCGCCCCACACCGATGCAAAGCATTCTGAAGTTGCCATATGAAGAGTTAAAGTCCCGCTCCATCCCAAACATGGCCCTTGAAGAAGTTGAAGGCTCAACATAGGAGCATGGTTGGAAAGCCCACCTGACCCTTTGGTAAGGCTAAAAGAAGAGATCCTGCGCTGCATCATAACACAGAGCCATCATCCATCCAAAATGTGAAAGCAGCCACAACCAGGTGTGAGAAACAAAGAAAAATGAATTCACTCACCGGCGAAGACAAACAAAACCTTTTGCGACCTCAAAATCGTATGGGATGATCCAAGCACATGCACAGGGTTGTACTTTCAGAAGTTGCAGGTCTTTGAAGATGTGACAAAAGCAGTCCAAACAGCACATGCCTTCAATGGTGGCAAAAGGGAGCATGCAATACATGGCAGCAGCGTTCCTGAAACCACTGCTCCACACCACATAGAACCAGAACATTGGTGCCAGGTGGACTGTATGGATCGAGAGGTTTGATGATTTCATAGATACTCTGGAAGAAGCAGACAATAAGAAAATCATTAAATACTTGGAGAACCTTGCTGGTGTTGGAGTAAAAGAAGTGATAAAGAAAATATCACAAACTGTTGTAGTATGGTACCATCAACTCAAGGAAGCATTAGAAGCTAAGTTTAATTTGATGCCAAATGTAAACCATGAAAGGTGCATTTTCAATCAAGCATGAGAACAAGCTGTTGAAACAATAAATTAGCTCGTTGAAAGACTTGACATGCTTATCAAACACTGCACGTTCAACAAATGTAATGATGTAGAGGCCATACATCTTAAAGTCTGTGGCAGAGTTTCAGAAAGGGACCGGAGACTGGATCGAGATAGGTATGGTTTTATTTTTGTGAAGGTCTTTTTATAGCGTGAAGTAAGTCTTTCTCTTGAATATCCTGCCGGATCCGTGGTAACGGGCACCCTCTGTGGGGAGGGGTGGGGGGGGGGGGGGGGGAGAAGAAAGTCTCTTTGGCCTGGTTCTTCTTTCTTCAATATATTCGTCATGCTCATCGGTTTCCTCACCACAGGGAATTCAGGGAAAGAAGATATAGAAGAACCTGTCAGGACACGAGTCTTTGTATCTGTATACCCATAGGGAACCAGGGAGTGAAGGGATCACCGCTGCAGATGTGTGCCCACAACAACACAGGCTATGTACAAGTGGCGTGAGGAAGACAATAGTGAGGAGAGAGTGATAAGGAAATACGGGAAAGAGGGGAGAAGAATGGATATTTACACTAGGGGAGATAGGCAGAAGGAGGTCAGCCAAGGTTTTACTGAGACGAGTCTCCCCGCCTCCCAACCCAGCCGGACACCCGCTGCCGTACCTGCTTAAGCCACACTCCTCCCGCGGGAGTGTGGCACGGCGCCTCGTAGGGACGTTGGCCTCCTGGCTCCGCGACTCCTTCAACTGAATCTCCTTGCCTCTCCTGGTACCGGTAAATGCTGCCTTCTTCTTTCACCGCAACTCGAACTCCACATTCCTCCTTGGTGATGTCACTCGCCGTTCTTGGGTCTTCCGGGATTTTAGCCATTTCTACAGTCCGTGCGTCAGTCAGGGGCGTGTCTTCGTCTTCAACAGACGCCCAGTTAAAGGAGCTTTCCCCCATTTCTTCTTCTTGCGATGACCAAAGTGGATGCCTGTCTGTAGCCCACTTGTTCTGGTGTGTTTGGAGAGAGGGAGGAGAGGTAGAATCAACAACCCACTAGTCAATTGAAGGGGAAACACCTGCCACCAGCCTAGTCTCCCTGTTACAAAGTCATTGATGGTTGTCTTTCAGACTCGTTCAGAAGATGCATGTTGAGAGAGACACTCAGTTTAGAGAAAGTGCTAATGGCTGTGAGTGCAAAAAAACATGCAGATCGACAGGCCACTGATATGGAAGTTCGAACAGCACAAAGTGAATCAGAGTTGATCATGAAAAGCAGAAGAGCGAAGAGAGAAGACCCCACGTGTTCCAGGGAACAGGGTACTGTAGACAATCAAAGTCAAAAAGGCTATCCCTGGACTGGTTCAATAATACTAACACTCACTGGACTCTATTCTAATCACATCCCATTCACTCAGGGCATCTCATTAGTGTATTATTTGAATTACTGGTCAACTGAAATGTAACGTTCACAGTCTTTTATTTAAAATTCAAATAAGATTCTCCTTCCAGTCGGAGACACAAGAATTATTTTAAAATTTCAGAGAAAGTGTTTCTCTGAAAACAATTCACATTGAGACATCTCATACAATACTATAAAACATAATAGAACAATCAATAGTGCATCAAGTTAATAAAACATGTATCCATATACAACGGAAAACACAAGTACTATAGCCTAATTGTCAAGTGTAATCATACCATATATATTCACATAAAAAAGAATAAAAAAAAAAAGAAAAAATCCCTTTGCTCAATGAACGAGACGATGTTTGCTACAAGTTAATCAGATCCAATAGTCTTAACATCAATCACATGTGACTTCCAGTGTCCAAGATTGTGGTATAGCTGGAGCCCCTTAGACTTTACTTGGATTCTAGAATATATGGTGCGTCGATGCATTTCTGTGTTTGAGGCCGTGGATATGGTCACACCTTCTTCAGGACAAATTTATTTCAATATGGGGTCATCATGTTCTTGTAACCGGTATCCTTCTGTGTATTAGAAAGATATCAGTCAATACATGCTAATACCATTACAATGCAATGGACAATTTTTAGTTATTGGGAACGATTCTCCCCTCCCACCCTTAGTGCTTCATATGGCTGGGGTGCACTCGAATGATGTACACATGTACTCTTTGTGTATATCTTTACATTGTACTGTACTTTATACATTATACAGTTATCATCGGTCTTATATCTCATGAACACCCTCCGTTACATTTTAGTTTGTCAACCGGTAAGGGTGTATCACACATACCAATGTATAATTCTAAACTAACCTTTATGATTGGCATAGGATGTTCAGAATGCTTCATGCAACTATGGGCAGACCTTCTTTATCCCAGATTAATCAGGCTCCGTGGTTCGCAGTTATTCCCCAGATAGGAGACTATGTATTGGGTCTAGAAAAAAGATGTGACAGACACCCGTAGGGTTTTATATATCTGTTGTCGTATTCCCATAATTTCCTTTTGCTTGGTTATTGACAAATTCATTACCTTTCTCTATTGCGTTTCTCGTCCTATTATTTCGGAGCTCTGAGGCTAAGGCCGGTAAGGCCAAAAAGTAGGTTGTCCTCGCCGAGACGCTGCTTCCATCACATGCAGAGACACAGTCTGAGCACCCCGCAGAAGTGGGAGAGTCGCCGAGGGGCCAGTGCAGGGAGGGGGGTGGTGGGAGCAAGGGGGGGCAGGGGGGGGAGAGAGGTGGGAAAGGGGGGGTAAACTTAAAAAAGAGAGCACGTGTCGCAAATTCACTTACAAATTCAATTGTAAAAATAAGGGAAAAGAGGTGTTGCAATTATGTATCTAATATGTATTTTTGTCGTTTGAGAAGCTGGCAATGTCTGGTGCAGGAGTATGCCTAAGCTTAGGATTGGCTCCATAAACATTAATGGGTTGAACGACTGGAAAAAGAGGGGTAGATTCGAGGAATATCTTAAAATGACAGGGATTGATATCCTTGGGATACAAGAGACTCATGTGCCATGGAAGAAAAAGCACGGGCTTAAGTTAAAAGGGTTCGATATTCTCTCATGCTCCTCTCAAACATCTACTATAAGGGGGGTAGCTATTATCGGGAAGGAAGGTTTGGGAGGCATCAAACGCTCGAAAGCAGACGCCCTTGGCAGGTGGGCTGTGTGCGAAATGAACATGGGATTCACTGTCTGCTCAATCTGTGGGCCGAATTTGGATGACCCGGGGACCTTTGATTTTATGGAGAAGGAATTGTTAGATTGGCCTGCCCCAATAGTAGTGTGCGAAGATTTCAATATATCAGCCGATTTTACTAATGGTACCTCATATACTGGACGTAAACCCCGGGTATATAGAGCCATATCGGTGCTGTTGCAGACACATGGGTTAAGAGATGTATGGGGTAATAAAGAATCAGGGGATACCTGGTTTACCTACTTCTCACATCCTTTTAATAAATACTGTAAATTAGACTACTTTTTCGTATCAGCTACTGAATTGAATAAGGTCGAAATCTCCAAACTTCCAATGATAATGTCCGATCACAATCCCCTGGTAATTACGATGGATGTTAATCGACCTACCAAGGGACCCAGACCATGGACTTTTGATAGGAAACTATTATCCGACACTGTCTATATAGAATGTATTAAAAACTGGTCAAAGGCTTTCTTTGATGCCAATAGATACAGTGCCTCCCGGGGGGTAGTATGGGACAGTTATAAGGCAGGGTTAAGAGGAGAGACCATTAGTTATTCTAAGAGGCAATGGAAAAAGAGCAAGCTGGAAAGGGAGCAACTATTGAATAGATTGAGTGAGGCAGAAGCACAACACCGTAGGGATATATGTCAGGGGCTGCAAGGATTGGAAAGTCTATAGAGGATTAATACAATTAAAGCGGGATTACGGAGTCAATTGGCTAAAAAATCAGCGGCTGAATACCATACACAAAGAACCAGGTTATATGAGACAGGGGAATAGGCTGGGAAGGCACTAGCTTTGCGGATCAAACAGGCCACGTCGAAAAATGTAATTGCAAAAATAGAAGAACAGGGGAGAGCATATGAGGAACCATCTGAGATCTTAGAGGTCTTCAGACGGTATTATCAAGACCTATATCAGGAAGAGGCGGAGATAGATACCACAAGTAATAATTGGGCAAACACAGGTGTAAGACTGGGGCAGGAAGAGAGGGAAGCGCTTGAACAAGTCATTTCTATGGACGAGGTCATGGGAGGATTACAAAGTTTGGCATTAGGAATGGCGGTGGGTCCGGATGGGTTACCACTCGAGATTTATAAGTGTTTGCGGGAGGAAATATCCCCTCTCCTTCTAGACCTGTTTAACGGGATCATGATATCTGGCAAAATACCGGAGTCATGGATGAGTATCAACATTGTGGTGTTCCACAAGAAGGGCAAACCTAAAGAAAACCCGGGGTCCTATCGGCCTATCTCCCTAGTCAATGCTGATAACAAGTTGTATTCTAAGATCCTGGCTATCCGGTTTGGGAGGGTCATCGCGGCTCTTGTATCGCCCTGGCAGCATGGGTTCATCCCAGGGAGAGGTACGACGGATCACATCAGAAGGGATATCACTGTGTTTGATATCTGTGCTGCCAGTGGGGAGGGGGCCGCGATGGTCCTCCTCGATGCGGAAAAGGCATTTGACCGGGTAAGGTGGTCTTTCCTGTGGAAGGTGTTGGAGGAGAGAGGGTTCGGACCAAGGTTCCGACAAGCTATACAGGCAATGTATTCTACTCCTTCAGCTAGGATCCAATTGATGGGGGGGGAGCTCAGAAAAATTTAGTATAACAAGGGGGACCAGACAGGGTTGCCCATGTTCTCCCATTTTATTTGCGTTGTACATCGACCCTTTAATAATTCAAATAATGTCTAATACGGTGATAAAACCTGTAGTTATAAAAGGATTCCAAACAAAATTGCTCGCATACGCGTATGACCTAGCCATCATCACAACTGATGCCGAATCTACTATGAGGGAAATAGTGACTTTGACAAACTTGTTCGGGGAATGCTCAGGATACAGATTAAACGAGGCTAAAACCCAAATTCTGTGTTCCAAGAATATAATTAAACGGGATGCTATATATGTCAATTCGGTGGTGTATCTTGGTATAACACTTAATTCACAACCAGAAAATATAATTAGAGATAATTTTACACCACTTCTGAAATCAATGGAACAAGATTTAAAAAGGATGGATACTTTACATCTAACGATAATAGGTAGGGCTAATGTCATTAAAATGACTATGTTTCCCAAGATTTTGTACAAGCTCAGGTCTATCCCTTTTAAAATAGAGGATAAACTAATAAAGGAAATTGAAGCAATTTTTATGAAATTTATATGGCAATACGGCAAGATCAGAAGATCAAATAAATGTATGTCTTTACCTCAGGAAAGGGGAGGTTTGGGTATGCCAAATATCAGGAATTATCACTGGTCCTGTCTCCTTATAGAAATGGCAATACTTTTCGATCGGGGGGGGGCGGGACAGGGAAGGGGCCAAGATGACATTCCATCTATATTCCAGCTGGCATTGGGTAATGAAGCTTTTGGGGTACTCTTGCGGAAAACGGAAAGAAGGTATTATAAGAAAACCCAGTATAAACTGCTCGAAGATATAGTGGGGGTCTGGGCATCGGTGCAGAAAGCAATGGGAATTTCTAGGTATAATCACCATGCTCCTCTGTGGAATTCTGGACTTTTCCCAAATTTGTGTATGGATGGATTTTGGAGGCATTGGGAGCAGCAGGGCATTGTAACACTGGGGCAAATAATGGTGAAAGATGTATGTAGATCACTGCAGGACCTAAGGATGCGATATTCATTACGGGAAGGGCAAGAATATAAATATCTTCAGGTGGTAAACACAATTAGAGCAGTAAGACCCCGAATAATTTTGGGGAAAAGGAGTGCACTTCTGGATTATCTGAAGGGTGGGGGGCGCAGAATAAATGGACTGTATAACATTTTTATGGAAAGCTCTCCAGACGACATGGTCAAGACTGAGGCTGCTTGGGCGTTGAAATTGGATCCAGAGACTGATCTGGATAGAGCCCTTTCACTGGACAAAAGATTCCTCCGCTCCTCCAATCTTAGAGCTCAACATTTTAAAACCTTATTTAATTTATATTATACGCCATCCAAGCTGTTTGATTGGGGGAAGAGGGCTGATAGTGATTGCCCTAGATGTGGTAGAGGACCGGCAGATATTGTGCACATGTTTCATGGGTGTGAGAAATTGGAATTAATCAAATCAGAGATAGCAGCTTTTCTAGAGGGACTTTTAGATGTCAAATTGAATTTATCCCCAACATTACTGATTATTGGGTGTGATATTAAACTGAATCTAAGCATCGAGAAGGAAGCCTTAATTTTTATAGCGGCAGCTGTACCCCAAATATTATTGTCAGCCGCCTGGAAAGAGAGAGAGGTTCCAACTTTTCAAATATGGATGTGTAGGCTTCTCGGCATCCATAACATTGAGGGTGCCCTATATGAGCTCAAAGGCTTAAAAACCAAAGAGATGGGGCTACGGCTGTGGGCACCAGTAGCCAGATGGAGAGCGGCAAGGATGGGGGGTCTCTCAAGTGGGTCTGTAAATGTTATGCCTTAGTATTCTCTTTTCTGTATAGCTTACTTTATTTAGAATGTGATTTGTGGCGACATGAAATGGAAAGAACTGGCTTTGATTTTGACTATTATTTGTTCTTATATGTCAATCGACATACTGCATTTTCTGGATTGAATTGCTTTTTGTTATGTGATATGTGTACACAAACTCTCAGTATAAAAAAAAAAAGGACACTAAAGTCCTATGTGAGCCACTTTGAAGAAAGTGTTGGACATTAAAGGGATTACATTTACTAATCCCATTCCAATCTAAACTAATTTGGAGAAGGTGTTGGATACTAAAGGGGTGACGTTTACTATTCCCACTCCAATTCAAACCAATTTGGAGTAGCTGTTGGACACTAAAGTGGTAACATTTACTATTTTGACTCCAATCTATACCAAATTGGGGAAGGTATTGCACACTAAAGGGGTGCCATTTACTGTTTCCACGCCAATCTAAGTCGATTTGGACTGGAGAAGGTGTTGGATACCATTGGCGAAATTTACTATCTCTATTCCAATCTAAACTGATTTTGGGAGAGTACTAGACACTAAAAGGGTGACATTCACTATTCCCACTCCAATCTAAACCAATTTGAAGAAGGTTGTAGATGTCATGCTCATATGGTCCCAACCACAGAGATGACACTGGAACCAATGATGGACCTCCGAGGACAGTGCTTAAATGAAACCCTGGATAACACACTGTCTCCAGGGAGCAAGGGGGTCGGACATATCAAGAAAAGGGAGACTTGCAGTACTGATCTGCTCAGTGGCTGTGCAACACTGCATAACAGGATTTGTTGCTCCAGAGACCTTCTGGGTTTGCAAGGTAGTTGTGCACTGGACCAGGACCTCTAGTTTTGCGAAAGTGCATTACACTGGAAATAAGGAGACAGCTGCCATCAGTAGATACACTAACTGACCTCAATATACAATATTCATGAATTGAATTCAGTGACATATACTTAAAGGCTTCTTCAGAAACATGGAATTATAGCAGAATAACCAAAATCACAAATTGGAGTGTGTGACACTCCCAAGAATCATCTTGAAATACAGATGGGAGGTTTCTGGCACTCCCAAGCACAAACTCAGAATACAGAACTCAGTACAAGGTTTATAAATATATCAAAACACTCTGAAGTTCTTTCTCTTGTCACTGCTGTTCATCAGAGAAATACAGAGCTAAAGTCTTTAGTTCTTGTGCAATCACAGTTCAAGCACCAAGGGTGCAAGAAGGGTCTGGAGTATAAACACACAAGAAGCGCTGAAGGAAATCATGGAGAGGGCATGGAGGAAAAGCCTATAATCTTTGAAGACGCTGACACTCTGTCCTACTTACTACCATCGGAAGATTAGTGCGTACTGTTATGTTATGTTATTTAAGCTTGAAACATGCACATATACTCCGAGGAGTGTCCCGGCACGAGCCTGTAGAGGGAGACGTGACAAAGGTTAGACGAAAAGATGAGTCTTCAATTTTTTTTTTTAATAGACGAAAGTCTTGAATGCTGCGAAGGGCCAGAGGAAGTGAGTTCCAAGCGGTAGCAGCTCTGACAGCAAGTGAACGGCCCCCCATTCTTATAAGCCGGAAGCGAGGAATGTGGGCCAGAAGCTGGGAAGATGAACTGAGAAATCTGGCGGGGTGTATAACTGGAAATGCTTCAGCAAGTAGGTGGGTCCGCAAGCCTGCAGAGCACGATGGGCCAGGGTCAGAGCTTTAAACTTGACTTGTTCGGCCACAGGCAGCCATTGGAGGGAATGCAAATGCTGTCTGATGCTGCTTCTCATCGAGATGTTAAAAACAAGTCCTGCAGCAGCGTTTTGGACAACTTGTAGTTTATTGAGGAGGTAGCCTGGCAAGCCGACTTGCAAAGCGTTTGCGTAGTCGATCCGAGAGAGTATCAGGGCCTGAGAAACATGCTCCTTAGCTGCTCTAGGGAGAAGTGGGAGAAATTTCTTAAGGGTTTTGAGAATCCCAAAGCGATTCCTCGCTAACTTTTTAATCTGGGTGCTGAAGGAAAGATTCTCCTTGAACCATACTCCAAGATTCTTAGCTGGTTGCCCCGTTGAGGCAGGCATGGGAAATTCCGCTGGCCATAAAGTTTATCTAAACTGGGGGGAAATAGTCCTGTAGAGGAGAATTTCAGATTTGTCCTTGTTACATTTGAGCTGTGCTGAGGAGAGCCATTATGACTGTTGACAGACAATTTCTGGTCAGGGGCGTGGGACATCTGATTTTCCCCAGGTAATCAGGAGCGTCATCATCGTATGCTATAATTTTTGCTCCCAATTTTTCAGCCAAGTAAATCAGAGGGGTGACATAAAGATTAAGAAGAAGGACTTGAAGGAGACTAGAGCACTTCTTGGCTCTAGCTGGATTCTTCATGTGAGTGGGAAGGGTGAAGCTTGTTTCGTAGGGAGTGAGGCCAAGCCATCACTCGGGGTTGGGTGTAGTTTATCTACCCTCTTGAACGCTTGATGGATATAGCTAATTAATGTTGGGAAAACGGCCTCCTGAAAGATTCACAACGACCCATGAAGGAAACATGTGTTAGTATACTTGCTTTGACTTTTCAGGAAAGGTAGGTGATACTTGACAGTTTGAACCAATTAACTAGGATACAAATGTATCATTTTTGCTTGAACGTGCATAAGGGAAAACACATCCAATGCCCTATACCAGTGGGTGCAAAGTACTAAATTGGTTCACAGGATTCTGGGGGAAGCTTGCAGAGAACTCAAGCACATTGCAATCACAGGCTTTGGGGAACATCAGTCATGGTATCATAATGTGCCATTAAACGCCACAGGAGTAATACAATATAAGTCCTGTGCGCTAGGCCCACTACACAGAGGGCAGATGAGGGGGTCATGGCATTGGGCACTAAAAGGGTGATATTTATTATTCCCATTCCAACATAAACTAATTTCAGGAAGATGCTGGACACTAAACAGATGGCATTTACTATCCACACTCCAAAGTAAACTATTTCAAGAATGTTTTTAGCACCCAGACATGACCAGTTCATGTGTATAAAATCAGGAACCCAGAAGCGGGGACATCACTGATCTGCTGTGCCGTTTATTGTGTTAAGGCGGTGTGGTGTCAGGTATGTCACATGCAGGAAGTTGAACTGTGTGTAACAGAAGCAAGTGTTCTGAGAGACTGTATGGACTCTTTCCAGCACCCATTTACAGTCACCATCCTGCAACTCCCTGTCTAATGCTGCCTCCTATCTGCCCCTGAGTCATATCAGGTCTGGTCATTACTGCAGAAATGCTGATTTATAAAGCCAAGAGAATACCATGCAGCACTCCCCGAATGTCAAGATGACATGCAGAACTTCATGTGCTTGAGGTTGGTCTGCTTGCATTGCCACAAATCGTCGATTGCCTGCATCACCTTGGCATATATGAGGAATTGAGAAAGGGTCAACTCAGCATTTACCACCATGTAATCCAGGACCTAACTTCGCAACAGTCTCTCACAGTGAGAATGCCCACTGTGGTCCAGACTCATAACATACGAGCTGAGAGCAGCCTCCTAGAGTTTGGAAGTGAGAAAACAACACTGATTTACATATACCAAATCTGTTGCTTTATCAGGTTATGTGAAAAAACACCTTTAAAACAAACTTATTTAATATCAATAAAATGAAAGGAGTTAGAAATAGAAACCAATGGAAGACGCGCGAGCGCGTCAACCAAGATGGCCGCCGCCACCGGAGCTCCGTAATTTCCAGGAGCTTTTAGCTCAAATAAACGACGAATTCCTGCATTAAACATAGCGAAATTACCAGCGCTGGCCTGCTGAAGCCTCTCCTCATCTGTGAGTTCTTTTTCCGGCGATTTTAATCGATGGGACTTTTCTCCTCACATCCCATGCTTCTGCTCCATACTGCTCCTTGAGTTCCTGCCGAGATTGTGAGCCTGGGGGCGGAGAGCTCATTAAGACAGGGGCTGGCTTGGGCCTAGCTCCGCCTACAGCTGTGTTTAGCTGCTGCACCTGGGTTTTTTCAGTGTTTTCTACTGCATTGGTCCATATTTACAACAATTTTCATCACATTTTGAGATATTTTTGTATCAATCTATTTTATTCATATTAAGGAACATTTTTTCTCCTCAAAATGGATTCGAAAAATGCTCCCACAAATAAAAGGAAGCAGCACGTTTCCCCTCCTCCAACAAAATCTAAAGTGGTGGAATCCTCGGAACCTTCTTTGGCTCTGATTTTGGAGGAAATTAAAGCCTTGTGTTTAAATACTGACTCCATTGCCTCAGAAGTTAAAAATGTTCGTAAAGATATGGCTTCTATGTCCATGAAGGTGTCAGATAATACCATTAAAATCCAAGATAATAAGAATAAGTTGGATGCTTTTACACCTTTAATGGCCAGAATTATTCCAATGCATTCTCAGCTGCTGGACTTAGAGAATCGCAATAGGCAATACAATCTGCGCATCTTTAATTTGCCTGAAGAAATCGAAGGGACCAATAGTCGGCTTTATCTTGAATCTCTTTTGCCTGGTCTCTTGAATATTAAGTTCGCAGAAAAATTTGAAATTGATAAGGCTCATAGAGTTCCGTCACATCGTAATCCTCGTCATTCAAAACCAAGGCAGATGATATTTAAGGTCCTACGTCACCATCATCTGGTTCTTATTCGGAAAGCTGTTCGTGAAATACCATCATTGCTGGTGAATGGAACCAAAATCTTCATCCATCAGGATTTTGCTAAAGAAACTGTGGCTATTCGTAAAGAGTTCTCTTCTCTTCGTCCACAACTGAGGAGCCTTGGCTTCAAATATGGACTATTTGATCCCTCTACAATGCGAGTCTGGAAAGACAATGTCTCTAAATCTTTTCAGCGCCCAGAAGATCTTTGTCTTTTCCTCGAACAGCAGGTTCCTCCATCAATGGATACACAAGACCCTAATTCTTGACTGCATCTCGCTGAATTCTTGTTGCAGGTTTCTAACTAAATTTCTTTATGGGCTCCAACGGTAACTGGCCATGCTTGAGGAACGGGTGTGCGTTTCCATGTCTTTATTTATGTTGTATGTTTGTGCTTTACTCTCTCTTTTTTGTTCCTCCCTTTCCTATTTTTCAGTCAGAGTTACTCTCTTAATCTGTCTTATCCCACCTTCTTATTGTTCTCATCTCTTTCTTTTCTTTCTCTTCTATCCTAATGGCTAATGTTCATAATATTAAAATTGTTTCTCTTAATGTAAAAGGTTTAAAACATCCAGTAAAACTTTTAAAATTTTTGGATTATTTAGGTAATTCTAAGGCAGACATCTGTTTTGTCCAAGAGACACATGTTGATGATAAAGTTTTGAGTTATATGAACAAAAAATGGGTGGACTCTATTGTCTCCTCACCTGCTGCAGGTAAAAAGAATGGGGTCGCTATTTTCTTTGCCAAAAGGTTGCATTGTCAGGTCTTGCATAAGATCTCAGACTCTGATGGAAGATATATTATAGCTAAAGGTAAAAATTAATGACTCTGTTTTCTTTTTGATTAATGTTTATGGCCCTACGTCAGAGGATCCTGTTTTCTGGTCCACTGTTACGTCTGAAGTTTTAAAGTTGGGAAATGCTCCATTGATTTTTGGGGGTGATTTCAATATTTTTGTGGATCCCTTATTGGATAGACTGTCTACATCTCGATTTCGACCTTCCAAGACTTTTTATGCCTTTAAGACTTTTCTTCAAACCAAGTTAGCTGACATTTGGCGATTACACCACCCGACTGGTAAAGAATTTTCTTTTTTCTCCAATCCTCATAATTCCCATTCCAGAATAGACTATTTTTTCCTTTCCCCTTCCCTTATTCAATTTGCAAATGACCCTACCATTGGTACCATCGACATTTCAGACCACGCTATGATTTCTTTTGTTTTAAATGTATCCTCTTCATTTACTAAACAGTCCAGATGGCGTATGAATTCCGACATTATCCTTAATGACACTCATAAACCCAAAATACTTCAGGCTATTCAGGATTATTTCACTTTCAATCCAGAAGGGTCTACCTCTATCATCACTCGATGGGATGCATTTAAAGCCTATATTAGAGGTACCACTATTTCTATCATGGCTCATGAAAATAAGAAATTTAATTCACAGGTTAAGTCCTTAGTGAAGCAAATAGCTCATTTTGAACGTTTATTTATTACATCTAATGATCCCCAATATAAAGTAAAATTGCAAAAGCTGAGGTATGAATTCAATGCTATTCTCAGCACTAGAGCAGGGATACAATTCTCTAAATCCAATGCTAAGTTTCTTTTTAACGGTAATAAGTCTGGTAGACTTTTAGCTAATTATTTACGTATTAAACGAGATAAAACTCAGATCACTTCCATTAAATGCCCTCAGGGTAAAATTGCTTTTTCCCATAATGAGATTGCTAATGAATTTTTGAATTTTTATTCCACTTTATATAATAAACCAGATTATTGTGATGATTCTTTAATTGAGTCCTTTTTACAACATTCTGATTTACCTCACATTTCTTCCTCTGATAAAACTAAGTTAGATTTACCCATTACTAATGAAGAAATTCTCTCGGCCATTAAATCACTTCCCAAGAAAAAATCCCCTGGTCCTGACGGTATCCCTGCCGAATTTTATAAAGAGTTTCAACATCATCTTTTACCTTTTTTGGCCCAGATTTTTTCACATTTTTCTCCATCAGGTACCATTTCAGGTTCTTTCTCTGAGGCCTTAATTGTTGTACTTCCCAAACCTGACAAAGACCCTACCCTTGTTGCTAATTATCGGCCCATTTCATTGATTAATCAAGATTGTAAACTATATGCTAAAATTATCGCTTCCAGGTTAGCACCTATCCTTCACTCAATTATTCACCCTGACCAATCTGGTTTTATGAAAAATTGATACTCTGCTAATAACACGAGAACGTTATTACATGTTATTGAGCAAATCCCCACTATCCTCAGCCCTGCTGGTGTTATGGCATTAGATGCTGAAAAAGCTTTTGATAAAATTAATTGGCAATTTCTATTTAAAACTTTGTTATCTTTTAATTTTGGCCCCTTCTTTATTCGTATGATTTCTGCTTTATACTATGCTCCCACAGCTAGATTATTTATTAATGGCCAGATTACTAACCAATTTTCTCTTTTCAGAGGAACTCATCAGGGTTGTCCCCTCTCCCCTCTTTTGTTTTTACTTGGTATAGAACCAATTCTTAATTACATTCGAAAATGTGATACTATTCAAGGAATTAATATCAATGATATTACTGTTAAAACTTTAGCATATGCTGATAATGTGTTATTATTTATTAGTAATCCTGTTTCCTCTGTTCCTTTTTTGCTTGATATTATTTCTAAGTATTCTATTGTGTCAGGTTATAAGTTAAATGTTACTAAAACTGAATTTTTTCCACTAAATATGTTATGTACTCCTGATATGCTACCCTCACCAGATATAGTATGGCAAAAGAGCAAATTGAAATACCTTGGAATATTATTTTCATCATCCCTTCATGCTACTTTAAAATTAAATTGTGATTTCCTTCTAGAATATATTAAACAAAAAACTTCCAAATGGTCCTCCCTTCATCTTTCTTGGTGGGGGAGAATGGAATCTATTAAAATGACTATTGCCCCTAAAATATTTTATTCTCTTGCAATGATCCCGACTCAATTTCCACTCAAATTTTATAAAGATGTTGACAGACTTTTATCGAAATTTTTATGGAATAATAAACCTCCACGTATTGCTTATAAAAATTAAAAATCCCCAAGTGTCATATTGGTTTTGCCCTACCTGATTTTCTTTTGTATCATAAAGCGTTTATTCTTAAACAAAGTTCGTTATGGTTTAATATATCTCCTATGCTTACTCCCCCGATCTGGTTTCATATTGAGACTTCCCTTGTCAAACCTTTTCCTTTATTATCCCTGTTAACCATGTCCCCCGTATCTAAAATTGTACATTCTTCTTCCATAATTAAATCATCAAGATTAATTTTTAATGATTTAGATTCCAATTTTGAATCCCCCTTACTTTCTACAGTACATTTATCCTTGTGGCATAGTGCCTTGCTCAAATTAAATAGGAATATTTCCTTTTGGTCTTCCTGGATTGCTAAAGGTATTTTTTATCTTGGAGATGTTTTCAAAGATGATGAGTTTATTCCATTTAATCAACTCCAAACGAAATATTATCTGCCTTTATCCGATCTGTCAAAATCTCTGTAATTCTATTTTAGATTCCTTCCCCAATGGCATCCCTTAAAAAATGACAGCTGATTTTCTGCTTTATGTTAATACTGTTTTTTTATCCTCTAAAGCGGTGTCTGTATTCTATAAAAAACTCACCGTATCCTTAGGTTCCAATGTTGATACCATTTCTACCTTCTGGAATAATGAGTTATCTTTATCATTGCCAAATGATTCCTGGTCATTAATATGGTCCCTTTCTATTTCTGGATGTTTAACAGTATCTATTTATCAAACTAATACTTATATTTTATTTAATTCCTTATGGACACCATTGCGTTTATTTAAAGCTCACTTATTACCATCTAATATATGCTGGCATTGCAATTTACATCCTGGTTCCTTACGTCATATGTTATTTGATTGTCCGACTATTTTGAAATTTTGGTCTGATGTATGGAACGTGATACAGAAACTTTTGCCTATTTCTGATTTACCCTCTTATAATTTAGTTATATGTAAATCTGTTGCTTTGAGTGTACCCCTTGATGATATTGAAGCAAAATTATTTAATTTTCTAGTATCAGCTGCGTTAAAATCCATCACTTTTTGTTGGAAGGATGCTTCTTCTCTTTCAGTCCATGCTTGGTGGTCCTGGATTGTCTTTACAAGAAGAGGTGCACAATTATCATTACAAGGTGTTCATCATAATTCTTCGACTTTTCAATCTTTCTGGTCTCCTATAGATTCATATGTACAGTTATAATTATTGTTGTTGTATTGCTCGTGTAGTTTTGGTAACTCTACTTATTTAAGTATTTATGCTATGAATTGTATATTTCCCTTTCCCTTCTCCCTTCCCCTTCCTTCCCCTCCTTTCCCCTTCTTCTGTTTAACTTTGAATGACAAATTTTATTATATTGCGATGACTTTTATTGATGACTGTATCTTAATGATTATTCTTTTTTCGCTTCTTTGTATTTTAATGAATTTCTTCACTTTTTTGTATGTCTTTATGTACTGCTCCTTTCTTAAAATTCAATAAAATCTTACTGAACTAAAACAAAAAAAGAAATAGAAACCAATGTAGAAATGGAAGGTACTCCATTCACTCAGATATTAAATTTTAAAAAAACAATGTGGGCTCGAAATAGCATATTATCTAAACTCACTACTAACAATATTTTCGTAAATATGTCAGCGCTTTACAAATGTAAGGATCGGACCCTGTAAGTCCCAGAGGACAGGTTGGCCATTGTACAAGTAAAAAAGGCATTTGCAGGACAAAATAAAATTCTATGTAAACTCCGTTAAGGTTTATTAAATTTAAGAATCATTAGAAAAGGCAAAAAGTAGTTAGTCTTATACAAAGGTGCAACAATAAAGCAAACAAATAAAGCCTCTGCAGGAAGACCGATAGGAAGTCTGCCACCGAGGAAAGAGCCAAAAGGCCCAAGTGTAAACTGAAGACAGTCTACTGAGTCTCTATGTATAGGTTTGCAAACAGGCTAAAGTGGATTCAGCCTACGAGAAATCAAGCAGAAAGTAATGAATGTAAAATGAAAAAACAAACCGACATAGTTACAAATTTTCTCTATCTGGAAACCATTTTTAACTTTATGGTATAAATTGTACTTGTATGCTTTTATGATTTCTCTGATAAATCGAATAAAGCTAAATTTGAATTTGAATTTGAATTAGTTACAATTCAGATCAAAAAGCAAGGAAATGCTCTGGCACATCTCCCAAAAAAGACACATTTTGCTGGTTTCAGACAGCGGAAAACTACACACTTTACATATTGCGAAATTAAGCAAAAGTGACAACAACGAAGGCTTTTCATAAAAACATGATACTTAAAATAAGTCACATTAACGGACACCTATTTTGCATACATATTAAGAAGGAAATAGCTTTACAGGACTTAAAAATATTGAATTTTTAACAAGCTTAACCTCTTCGCCGCTAATGACAAGGGTAACTCGTCATGCACTTTTCATTGATTTCAATGGAAATTCAATGAAAAGAAAAATATTGCCTTAGCAGCCAAGTGGTTAAGCAAAGGATCTTGAGTATTGCAACATCGGAGAACATCCTGACAAATGACTTCCTCTTGACGCACACAAGTAAATACATTTTATTCATTACAAGAAAGCAACACCATATTCCATTAAAAGGAAAATACAGAAGACAAACATGCATATAAGAAACGTGTTTATTCAATATTTAGAGCCACATTTAAAACAGCAACTTTAGAATGTGTATCAGTGCAAGCAGCCTGAGGCCCAGTAATGTACATTTGCATCCTAATAGTTACAGTACTTTAAACACCCATAAATAAATATAATTTTCTAATCAATAAAACACTTTCTCATACATATATGTAACTTGTGTCTTGCTAACATCCAATGCACTCAATAAAATGTTGGAAGATATTGAATTTATTAGCTGGGAAAATAACCCTTTCTTCTGACTGACTCAAAATGTGCGAGAAAAATAGTGTAACCCTGTAATCATTTTATTATTAATTTAAAAGTCATTGTTCCATGCAATCTATTCTCACCTTGTGTTTAATTGAAATGCTTGCAGAATTACTCATATTGTATAAAAGACTCTTTTGTATAATGGAAGCTATATGGCTCTGCATATTTATTGTAAACAAATACCAAACCATAGATATAATTTTTCCAGAAACAATACTTCTGTCAACAGTATTATAGAAGAGGTGACAACAAAATAAATCAGCACAAACAAAATCTCCATGCACTGGAATCCCATAAAAGATTTAAATTTGCTAATTTTATTTAGAACATCTGGAGCAGAGATTCTTTTTACCAGGATATGTGAAAGAAGGCTTAACACCAGATTGTATTCCCAGCAGTTCTTTGATTCTAAATGTAAAACAAACAAACCAAGAATCAGCATGCTTATATCTGCAGATGGGGGTTGTTCGGGGGGGGGGGTAGCAAGGCACTTCGGAAGATACCTTGTTTAACTGCGCATCAAAGGGTAATGTTTACATATGTTTAGTTGTCCTTACTATAACTCCTCAATGCCACTTCTTTACTTCTTTGGCTGTGCAATGGCCATTTGAGACAACTTTTACATAGTGGACCATACATTTGAATTCATTTTTAAACAGCCATTAGCAGTAGATGCAAGTGTATTACACTGATAAGCAATATAGCTTAGTGTAGGAAATTGAGTATCTGAGTAAGGGGGGAGCCCTTCTCAAGCAACAACTCCAATTTCTGTCTGGGTGAAGTCATAAGCAAACCCCACATTAACCTTTGCTTAACACTCAGGAAGCTTGGCACAAAGCAATCAGGTTTAAGTTAGGGGCAATGTGTAAAGTATTTATGCAGCATTTCAGACATTTATCAAGAGAAAGCACAGCTGAAGAAAAATTCCAGATACATTTAGAAAAATATAGTAATATTTAATAAATTATTTGGGATCCAAACAACAAAAATCCAATTGGTAGACACAGAGATATGAAGTTTTAAAGATTTTGTTGAAAATATTGCTTAAAAGCACAAAGTATCAACTGTGGCTATCTGGTTGCGCTGGACTGAGACAGTCACATGTTCAAGCTGATCACGATAAAGTACGAGCAAGATATATGGAACAAGTTTGGCCCCCTAAACAAAGTACCTTAAATCCTGAGTGTGGAGCATTGAGTGATTCTGCGTCAAGAGTAAGTCACACAGGGGCTGTTCTGAGAAGCTGCATGCGGCGATGCGGGGTCCTGATTCAGAGATGCATCGCACATCAGCATTTACAATGAGGCCCTGATGAGGCTTGCAATGTGAGGTCCTGTTTTGTCGTCCATTAAGGCTTGGGATGTGAAGTTCGCTGGAGGGGATGCGTTGTGTAGGCCTTGGTAGAGTACGGTGGAACTCTGCAAATTGACCCAAAAACTCTGCCCTCTCTCTGTGGAGTTCTGCAAACGGCGGAGTGCATTAGGTTGTGCCGGTCGCGCTTATTTTTAGCACTGGGTGTTTGTCCCGTACTGGAAAATCAGTTTGAACTGCACCATGCGCAGCACAAGAGAGCACTGCTCCTTTCTGCTTCTCAAGCAGATGTTCTACTCGAGCCGCAGCTTCTTCAACGCAAATGGAAGGTTTCTCAACATGAGCGCTAATGGCCATCCACAACTGCCTAAGAATTTCTGCCAGGACATGGTCTGGAGTAAGATTTACCTCGCTTGTGCTCGGCAACTTAAAGTTGACAGACGCTGCGTTGATTTTTTGGTCACCTGGCGTTGGTGCATGGAAATTTCAACCACAGACACTGGAAGGCTGATGCGTCGATTTTGATGGTTTCAAGCAGGTCTTTGCAGCACAAAAAGCATCCATGGGCCCAGAACTGGATTTGGCAACACAAGGCAGGCCAGAACTCCCAGTAGTGGATTTCAAGGATATTGCAGATGAAGTCTTTGATGAGCCTGAGTCTTCCAAGAGGAGGCAAGCAGTCCTTTTCCTCTCTAAAGCAGAAGCAGCAACTGCAGGCCAACCCAACAAAGAAACACACAGCAAAGGGGCAGTACTCCTCCTCATAGCCCTTCAGCCCATCTCCTTGGCAAGGTCTCCTCTTGATCCAGAAGTGTTCTAAACGGCTGGGGTTTTAGAATCAATGCTTATAACCCCTTTGGCCTTTGAAGTATGCATTCTTCAAAGGATTGTCTTTGTACTGCACACATTCTTGTCTTGGCTCTAGACACTTTCCAAGGGGGTGGAGAAAGCATTGTGAGAGGCCAGGCACAGCCCTTTTCAGTTGCAGGTAACAGCTCCTTCCACCAGTCTAGCTCAGGAAGGCCCATCATCCTGGCGATGGCCATCAGGCTATGCAGGGCACACCTCAACTCCCTTTGCGTAGCTGTTTAGAGTTAATGCACAAACAGGCCCCTGTCAATCTAAACCAGACGTTGATTCCACAGACAGGCAGGGGCACAGGATGGTTAAACGAGAAAATGCCCACTCTCTAAAAGTGGCATTTTCAAACACATAAAACAATCTTCACTAAAATATGTGTGTTTAAATTTGGAGCTCAGAGAACTCAGTCAGCTGTCAGTGACAGCTTGCACTAAGGAGATAAGGTCTGGATAAATGATTTGCTAGAGTTCAGTTCAGGCTTTCTGGCAACAGTGTGCTTAGTGTGCATCATAAATGTTTTCTAAAGGCATATTGTTGTTTTAGAATGCTTTCATTTAAAATTGTCTTGTTAAAAAGCTTGTATATCAGCTCAGCGCAATGCAGGACAAATACCCAATGGCACCCAAGGCAAGGCAATGATAAATATTTATATGTGAAAGAATGTGTTTTAAAAAACTACATGTTTTTGGAAATCCACACTAGATCACATACACAAAGTCTATTAGCGGACCGATGATGCGCCTCTGTCATGTCTATTTTATGGACAAGAAAGTGTGACCTGGTCAAGATCTTGAGTCAGTGCCAGGGCGCCTTATGTGATCCTCCCTATTGCTGCAGTTCTGTGTCCCTGTTTAGATACATGGGTCGATTCATGGGTCGGTCTGTGGAGCAAACTCCCTTTGGAGATAAGAAAATTGGACAACCCGATGGCTTTCAAGAGCGTCATCAAACACTCCTGTTCTGCTTTTCGAAATGCCAGAATTTCTTTTGTTTGCAATCTCAGCGCCTTGAAGCTGCCTGGTGTCAAAACGCTTCATAAATAAATACATTTCTTAAAAATCAACAATATCTTCAAGGGTTCTTGTTTATTATCCCTTAGTTTCTCTCATTGATTCATGAGAGGAGTGTTGACATGGAAGATTCACTAAGAGCTGAATGTATCATTGATAAAGTTGTATCAGGGCACTGTCACATACCACATCTAAGATGTGAACAATCCAATCCTCTGTATTGTGCCAAAAGTCTCAATCTGACACAACACAAAGTGGCGGGTTGAAAGGATTTGCAACATTTCCACTTAATTAATATTCAAAAGGCAAGATTCATTCTCCAAAACCTTGCACACACGGCACATTCAGAGGCCTGCGTAGAATAGCAAAACTCCTAAAATGCGTATATTGTAACTCCTGCCAATTAAAAACAGAGGTTTTCAAAGCTGAACAAAGTGGCACATTGAATGACGGGCATTCAGAGGGAGCATGCAGTGCTACAAGAGTTGCTGTCTGTTTCTCTGATTCCCACAAAGCAAGCTATCCCTCACGGACAGCTTCCACAGTGCAAATGATTACCGACTGACAGTCAGGTCCCATTTGAGAGCCTTATTATGTGTTCTATACTAACCCCGAGAGGAGGAACCAGGACTATAATTAAAGCTTCGTGGCGATATCTCCTGGTGAGTTATTGAGGGACACAGGTTTAACTCTCTGAAATGAGGAATAACCTACTAGGCATAGAATTACATGGTTTCCCTGATTCGGGAGTTTTATCATTGTGATATAACCTGTTGAAGGCAGGTGATAGATGGCAGCAGGGTGTGCTTGTGGCAGGCAGGCTGCCTGTTGCGTGGTTGCGGCCTGTCCGTGGTGCTGGAGGAGGGTGGCAGCTAGACTGTGCTTCTGCCCCAAGGCCCCAACCCTCTGCACCCGCACTTTTACTAGGTTATTTGGGAAATGGTTACATATAAAGCCGTTTATTCATTTCCTTTTCCAATTTAACTTATGAGGGTTTTCTAAGTAAAATGTTATTGAAAATCACAGAATTGTTCTAGTATAGCTTTTTAACACTGCTATTTATTCAGGTATGGAGATCTTTCCTCAATAAATGGAAAGATCCTATACATTGCTAATCTCACTATCCAATTAAATAATACATGCAGATGCAACATTTAGGTCAAAGGGTTAGCAAATAGGATACGTTTTGTCACATCCACATTAGTGTGGACTGAACAAAAAGAATTGTCTAGGAGTCTGATACATTAATGTAAGGAATAATGGATATGTGAGATTGGAATATTCTTCCTTTATTCTCTTAAGCTTTCCATAAGGTTTGCAGTGATTTCTGGCACTACAGAGCATTGGTACATCAAGGGGAAGTGGGCGAGTCAAATGGTGGGGCAAGTCAGTAAGGAACAGATGCTTGGAGAAAGGAAACATTATTCTGGAACCAACTGTAGTGTCTGCATAGTTGGGCCCAACCATGTCACGGAGGCCCCAGAGATGTGCCCCGGCTCGACTCCCCCTCGGGGCGTGGGGCTAGTGGTTCAGCCTGACGTCTTCACGGAGGGCACGCACAAGAGCTAATAAATAGCCCAGGGCACTGGGCGTGGGCAAGCATATAGCTGACCACCAACACTAACTACACGTGTGGTCCGCCATCATTTCTAGGCCTTAGCTAGAACGCTACATTGGCGACGAGATGGTCTCGCCACCCCATCGCGTGCAAGGCACCATCACGCTCTTGCCCAAGGAGCGGACTGCCGTAGCCCCTGCGGCCTCCCCCACCGGCGCAAAGTCGAGCCGTGCACTCGGGGCACCCCCCCCGCTGCCCCGCGCCTGAGCGCGCCTGGACCTGGCCTTACCACTGTTTCTCCGGCGCTCTGGACACGCTGACTCGCCCCTGCAGCCGCGGACCGCCTTTCCAGTCTGGCAGTGGCGCCGCACTTTCCCGGAGGTTAGCGCGCGGAGACCCATCGCTCCAGCTGCTCCCTCCACCTGGCCGCACTCAATACCGGCCGAGTGACGTCCTCCACCCGCTCAGCTGCCTTTCCAACCCTCTCCATGTAGACACAAGCGGAGCCATGCTGCCGGAGACGCTGTTTGCGATGGGCGCGCCATCCCTCACGCATTCCGGGTGCAACACTACGGACCGTGCCGAACCCCACGCATTTCTCGTGAGACCGCTATAGGCCCTGCCAATCCTCACGCATCTCGCGTGGGACGCGAATTGGACTATTCTGAGCCGTATCTCACTCCTCCTGCATGCCCAAAGGCCCTGTTGGTCTGAGTAGCCCACGGAACCGGCTGGTGACACCGGCGCCTGCCTGCAGCAGTCATGGCCAACGTACCTCCCTTGGAGCCGTTCGCTGTCACTGGCAAACCCCCATCGCAAGCGGCACGCTGGAGGAAATGGGTAGAACGCCTAGAGAACTATTTCATAGCTGCGGAAGTCGCAGTAGAGCGACGGCGAGCCATGCTGCTGCACCTCAGAGGTGAGGCGATCCACGACATATCGAAAGACGTTACGGAGGGCGGCCCGCCCCGTAATTACACCACATTGCACGACGCCATCACAGCGTACTTTGAGCCCTTCGCCAGCGCAGATTACAAAAGATTCCTACTCCGCCAAGCCTGCCAGCTCCCGGAGGTGTCTGTAGACGTTTTCTACGCAAGACTGAAGAAGCTGGCCAGCACATGTACCCTCCCCGATGTGGACGACGAGATCCGCGCCCAGTTTATTCAGGGCAGCGCGTCTTCAAAGCTGCGCGAGAGGGTATTGGAGACGGATAACATGCCCATGCGCGACATCCTGGCACTAGGGCGGTCTAAGGAGTTGTCGAAGGCCAGAGCCGCGCACATGGAGCCGAAGTCGACGGTTGCAGTCAAAACAGAGCCTGTGTGCGCCCTCAAGACCGTTTCCACAGAGAACCGCGCGAAACAGTCCCGTCGAGGGAGACCAAGACCAGCTCAGTCCTCCCACGACCGCGCCTGTGCGTGGTGCGGAGGTGCAACGCCCCACAACGGAGTATGTCCGGCACAAGGCAAGATCTGCAGCGCCTGCGGAAAAGCCAACCACTTCGCAAGTGTATGTCTGTCGACACAGAGGAAGAAGCAGGGTGGACCACCCAGAAGAGTAACACAGCTAGAGCCGCTGCTAAAACACGTCCACCAGCAACGACATGGACGACGACGACGCTGATGCGGCTTCCGTTCACGTGGTGCGGATGCTCAACTCTCTGGCAGCCACGCCGACTGCGGAACCCATGTGCACCATCAATGTGCAGGATCAAGCAGTAGCGGCTCTGATAGACACCAGCGCGACAATCAACTTAATGGCAGCCAGCGTGTACCGAACATTAGAGAACGCACCGGCACTCCATCCAACAAGAGTGCAAGTGTATGCCTACAGCACCAATCGCCCATTACGCCTGTGCGGGATGTTCCAGACGGCCCTGTCCCACAGCTCCACTCACTTACACACCAAAATTTACGTGTCACAAGAAAGATCAGGATTCTTGCTCGGTTGCAGAACTGCCCAAGATCTCGGATTGATACATTTCGCACTCACAGTCCAAGATCACAGCCTCGGCCATCTCTTTTTAGGACACGCCTCGCTGTTTGAAGGAATCGGCTGTTTGAAGGGACCCGCCATTCGTCTCCACATAGACCAATCAGTCGCCCCAGTGGCTCTCCGGCACCGACGCATTGCGTTCCACCTACGACCCAAAGTAGAGGCGGAACTACGCCTACTTGAGCGAGCAGGAATCATCGAAAGGGGGAGCGGACCCACTCCATGGGTATCGCCCATCGTGGTGGCCAAAAAACCGAAGCAGCCAGACGCCATGCGGATCTGCTTTGACATGCGTATCCCCAACCTTGTTATCAAGCGGGAGCGCCACTTGACACCCACCATAGATGACATCATTGGAGAACTGTCAGGCTCAAAGTGGTTCTCGAAAATGGACCTGAGTTCAGGGTACCACGAAATTCCCTTACACCCGGAGTCACGCCCGATAACCACCTTCTCCACTCATGCCGGCCTTTGGCGATATACCCGACTCAACTTTGAGATATCGAGTGCTGCAGAGGTGTTCCAAAACATCATGCAGAACGTCCTGCAAGGGCTTGACGGCACATTGAATGTCAGCGACGACATCTTGGTCCATGCACCAACTCTAGAGGAACACATCCAACACCTCCAAGCAGTATTTACCCGGCTTCAAGAGCGAGGTCTTACCCTCCACAGGGAAAAGTGTGATTTCCTACGCAAAGAAATTAGTTTCTTTGGCTACAGGTTCTCCGACCAAGGAGTAGGACCGGACCCGGAAAAGGTCAAGGATATCCACGAAGCCCCCGCTCCAACATCGGTGACAGCAGTCCGCAGTTTCCTCGGGATGGTCACATACTGCGGGCGGTTCATCAAGGACCTGTCTGACCTCACTGGCCCTCTCCGCGACCTCACAAAGGCCACCGCCATCTGGGAATGGGGGCCGGAACAGCAAGAGTCATTCCAGAAGACCAAGGCGGCACTCTCAGCTGACATAACCCTAGCCTACTTCGACCCCCAGAACGAGTCACAACTCGTCATGGACGCCAGCCCGACAGGCCTGGGGGCCATGCTGACCCAGCAACAAGCGTGTGGAGAATGGGCCCCCGTTGCATATGCGAGCAGAACCCTCACACCGACAGAACAGCGGTACTCGCAGATCGATAGGGAGGCCATCGCCATATTGTGGGGGCGCCGGCACTTCCACATCTATTTGTACGGACACCCATTTGTGGTAATCACATATCACAAACCCCTTATTCCGCTATTCCAGGGGTCCTCCTCAAGTCCCCCCCTCGGATTGAGAAATGGGTCCTCCAGCTCCAGGAGTTCCAATTCACCGTGGAGTATCGGCCTGGCACCCGAAACCCAGCCGACTACTGAATCAGAAGCGGCAGAAGCTGCCGCCACAGAAGAATACGTCAGGATGATTGTGGCAAGGTCCAGACCCCTGCCAATCTCCCTGGAGGAAGTGGCGCAAGCCACTAAGGACGACGACTGCCTACAGATCGCCATCCAGGCTATCGCATCGGGTAACTGGAAGCCACTCCAAAGCCCAGCATAATTCCGCACGCCTGGGGCTCAAGCAACGCAGAAGGCACTCCACCAAGTCCGAAACGAACTGTCTATATCTCCGGAAGGGTGTCTCCTGAGAGGCCCTCGCCTGGTCCTACCCGACAGTCTCGCCCAGCAAGCAGCCCCCCTAGCACATGGCGCACACCAGGGCATTGTAAAGTTTAAAAAAACGCCTTCGGAGCAAACTCTGGTTCCCGGGCCTTGACAGGGTGGTCGAAGATATAGTCCAGCGATGTCCCGTGTGTTTGGCGACTAGCCTACCCAACCCTCCGGCACCAGTGATTACGGAGGAAGGACCGACGTCTCTGTGGATGCGAGCCAGTGCGGATTTTGGCAGCCTTCCTGGAGGGAAGTACATGTTTGTGATGATAGACGATTTCTCACGGTACCCCGAGGTAGAGATCCTGTCCTCGACTGCTGCAACCGAAGTAATTCCCAAGCTGGAAACGATCATCGCCACCCATAGCCTCATTGGAGAACTACGCACGGACAATGGTCCCCCCTTCAACGGCGGTTGGCCCTATATCAGTTCCTAAGTGAATACAGGCTGACACCCCACTACACCACAGGAATCCCTCCAAGCCGCTTTGTTTTTGCAGAGCAGTCACTGACACTATACCGCACCACCCCACATGGGCGTCATCACCAACCCCGCCTAATCGATCCATGGAGCAGCGAACAAAGACCAATCGAGAGGCGTCCCGGAAGAGAAGAGCTGCTGACCGCCCCATTCAGGTTGGTAACCGAATGTTAGTAAAGGACCGCCATCCAGGAGGGAAGTTCCGCCTTCCGTTAGACCCTTGGACCGTCACTCATGTTAAAGGCACCCTGGTCACGGTGACCAGGGGTGGCGAAGAAGTCACAAGGAACGTGTCTTTCTTTAAGAAAGTCCGGAGTGGAGAGGAGGAAGGATTCTCGGATTACGGAGAACATCACCCTGTGCCGTCTCAAGGTCCACGGGAAGCTGTGGAAGAAGAGACCCCCGGCGAAACGGGGAGCTCCGGAGACAACTCTGCAACACCAACCCAAAAGGACGTTGGGTCACAAGGAGCACAGAGCCACTCAGGTGTCATTGAGGCAGACGGCTCTGAGGACATGTTTCAAACCCCTTCCGATGGGCGCAGCCAGGGCAGGTACCATCTGCGCCCTTGTCCGAAGCCATCCGAGAAGTACCGGGATTTTGTGGCCCGATGTCAACGCTGAAGGAGCATGACCTGTACCTCCGCCAGGCCAAAGTAAGACTGTTCTTTTTTTGTGTTTAACGCAACTCACAGAGACTGTATTTAAGACTTTAAGATGTTTATGTTATGGTTGATGTTTTTTTTTATTTTTTACTTCTGGGTAAAGGAGGAATGTAGTGTCTGCATAGTTGGGCCCAACCATGTCACGGAGGCCCCAGAGATGTGTTCCGGCTCCACCCCCCCTCGGGGCGTGGGGATAGTGGTTCAGCCTGACGTCTTCATGGAGGGCACGCACAAGAGCTAATAAATAGCCCAGGGCACTGGGCGTGGGCAAGCATATAGCTGACCACCAACACTAAGTACACGTGTGGTCCGCCATCATTCCTAGGCCTTAGCTAGAACGCTACACCAACCACTTTCCAAATATCTGATTTAAGTAATATTATGCACAAATAGTGGAAGAGAGATCCAAATTGAGGGGCCCTGACAGGGCACAAACCTTCGCCCAAAGCAAGTTAATCTTGATGGAAGCAATGTGAGACGGTTCTGAGAGATCAACGTCAGGTGACTGGTTGGTTTGGGATAAATTAGTATGACAGGTAGTTTGGATAGTGTTGCTCAAGGCTTTGTATGAGTGCTCTGTGTAGCTTAGTTGAGCTTTTGCTGGGAGCCCCCCAAATACTTAATTTGAAAGATAGAGACAGATACTACTTTTATGATGGTGATTCAGTCATTAGTTGTTTGAAGGATGTAGTGGTATTCGAAGGATATGCTTTTGCTCAGAGAGTTATGTGGGAGAAGAAAGAGAGTTTAGTATTGAAGAAAGGCCCAGTTTCCTGACAAAGATTCCGGGGGTGCGAGGACTGTCCAGGGAGCAAGACCTGATTGAAGTAATATTATCAGGTTTTTCAGTGCCTAAGAGTAAGACCTCAGTGGTTGCAACATTCTTAAAGTGCCAGTTGCCTGTCATCCTTTTTTAAACTTGTTGGAAGCAGTTAAGTACTTCACTTCTGATATCAGGCTCTTACAGAATCCTAGAATTATTTTGGATTCCGTCAACATTTATATATGGTTGCCTATGTTGTGGCTCTTAAGATGTGCTATCTATGGAGGTCTTGAAGAAAGCCAGCGAGACGGAGGATCATTTGGTAAACCATATGCCACATGGATGATTTTAGGTAGCAAAGTTGCAGATATTACCTGGTCCCTGCGATGTGAGAGGAATGAACTTAAACCATTGCAGCACAATGCCACCTATCACAAATGTGGTCTTCAGTTGGGGGAGGAGGGTGTTTTGATCTCGATTGTCGAAGGCAAAAGACAGGTCAAAGTGATACACCATTGATCATTGTCCATGGCAGAAATAAGTTCTTCCCTGGTATTTTTTAAGGCTGCTTCTGCCCGATGCCAAGTTTGGAAGCCTTCCTGCATGACGCTGAGGAAGTTTTTTGTTTCAAGATAGTCAGAAAGTTAAGTAGTAACATACTTGTGCTAATATGGCAATGGTTGAGAGGCTTGATGGAGCTGGTTAGTTTGTTAACACATTTGGGTCAACTGTAGGTTTTTTAGGGAGTAGTGTAAGAGTAGCATTTTAAATTATCCCTCATGTATTGATGTTGAGAAGGTCTTAAACCAGCTCAGGCTTTTCTACTTTTGGGGCATGTCATGTATATTTGGCATAAATGATTGTTTTGTACTGGCCACATATGGGTTGCAACATGATCCTCCATCAATGGTTGCAGTTAACCTAAAGACATCAGAAGATGTGTTTAATTTTCAAACACAGCAATTTTCACGTAGACAAATTAGTATGATCCACAATTGCTTGGCTTATCTTGCACAGTTTTATTAGGAGGTTATGGCCTGATGAAGAGTTTGGTAATTGGGATACTCCGTCACAACCATGGCAGATATTCCGTCCTCCGTATTATTGTTTATTATTTATTTATTGAATTTCTATACCCAGAGGGTTTCCCGACGCCCTGGCATCAGGCACCTCTAAGTGTGAGATGCACTGCAAGAGATACTGTTCTCACTCTGGGCAAGGAGACACATTCCCTAAGCCATTAGTAGCTTGCATTCTAGTGGAACAGGAGTTTACATTTGGGAATTCACTCATTCTGTTTTTTCAGGTTCTCCCATGTCTCTATTTTTAGACTGCCTGGTAGACTTAAGAAGCACAAGTCATTTTCAAACTGCAGTTTTGACCCCTGCTGCAGGGCAGCCGGGTGGGGGTAGTTGGGTACCGGGGAGGGGGATAGTTGGGTTGGGGAAATATATTTCAGCATCATTAAGGTTCACACACTGACACTTCATCTTGTTTTTGTATTGGCAGAGGCGCCAGACAATGGAAACCGGATCAACGAGTGACATGGGGGACAAAAATGTTAGGATTTTAAACTGGAACGTAAACGGCCTGGGTGATAAAATCAAACGCGGTGTAGTTTTGCAGTACATCAAATGACACGCCCCAGATGTCGTGCTCCTACAAGAGACGCATCTGGTGGGTAACTTCTGTTAGGCTATGCATAGGGGAGGACATAAAATGGTAGCACACGAAGGTTTTACGACTGGCTCCACGGGCGTTGGTATTATGATCAAAACCTCCCTCCCGCTTTAGGTGGGCTCTGTCTGGGCAGACGATAGAGGCAGGTACACAGGGATTACGTGCACATGGGAAGACAGGACGATCACGCTCTTATCAGTATATGTGCCCCCGGGTTTGCAGGCCTCCACCTTCACCGACCTGTGTTCCCTTCTTCTCACTGACCCTGATTGCCTCCTAATCCTGGGTGGTTATTTTTACGCAGTGGTCTCCGGCGACCTGGACCGCTATCGTCCGAGGGAGATTGGTCCATCTGCCAGCAGGCTACCTGAATTCCTTGACACCATGGGGTTGGTCTACCACCCTAACCAGATACAGCACACCTTTCACTCGGGCACTCACAACAGTTTATCCCCCCTTGATTACTGCCTAGTCCCGGCAGCCCAAATTGCCAACATACACTAAATCAGACATTTAGCCTGGGGCATATCAGATCACTCTCCAGTATGGATGCACATGGTAGTTTGGCCCCTACCAATCCCTGGTATTTCAATAACCCGAAACTTCGCTCAGCCCCGGTCAAAGCCATAGACTATTACTTTACTGAAAATGTAGGGTCGGTATCCTCGTCCCAGTCTCTGTGGGAGGTTTTAAAGACCATGATCTGAGGTCAGGCTCTGTCCTTGATCTGTGGAGCCAAAAGAGAAAAACAAAAAGAAATCCTGGCCATACAGGCCGACGTCTCTCGACTTGAGGGCGACCTTGAGGCCGGTGTGACACCGGAAAAATTACACCTTGTGAGCTTGAAACAACACGACTATAAATCGCTCATCAGGACAGAGCCAAATTCCTGAGTAGAGAGCGTCATGGTAGGCTATATGATCTGGGCGACAAAGCAGGGAAATTACTAGCCTGGTTAGACAAAAAAGACTGGGTGAGCAGACTAGTCACCGAGTTAAAGGACGAGGAGGGCTCCCTTTCTGACTGAACCCCAAGACATCGTTGATATATTTGCTGCCCATTTCCAACAGGTATACTCGACTGTGACTCCTCACACTGAGGACAACTCGCGAGACCTCTTACGTGACATCAGGCTTCCTCACCTCCCCACGGCCGACCATGACTTTATGGACAGTGATCTGACCACAGTTGAGATTGCACAAGCAATACGTGCCCTAAAGGCGGGCAAGGCTCTTGGCCCAAATGGTATTTCTATTGAGCTATATAAATTGCAGCCGGATAAACTCGCACCCCACTTGAAGTCGATGTTTGAGGAGTCACTAGACCGCAGGGCCTTACCACGAGATCAGTGGATTGCCACTATAGTTACTATACACAAAGAGGGGAAGACCCGTTGTGAATGTGCCTCATACAGACTGATCTCCCTCCTCAACGCCGAACCCAAAATCCTGGCCAACCTCCTAGCTTCCCGCCTACTCAAGGTGATAGGCACCCTGGTCCACCCGGACCAATCTGGCTTTATGCCACACAGAAACACAGCCCTGAACTTACGCAGGATTCACGGCGTGCTGGACAGGGCTCCTACCTTACAGGAGTCGGCTGTGATCATGTCACTTGATGCGACTATGGCATTCGACTCGGTGGAATGGTCATATCTCTGGGCTGTACTGGCAAAACTGGGGTTCAGGCCAAAATACATTAAATGGGTTTGTCTTCTATATCGGGAACCCATGGCAAAAGTTGTAGTTAATAACCGAAAGCCGCTGCATTCCCACTTAGCAGTGGAACACGGCAGGGCTGCCCGCTTTCTCCCCTTTAATTCACCCTCGCACTGGAGTCCCTGGCGGCCTGGATCTGACAGGATCAGATGATACAAGGGCTGAGATGGTCCCCCGGATGGAAAGACCATATTTCCCTTTATGCTGATGACATTTTACTCTACCTGGCCTCCCCATCAAAATCCTTGATAGTGGTTCTGGATATCCTGGCAGCATTTGTGTGGTAAGGCGGGAGGAAGCACAAAGACTTTACTTGTGGTTGGCAAGTGTTTTATTGGCATAAACACCCTTTTGATATGGCACTGGTCTGTAATAGGGTAGAGGGGGCACTGATATCTTCTCTGGAGGCTCCCTGTCCCTCTGCGAGATCCGTCCTCTCCTTCTGCACTCCCGTGCAGGGTTGTCAGGTCAAGGATCCGTCTTGGGGAGGCGTGTAGGAAAACAAACAAAAGGACTCTGTTTGAGTATGGTGCTCAACAACTTAAACTATGGTGAGGGAGGGTAAGTGAGGAAACACTTGGTGCGCCATCAGTAACTACAAGTGGGGTGTGTGCTCGGGGCGGGGATACCGGGATAGAAGGAACAGGGATATCTATCGCGGAGGTCTTCCCCTTCTGCCCACCCAACCAGTGAAATGTTTGCGTACCTGTGCTAGCCACGCTCCTCCAGGAACGTGGCTGGGCGACCCACGGCGACGTTGGCCTCCTGGCTCCAACGAGTCTTCAAGCTCCTATTCCGTCTGCTTCGGGCTGCTCTCCTCGCTCTCGCCTACTACGACTCCTCCGGTGTACACACTCTGTTCTCTCACGGCTTCCTGGTTTTGACGGCCCAGCCCCTTCCTCGTAATCGTTCCAGTCGGGGTTCAGAGTGAGCTCTCCCCAATTAAAGAAACAGTGTTATTTTTCGTCGTCCTCGGAATAGGGTGGAAAAACCGGGTCAGCCCAGTTATCCTGTTGTTGGAAAAGGAAAGGAGATACTGTGTTGTTTTCATGACATCCGGCCTTACCGCCTTGTGTCCCGCTCATGGCCAGTCCGCCCTTGTCACAATTTGGTAGGTACTCCGGATTTGCGATTAATTGGGGTAAATCTTTGGTCTTCGCCCTGTGGGGGGACCCCCCTACTCTCCCGAGAAATTGTCCTATCCAGGTCAACACAACGGGGTTCACATACCTTGGCATCTTTATATCTCATGACCCATCAGACCGATATACCCAAAATCTCCTCCTGCCCCTACACACGCTTAAAAAAGACATTAGAAGCTGGAAAGCGTTTCCCCATCTCCTTATTGGGTTGGGCAGCATTGTGTAAAATGATGTCTCTACCCCGTTTTCTTTATGTCCTACAAAACGCTCTGGACCCGGTACCCGCGCAATACTTTAAAGAACTGGAGGGCTTACAGAGGGATTTACTCTGGAATGGTAAACCATGTATCGCCTTTACTAAATTGACCCTGGATTGGTATGATGGGGGCATCAGTCTTCGAGATATTAAAAAATATTATTGGGCTGCCCATCTGGCTGCCATAAATCACGGTACATATGGACGGGTCGACTACTCAGGATAAGCCATGGACAAATGGTTGCTTCCCCGTGGAACCTAGAGCAAGGCACTCTATACGCGGCCCAACAGATATATATTGATGGGCCCCACCAGACACTCGTTTCGGGTTTGGCACGATGCAAACACTTCTCCTGGGTGGCGGCATAAATTAACATTGGCAACCCCCCTCTGGGACTCTGAATCACTTGGCAGCCTCTAGAAAATAAAAAGCTTCGACAGATGGGACCTCATTGGTATTACGCAAATTAAAGACCTCTGGGGGAGGGGGGAGTTGAATCCTTTCAGGCATTACAGGTTGAATAAGAACTAGCAGATACAGAGTATTTCTGCTATGCCCAAAGCCTACTTGCACTCCAGAGGCTCCTACTGGCGGGCTCCACCCCACCTGTGGCCTCACCCTTAGAGGACAAGATCCTTGACCGCCACCTCCCCTAAAAGACAATTTTCCTAATATACAGAAAATTAATAAAGAATATGGACGACCCCCTTCAGGTACTGTGAGAGAAGTGGGTGAGTGATGAGATGGAGATCAATGATGAAGACTGGGAGGAGGCAGTATCTTCTCCCAGACTGGTCGCCATACCAGCGCGCCTTCGTCTGGTGCAGCTTAAAATTATTCACCGTGTGTACATCACCGGGCCGTGATTGGTCCACATGGGCATCACCGACAGAGGGGATTGTAGGAGAGGGTGCGGCTATCTGGGAACCTTTTTGCATATCATTTGGGGGCGCAAGTTTGTCAGCCTTTTTTGGCGCAGGGTACATGAGGTAATATTCACAGTGCTACATATCTGTCTTCAACCGGAGGCGAGACGCTGCTTCCTTAACATTTGGGAACCCACAGACCTCAATACTCACCAGACACAATGAGCTACCCTAGGATTTATGATTGCAAAAAGAAATATAGCTCAATTGTGGGGAGCGGCAAAACCACCTACTCTAGAGGCATGGGAGAGAGACCTCGATTAGTGTATGTTTCCGGAGAAGATGGTATACAACGCTAAGGGTAGCCCCGAAAAGTGGATACGTATCTGGAGGCCTTGGAATAGTTTCTGAGGCGACATCTGTACGCCGCCTGAATGCCCTGAACCATGTGTCACTTCCACCCCATGAAGTTCCTTTCTTGAGTTGTAATGTAATCTTTGTCTCCCCCAAATCGTCATTGTATATTCTATCTTGGTGTCATCTGTATTGTATCTATGGACCGATGCATGTTTTCAATAAAAAGAATTATAAAAAAAATATATAATTCCAATTCCAGAGAGTGCAACAGTAGGGAAAGTGTTGGATAGCGTAGGGGTAAAAATTACTATTCCTACTCTAGAGAGTGCAACAGTAGGGAAAGTGTTGGATAGAGTAGGGGTAAAAATTACTATTACCACTCCAGACAGTGCAACAGTAGGGAAAGTGTTGAATAGCGTAGGGGTATAAATTACTATTGCCACTACAAAGAGTGCAACAGTGGGGAAACTGTTGGATAGCGTATGGGTAAAAATTACTATTCCAACTCCAAACAGTGCAACAGTAGGAGAAGTATTGGATAGCGTAGGGGTAACAATTACTATTCCAACTCCAGAGAGTGCAACAGTAGGGAAAGTGTTGGATAGCGTAGGGGTAAAAATTGGCCGATGGAGTGTCCCAGGCATCGTCAAGGCCTGCACATGAAGGTCCCCCAAGTAAAGGTGGGTCGTCCACGCAAAAGACAGTGAGAGGCAGTGGGCCATACGCATCTCCCAGGTCACCTGGGCTGGCATCTTGCCTTTGTGTGCAACAGCATCACCCTATTGACTGTCCTACTCTCCCACATGGACTTGCTGGTCACAGTCTGAACAATGCTGCCAACCACTGTGGTCTTGACTCTGTTGACTCAAACTGCAAGGCATCACATCTCCCTCTGTGAACTTTGGATTCCCCCCATTTTTGTACAGCACCTAGCACCTACTCACGTTTCCCGCTCAAGATTGATAAATAAACATAACAAACACAATAGATCAAGCGTGTGGATCAAATTCAAACCATCCATACACTGGGTTCTGAGTCCGGTTGAAAACACACATAGGCCACAATGTATCATCAACTACATATTTGGAGGGCAATACTCACCCGTGGTGGTTTCTATCTGCTGGGGGGGGGCGGCTAGCCATACTGCACTGACAGGAACGTCCATGAGCTTGGAGTGCTAGTAAGTTACAAGGGATCCCTTTGGCCTTGCAAGGGTGGGATGTCGATTGGAAGGAGAGCTGGGGTTAGATAGTTCACACACACTGCCGATGAGGCCATTCATGTTGTGTATGTTGCTGCCCAGCCCAAACATGAAGGTCATCCTCTTGTCCGTGCTGATGATATGGTGATGTCTGTGTAGTGGATTTCATGTATGAAAGGTAAATGATTGTTGTTTGGTTTACACGGTTTGCACATTAGTCTGGCTTGACTTGTAGGACTCCAGGAGGTCTGCCTTGTCCCTGGTGGCTTAACTGTTGTTGTGCTACACAAGAAAGTCCCCCAATGTGGCAAGAGTGTTGGAACAGTCGCTGATCCAGTGTGTGTGGTTGCAGGGTGTGGCAGTGGCGTTGTTTTGAGGGACCTGTGTGAGGGTGCCACACAGCTTGTCTGTGTCCACTCAGGTAAAGGACTATTTGGTTGATCTGTAGCGGAGTCTGGTGCAGTGTGTTGTGACTTGGACAACTGGATGATAGTGGTGTGGTTGTCCTCTAGCCACAAGTTGCTCTCACCCTGACCCATGTAGTCTGTGTAGGTGCTGCCCTGCGTGTAGATTTAGTTGTCAAATGTCTGAGGAGCAATCAGTATATACGTTACACAGCTCTGTGGTCTCAGATTTTGTCCCAAGTCCTAAGGAAGCCTCTCTGCTCAATTTGCAGATGTGTCAATCCGGTTACCCTACTAACCACTTGGCCTCCAAGCAATAAAACATCTTTTCTAAGATTCACAATCACCATATTAACGCCATTCATAATCTTCACCTCTGATTGGGCTCTAATTCGGATGCCTGGAAACATGCATTCCTCCTGCCCATCTTAACCCCTTCGCTGTGGCGGCAATTCCGCCACAGCGCTGGGGGGGGGGGGGGGCGCTCGCATGCTCGTGACGGAGCCGCTCCGTCACGAGCCGCGGTTGCGCTGTGCTCATGACGGAGCGGTTCCGCCCGCTCAATAGAACGCGCCGCGCAGGCGTGAAATCAGCTCCGCGCAGGCACGGCGGCAGGGCCATGACGGAACCGCTCCATCATGAGCACAGCGCAACCGCAGCTCATGACGGAGCGGCTCCGTTATGAGCATGCATGGGGTTAAGTAGTAAGTAAGTAAATCTTTCTTTATTCGATTTTTTAGATAAAAACCATAAAAGAATTTCAACAAATACATCATAATATACATTCAACAAGTTATTCGTTTTACAGCATAAAAAGGATAGTCTTTCCCTTACTCGTTTGTAATAACTCACATTTTCTAACATATACAGGTGGATTTTAGTCAAGATTTGCCCTATGTTTAGAAATACATTTTTAAAAAGTCACTATGTATTTACAGGCTAGTTCAGTTTCTATAAATTGTAGGTGCAACATCGCGGGACGACATCTTCTCACGCCCATTTTTCTTAGGAGAGGGATTATCCAAAGTTTATGTTGTACACAGTAGAATTTGCAAAACAGAACAGTATGGATGGTGGATTGTTCTGATATATTGTCACATGAACACACTGTTAGACACTGTTTTTTATCGGACAGGCCACCAATCTGTGAAAAATGTTCATTCTGAACCTTGTCAGTAGGAAGCGTTCAAATTGTATATGGACATATGTCAAGTACGGCTCAATTTCTAAGGTGGTCATAACTGCCAAGGAATGTTGGGTTGACGGTTTTCTTGCCACTGTGCAAAGTCGCATCTCTTCCACATGGCCCAAGACCCCTTTTTTTAGTTCTTTTCTGGTTATTTCACCAATTGTTCAGGTGTGAAATAGTATTTGCTCAGCCCTAGGTCTGTCAGAAAATTCTTTATATACATGAGCCATTCAATCTTTCCCACATGGTCCAGTGACATACAGTCTGTTACTATCTGTTTAGATAGGGTGTTTTTCGTCGCAATCCAAATACGTCGCCAGAGCAGGAGCGGCTGTATTTTGGCCAGATCCGTTATGTATGGGATTCCTAGCTCCATATGGCAGGCATAGATGGAAGCACATTTCGGAGTTGCCAGCAAGAATCTTAGGAAAGAGTTCTGTGCCACCTGTAGGGATTTAGTGTTTTTATGTCCCCAAAGGCCTGCCCCGTAGAGTGTGGTGGATTGACATTTAGCTTTGTAAATATGGAGCAGTTCTACTGGTGGTCTCTTTCCTAATTTTTGCGAGAAGTTTTTGAGAGCGGCAGTTGCTCTAAGGAACTGGTGCTTTCGTGCTTCTATGGCTGGTTTCCAGTTTAGAAAATCAGGAACCCACTGTGAAGGGTTCAGAGACCTAGTTTGTGTGTATGGTTGCTGCCAAATTTTGTCAGTTTTTACCAAAATGAGAAAGAAAAATTTCTTTCTAGAGTCCCCTCACTCACCGGGGTTTCCCCACGGTGACATGCTTCATCATTGGACCATCCCAGTTCTCTACGAAAAGGGGCATGCTGCGACTAGCGGACTACGCAGGAGCACTATTTTTGTGAAAGGCTATGTGTGGTGTAGAGTGTTGTGGTGGTGGAGTGGGTGTGTGATTAAAAATACCGTGCTAGTGGGCCTCAACAATTTATTCTGCTCCTAGTTTGGTATGTTAAAATGGGGTGACACTGTTATCTAACCTTGAATTTGGGCTAGATCAGTGTTCTGTGATCGACATGTTTCAAGCTCCCCAAGCTTTTCATCAGGACCATACAGGGTCCAGCCCTGTATTTTGCACTCCTATATTTAAATACATAGGTTTGTTTTTTAATTCTGTTTTTCTATGCGCTGTTGATGATTAAACATGCGTTTTTATACATACGATTTGTATCTTATTCGCGTATCTGTAAAAGAGAATGACACTTGATGAGTGGCAAACATCCCCCCTAAAGAGCAAGGGGATCACACATGCAGTTCACTTTGTCTAGGGCGTGAGTGTGCCTTGTGCACCATATCGGTGCGTGCAGGCTTTCAAATCCAGTGTAAATATAAAAAACTGCGAAAAAGTGGTTTCGTGAATTCACACATATAAATAACACAGGACTTAATGTGACTATAGACATGACACACAACATATATACACACAGTATTGTCATGGCAAAGGGCATATTTACATGTATGAGTGCTAAGTTACACTTCATGGTCTCAGGCGAGGGCAGGATCGCCTCGTGGAAACATTGCTGTGAAATTTTGAAGTAACAATTAAAATCGTATTTCATAGGAAATTGCGCGTTTTCAATGAAGAGTTAAGACCCTCCATAAAGTCGATGTAACAGTATTATATCGCGATGCTGTTGTCTTGCAGTACTTACTTCCTATTGGCGAACCCGCTCGGTATTACCTGCTCGATCCTCACCCGACCGCATATTGACGGTAATCGGGTATGCCGGTGTATTTAGAGTCACCGCGCTTCCGGGTTCTGAGCGTTTGGAAGCTAGACCGTTCCGTATGCGGCGGCCATCTTGAATAGATGCTAGTGGTGTGGGCGTGAGTATGGTTTATAATTACTTGTAGATCTCGTATTTCACGGAGATTTTTGAAAACAAAGTTTTGTCATCGGTATCCCAATGTTTTGCTTCTTTTTGGTGATATTTAGAACACCTTTTCAAAAAAATAGAGAAACATTAGTTTATTCGGATAATCGTTCAGAAAGAAGGTTGAACCCATAAGGTTATGGTTATTTGTGCATTGGGTTCTGTAATGGTACTTCATACTGGTGTATTCCTTTTATTTACAGTTACATGGGCTTATGATTGTTGTTGGATATTGTTCAAAAAGCCTGATGGATTTTGTGAATGGTCAGAGAGAGTTATAAAATGGATTTTCATGGTTTCTTGTTGTCTTTTGTTAACCACATTAATTTCTGAATGCGCCCCATGGGATTTCATCGTTCAGCCCAAGGGTGTCTGTGTGTAATCTGAACACCCATCTCTGCTCGCGTTCATGGAGAATTCGATCCAGGTTGTCTTTGTTTTTTACTGTTTCCAACACCACCCAAGTTAGGTCATTGGGTGAGTGGTTCTGCTCAATGAAGTGGGTGGTCATCCGGGTAGTGGCTCGTTTGCATCTGATGTTGCTCCTATGTTCCACTATGCGGGTACTGACCTTCCTTGTGGTCATACCTACATAGTGTAGGATGCAGGTGCATGTTATTAGGTATACCACTCCACTGGTGTTGCAATTGGAAAAGCCTCTTAATTCCTATTTTGTGGCGTTGTTGAAGATTACAGTTTTTGTTATAGATGTTAAGTGACAGACACTGCAATTGTTACAGGGAAAATGTCCACTTGGTAGTGGTTGAGTTCTTATTGTTGTGTTTGTAAGTATGGGGCGAGTGTGCACCAAGAAATCTTTCACGTTCTTCCCCCGGCGGTGGCTGAACATAGGAGTGGGTATTGTCAATCCTCTACTGTTGACCACAGGCCAATGTTTTTTGATTATTTTGGCCACTGTGTCTGATACCTGATTGAATGTAGTAATGCAGATTGGTCTGGTGTTATCTGAGTCTGTTTTTTCTTTCGGTTCCAAAAGGGCATCCCTGTTCTTGTTTCCAGCCCGTTTTTTGGCTTCCTTTATCAGTTTGCTAGGGTATTTCCTATTTTTCAGCTTGTTGCTCAGGTCTTCTGCTTGGATCAAGTAATCTTCTTTGTGGCTATAATTCCTTCGTAATCGCAGGAATTGCCCGAAGGGCAGGTTCTGTCTGAGGTGGTGAGGATGAAAACTATCATATGCTAAAAGACAATTGCGTGATGTCTCTTTGAAGTGGGTTGTTGTGATAAGTTTTCCTGATTCAGCATATATGTTCAAATCCGAGAACACTAAGTTGGTCTTGCTCATTGAGCACATGAAATTTAGAAAGGGATCTTGCGTGTTAAGCCATGTCAGAAAAGTTTTTGCTTCTTCTTCCGTACCTTGCCAGATCAAGAAAATGTCATCGATGTAACGTTTCCATTCCAAAATATGGTGTCTGTAGGGGTTTCTCTCATTCAGAATTTTGTTCTTCTCCAGTTGATGAACGTACAGGCCAGCACTTAAGCGGGCCTGTACGTTCATCAACTGGAGAAGAACAAAATTCTGAATGAGAGAAACCCCTACAGACACCATATTTTGGAATGGAAACATTACATCGATGACATTTTCTTGATCTGGCAAGGTACGGAAGAAGAAGCAAAAACTTTTCTGACATGGCTTAACACGCAAGATCCCTTTCTAAATTTCACGTGCTCAATGAGCAAGACCAACTTAGTGTTCTTGGATTTGAACATATATGCTGAATCAGGAAAACTTATCACAACAACCCACTTCAAAGAGACGTCACGCAACTGTCTTTTAGCATATGATAGTTTTCATCCTCGCCACCTCAGACAGAACCTGCCCTTCGGGCAATTCCTGCGATTACGAAGGAATTGTAGCCACAAAGAAGATTACTTGATCCAAGCAGAAGACCTGAGCAACAAGCTGAAAAATAGGAAATACCCTACCAAACTGATAAAGGAAGCCAAAAAACGGGCTGGAAACAATAACAGGGATGCCCTTTTGGAACCTAAAGAAAAAACAGACTCAGATAACACCAGACCAATCTGCATTACTACATTCAATCAGGTATCAGACACAGTGGCCAAAATAATCAAAAAACATTGGCCTGTGGTCAACAGTGGAGGATTGACAATACCCACTCCTATGTTCAGCCACCGCCGGGGGAAGAACTTGAAAGATTTCCTGGTGCACACTCGCCCCATACTTACAAACCCAACAATAAGAACTCAACCACTACCAAGTGGACATTTTCCCTGTAACAATTGCAGTGTCTATCACTTAACATCTATAACAAAAACTGTAATCTTCAACAACGCCACAAAATGGGAATTAAGAGGCTTTTCCAATTGCAACACCAGTGGAGTGGTATACCTAATAACATGCACCTGCAACCTACACTATGTAGGTATGACCACAAGGAAGGTCAGTACCCGACTAGTGAAACATAGGAGCAACATCAGATGCAAACGAGCCTCTACCCGGATGACCACCCACTTCATTGAGCAGAACCACACACCCAATTACCTAACTTGGGTGGTGTTGGAAACAGTAAAAAACAAAGACAACCTGGATCGAATTCTCCATGAACGCGAGCAAAGATGGGTGTTCAGATTACACACAGACACCCTTGGGCTGAACGATGAAATCCCATGGGGTGCATTCAGAAATTAATGTAGTTAACAAAAGACAACAAGAAACCATGAAAATCCATTTTATAACTCTCTCTGACCATTCACAAAATCCATCAGGCTTTTTGAACAATATCCAACAACAATCATAAGCCCATGTAACTGTAAATAAAAGGAATACACCAGTATGAAGTACCATTACAGAACCCAATGCACAAATAACCATAACCTTATGGGTTCAACCTTCTTTCTGAACGATTATCCGAATAAACTAATGTTTCTCTATTTTTTTGAAAAGGTGTTCTAAATATCACCAAAAAGAAGCAAAACATTGGGATACCGATGACAAAACTTTGTTTTCAAAAATCTCCGTGAAATACGAGATCTACAAGTAATTATAAACCATACTCGCGCCCACACCACTAGCATCCATTCAAGATGGCCGCCGCATACGGAACGGTCTAGCTTCCAAACGCTCAGAACCCGGAAGCGCGGTGACTCTAAATACACCGGCATACCCGATTACCGTCAATATGCGGTCGGGTGAGGATCGAGCAGGTAATACCGAGCGGGTTCGCCAATAGGAAGTAAGTACTGCAAGACAACAGCATCGCAATATAATACTGGTACATCGACTTTATGGAGGGTCTTAACTCTTCATTGAAAACGCGCAATTTCCGATGAAATTTCACAGGAATGTTTCCACAAGGCGATCCTGCCCTCGCCTGAGACCATGAAGTGTAACTTAGCACTCATACATGTAAATATGTCCTTTGCCATGACAATACTGTGTGTATATATGTTGTGTGTCATGTCTATAGTCACATTAAGTCCTGTGTTATTTATATGTGTGAATTCACGAAACCACTTTTTCGCAGTTTTTTATATTTACACTGGATTTGAAAGCCTGCACGCACCGATATGGTGCACAAGGCACACTCACGCCCTAGACAAAGTGAGCTGCATGTTTGATCCCCTTGCTCTTTAGGGGGGATGTTTGCCACTAATCAAGTGTCATTCTCTTTTACAGATACGCGAATAAGATACAAATCGTATGTATAAAAAAGCATGTTTAATCATCAACAGCGCATAGAAAAACAGAATTAAAAAACAAACCTATTTATTTAAATATAGGAGTGGAAAATACAGGGCTGGACCCTGTATGGTCCTGATGAAAAGCTTGGGGAGCTTGAAACATGTCGACCACAGAACACTGATCTAGCCCAAATTCAAGGTTAGATAACAGTGTCACCCCATTTTAACATACCAAACTAGGAGCAGAATAAATTGTTGAGGCCCACTAGCACTGTATTTTTAATCAAACACCCACTCCACCACCACAACACTCTACACCACACATAGCCTTTCACATAAATAGCACCGTGGGGAAACCCCGGTGAGTGAGGGGACTCTAGAAAGAAATTTTTCTTTCTCATTTTGGTAAAAACTGACAAAATTTGGCAGCAACCATACACACAAACTAGGTCTCTGAACCCTTCACAGTGGGTTCCTGATTTTCTGATATAGACTGGAGGCCGACCTAGTTTAGCTAAACCTCCTTCTCCCCCCTTTTCTTGTTTGGTTTCCAGTTTAGCCTTTCGTCCATCATGATTCCAAGGTATGGGTATTGGGCAGTTGTTTCGATCCTTTCATTATCAAGGAATATACCTTTTCCCTCTTTCTTCTTTCTACCCGCTACCATAACGTAGGTCTTCTTTACGTTTATGCGGAGATCCAGGTTGCCCATAAACCTTGCGTACCTGTCTAATGCCTTCTGTAATTCACGCGGGGTGCGCGCGAAAATCCCAGTGTCATCTGCATATAGTAAAGCGGGAATCGGCCGGTGTTTTACTCGAGGAAGGTCCTGACCCCCCCTCAGCATTTCATCCTCAAGACCATTTGTATAGAGGGAGAAAAGAAAGGGGGCCAGGACACAGCCCTGCCTGACTCCACGCTCCACCGGGAATAGATCAGTTAATTTGCCGTTCACTCCAAAACCTACTCTGGCGGAGGCATTTGAGTAAAGCTCTCTTAAACAAGTTACGAGGGCCTGGTCCATCCCCATCTCAGTAAGGATAGACCATAATTTTGAATGGAAAACACAGTCAAACGCCGCCGACAGGTCGACGTAGACCATATACAGCCTGCCCCGCTTTGCTGAGACGTATTTCCCTATCATTAGTGACAGATTAAGGGCTTGCTCCGTTGTTCCAAAGACCTCCCTAAAGCGGAATTGGATGTCAGAAAGAAGCTCCCTGTCCTCAACCCACTCCTGTAAGCGCTGAAGAACCACTCTGCCCAGTACTTTCCCCAGCGAATCCAGGAGTGAGATTGGACGGTAGCAAGTGACATCATGTCTTTCGCCCTTCTTAAAGATGGGAACCATAATGGATTGGGTCAAAGATTTGGGTAGACCATGCATCATGGCAGAATCGAATACCCTTTTTATTATCAGGGTCCACAAATCTGGTTTATATTTAAAAAAAATCCACTGGTACCCCATATGGGCCGGGGGCTTTAGCGCCTTTACTAGCCGTTAGTGCATTACTAACTTCAGTTAGTGAAAACTCTAGTGGGATAGGAAGGGAATTAGGATGTTGTGTGTTACTATAAGTGTTTGCCCCCCGGAAAGCTCTGAGTCTGGGGATTTACCAAAAATTTTAGAAAAGTGCTTTACCCATGCAGGTCCCTCTATAGCCACTTCTATTGTTGGTTGTTTCTTTTTATCTGCTAGGAACGGGGCTCTTATCACCTTCCAGAAAGTCTCGCTGTTTTTATTCAGAGAACTTTCATGTAGCTGGTTCCATAGGTCTTGTTTCAGTTCTGATTTTCTTTCCTTACAGGCTCCTCTATAAGACATTCTCTGTGATTTTATTTCTTCCTGATTCCTGGGTTTATTCGAAAGTGCTCTTTTTAGTCTATTGTGCGTCACAGTACACTTGTGGTTAAACCACCCTTTTTTTATTTCCCTGTTCCCTTTCTTGTTTACAGTTAGACTTTTTTAAAAAAAATTCCAGAATTAAATTGAAGTTTTGTAGTACCTCCTCTTCCCCTATGTTTGTGTCTAAACAATTTAGTATGGCCGAATAAGACTCACTTACCTCCTTAGTTGTTATTTCTACTGGGTCTATCTTTCCCCAGCCCAGGGCATAACCGTTCGTTTTAGAGAGGTGTAAATTATTTTGGGAAAGAGCTTCCATTATAAGCTGGCGTGAAAGTTGGCCCTGTTCTAAGTGTAAAATCACACCCAGAGCAGCATGGTCGCTTAGGGAATTTACTAATACTCTAAACCCACTGAGTTTGGTTACCGATGTAGCAGAGGCTAGGATGTAATCTATAGTCAACTCACATCCTCTCCCTAAATAACTTGGATCCAAACATCCCTGTGGGTTTTGTGTATCGTTAATTATTACTAGGCCTAAATCAAATAAAGTTTCGTTTAGATAATTTCCTACCGTAGAGTGGTTAAAGTGTACTATTTGCTCGTCATGGTTTTCCGCTAGACCACAGATATTAGTGTTAATTTTCGGACAAGGGTGCTGATTAAAGTCTCCCCCCAGATAATAGTTGGTATGCCCGTAGATTTCATTTTACTTATCAGTTTACCAAGCTTTTGGCGGAGCTCACCAATTATTTTTTCCGCCTCACTGCCCACTAAATTATCATAAAAATTTACCAGAAGAAAGTTCTCTTTTTTTCTAAAAGATAGATTTAGTAATTGATAATTTGGTTCGGTTTGAAGGGCCGTTATTTTTAACTCTGTTATGGTGTTTGCTATATATATGGTCAGGCCGCCCTTTGCTCTTCCATGGGTAACTGCTATCGCTGGGGAGAAGTAGGTTTTATAGCCCATCAGATGTTGTTCTGTGATGGCCCAGGTCTCCTGTAAACAGATAACCCCGTATTCTTTAAAGAAATTTAGGGCACTATCGTCCTCGATCTTTGCGCGAAGGCCCGCTATGTTCCAAAACAGGAGTGATACCATTCCATGTTTCTGAACGTGCGATGTCTCACTTAGGGGAGCCACCTCTAGGGGAGAGTTATCTGCTGACAGATGCACCTTCTCCCCCGGGGGGCCTATTATAGTCTCTGGAGAGATTTCTAAGTCTAGAGTTTCTCCCAAGGATATCAAATTAGAAACTGCGTGATGGTGAACGTGTGATAACATTTCCTCGTTTCGCTCCTCCATCATTGTGTCTGAACTTTTTTTATCGCTAATTTCTGGGGAGGTGTGTTTTAGTGATAGTCCCTCGCCCCCACCTATATTTGTAACAAGTCAATCCACTTCATCTAGCCCATAGAGCATTGAGTAGTGATTAAAGGTGAGAATGTTAAAACACTGTTGTGCTGGAAAGCTATTATAATTACGCCCCCTGTACGAGGATGGCCAGCTTGGGTAGTTATAAGGGTTTTGAAAGTGGGGTTGATGTCCAACTTCTTTCCACTGAAAGGGATTCCTTCTCACAGGGTTAGCTTTCTGGTAGGATGGTGGGTCTCTTGGGTAAAAATAACTAACGAAATGGGTGGAGATGGAGTCCCCTCCTCTTGCTTCATACCAGTCTCTAATGCATCTGACTGTTCTGTGGTCCTTAAAATTTATTATTACTACGTCCCCTTTCTTGTCCTTTGGACGTGAACCTACCCAATTTCCACGTCTTACGGTAAGAATTTCTCCGTCTACATGGGCGGGGAGTGGTCTATTTTGTTCTAACCAGTGGATTATTTTATTTTTTAGGGCAAAATGGTTTTCCCTAACCCCTTCTGCTAATTCAGGTACTCCTGTCATGATGATAGTAAAAGGGGCGGATTCGGGGGGTAGATCAACTTTCCTAAACGTGTGTCTATGAGCTCGCTTTGGCGGCTGTTCCCTGTTCTCATTCTCTAAGCTATTTTTAATGGGTTTGGTGTTATTGTCAATTGCCCTTTTCTCATCAGCTCTTACGGGCTCTTTTTGTTTCGAGGGGCCTTTTGCTGTTTGAGTTGGTAGTTCTTTATTGGGCAGAGTTTTTATGAGTTTACCCACCACTTTCTTTTTCCCCGTTACTGACCCAGTGTTCGCATTTAAGGTACTAGTAGAGGGTTGTTCTACGGTCAATGTGCAAGCCTCAGCGTGACCTCCAGTACTCGTTGAGACCTGGGTTTTTACTAATTCAGCCAAGACAGCTTTGTTTCCTTCTAGTTGATCGCCTAATTTATCCAGTTTAGCGCTGATCAGTCTCGTCCTCTCATATAGGGGGAGTAGAAGAGACCTAACCATGATCTCTAATTTATATAAAAGGTCACCCTCCAAATTTGGACCATGTGGCTGCGCCTGGGGGTGGCTAACTGGAATTAAGTTACCAATCTCTATTGGCTGCGAGTTTACTTGGATAGCCGGAGTTGGTTTGTTTGGGCGTTTTACCTGGCATATTTTTTGGGAAGAGACCCTTCTTTTCCTTTTCTTCCCTTTTGTACTCGTTTCCCCACTCTGAACTACCATTGGAGGGGAGGCGATGGATACATTTGGGGAACTTGATAAGCCTGTAGTGTCTGTCCCCAACATAGAATTATGAGGGGAAACATTTCCACTAAGGCAAATCAGTTCATCATCCTCCTCTCTTACATCCGACTGCAAGGGGTCCCCTCCTGCTAAGTTTTCCATACCCGAGGATGGTACGTGGGCTATTTGACCTAAGGAGGAACGCTTTCCCGTTAGTAGATCAAGGGATAGGCGCTTCTCAGTATCAGCGATTTCTTCCTCCAAGACAGTAGTAATGCGCTTAAAGAAATGATAAATCGTGCCAGTAAATGTCCCTTTTGAGGTATTTACCGTGATGTTTTTACTCATCCCCGTTGGAGAATCCATAGTTGTTAATTTAGAAAGTCAGTTATGATACGTTGGGACAAATAGTTCACAGCAAGGTAGGCACAATGATGTCTTTAGATAGCAATGAGAAGAAAAGGTACGTTACAGCAGGGGGTTTCAATCTTACCAATAAATGCAAGAATACCGATGTTAAGGAGGTGGCCCGTCCCGTCCTTATTCGTCCTTTGACGGCTGCAGACGGCCACGCCCTTGTCCCGGGCTTCTCCCGGGACGCTCCCGCGCGCTCCCGCGCAGCGGACTGTGAAATTTGTTATATAGGGAGGAGAAAGTCCAGGGGTGTGGCAAGCAGCAGGGAGAGCGTACCAGGTGTGGTAGATGGTATGTGCAGGGACTCCTGGGATATGAAGTCCCTGCTTAACAGCTCGCAGCCCCGCTGCAGGACGAATCCTCGCCCCTCACGCTCCAAGCTCGCACAGGCAATGTCTCTTCCCCTCACTGCGCTGCGGGACCCGCGGAGCGGGTCTGGCAAGCAGTAGTCACAGCCCTAGGGAGACAGCAGCAACAACGATCCTGACGACAGCTCCTCGACCAGGCAGGTACAAGTGGCTTTTTTGAAGTATCCCGCGTTGGTTTCCCCTGACGCTGGTTAAGTCTGCTCAAGTTCGGGGGCGTGGCAAGGAGCAGGGAGAGCGTACCACGTGTGGTAGATGGTATGTGCAGGGACTCCTGGGATATGGAGTCCCTGCTTAACAGTTCGCAGCCCCGCTGCAGGACGAATCCTCGCCCCTCACGCTCCAAGCTCGCACAGGCAATGTCTCTTCCCCTCACTGCGCTGCGGGACCCTGGAGTTAAGTAAAGGAAGCGCTGATCCTGAATATCCTTCCAATCATAGAACTAACTCCCTTCTAACAGCTCCGGGCAACATTTCTGGGAAATATGCAGGTCAACAAATGATGCCCTTTGTAGAAGATAATAGCCTCATCCACGACTCGCAATCCAGCTTCCATCCCGGATATAGTATGTAGTCGGCCCTCATACACATGGCAGACTCTATACGCTGTGAGGGCAATGGAGGTTCCAAGGCAGGGCTGGTGATGTTAGACTTGTTTACAGCATTTGACACCGTCAAACATCACATTCTTCTTTACCGCATTAAGACCATAGGTGTGGGGGGCTCAGTGCAGAACTGGATATCGTCCTAACTAACTGACCGCACACATCATGTCCGGACTGACACATCCATCTCACCAGTCAAATCACTGCAGGGCTCTGGGTCTGCTGATTCACTCTGAGCCCGCTGACTCATAACATGTGCTGAAGCCAGCTAGCTTAATCAATTGCCATGTCTGAAGTCAACCTCATATCATGTGCTGATGATCTTCAGCTTCTAGTCACCTAAAATGCTGTGTGTGTAGCAAAATTTGACCCACTAAAAAATTGAACACAATTTTTGCGGCCTGGATGGACCACCTTTGCTTCAAACTCCATCCAGATATCACCTAGGTCCTGTATGTTTACAAAAAAACATTCTTCACTCTACCAATCTTTGGTGGTTAGAGGAACTGGCCATTGCTCCAACACACAAGGAGTTGGTCAGGAATCTGGGAGTCAGATGGGACAATCGGCTATCTCTTGCCACACAGGTACAAGGGGCGGTTGCTACTCGTTTTGGCAAGATTCAATTCATCTGTAGATTTATTAAGTATCTGCACAATGTAACCCAGGAAACGGTGGTTCACGCACTGATCAACTGCCATTTTGACTTAGCAAATGCCTCATCTGTGGGTCTCACAGTAGGCTTGTTACGTATACTGCAGATGGTCTAAAATGTGGCTGCCCGCATGGTATGTGGATTCTCCGTTTGAAATATATCTCCCCCTTACTACAACTAGCCCATTGGCTGCCCATGGCTACACAAACAGATTCCAATGTGCTGACACTCGCCTACAGTACAGGACTAGGCAGTGGGCCGGTCTACCTTAGGAGGAGGCTCCGTCCCTATTGTCAATCACAACCTCTACGTTCCATAGACAGGCACTTGCTCATTGGTCCTTGGTTAGCAAAACCAAGATCAGGAGGTGAAACCTTTCAGGTAGGAACCACCCAATGTGGGACTAAGCCACCTCTTCTGCTGCATATGAATCTGTCTGAATGTGAGTTTTGCAAAGGCTTTGAAACCTGGCTATATTGCATGCTTGACGACTTGCTACCCTGTATGCTGCCTCCTTTTCGGCGTACTACAGTACCGTGACATCGCGTTGGGTCAGATGTGCGCACAAGAAACGTTCATTCACATATTTGTTGATGGCTTAGCAGAATTGTGGGTGTAGGCTTGGAGACCTGTAGATGACAGTTAGGCTGAGGGTGGTAAGGGTGTTGGTGTGAAACATGTAGTGCAGATGGCTGACAATGCTGAGTGTGTCCTTGGTGTTGTATGTGACTCTGAGGGGGTACTTTAGGCACTATTACAAATCACATGCCTGGATTGTTGGTGTGGTCCCTGCGATTGATTGAGTATCCGTCTGTGATGGCAATGTAGAAGTAGTGTACTGAGGTTGGTAACAACCAGGTTACAGTAATGAAGGCAATGTGTGTGGCTGTTGTGATGATGAGGTAACAGAGTCCACTGGCATGCTGGTGGATGTAGTACGAGGCACATGACCTGCTTGTACGGACATGCACTGTTATGTGGGGCAGATACCTGCAGACCAGCGAGGCACGGACGGGAGCTCCAGCCGTGAGGGCAACGGCAGCGGAGTAAACTCGCCATTCTAACAGCACCGTGAGGGAAGCGGCAGGGGCAGCGGACTCCATCCCCCAGGTGCCCCAGCAAACATCGGCGCACCGGTGACGTAATAGCCTGCGCCCAGAGGCGCTACTTCACAGCGGAGCGCCGAGCGCTCTTGGGGGAAGATACCTGCAGACCAGCGAGGCACGGGCAGGAGCTCCAGCCATGAGGACAACGGCAGCGGAGTAAACTCGCCATTCTAACAGCACCGTGAGGGAAACGGCAGTGGCAGCGGACTCTATCCCCCAGGTGCCCCAGCAAACATCGGCGCACCGGTGACACGATAGCCTGCGCCCGGAGGCGCTACTTCACAGCGGAACGCCTCTCGCCCCGCGAGTCACGCGCGGGAACATCGCCGCAGAAGCCCGGGACAAGGGCGGGACAGTTTGTGGCAGTCCGGGGCAGGACGAGGCTGGGCTGGGCCATCCCCCTTGGCTGTTGTTTCCGACTACCCAGTAAGTTTTAATTCAAAGACTTTTAAATGACTTTTTTATAACGTCGTGTTCATAGGCTTCTGGTGTCCCTGCACAGACTCATAACATTATTCCTTGAAACCAACTATCTATATCCATAGTCCCTGGGAAACTATCGGTAATAAAAATGTCTAAAAATAAATCTACTATGGATAATTATTTAGTAAAAGTGGTACATAAGATTAACAATGACCGGAGAAAGTCGCTGGGATGGGAGAGCCCACCTGACTTACCCTCTTCATCTCCTATAGTCAATGCTGCAGTGGCTGTGGACGGAAATTTTGATCCTGACGTTATACTGACAGAATTACCAGTAACGCCGGCTCTTAACCAGGATTCTCCCGAAGTATCTGACGATATCCCGCCACGGCGTTCTCCAGCCCTGAGAACAATGAGGGCCTGTAGAAAATTACAATTCAAGCGTGGGGGAAACAATAACAAGAGAAGAGCTGATAACACACCAAAGAACACTGTCTGCGACAATGAGACTTTGCCTAAGACCAGTGCTGTCAACTTTAACACTGAGCAATTGGATCTATTAGCTCGCATTATAGAGGGAAAACTTGAAACTATTGTCAAACCATTGGTGGATAAAATAGACCTACTTACAGCCGAAGTGTCTAGACTAGGTAGCCTCTTAGATGCACAAACTGGTAAGATTGATAGCCCTAGGGTTAAAGAGAGGGATGTACCGCTTAATGATACTGTCCCGAAGCCGCTTGCTGGGGGGACCAGCTCTAACAAATTAGCGACACCAGGCCCGCCAGTGGGAAGTCAAACCGCAAAAGTATTAGCGGAACCTGCAAGTATGATTGGAGTATCAGTACCCAAGAAAAGTAGTTTTTTTAATCTTCCACCAGATTGTGCGCCCTATGTAGTTGTCCTTTCTAACATCCCTCCTCTAGACATTAGTCAGGATGAATCCCATCAGGAATCACATGATTCACTTAAAAACAAAACGGTCTCATGGTTACACAGGCACTGTGGGTTCCCAACCAACTACTCCGACCAAATTTTAACAACTAGAAGGGTAAATTGGATTGGCAACTCAAGAAATTCCTGTAGGGGTGAGTGTTTCATTGTTAACTTTAAATACCCTCAGCATGTCGCAACTGTCCTGCTTAGAGCAGCTTCTCTAACCCCGAACGAGAACGATATAGTGGTGCGGCCATTGGGTTATTTTTATAATCATCTTAGTAAGACATCTCCTGTTACTAAACCCCCCCCCCCCCCAACCACTGTCCAGCTTTTGAGGTACCAATACAGAACAGATATGAAGCTTTGAGCTCCCTGGACCAGAATGATTGACATCTAAAGGCTAGTAGTCCTCTGTTGAGCATAACTCTTATCGCCCAGGAAAAATATTTAGGAGGGACTAACTTAGATTTGGAGCTATCCCGGGACATTACCTCGAAAGCGATTATTGAAAATGGGCTAGAGCCTGCACCTGTTATAGGGGAGGGGGTGAATAAGCAGCAATCATTATGTGCTGAGGACCCTAATGCTGGTTTAACTGAGGTTGATCCCTCATGTATATGGTGCTAACTATAATATTGTACAAGATAAATCTAAAAATTGTCTTACAAGGGGCACCTCTATTGTTAGTTGGAACATAGTAGGCTTGGAATCGAAAGAGAATACGTTGGGATGGGAGGACATGATCAGGTCACATGATATTGTATGTCTTCAAGAAACTTGGTGCATTACAAAACCCAGCTTTGATGGATTTGTTTGTTACAGCTTAGATGCCTTAGAGTCCCGGCATGGCAGAGCAGAGGGAGGCCTGCTTTTTCTTTTATCTCTGGATTTATCGCTGATAGTTGTAAAACATGTAACAGTCGGAACTCATACCCAAATCTTATCGTACAGATGAAGGAAGGCCCAGAAGTGCTTTTAATAAACTTCTACAACAATATTTTTAATAATTCACGGCACAAAGTTCTAGAGGAATTGGAAAGTGCCCTCATGAAGCTTGTAGCAGAAGCAAAATGTATTTTGTAATTACATTTGGTTAGGTGATTTTAATTCTCTGATATGTCCATTCAAGGGCATGTGGGGTACAAAATAATAGTGATGAGTACACACCACATTTCCCTCAAAATACCTAGGGGAGGCAATTAATAGTATTATGACAAGCTATGATTTAGATATGGTGCAGCCTGTAAAAGATGCTAATAATCTCATTATCCCTACTTATACAGGGAGGAATACAAATTCCTGCAACGATCATATCATGGTCTCTTCTAGTATTGTACCACACTATTTGACAACGGTAATAGAGGTACCCACTTTAAGTGATCATAACTGTATTGTATCAAGGATTGAAACTTGGAAGTGTAGATTAGAAATCAGCGGGTGTCAAGAACCCTAGTTAATATTGAGCCCCATAGGGAAAATGGAACTAGGCTGAGGTGGAAAGGGGAAAATCAGCAACAGTAATTCCTATAATTATATCTAAATCTTTAGTAGATATCAATGCCATTTTGACATCAGGAATTGTGTCTGTCTCTACTGTGAATAATTTTGTTAATATCAACAGAACTATTGATACCATATTTACAGGAAACAGGCCAGGCAGGACTACCCATGGCAAGGGTTGGTTTGACCATGTTTGTACAACCCTTCTTTCCCGAATTGAAACATGCTTTAGCCCTTAGACCTAGGGATAAGAATCAAGTTATACCCCTGAGACATGATTATAAAATGGCACTTTCAAAAAGGAAGAGGGAATTGCAGCAAGAAGCGTGGGATAGCCTAACACGGGCGGCTGAAACATCCGATAGCTTTGGTCTACAGTTAACTCCACCTTTCTTAAAGACAATAAAATTCCGCAACTTTCATCTAATGTCAGTAGCGATGCCTGGGTTTCCCATTGCTCAGCCATATTCCAAGCTAATGGACCAAATAATGTAGAGGAGAGGAACTGGCCTGTAGCCCCACTAAATATCACCTTAGAAGAGGTTGAGTGTAGTATAAAAGCCAGTAAGGGGGGAAAGGCACAGGGGCCTGACGGAGTCCCCATTTATGTCTTTAAGGCCCTTCCACTGCTGTGGGGCCCTATACTTACCCTAGTCCTCAATGTAGCAGTAACAGTCGTGATCCCACCTACTTGGGGAGACTCGATTATTGTCCCAATTTATAAAAAGGGAGACAAGACAGCAGCATGTAATTATCATCGAATTAGCTTGCTCGACTCATCAGTGAAAATCATGAGTCGAGTGCTGCTGTCTAGACTGGAAGACTGGGCCGATGAGAAGGGGATCTTTGTGAACTCCCAATATGGCTTTAGAAAGGGTCGTGGGACACTAGATCAATGCCTGAATTTAGATCTATTAATTGGCAAGTATATCAAGGCTAAGCCTGGTAATTTATATCTCTGCTTTGCCGACTTAAGCAGTGCATTTGATCAGGTCGACCACTCCCTTCTATGGCCAGTTTTGTTAGAGCTTGGAGCACCAGAGGAAATTATCTTCTTCTTAGCCAGATTATATGATAAGATGCAGACCTGTGTGCGCTGTGGGACAAGCGGGGAGTGCACCCCAAATTTTAACGTAAAGCGCGGAATAAGACAGGGCAGTGTGCTCGCCCCGTTGTTGTTTTCTCTATTTATTAACGGCGTAGACTCCGCTTTGAAGACAGTTAAGGCCGATGCTCCCCAGGTTGATGGATCCAGTGTGCCAGTTCTGCTTTATGCAGATGACGCTGTGCTCCTCTCATGGACACCCATAGGTTTACAGCGCTTGATGGATCGGTTTTCTGATTTTATTGGGGAGAGGAAGCTGCTGATCAATAAGAGTAAAACCCATATTATGATTTGTGGGGCTAGAACTAATAAAAATCACGCCTTTTTTATAGAAGGGGTGAAAGTCCAGCAGGCGGAAAAATTCTGTTATTTGGGTGTTGTTTTTTCACATGATGGTAGTTAGTCCCAGGACTTAGTAAGTGTTAGGTCTAAGATGGTAAAAACCGCCTATGGCATATTTAAATTCGCCTCTAAGATCGGTGATAGGCGCATCAGGGATATGAGGCAGATCTATAAGGCAAGGAGTGTCTCTATTGCATTATATGGGGCAGGACTGTGGGGCTACACCAATGTAGGTTCTCTGCAAAGGGAAGAAAATATCTTCCTTAAAAAACTTCTTTGTTTACCTACCTCAGCCCCAACCGACTTGATCCACAGGGAAGTTGGGGTTGCTTATTTGGGTGATCTCATTTCATTAAGGCCCCTGATGCTTTGGCGAGCTATATGGTGTAAGGAAGAGACAGTTTTTAATCAACTTGCCATTAAGGACTGCCTAGACTTAGATAATTGGACCAATATACCTTGGCTTAAGTGTGTCGTAGACAGTTTTCAGATTATCTATGGGCTCAACATATTGACAGATCCATGTCCTGCTGGAAATATCCCTAAACAGGATATGAAAAATATTTTTATGTTGTATAGAGCTCAAAAACGCCTAGTAGCTAATGGTTGCCTTACTACAGTTCATCCTTATAATAAATACATTGAAAGTGAAGGCTTCCAACTGTACTTGAGCCTGGTAACTAGACCAGCCCATAGATTTGTCTTAACGAGACTTAGATTTGGAACGGCCCATGTCCTGGTGGCCTTCCCCCACCCAAAGAAGCATCCTTTTGGCCCTTGCCCATGTGATGGGCACTCAAAACAAAGCACCCTGCACTTTATGCTAATGTGCACGCTATTTTTGGATCTCAGGGTTGTTTACTTAAAACCTTTGTTTGTAAAGTATGGTATTTTTAATGTGGAAGACGCAATGAAGTTGATTTAGAATATGAACTCTGTGGACAAATGTTTTCATACTGCTACTTTTATATGTAAATCTATTCAGTCTAGGAAAAGTATGATATTTTAAACATTCATCTTTTTAACCTGTATCTGTTATATTGTAATACATTTTGCCTGTGTGCTTTTATGGTCATTGTTTTTAATGTACCGAATAAAGCTTCATGAAATGAAAAATGTGTGGCAGCGCGGTGTTGGCAGTATGAGTTCCACACACAGCCTGACAAGCTATCATGGGTGCGCTTAGGGGTTGCCTGATAGTAGGTGGATGAATGTCTGATGTGCACTGTTTGGAGGGTGGCTGGAGCATGAGTCTGTCATGTTACCTGGGTCATGGAAGGACCAGAGTGTCTTGCACTGTGCAGGTTGCAGGCGCTGACGGTCCTGCCTTTGGCACAGAGATGGTGCAACACTGGCACTGACCAGCTGCTGCCTGCCTCAAGAATGGAGGGAGGAGCATCTTTGAGACGTGGGTTTTGCAAAATCATGGCACTCGGTGGTGTGGTGTCGCTGGGGAGGCAGCAGAAGGAAAGTGTGAACACATGACCCCAGAAGAGGTGAGACACCATGCAACAGTAACATACAAAGACAAGGAGTATTGAAAGGCACCATGTTACATGTGTATAGAAAGGAAGGAGTGTCTGGTCATTCATGGGTCACTGAAAGAAAATGGATGAACAATCACCAGTTATGACGGGCACAACATGAGGCACCAAAAGGCCAAACGGGGCACAGGACACACAGTGTGAGCAGGTGTTGCCTGACCGTTGTGGGTAGCAAGGTTAAACAATATATACATAACCATGTACAGTGTGGATGTTTAGCCATTATGAACTGCATGCATGTTGCCACAGTACACACTCACACATGCACAATCATTGGACATGATGCCATCGATGACGCATGCAGACTATCAACAGATCCACGGTGACAAATCACAAAATACCTCAGGACCTATACTGTAACAGTTACACCTGTAAAGGAAAACAACCGACACTGTATCCTAGTTGGCATCACAGAAATGAAAATGATACTAGATATGTGTATTGAACACGGTCACATGAAAGGTAGCAGAGCTTGTCATCTACATGAAGGGCCCAAAACGCTCTCCTGGCTGCTTCAATGCAATCAGATCCATGCGGTCATCAAGTGAGTCACAGTGTATGAATTTTGGGCCAATATACAGATTAACAAATGTGTGTAAGTGATACTTACACGAAGCCAGCAATCCGTAGTTAGCACTGGGAATCACTGGGGGTCAAGAATGGAAACTACACATCACCCACAATAGCCGTATGAGGCTCATACAACGAGGGAGGGAATTATGTAAACACAAGGAAGCCAAGCACAAACCAGTCATTGGCTCTTCCAACTGGGCTTCACAATGCCTAACATGACAAGCAGGTGTGAAAAAACTCAACAGTAATGAGCAACAAAGCCACCAAACTACCCCTACCATGACCATGATATGCAGCACGTCACAAGAGAATCCTGGAATTAATGTCACCCGACTGGTGCCACAGGAGCGTTCAATTTTGCAACAGCACAATGCTGTGATGTCATCTGCGCAACATTCCTGCCATCATGGGAATAGAAAGTTAACATCAACTTACAGAGAAGGCTTGCAAAGCAGTGTTCTCCACCGGCACAGAGGTAGCGACGTGACAGTGACATTACATACTGCCACAAGGGGCAATGCATCCATACGAACTGACTCACAGGACAGTTGACAGAACATGTGGGACATACACTGGACCACAACTTCACAACATGGTTGTTTCGAAATCTAACTGTACTGCCACCCAAGATTAAGGAGATGACCAAACACATCCTGCTGCACACAGTGAGTCTGCAATTCACCACAGAGCCTGTGGCTGTGATGTCACAAACAATGTCAACCGGTGGTATACGCAATGTGTCAGGGTCAAGCTTTACACACATTGATGCATTCACCATAGTCAAAACTCCACAACAGATGACTGTCAAGAAGGGTGACTGTCCTGTCATGGGAGTGGTGCAACATGACATTTTATCCATGGTGATGAGACATGTATGGATGGTTCTACAACATGCACAGCAACAGTTACCACACATTCCCAAACCATGACAACCCCAAACAGCCTGTTTGGATATCTTACCTGAACTCAAAATGACACATGTCGGTGCATGGAACGCTGATTCAGGCCACGTTGCACTCATCATGAGAAATAGCAGGAGGACTAAGGTGGACACGAACGGGCACAGCATCCTAGGAATGAGAGGCACACAAGGGGTCACCTTCAATATTCTTTCCTGAAAACATTGTCTTTTTTTTTTTTTTTTTTTTTTTTTATTCCTCATTTGTGTGCATAGCTCCAATCTATCAAAACCGAGAATAATAAAATGAGACCACCACAAAGCAAAAAGCCAACTGGTCATGTACTATGCCAACTCAGCTTATAGCTGGTAAGGGAATGTGTCTAACGAGAGTTCAGGCCGGTTCCCTTTAGCACAAAATACTGTGACCAAGCTTGAGCTCACATAAGATGGTACCTCAGTTGATAGTGCCCGAATCATCGAGACCCCGTTGAAATCTAGACTATTAGTCTTGATATGCGGGATAGGCAATGCTCACATTAGTCATAGGACCTGGGGAAAAAAAAAAAAAAAACCCAGGTGCGAACACAACTAACCAAGCATTGCCCAAAATGCTCTGGTATTCGGATTTCCTACCCTGGCAAGATCAAGTTTGGAAATTTGGAGGAGTGATGTTCGCCATTCATGTACCGTAGGTGGTAGAGCATCCTTCCAGTGTCTACATATCTCCCTGCGTGCCGCAAGGATGGAATAGAATATCAGTCTTGTTGCTGCATTAAGACTATTATTTCTCAGCCCAAAGATCACGAGAGCAAGGTCTATAGTAATGTGTTCACCCACAGATTGCGACAACCTATTTTTAATTTCTTCCCAATATTCTGATAGATTCGGACACTCTAAAAACATGTGTATATCCGTGGCTGCGATTAACCCGCATCTAGGACATGAGACTGGACCTGTTAATGAGAATTTTGTTAGCCTGTGAGGAGAATAATATGCCCTATGCAAGGTAAAGAGGTGGTTCCGACGGAGCCACGATGGTTTGACTAAATCCCAAAGCAATGAACAGGAAGTAGTCCAGAGCTTTTCCACATCAAGACCTGGCATTAATTCTGCCCACAAATTGGTTGGTAATTGAAAGCTGACATCTATTTCGTCTAGTATTTTGTTATACCATCGCGAGATTTCTTTTTTTGCCACTGGGCTATCTAATAAAGAGGTTACCAAGTCACTAAGTCCTCCTATAGGTTGTTTGTTACGACGCATTGGTTGACTATTGTATGCCTGAGCCCAACTAGAAATCTGAATATATTTAAATCTTGACAGCTCAGGGCCTACTTTATTAACAAGATATTCCCATGGAAGTAAAGCCCCATCCATGAACAAATCGTCCCAACATTGGATGCCTGCTTCTATTAAAGGGTCATTAAGGGCATCCATTGTCCATAATGGAGGGGCAGGTAGGTTCCATATCGGTGCATTAGCTGGATAGTAACCAATCTTGACAGCTTGTCTAATTTTATACCAAGTAAATACACAACTTTTTAGTACTTTCAATTTGATCTTTTTAAAGAATTTTGGGTCACTGAATTTAAACAAAAAACCGGCATGATTAACTCCTTCACATTCCAATAGAGTTGAAAAAAGAGGTCCCATCCCAATAGATAACGGAGTTTTAAGTAACATGCGCATGTGTGATAACTGGAACGCCCATGCGTATACTTGAAGATCTGGTCCAGCCAGCCCTCCTTTCTCCCTCCGCCGTCTAATTTTTTTCCACGAGATTCTGACACTTTTATTATTCCAAATAAAGCTAGTAATGGCACTCTGTAGTTTAAAGATTAGTTTTGGGTCAAAATAAAGTGGAATTGAGTTAAATAAGAAAGAAACTTTTGGTAAAATGCTCATCTTCACCAAATTAAGCTTGCCCAGAACAGAAAGCGGGAGATGAGACCAATCTCTCATGAGTTTCCTACACTCTGTAGCTACTTTATTAAAGTTAAGCGAAGCAATTGCATTGATATCTTCAACTATATTCACACCTAAATAACGAATTTGGCTTTTTAATGTCCCATTATTGTTAACACTGTTACAGTTCCAAAACATTGCCTCTGTTTTGAGAGCATTGATCTCATACCCAGAAACCTTCCCAAATATATGTGCCTGTTCAACTATTTCTGGATATGCCTCTTCATAATCTGTGGAAAAAATCATAATATCGTCTGCATACAATGCCACCTTTTTGTCCCAGCCACCATAAATAAAAGAGTTAATACGTGTGTTGTCCCTCAGAGTCTGAGCAAATGGCTCTATGTATATGTCAAAAAGAAGGGGGGACAGGGGGCAACCCTGTCTAGTTCCTCTCATAACCTTGAAAGGTTCTGTCAAACCTCCATTAATTAGCAGTGAGGCAGAGGGATTGCGATATAAAAGTTCTATTGTCCTCCGAAAGCCCTCCCCAATGCCAAACCTCTTCAAAGCCTCCGATAAGTACAGCCAGTTTACCCTATCGAAGGCCTTGGTGGCGTCTAAAGTGAGAACAACTAGTGGAATTTCTTCCTTTATAGCGATGTCAATTGAACCAATCAGTTCATATGTAAGTTCACAGAGCTGTCTCCCTTTTATAAAACCCTTTTGATTCGGGGCTATAATATCCGGAGCCACCCGACCCAGCCGATTAGCTAAAATAGATGTAAAAATTTTATAATCGGCATTTAATATAGAAATAGGCCTGTATGAACCACAGTCGGAGGCGGGCTTACCGGGTTTCAGAATTAGGGTTATGGAAGCGTTATTCCATGACTCTGGTGGTGTTTTACCCTCTCTGAGAATTTGATTAAACAGTGTGGTCAGCACTGGTGAGACCTCTAAGATAAGATTTTTATAAATCTCACTAGGCAACCCGTCTGTTCCGACCGCCTTACCATTTTTTGATTTCTTTATAGCCTCCTCCACCTCCACTATAGTTATTTCCCCGTCCAAATAGCTAGCCTGTTCTGTCATTAGAGAAGGAAGAGATATGCCCTTCAACCAATTAGTTACGTCGCAATGGTTTGGCCTAAGATCGTCTTGGTATATGGTTTCAAAGAATTTTCTAAAGACTGCTCTAATTTCCTCATCTCTGAAACAGGTACCTGCCGTGGATGTAACTGAACAGATGTTATTGCGTGCTCGGTCAGATTTTATTTTCCAGGCAAGTAGCTTACCTGCCCCCTCCCCATATTGAAAATGCGAGAGTTTGCTTGCCTCCCACCTCTGCATAACCCGCTTCTCCAAAACTGCTGACAATGAGAGTTTCAGCCTATTCAATTCTGCTTGTTTAAGAGGAAGGGTAGGATTTCCTATGGGATTGATGGAATCGATAGTGTCTATATCATTTTGTACTATTGAAATATTTCTTTCAATGGAGATAATTTCATCTATATATTGTCTGCTACGGTAAGCTACTTTATTTTTAATTAGACCTCTAAGTGTACACTTGAAAGCGTCCCAAATTATCCCCATAGAAGCTGTATCCTTATTCGTACTAAAAAAAAGACTTGACTCTAATTGTAAAAAAGCAATATCCTCTCTTGAAGAGAGAAGGGATCTATCGAAGGACCATATTCTAGTGGGAGGCGTCATAGCCAATCTTAGTACCAATTCTATTGCAGAATGGTCGGAGAGATGTATCGGGGTGTATTGTATTAAGCTGGTGTATTCAGCTAACGCTCTACTTGTGAGAATAAAATCAATTCTAGACTTGTGTCTATATTTCTGATTTCTAAATGAAAATTCTTGCCTTTGGCCCTCTTTGAATCGCCAAATATCTAAATAGTCATATTGGTGCATCAGACCTAACAGGCAGTTCCTAGATTTAGAAGTTGTTTTCTGCCTACTATTAGGGGTTTTATCTAAAAGTGGGTTCAGTGTTATGTTGAAGTCCCCTGCTATGATCACCGGGTCTGGGAAGCTAAGCAAATGACTAAATAGAGTTTCCAGTGTTGAAGGATCATCGATATTAGGACCGTAATATCCCACGAGTGTTAGCTTAGTGTCTCCTAATTCTATTGCCGCAATAACCCATCTACCTCCGGTATCTACTTTCTGCTGTTTAATTTTGAAAATGACAGATTTTTTGAAAAAGATCGAGACCCCCCGAGTGTTAGAACTTTGTGTTGTGGAAATTGATGACTCTATCCATCTGTTCCTACGGACCAAATCGAGTATCTCACTCTCGATTAAGTGAGTCTCCTGGAGGATAATGATTCCCGCTTCAGTATCTCGAAGATACTGCATGATTTTATTTGCTTGTGGTTTTGTGCGGAGACCATTAACGTTCCAGGACAAAATTTTTAATTTACTCATTGAGTGGTGAGGTTAAGACAATTGCTAAACCTGGCTGAGACTGGCAGAAAATAAACAATTCAGACGATTTATATTTCTGTTTCTTAAGATGAGAAAAAGACATTGCGCTGTAAAAAAAACTATTTACATACAAAGATTGGAGCTCTTTACTAAAAAAGTGATTTTGCCCCCTTACCCCCCCAAACCCACCCCAACTCCCTCCCTGGGAAAACCCCGTACTCACCAACCGGAAACCTTCCGGAAGTAAGTGCCCCTAGCTCTTCCCCGTCTCGACACCTCGTGCCCCCTGGTATCTACAAAATGACTCGCCGTAGCATCACTATGTAAGCCATGTGTTTGTGTTTGTTTTAAGTTCATCAAATTGTTATTATATATATATATATATATTTTTTTTTTTTCCTTTCTATTTACATACCCCCTTTATTTTTTTTTTATTTATTTTTTTTTTATTTTTTTTTTTCCCTTTACCCTTTATCCTTCACCTTATTTCCTTTGTCCCATTTTCCATTTATGCCCTTTAGTTTATTCCCTTTGACTTTCATCTAATTATAATTGTACTGAAGATAATTTCAACAAAATTTGGTGTTACTCCCTTTGTTTCCTATTTCCCAGGGCTAACAGGAGTTCATCTGCTGCTTGTACTGATCTAATATTGTGCATTTTATTGTCTAACATGACTTTAAGGGATGCAGGGAACCCCATTTGTACTGTAGCGCCAAGCTTACGAAAAGCGTCCATCCTTTTACCGAGTTCCCATTGTTTATCTAAGGTACAGTGAGACAAATCTGAGCGGATCTGAAAATTATATCCTTTATATGTTTGTGTTTTAAGCTTAAGAGCTTGGTTCAGAATGTGTTCTTTTAGTGAATAGGTGTGGAAATTCACAAGAATTTTTCTAGGCTTAGCCCGCTGGATATTTCGTCTAAAAGGGTCCCGGTGTATACGCTGAATATCTACTGCTAGCTCCTCAATTGATTGGGGGAGGTTTAGAGTCTCTTTCAGAAGTGTGGTTATGTAGCTCTTAATGTCCGCCCCTTCAGACCCCTCAGGGATATTCAAAATGCGAATATTACTCCGCCTCGCATTGTTTTCTAACGTCTCCATTCTGTCTGAGAGGGCTTGATCTTCTTTCCTTAATCTAACGATGTCCTCCGTGGTGCCCTCAGCTCTCATTGACATTTGACCCACCGTCTCTTCTAGGGCTTGTGTTCTCAATGTCAGATTACCTAATCTCTCATCCAGGGATTCGCAAAAAGTTCTTATCTCCTTCTGATTAGAGGCTGACTCAGCGAAGCCTTGTTTAATTTCTGCTGACAGGGCAGCAAACATTTTTTGTACTGAGGCGACTGATATTGTGTCGACACTAGAAACTACCTCGTCGCATGGCTCTTGAGGAGTTTCTGTAGGACTTTCAGAAAATATATCAGCCTCAAAATTATCTTCGATGTTATCAGTGTTGGCGTCAGGCACTTTGAGAAGACTCCTACCGTCTGTTGGAGGGATAGCTGATATCAACTCACCCCCTATAATCCCATCTTCTATTGTCTCTTGATGGGCCTCCAACCCGGACTCACTCAGTATGCTTGGCGTAGTTTCCTCTGGATATTGAATATGGGGCATATCCTTCTTAGCCACTTGATTATCCTCTGATTCTTTGTCTTCCATAATCTCAGAACAAACCTCTGAACTGCTATTACTGGACTGGGTTTGTTCCTTCCCTAAGTTCAAAATTTGAGGGATTGCCTTAAAATATGAGCGCAAAGAAGGGGTGACTTTAGGGAGAAGAGCTGTCGAGGGATTTGCTTTGGAACGTTTCCTACCCCTTTTAGTTTTCACTTCAATGGAAAGGTATGAAGATGATGATTCCTGATCTGCTTGGGGGCTTTTTGGTGATTGAAAGGGTCTTTTATCAGTCTCCTCCTCGATAGCTTGTAGTGCGCTCTTTTCTTTCTTTTTTCGGGAAACGCTAGCCACCACCAACTTCTTTGCTGTACCTTTTCCCCTTAACTTTCTAGCAGACTCTGAAGCACTCATGTGTGCCAGACTTTGGCTAAGGGGGGCGCTGTTAGCTTTGTAGATTATCAACACATTTATACACTTTTTTATAGTCAGATTACTTACTTTTGGATTCTCAAAAAAGTAAAAGGAACTGCCTTTCAGTATGCCTTTCAGTATATCAGTCTCGTGTGGAAAGAAAAAACGCTGTGTATCTTTTTCCCTTCTGAAGTGCAGAGTCGGGATCTCACCTCATGTTCAGCAGAAACTCCATTCACATATTTTGTGCTAATAACGCCAAGCAGACTCTGGACTCGTTTTATTTTTCGGAGCCCCGAAGCGGCTAGGTTCCACGGCTGCAACCAAGCTGCTCGAAGCACCCCACACAAAGGGCGTTTACTTCCGCGTTCACTGGAGCTGAAACTGCCGAGGCTGTCAAGGCTGGTGGAACTGCCGCGCCCTTCCAAAACGCTGCCGGGACTGCCGAGACTGCTGAGACTGCCGCGCCCTTCCAGAACGCTGCAGTGAGTAATGAAGACACAGCTCATGAACGGAGAGGTATTTTCCGGAAAGGTATTTCCCTCACCGGTCAGTTTACAGCCAAAAAGAATCCAAAGGAAAAAGCTTACAAATTACTTGCAAGCTAGCAGTGTCGGCGAGTTAGCTTCAATTAATTTTCAGGCATCTTATGACAAGACGGAGCGGAGCACTGCTGCAGTCAGCCGACTGCCGCCATGTTTTCCCCCGTAGTCCCACTCCGACCCCTGAAAACATTGTCATGGTAAAACCACCAACAATGTAAGACACATGTACATTCTAAAATCAATCATTGCACATTTGTGTGTGGCATGACATCAGCACTTGCATGACACGTCGGATCACACATCAAAGTGACTTTGCATACAGTCAGCTGGACACACACATTGCCACTCTAGTCTACGAGCTTGATCACTCATTCCAAGTGACTTACCATCATGAAACGAAGTTGCGTATGAGCTGACTCTGGATATCATCCTCCTCCTCCACATCACTTGTATCGTGGCCATGCCCTTTATCCTCAACGGGCGGATGTTTCAGTTCATCAGGATCCAGGATAAGTGGCACAGCCTTCTCAACTGCCATGTTGTGCAGCATGCAGCACACAATGAAGATGTTACAGAACTTGGCTGGGGCATATGGGAGGGATCCGCCGGTCTTATCGAGGCACCGGAATCGGCTTCTCAGGAGGCCAAACGTCCGCTCAATCACTCGCCTGGTCTGCCCGTGTGCATTATTGTACCGCTGATCAGCACTGTTCTCGGGTTGCGCAGAGGTGTCATTAGCCATGGCATGTTGGGATATCCTGCGTCTCCTACAAATATACATCATGTTACAAATTTGCTCAGGAGATGCCGTCAGAGCAAAAGATTCTGAGACACCCAGTACAAACAGATTTTACCCACCAACAAGACATGCCCGATTGTTGTTCAGCTGCAGCATCATTCGTGGTACCCTGCTTCGCCTCATGATGAAGGCATCATGGCACGATCCTGGAAAACGTGCACAAACATGGGAAATTAGCATGTTAGCAGACACACCACCAGGGCAGTTATTGAGAGGTGATGTTTCCTGTTGCGGTAAGCCTGCTCCTGAGCCTGTGGTGGCACCAAACCCACATGTGTTCCATCAATGGACCCAATCACACGTGGCATCCCTCCCAGGGCATAGAATTCACCCTTGATATCTGTCAACTCTTCGGGAGTGGTGAATTTGATGAATTCACCAATGTGCTCCAACATGGCTGAAAACACATCACGCAGGACACGACTGCACATCGTCTGAGACATACCCCGACATCAGCTATGGTAAATTGAAACGTACCTGTAGCAAAAAAATATAGGGCTGCCATCATCTTTAGCTTGGGGGTCAGCGCCGTTGGATACCTGTGTCGCGGTTGGAGATGTGGTTCCAGCCTGTTCGCCAAGTCCTGAATCAATGCTCGAGTGAATCTATAACATTGGATGCTGTCACGTTCCCTCATGGTAACCAAGTCTGGAAATGGCCTTGGTAGAGGTGGTGCCCAGCAGGACATATTTGTGGAGAATGGAGAACAACTGTTAGCCAACAACGATATCAATGTACATAGCACATGCAACACTGCTGCTACACATCAGGTCACTATGGAGTCTGACGTGTGCAATACATCCAGCCCACAAATGCCAGCTTGCTGGCCCTCCTTTGAAAACCCAGATACACCTGTTGATTGAGAAATATACATTACATGCCCTCAAAAGAGCTACCGGGCTGGTCTGAGTGATCAGCCCAAGATATCACTGGAGCGGCACACGTCACCAGACCTGCATTGGAAGATTGTCATCCCATCCAGACAGCTGACTGCAAGGCACACGCCTTGGTCACATGGAATATCAATTGTACATATGAAACAAATTGCAATGAAGGTGTGCATGTGACAACAAAACAGCACAGCCATTGTCACAATGCAGACATGTATGCCTGGGGACAAATGATGTATGATGCCATCAGACCCAAATGCCTTGGGAATGGACATGTGGCATGGTGTGCGTACATGTCAACCCATTTACATCTCAACACAGACCCATGATAGGTGCACCAACAGCAGATGCAGTTTGAGTAACACAAACAGCAAGCTCAATGTTTAACATGACACACACTGGACATAGTCACATAGGGTCATGCTGAGCGACAAATTGTCAATTGACAAATTTCCCCGGTCCCTGGCATCATGGAACTGGTGCCCGTAGTGATGACTGTGCCATCCCAGTGTTGATGTGCATGTCTACATGTGCACAATGATACATATGGGCCAAGTGTGAAGGTGATATGTACCACATAGTGCCCAAGCACACATGACATGGGTCAACAGGACATCACACATTGATTGTACAACAAGATAAAATGCCCTGTGCTATATCACAGCCTGCAACTCCTATAGTCTGCTCATGTAAGTAAAAATAACAGAATCTTGATAGCCATCCTTGTTTGAACCGTACCCCTCCATTACGTGTGTGTGTGCAGGACGTTTCCCTATAGAAATCGTGCCATACGCGAGCAAACCGTACCCCTCCATTACGTGCGTGAGTGCGAGACGTTTCACTATTGAAATCATGCCATCCTTGTTTGAACCGTACCCCTCCATTACGTGCGTGTGTGCGGGACGCTTCACTATTGAAATAGTGCCATACGCGAGCGAACTGTACCCCTCCATTACGTTCGTTTGTGCGGGACGTTTCACTATTGAAATCGTGCCATACGCGAGCAAACCATACCCCGCCATTACGTGCGTGTGTGCGGGACGTTTCACTATTGAAATCGTGCCATATGCGAGCGAACCGTACCCCTCCATTACGTGCGTGTGTGCGGGACGTTTCACTATTGAAATGGTGCCATACGCGAGTGAACCGTACCCCTCCATTACGTGCGTGTGTGCGGGACGTTTCACTATTGAAATCGTGCCATACGCGAGCAAACCGTACCCCTCTATTACGTGCGTGTGTGCGGGACGTTTCACTATTGAAATCGTGCCATACGCGAGCTAACCGTACCCCTCCATTACGTGCGTGTGTGCAGTACGTGTCACTACTGAAACTGTGCCATACGCGAGCAAACCGTACCCCTCCATTACGTGCGTGTGTGTGGGTCATTTCACTATTGAAATGGTGCAATACGAGATGTAAAACGCACCGTACACGTGAGGGGATCTAAAAAAATACTCTGGGGACACCTGGGGGACAAGTAGTAGGCCCTGAATGCAGCCTGGTTGTCATTGATACTTATATTTGAATGTGTGCTACAGGTGTCCTGCAAAAGTCAGTTGGTCTAAAATATACAATGTTGCAAAATGATTGTGGAGCTGAAGCTCAAATTTTAAACCATGCAAATGTGTGTCAGGGGCTCAAGTTTAAAGAGATTGGATGAAAGGTAGGATGCAAAGTGATCTGGCCTATCACACTGTACTCCTTAGACTGAAAGCCCCTCAGCAGCACAGATTTAAGGATGCATGTTTCTGTGAGAGAGCACTTGCCTGCACAACATTGGAGTGGACCACACTGCTGCTGTCTCTGCATTCCCTGGACTCTTATGTCGCGTACGATGGAGAGGGCACCATCATTCTCTGATGTGGAAAACCAGGCCCTGCTGGATGCCCTCCTACCACAGTACAGCAAGCTGTATGGGAGACCAGGGGAGCAGGTGAGTGCTGACTGCACTAGCTTTGACTGTGCACCTGTTGTGTGGGTATCACAACAGGCATTGTGTATTGGTGGGACAGACATGCAATGTGGTTTTGAGAGGGGGTGTACATGGTGGTGTCTCTCATGCAGAGCATTTGGATATTTGGAGGGGTATTTATAGAGCGCAGCGTTCGCTCCGGAAGGAGCATCATGGCGCTGAAAGTCCTTGAATCCAGGTCGCAGAGTGGTGGGGGGGAGGCTAGATGGAGGCTTTTGTCCAATCGTCAGGAAGATTGAAAATCCATGTTTTGAGAAGTTTTCTAAAAGGCTTCTCAAGTGTCTGAAGTCTTAGGTGTCTGGGCATACTGTTCCAGGCTTTGATAGCCAGGGTGCTTAGGGTTTTTCCGCCTTTAGACTTTAGGTTGAACTTGGTGGAGGTCATAAAATTTTCTTGGGAAGATCGAAGGGAACGACTCGGGTTGTAGTGTGGGAAGCGTCTGGTGAGATAGATAGGACCTGTTTTGTTAAAGGCTCGAAAGGCAACGGTTAGAATTTTAAAGAGTATTCTCTTGAGCATGATGTAGTTCATGTGTGTTCACTCCTCACTTACATTGTGCTTACTATGACATGCAATGCATAGTGAATGACCCTGTCAGGCGTGCTAGACCTTGGTGGCTTCATTCACAAATGTCCTGAGATATAACAGTTTTTTCCCTGGGCTGACAGTTGAATGTACTCACAGATGTTTATGACTTTTGGGGACCTTTGGTGATATTAAACAAATTATGTTTTTTGATCCCATGGACATTGAAGTGTGTGAATGTTCCTTGTCATCTGGGTGAGTGTGTATGTGATGTGTTTCCCCCGCAGCTGCATGGCGTATGCATCAGCTCTGGCCATCTGATGTGACAAGTGAGCAGTGCTGTGTGCCTGACTAGCTAAGTTAGCATGACACTTGTGACACCTCTTTGTGAAGTGGCACATATGCAAAGTGAGGCTTGTACCTACTGTGGTCAGTGACAGGCGAGTGATCTGTGCCAGGGTATATCTGTCTGGTCTGTTGAGGGTTGTTAAGTGGAGTAGGAAATGTGACTGCTTGCCAGGTGCTGTCCCACACCCTGTAGTTGCATGTGTTGTACAGTGTGTGCCATGATCAGTGAGTGTGTTGCCCCTGTATGCCATCTGTTGTCTTTCATCGGCATGTAGTGCATTGGGGTTTGCGCGTAGGCCAAATTCACATGTACGATGATGCAAGTCCTTTCAGCATCCTATGGCCTGTTTACATCATTATTGTAGTGCAAGTGTGTGTCGCTGGGACATGGAGCAGGTGTAGTGATGTTGTTTCACTTTGTCTTCCTGACAGGTAACTGCCTACGAGAAGGGGAAGATCTGGTTGGACGTTGTCAGGGCTGTCTGGTCTGTGGGGGGCCCTAGCCGGCGGCTGAGCAACATCAGGAAGAGGTGGCAGGACATCCGGTGCTGGATCCGGCATATCGCCCGGGTCCAGCTGAAGCTGTCACTTCCAGGCCGGCATGGTGGAAGCCGTCACCTCACCCCCCACATGCTCCTGGAAGTGGTCTTTCCCGACCTCCATAGGCAGTTGCAGGAGAGACAGCAGCAAGAAGGGGGTAGGTACATGGCTGTTTGTAGTGTTGTGTTTTTACCTGCTACCTGAGGTGCTCTGAAGCCTGGAAACACTCCCACAGTTGGGGTGTCTGGTCAGACAGGCTATTTGTGCATTGTAATTTCAATTCCTCATATTCGGCTAGTGCCCTTTTTCATCCCTTACACCCCTCCTCCACATGTGTCCCCTGGTCTGTGTTTTTGGGCATTTGCACATGTTCTTCTAGGGTGCCAGGTAATTAGACTGCACATTGATTTGTGCATCATGTGGGAGGGAGGTCTGTGACATGTGTTGGTACCTTGCCTGTGCCATGACTTGTGCACTGTGTTTGTTCTTCATATTTGTTTGCATTGATGATGAGTCTCAACAAAGGAGTTTGAGGTTTTAACTGCACACCCTTGCAGCATACATGACCCATGTTGTGTTCTCAGACATGATGTACATCAGTTGGGAGATATGCATAGTGCCATGACGGTTAATCATGGTACAGTCAGTTCATTCCATAATCATGGATCAGTGTGCCCACTACAGTCACCAGACACAACCTGGCCTCCTAATCATGTGTGTCATCCAACACTGTGCCCATTCAATGTGTGTTCAGCATGGGTCTGCCTCTGTGGCATTGGTCCCTGACATAGTTTGGATTTATCCTGTGTCTGCTACATGTGCCCACTGGACATGGATACAAGATTTGGCTTGTGCATGGTCACACTGGGCCGTGCCTGTGTGCCTATTCACAACAATCTGTGGTTGTTTGTTTGTGACTAATATGTATTGTCATCCCCACGATGTGAGCTTGTGTTACTTTTGAAATTGTTGCTGCACAGTTTTAGGTACCCTGATTCTGTATTCTCACTTCTTGATCTGTATCAATCACATTGACTGAGGGATGGGGGTGTTGTGCAGGGGAGGTCTAATGGGCATGCCTGATTTTGCCTTGCCAGGTGTGACCTGTGGGTGAGAATTGGCTGGTCGATGTTTCACCATGCACTTCCCAAGTGATGGTGGGCAGTGCTTTCATTTTGTGCTTGACAGCCTATATAAATTGTTTCCAGACATGATTGTGCCTCATTCATTTTCGCCACATGTATGTAGTTCTGGTGGAACGCTATTTTGCCTTAGTGTGCGCACTACTGTGCTGTCATTTTGCCTGGGGATGAGGGTGAGTCCACGATGCAGATATGATTTGGTTTTTCACAATTGCAGGCCCATTAGCTTGAGCATTGTTCTGATTTGGGACATGTGGGCCACTTCACATGACAGCCAGTAGGTCTTATGTGCTAGAAACTGCATGATCAGGTAATGGATGCCCCTGTGAGGACTGAGATATTTCAAGTTGACTCACATTAATGATTGTACCCTGGCACTACCGAAACTTGTCATTATTTCTTTATGTTTTGAATTTGTACATAGGACGATTTGTGTAAGTAACACTTATGTGCTTGCATGATAGTTGTCTCACAAGGTAGTGCACACAAAACAACATTAGCAAATTTTGTGTTACAAGCTGGCAGCTTTTGAATGAGGCCAGTGTTAGTGATTAATGTTATGCGTTGATCTCCATAGACATGTCCCCACAGTGGTCTTGAGGTTTTGCAACTCCTTTGTTCTCAATTGTACAGACTAATGTGTAGCAAGCCATCAAGACCTCTGTCGGCCCATGTATATGGCACAACTGCAACGCCATTTATTTCTAAAAGTGTTCCATCTGACAGGCTGCCAGCTGTTTTAGTGAATGTGTCTATGTTTATTGTGTGCATTTCCTTGCGAGAGTTCTTTCATGCAGGCACATATGTGTTCTCTTCACAAGTTGGCGAATGTACACATTCAATACATGTAGAATGTGTGGAGTATTGTGAGTCACAAGATGTAAACTATTTGTTACATTTTTGATCACCCAAATGTACTTAGTGTGGTGTCACCTTGGGGAGTGAGGTGGGTTAGTTTTCCCTGAGGGCCACCACAACAGTTTTTTTGTTTGTGAACTTTAAGTGGCATCACTTCATTGTATGGATCTGCTCTCATGTAAACCAACAGAATCTTCTAAGTGTAACTCTCTTTCAAGTTTGGGCCTGGTGTGTTCTTTGTATCCTTGTTTCCAAGTAGCATTGTGTCAATACCAACTGGTCAGTACTAATCTCAAATGTGTGCAGAGCTATCTGGCTGTTACTCATGATACATGCCATGATTTGCAATATGACCACTGATTTTGTGCTCATGTGTCAGATGTGTACAGGTGACTGATGCATTTTTGTTTCTTCTCCTTGCCCACAGCATCATCAACCCGAGTCGGAAGGAGGAGACATGAGCACGGACCAAGAGGAGGGACCCAGCCACAGTGCCACCACGGCTGAGGAGTCGGAGGGAGCCAGTGGCACGGAGGGTGAGGAGAGTCAGCCTTCCATACCTTTTGAAGGCGACACTTCCTACCATGTGGACGGATCGTCTTCTGACTCCCAGGAGGATGAGGAATACGCGGCAACAGCATCTTCCATCTCTGTGTCTGTTCCCGCCTCCTCCAGACCAATCTCCACCCTCCCAGTTTCTAGTGTCCCTTCTTTCCGTGCTGCCCCCCATGTCTCCTTTGGCCCCGGCACTGCAGCCCCTGTCTCCCCTGGTGCCCTCAGTGCGGAGTCTGTGGACATACTCCGGCAGATTCAGGTTGGTCAGACATCAATGCTGACTTTCCTTCATGGCCACACTGGCATACTGATACAGTTGTTGTCATTCATGGAGGGCATGTCAGGTATAATGTCTGACCAACGTCGGATTCTGACATCCAAGGAGTCCTCACTGATGGCAGCAGTATCCCTCCTGCAGCGGTCCGTCCCCCCCTTCCTTTGGATCAATCCACACCCCCTCTCCCATACCTGTCCAAGGCACACACAGACGTACAAGATCATGCACAGAAACTGACCCAACCAGAACACCACCATCACCAAAGTCTAAGCGCAGATCTCCAGGCACGCAATCTCAGAGGGATGCAGGCACACCCACAGGGATTGGGGACAGCCACAGACATAGTCCGCTTGACTCACAGCCCTCTACCTCCACTCCCGTAGTGTCCCCGGGTGCAGGTGGTGGTCTGGCGGAACTGGCAGCAGTGTGCAGCGCTGAGTTTATTTCCACATTTGGTGCTGCACAAGCCACTGAGGAGGATTCCTCCCCCCCCTGCACCCACAACACCTACCCTTCCCTCTTCTGCCCCTGCGGGGCCTGGCCAGGACTAAGAGGATGCCCCCCACGGGTCACCAAGCATTTAGCTCCTACATGTGCAGGCAAGTTTGGGGTAGACAAGCTCCCCAACATCCCCCATACAGACTTTACTGTGGACTGGCCATTGGCCTTGTTTGAGCCTGGACTCATTTTCTGAATCATTTTAATTTTGAGCTGAATGATGCATTTTATTTTTCATTCTGAACAATTTCATTTCAGGTACTTGCTTTTGGTGCTGTGGGCCTAGGAGTTGGTGTCATGGTAATGTTTTGGGGTTCTGTACGATGTCTATTTTATGATGATGATGATGATGTGGACCATGGTATGTATGTGCTATCACAATGTTGCAGCTATTGATCTTTGGTTGTGTGTGTTCATTTTGATTAGAGGCATTGTCACAAGGAGTGTTCATTCATCAGTGACACATGAACTCTTCCCTACAGACAGTTGCACAATTGTTGTTCTGACGTGTGCAGATTTCCTATTTCGTTGACTGTTCCCTTCAGCAATGGCCATGCCTACTCACAGATGACTACTGCTCATTAGTCTGTGCCATCCATGCTACTCACTGTACTTGTGTTTAGAGTATGTAGAAATGCCTTCATGGACACATTCACCCTTTTCCCCACTATGCAGATGTGCAATAAAAACCTACCCCTATGTTGGGTTTTGTTCTGCAGGGTATTTGCGCACATGACTCACAATTTTGTGTATTGTATCTGAGGTGTTTCAACCCTATTCCTTCCATGGGAGAGTACATGTTGGTGGTCAGAACACCACCTGGACATTTATATCAGCCCAGGGATGTACATGACGGTGTGTGTTCCCTTTCGCCCTCTCTTTGTTTGGTGGGCTGTCACATTACTATACAGTATTGCGTCATGATGTTAGGGTGCATAGGTTGCCTGCAACCACCATGGGTGGGTATGGATGTGGGATCTGAAATCACACACACACACATGTGTGTCACGCAGTGTGTGACAGAAGTCCATCCTCCATGGAGTGGAACACTGCTGTGTGTGATGTGTTGCTATGGCACTATCAGGACACTCACAGGTTAGGGATGTAAACATACACCCATGTAGTTGTATGATGATGATAAAGACCACCCTATATCTGAGCAATGCTGTTAGTACTATCCACCCACCCCTCATACTGTTGGGCACTTCTGGGAGTCATATCCACCCAACCCTCATATGTCTGAACACTGTTGGGAGTCATAGCCACCCTCCCCCATACTGTTGGACACTTCTGGGAGTCCTATACACCCACCCCCATACTGTTGGGCACTGCTGGGAGTCCTCTGCACCCACCCCCATACTGTTGGCCACTGCTGGGAGTCATATCCAACCACCCCTCATATGTGTGCACACTGCTGGGAGTCATATCCACCCACCCCCATACTGTTGGACACTTCTGGGAGTCCTATCCACCCACCCCTCATATGTCTGGACACTGCTGGAGTCATATCCACCCACCCCCATTCTGTTGGGCACATCTGGGAGTCCTATCCACCCACCCCTCATATGTCTGGACACTGCTGTGAGTCATATCCACCCACCCTCATTCTGTTGGGCACTTCTGGGAGTCCTATCCACCGACCCCCATACTGTTGGGCACTTCTGGGAGTCCTATCCACCCACCCCTCATGTGCCACGCACTGTACCCCAATATTCATGGTGTGCCTGCGGCTCGTATCTCTATTACAATGGTGCCATACGCAAACGCGTGTGATGCACCGTACCCCAATATTAATGGCGTGCGTGAGGCTTGTATCTCTCTTACAATGGTGCCATATGCGAATATGTGTGATGCATGGCGTGCATGCGGCTCGTATCTCTATGACAATGAAGGTATATTTGGAAATGTATGACGCACCGTACAGGTACACTTCTCTTGTTACGGTACGCAATTCTCAACGGCTGCGCTATCGTCGGTTTCTATGCCCCAGTTCGTAGGCATATAGGACACGGATGATGGGGTTCATGGCGTGTATGTCGCGTACCGGGGTGCGGTCCGAGCCGGACTCTGCTTTTACGGCAGATTTTGGGTCCCGTAGAAGAAGGGTCGTACGGAGTGTCGCAGGGACGGATCGTACTTGCTGGGCCGGAAACTGCTGCTTGTTTACGTACGGACGTACCGTACTGCGTGACCCGGAAGCAACTTGTATGTATTTTCGTGTCGTACGGTGTTTTTACGAATCGTGCGTGGATTGGCTTGGTTATGTGATCGTATGTACGGGGACGTTGTAGGTGTACGAATTGTACGGGAAAAACGCTCCGTACGGCGAATCGTAGGGTATTTTAACAAATCAGAATAGGCCCCTATGAGTATGAGGTGCACCGTATCTTGGATGCCAAACGCATTCATGGGGAACAGTACTACTTGGTAGATTGGAATGGATACGATCCATCTGAAAGATCCTGAGAGACTCCTTCTTTTATACATGCTCCCCGTCTTGCCAAACTGTTTTATTCTCTCAATCCCTCCAAACCATGCCCAGTAAGGCTGTCTGTGAGGGGGAGGACTGTCATGGGCCTCTCTTCTCATAACCAGTGACACTGTTGCCATGTACAATATTCTGCAGTACAACAATAGTGTATGTATTGTAGCCATAATTATATTTGTGTTACAGCACTACAACAATGTATGTACACAATATTTTGCATCCCCACAACATATATAATGTTTTTGTAATGCTACTACAACGTTTTTGTCTTTATTTATGCTCTCAGTGCATACCATTGGCTATAAAGCATTTGGTAAACAGCTGACAGGTATTTTTCCAGCAGCATTGACACATATGTATAAGTCAGGAAAAAACATGTGTTCATAAAGAAATGTTATTGTCTTTAACGTGCTTCTAGGCAAATGAGAAACGCTTCAGCACACATGCCTTCATTAAAAGAAAAAAGAGGTGCGTGCCTCTATGCAAATAAGGAAACTCTTCAACCCACGTGTAAGGTTTTCAAGAGTAAACGTGCCTGCATTTAATGGTGAAAAGACACGGGTATGCAATGCTATATAAACCTGACAGTACACACAATCCCTGCTTAGTCTTGTCGATTCCTAAACACTTACCTGTCTTCATCGGCTTCTTCCGTCTTCTGTCCGGCAGTTTCATTTCTTGGGCTGCTTCTGTGAAGGACGGTCTTCGGACCCTGGGTCTCCTGCGCCTGTGCTCCTGTTCAATCCATTGTCAGACTACCAGTATCTTGGAAAGGAAGAGCACAAACATTGGGGTAAAGGCAAACCTTTTCTTTGTTTACATTAGAGGAAAAAGGAACTGTATTTCAATTCGTAGAAAGACAATTTTGAAGACGTCTTGCTTCAACTCTTAAAGGAAAAGGTATCCTTTCCGGGAATCGTGACTTTTTGCTTATTTCTACTTTATGCTAAGACAGTTTTTATGACGTTGATTTAACCCTTAAAGGAAAAAGATCCTTTCTGGGAAGCGTGACTTTTGAGGACAGAGGGTATGAGCAAAATCTTTTCAGCACGCATAATATTACTCAGCATTCATACTTTGATTCATTTGTGAAGGTTAAAACGGAACTGTGTTTTAATACTATCTCACAATAACTGTTAAAAGTAATTATAGAAAAGACAACGGGTCCATTCTTTGGTACAGTGATGCCTGTTACTTATACACACATATAGATACGTTTGCATACAGTGACAGTAGATATGGTTAGTAACCAATGATGTTTTTACTTGGCTACAGGTTAATATTCTATGCAAATAGCCATATCTAGAGAATCCTGTCACTCAGTGATGAACATTTGACCTGACTTTCTAGTGCTGCTTTCATCATAAATTTATGGTATGCTGCAATATGCGTGGAAAAGAAAGAGTAATTGAATAATAGAAATACTGGCTAAAATATAAACAAAACAATTATGTATATTTTTTATTTATCTGTCTAGTGTATATCTCACCCAGAATCTGAACCTCACGCACAAGATCATCCTCCATTACTTTCCTCCCCTACCAACTTGACGTGACGGATTCCACAGATCGTTTGGGGTTTTCTCTTTTTATCTCTCATCTCATTGCCCATTCCCCTTGGGAGATCGCTAAATTACAGTGTTTATAATCATCGTTGTCTGGTGTGCTCTCAGAGGGATTTTGTAACCATCTTCGCCCAAGTGGAACCACCTGGAGTTCAGTTGAGTGGTTTGCACTGACACTAACATAATCAGAAACATTTCATATTATAAGGTATACTGTAAGCTGACAATAATATGTTGTGTCACAGAGCACTTTCTAAACACATTATTCCTGTAATTGGGTTGTTGGATGACTGGGGTGTGAACCCTGGTAATGCAACAGCCACAATTCTCTGCAGGGTGAACCACAAAAAGTCACTAAATTAACCTGTGCTTGACCCCGTGTAGCTTGCCACAAAGAGCAGTCAAACAGAACTTGGAGGCAATTTATAAAGTGTTTATGAAGTACACAAACAGTAATAAAGTGAAAAAAACAACATAAGAAGAATCCCTCACCAATTTAGAAAAATAGAGTACATTTGAATAAATTATTTGACTCAAAACAACAAAACTCCAATCAGTATCAACAATGTTATGGATTTTTAAAGTTTCTAGCGAAAACTAGCACCTAATAGATCGAAGTGCCGACTGCGGAGTTCTAGTCGGGACAAAGTTGAAAAATGTGGCTGCCCGGGATGGAGCTTGTCTCAGATAAAAGAAGTGTATTGGGCCAGTTCAGCGCTCATCTTCGGACATAAAGGTAAACTCAGTGGGGCAGGGCTGTGGGATGTGTCTGGGGAAGGAGCGTCATCATCGGGGAGCCTTAGGTCAAAGTCGCAAAGAAGATTTCTCGGTCTGGACTCAGGGCCTCATTTAGATCTTGGCAGACAGGTTACTCCATCACATCATTGATGGATATCAAGTCCACTGAAATATCAATCAAATTATATCCTGTGGGATTTATATTTTGGCGGATGGGATATTAGTCACCGTTGTGACAGAGTAACCCCTCCGCCAAGATCTAAATCAGACCCTTAGCCTCTTAAATGGAAGTCCAATATCTCCAGCTGAAAGAGGCAGAAGGGCTGTACACTGAAGACAGCTGAATGAGGCTAGATAACCCTTTGGTGAAGGACCACTGAAAATAATTTGTTGGTGCCGATAAGAACGTAGCAGGAGAAGCAGTGAAGTTAATCCAACCGGCATTGCACCTTGGGCAGATAGGCGAGTTGGTTGGTCCTGGTCTCCTCCTGGTTCTCACAGCAGCTTTTGGCCAAAAATGTTCTAAGTACTCAGTTTTGGTATTTAGCTATGTAGGCATCTTTAGCACCATAACCAAGGGTCCAGGACTGGTGGTACACCAGTTTGGCACTCATGACTCACTCTGGTGGGTCCTGGTGAGGGCTCATGATGGTGGTAGCCTTTTGTGTCCCTGTGGCTCTAAAGTGGAGGCCAGCAAACCAGCCCTTGGAGTCACTCTGGTAGTTCTGGGTTCTGTTGAAGATGCAGGGCTCAACAGCAGGGCTGGGCTCTGAGGGTTCAAGGCAGTCTCATGGCAGCAAAGTAGTACTTCCATGTATAGCAGGGCAATGTTGCAGAGTGCACAGCAGTTTACAGCAGCAAGGAGTCCTCTGAGAGTCTTTGGGCAAGCCCAGAAGTGAACTGAAGAGTTGGTGTCTGATGTCTCATTTTATACCCGTTACCTCCTTCTGGAAGGTGGGAGAAGGTTATAGACAGTGCAATGTGAAGGTGATAGGTCCTTTGTCTAAAGGAAGAGCACACCCAATTCAGTTGCAAGTGAGACAGTGCTCAACTTTACACCTCCATCCTGCCGGTAGGTGGCCCATTCAGCACACCTAATCCCTTTATTATGTGAGTCTCTGGGAGGAAATCACAAAGTCTAATTGTCAGTTACACCCAGATGTAACCCAAGACAGGCTGCAGGCATTAAAAGGGCTAAGAGCAGCCAAATACTAACTTTCTGAAAGTAGCATTATTCAAAATTGTAATACAAACCTGACTAAACCATTAAATAGGGGTTTTCATTACAATTCGAAAGACACCAAACATTACTTAGCAACCTTCTCCCAATTGGAAATTACATCATATTAAATGTAAAAAGGAATCTCCAATGTTATCCTATGGAAGAGGTAGGCTTTATAGTAGCGCAAAACAAATTTGACTAAAAGGACAGGTAAAACTAAAAGTACCTGTCCAAACTTTCAATTACATATGCAATAAAAGGGGATTTTAGGGCGTGCCAAGAATATTTTATTATCAAGTTCACATGGCAGTTTAAAACTTCATTCAGGCTGCAGTGGCAGGCCTGGGACATATAAGTAGGTGGGTGGCACAATAAGTACTGCAGGCCCATTGGTAGCATTTAATTTACATGCCCTGGGTATATGGTATGCCTACTCTACAGGGACTTATAAGTGAATTAAATAGGCAGTCAAGTGTAAGGCAATCCAACCATGTTCAGGGGCATGAGCACAAGCACTTTAGCACTGGTTAGTAGTGGTAAAGTGCACACAGTCTTAAGGTCAACAAAAACTATTTCAGCAAAAGGTGGAGGAAAAAAGCCAAAAGGTTTGGGGTGACCCTGCAGCAAGGGCCATGTCCAAAAATTATTTTAATATCTTGTTAGATAGCACATAGTGTCTTGGGACTATAGCATAATTAGGGTTGTCCAAGTAAGTCAGGATATTTATACAAGAATCTACTTTTAAATAACGAAACCACTTTTTTCTTACCCTCTCTTGCACGACTTTGCAACCCCATGTTACTAATACTTGCCTTCCAAATACAGAGCACAATCCTAATAAACATCTTTAACTTTCAATGCTCAGCCTCACTACACCATATTAAATAAAAAGATTGCACTACAAACTTGACTAACTTCCATATTCCTACACCAACTATAATCACTATCACACTACTAGAAAGAGAATGCACTACCTCTACCACATATATGAGAATGTTAAACAATTATATATACTATATATCCGATTTCCAGCTAGACAACTACCCAAATAAAGCAAACGTATACTCACTGGAATAACCTTTAAAAAGGCCAACCCCCCTCATTTGATATAGTTTGCCACTTGTAACTGCATAATCTAAAAAATGCAGCACATTATTTTATTTCTTTGGGGCATTAATTTCCACATTTTTCAAACACTTTTCTCCAGCTAGACAACTACCCAAATAAAGCAAACCTATACTCACTGGAATAACCTTTAAAAAGCCCCACCCCCCTCATTTGATATAGTTTGCAGGAGCGCTAGACTTTTGCCTTGGGAGCACGAGGAGCGCTAGACTTTTGCCTTGGGAGAGCGAGGAGCGCTAAACTTTCGCCTTTGAGAGCGCCAGGAGCGCTAGAATTTTGTCTTTGGGAGTGCGAGGAGCGCTTATTATTTCCTCTGTGACAGTTCAAGGACCGCTTGGCACCTACCTTGTTTGCAGCGCAGGAGCGCTTGATTTTCGCTGTACCCACTTCCGGAGAGCTTGTGGATACCTTCTTTTCCTTTTCCATGATGGCAGCAGGGTAGATGTATGTATGAGGAGGTAAGCTGGGATTCCATATAAGAGCTGTGGTTGTGATTGCAAGTTAGAGGACGGTGGTTTATGACTGTTCCCTTGTCTCCCTGTTCAGTTGGTGCTCGGGGATCACTCAAGAGAGGGACTTCCGCCCCACCTACGTACCCAGCGTTCCTGCCAGACCTTTGGCTGTCATCCTCACTCGCATCCTATTCCTGGTCTTGTTACCTAATTCAGAGCACGGTAGTGTGTGTGTGGGGTTGGCAGTTTGTGTCGTCTCTGCGAGGACCCACCACAAGAAATAGGTACTTGTGGGGGGAACCCGGACAAGCAGGTGGCCAACCTAAACATCAACAGAGGAGTGTTATATGTCATATCGGTACCCTGATATTGGTCCAGGGACCATCGTTCACTTTCCCTACATCATCTTCCTGTCATTTCATATGAACGAGCCTCATAAGAACATAACTCCAAATAAGGACAGAATGCCTTATAGCGACATACATCCTTACAAGGACTGCAGCCTTTTATGGACAATCGATATTGATAAGACGTCATCCTTAGCACATATGAATAATTTATGAGTACACTCTCCAGGAGGTACACTTCCCCTCTCCCATTGAAGCACAAGGTTTAATCTCCAATGCCATCCTCATACTGAACAATGGGTAACACACGCACATAGACTTAATAAATACAGCACCTCTTGCTATCAGTAGTCAGGAGGAAACCGAGATTTCAAGGCCGACACACTGACCAGAGATGCTGCGGCTCTGACATGCAATCGCTCCAGCTGATAGTGGTCTGACTATCCCTTGTGGGGTGTCCAACTCAAGTCCAGGATAAAGCCCCACACTCTCACTATTCAGGTACAGGGGCTCGACTAAATCCTAGCGGGATTCTTGGCTCTTATATTCTTGGCTTTCAGACTCTTAAGACTCTTAGGCTCTTTTCACACCTACTCACATGCTAGATACATTAAGGTACATCTAGACAGGCATCTTTGGAGTACGCACTTTATTTTATAACTGCATTTTATATTCATGTATGTGTTCATAGCTATTGCAAAATGGTAGAACAATACTATTCCTTTCTATTCACTTTACTGTTGGTTCTATATCTCTGCTACTGTATCACAGTTGTAGCAGCACATTTGTTTTACGTAAGAAGAACAACGGTACAATAAATTCTTATTGTAAACATGTCCGACTGTTTCTTCAGTGTATCGCTCCGAGTGCAAAGCAAGCAAGCACGAGTGACTGGGTGAAAAGTAGTATATTGTTTACACGAGTCTGAGGAATCAACGTTTGTTGTGTTCGGAGGTTGCCAAAAACAAATCTCTCTGATAATAGGAGTTACTAGGGGCACTGCAAGCTAGCTAATGCAAAACATAGGCTAACATATTCGGCGGAGTCATTCTACCACCAGACCCAAAGTATATGTTATCTGTAAACAGTGCAGGTCCTGCATGAAGGGTACAATATGAACTACACTACAGGATGAGCTACTCCCACTGGCATTAAGGGAGGATCAAAGGGGCCGGTAAAAAGCTAACAACCAGTGCAACAGTGCACCACCCACAGGAAGAGACTGGAGACCTAGGCGTTACATCTACTCCTTATCTGGGTCCACCCACATCAAAAAGTAAAAAGAAGGAGCAGCCACAAAAGCTACCTGGTGTGTTGAATACTCAGCGATATGTTGAATAGCTTGTCTCTTGTGTAGCAGATGTGCAGAAATGTTGTAGTAGAAAGCATTGGTGTATTACAGTCTACATGTGATGAGGGCCTGGATGATAGTCTTACGGGTGTCAGGAGGGAGCCATGTTAAGAAATGTCAGACCATGCAAATTATGTGAAACTAGGTAGAGGTGATAGTGGCAATTTGAAGTCTCATAGTGAGGTAGGTGACCAGGATGATGGACAATTTTCTGGCATGTTTGAAGAGTGAGGGTTTTGGGTCTAGTCATTTAGGTAACCAGGGTGAGTTCATGTTGCAGAATATCATCACTTTTATCTTGTCAGGTTGAGTATGAGCAACTAACCTCAGATAAAGTTATCCACGTTGGGCAATCGCATATTGTAACAACTGTTGCTGGTGTCTGCTGAGAGTTATTTTGTGATCTGGGTGTCATCAGTGTAAGAGATAACGTAGAGTGCCTGGGTCTGAATGATAATTGCCAGAAGAGTCATGTACAAGCTTAAGAGAGTGAGGCTGAGTGAAGAGATTTGCGGGACTCTTCAGATAAGCTCCTTGAGTTATGAGGGAATGGAGTAAGCTTGAGCTATTGCAAACTTCCATTTATGAAGGAGGCTATCCACCTCAAAGATGCTCTTTACTTTCCAGTGTTGTTGTGGAGACTAGAAAAGATGGGGTGTGTGCCAGGAAACTACATGCCCCCCCTGAAAATTGGAATTGTTTCATATGCAGGCAACAAGATAGCTTGCAGTGTAAGTGTAGTGTTGTATGATGTTTGTGAAATATATCCCCTAGGATGCAATAATGCACAAATCGCATGCAAGATACTACAGCAAGGCAGATTGGTGTGTTGTGCTGTGTCAGAGGTAGAGTGTAGGACTGTGTGAGGTATAACAATAAATGGTATCTCTTAGCTAGTGCTGCAGTGCAAACTGTTGGCTAGAGCAAATGCAGACACCCTTGCTACATCGTGCAATGGTCTCTGTAGTGGTGCTAGCATACAAATTTTGCACCAGTGCAAGATGACAGCAGACATGCATCATAACATGCTCAACGTGGCCCATTCCTGCACTCACCTTTCCAGGCAGAGCCGCAAGCTGCCCAGCCCCATTGCATTGTGTAAAATGTACAAAGATCGCCCCCCTACTGAATACTGAGGTTGTGTAAACAATGTAAATGTATTGCCATGTAAAAAGTAACAATAGTACAATATAACCATATTAACTTTTAGACACATAAGTTCCACAAATCCCTGTGTACCTGAAAGTGAAGAAAAATACTATCTAAACATTACAACTTGTATTTATGTCATATTCAATCATGAAATCTTCCTAACATATTTCTATTTCTATCCAGAGGTGCAAGCTCTACCTCCTGAAGATTAGCCTGTCCATGATGCCCAACCTGTTGATACCACCATCCTGACCCCATGAATAAAGACACCCTTCAACAGCTCCTGGACCCTTTTAAAACATCTCCTCCGGTACTGGCAAGGAAAGATGGCATTGTTGGGTCTCCAGATGAACCAACACAGACTCAAAATGGACCATCAACCTTTGACATCACAGCTGAGGACTCTGATGACCCCCAAGTTAGTTTTCAATGGCGAGTGGTAGGAGTATAGCAGCAAATGGCTGATGCAGTCCAGTTGGGAATGGAGGCCATAGCGGTCCCTCTTGACGGAGTCCATATGTGTCTTAGCCCTAATAAGAGCTTAACAAAGGCTATCACACACACCTACTCTTGGCACCATGGGATTGAGGACTCCAGCTGACATTGCTGGTGTCATAATACAGAAGGAACCACACCAGCCTTCTACATCTGATACCAGTGAAGTTGTCCGGCATCTGGGAGTGATTAATGTACCCATCTAGTCCCTGAAGACCAAGCTTGATTCCTTCATAGCATCAATGAGTGCCCTCAAAAGCAATGTTGTTGCATTGTTGGTTAACCAGCAAACCCGTGCGAGCAATTACCATGCTGCCTTACGGGCACTCACAAATTTTGTTAGGAACAAGGGAGTTATATCTTCTGCCTCTAATATGTGTGAGCTTGAGGCAAGTACATCACTCAGCCACCCACCATTCTAACACCACAACTTCCAGGGGAGGCACAACACTCAGAAGAGGAAGATGTAAAGCTTCCAATGAAGAAATCCCTGATAAACATTTGTGAGCGCCCCTTGGCCAGTCTTTCTAATTGTCCTGTGAAGGACATCATGTCACCTTTTTGGAACCCAGTACAGTACGTTTTGGTTGTGCAGTAGTTTATCTTGTTCACATATGCTGCAAAATAAAATGCTGCACTTGCCAGTGTCTGGAATAAAAAAATACATTTTGTAAACCATTATGAGTTTTGTATGGTTGTTTCTGAAAAGCCCACGTACATAATGTAACTCAAAAACCCAAAGCCACTTTTTTTGAAGCTGAAGAAGAGTGAGTTAAAGGCAATTGCACAAGCTGACTTTGTATGTGAACCTACACCAGTTACATCCATTGCAATTGTTTGATGTACAAGGTGTAGTTTTCCAATGTAACGTCAGAGTGTATCAATTGCATTTCCTTGATAGGCACGCCATGAGATTTGTTCAAAGCACACAAATACTTACCACCTGTAAATGGGATGTGTGAGGTATGTGAGGCCAAAACACTGTTCCACTTATCCCCATAAATGTTGCAAAGTAAATATAACAACATCATTACCTGCTTAGAATACCGCACTGCTCACACAAAAGATTATCAACATTGCATAACTCTGGATTATCATACTAATACTAGCCAGATACTCATGCCCCTATTACTCATGGATTTGCATTGTACTTATGCCACACAAGAAAAAACAAGGGTAGCCCAATACTTTGAATGACAGTAACCAAGACATGCAAGGGCACCTTGCCTGGCCCTGTGTATACTGATAAATGCTGAATAATGCAACACTGGCCAAAATAGGCAACTTATGTTACTCTGCCCCAGAGAGGCCATACATGTGTTGAGTGTGAGTGCATCCACATATTATATAATTTTCACATACAATTTTTCATAGGTGGCAGATCAGGGAACCTGTAACAATGCTACACCTTCACAAGGGTAGGGTAAAACGGGAGATATATGGACAAGAATGAATGATTTAGTGTTTTTTAAGTGAGCTGCATGCTCTTAGCAGGAAGTATATGCCAATGATGAAGGATGTTGTCAAGGCAGGTGTGATTTTCCTACACAGTTATAAACCAGCAACAAAGATGACCTCCTTGCGCAATGGTGCAAGGGTGTCTGCTTTAGTGCCAGCAGCAGTCTGAGTCCCAGTGCAGCAAGGGAGCAGCAATCTGCAGTACACTGACAAACAAAATACTGAAATGCCCTCTCCCTTTCACACAGAGAACCACAGCCAGGTGACTACCTCTTTTGAGCTGTGTGTAAAAACAAATAATGAGCCCTACTTACAGCGTGTAAGTATGGAAATGGTTCCATACATAACTCTTTATTTATTTATTTGAAAAGTTTTATATAGCGCTGGCTATACCCAGAGGTAACATGAGTAGGTAGGATTGCTACAAAACATAGTTACATAATAACAACAGTTTCAGGTAGATAGTTACTGGGGATACATGAGAAACAAAGGTATGGATATGGGGTGGGGAAGAAAAGGCAGTCAGGGGGAACAGATATTTGGGAGAGGGAGGGAAGGAATAGAAGAGGAAGAATAAAGGGTGGGGGAGGGGGAAGGGAATACAACAGGGCAACAAGAAAAGAAACCGTGTCTGACGATCAAGAGGGTAGGTGCTGACCAAGGGGGGAACGAGAGCCAAACTCCTCAATAATTGCATATGGTAACTCCACCGGTCATCGGCCAAAGGTTGCTCGGTCACCGAGGTACATTAGGGAGTTGACGTATCAGCCTCGGGAGGTCATCAAGAAGGTTTCAAAGAGAGCGCCTCTCACAGTGTCTAGTGCTGAGTTACCAGCGATTATGGTAACAATTCCAAACCTCCGCTGTGTGTGAACTCCAACATGATGAAGACCTACAGCTGTCAAGAAGACTCTGACAATGCAACATATTCCTACAATAAGCTCATGACAAGTTAACATCATGCACTCACCTAACACAATAGTACCAAATCATGACAAATAATATCCAACTAAAGAGCAATGATTACATTATTTAAATGCAAAACTTAATATCTAAAAACCCTAACAAACCTACACTAACTATCATTAAACTAGCCTATACTACTAAAGGGCGATTCTGATCCGGGTCGGAAAGCTCTCCGAACCAGCCGGATCCGGAGTGTTTTCCGACCAAGCCGGAGTCCTGCAGTACGACCGAGCGAGTATGATGCGGCCGTATGCTGCCGGACTCATTTCGGTCGGACTCCCATAGATGTCCATGGGAGCCAGTCGTACAACGCGTACATGGGCTCCCAGTGACTGAACGGGTAGGCCTCGCACAAGGGCCCCCCCTACAGTGAGTACGCATCAGTGCATGCCTGTGTTGGGGAGACCCTTGGGTCTCCCCCTGTGTCCGAGTTGTAGGGCTGCGGGTGACAGGGGGTCCGACACGGACCCCCAAAGGCAACTTCACGGACGTTTTACAAGTCGGACACTCCGGCTCGCACTGGCTGTACGACGCGTGCATCATACTGTCTCGGTCGTAACTTGCATCCATTGCACGCCACGGTTAACTTACGGCCGAGACGTACGGAGCGGTTCGGACCCGGAAATGACTCTGTCGGTGAATTTCACGTAGCTCGCATCGTACTTGCTCGCTCGTACTGCTGTACAAGTCGGGCCGAAAACACGCATACGGCTGTTTTTTCCGGCCGGATCACGTTTGGTGCCCTTCCAACCCGGATCGGAATCGGCCCCTTAATCTACAACGTAATTCATTTTAACCACTATTGACACATAACAAATTAAACATTAAACCCTACCACCCCTTAATAAACATAACTCAGTACAATACAAACATCAACTACATCCTAAACATATATACTGGTTACACATAGAAGATTAAACAAATCTTTATTTTTGGTGTATTTAAAAAAAATATATTGTTTGTTAACACAAAACATTAACCTCTCACAAACTTAGAAACCTACCATAATAAAGACTTACTAAAAACAACTACATAAAACGTCTTCCTTATCTAAAACTAACCTAAACTATTCCTAAACCTACACGATACCTATAACTATCACAACTAAAAATAACAAAATAAATGTATAAAAAACAAGGAAAAGGATGCCCACGGAAGAGTTCATATCTGTGCAGCAATCTGCTCCAGTGCCTCCAGGCACATCTACAAAATGTTACCCTGACACTTCTGCTTCTTCTCCAAGTTGGCAATTCTCCAGTCCATTTTGCATATCCTCCTGATGAGCAGTAAAGAAAAATTCTCTAGGGCAGAACCCCCAGCTATGGGCTGCCCAGTGGCTTGCGGCTGCTGTGCTCTTGAGCATCCAAGGGTAGGGTGTGATGTGCTTGTCTGCTGAGTTGCACATTGAGAACTTGTAGGAGTGGGGGTCTTCTGAGTTTGTGGCAAAGTATGTCGTTCCCCAAGACCGGAGGAATTGGCCTTATAATATATATGGCCCATTACCTGAAAGGTATAGGCAATCTTCTGGGTGCGGCCATACCATGCCGTCTCAAGGTAAATGCCTTTGTCTTGTCTGCTGTCATGTGAGCTAAGGAGAAAAGTGTGCCTCATATTAGGACAAATTATAACTGACATCGTAATGTAGTCATAAGGCATGTACATGCCTACAACTATTCTTGGTATAGAGCAATATCCAATTATTACAAAGGCTTCTTCAATGACAATATATCAAATGAACCAAAGTAAGGTCAGTGTAGGTGTACAAAATATCTATTTAGGCACAAATTTCAACCATGCATTTCACTCATACCAGTGATCCTCACTCATTCTGATGTGCCAAAGGTAAATATTACCCATGGGCTGGACATGTAGACTTTTGCTGTTTGTCTTTCCCGTATGCAAGGGGAGGCAAGGTTATGGCAATACCAGAGTGAGATGTGTAAAGGTAAGCAATGATAGTTTGTGAGGCTCTGCATGTAATAACTAATCTTGAGTTACACAAGGCAGTGAACATTGCTGACTTGACTTACTCTGTCGCAGCAAGCCATTCTATAGATGGAGGGTGAGTGGCTCACTATATCAACACCCTTAATTTGACAAGTAAACAACCACAAAGGTGCACCACAAAGTTCTTCAAACAACAATATTATTAGTATAATAAGTCGTGAAAATATGATGTTTTCTTATTTTTCAAAGTTCTTTATTTTCAATCGTTAACACCGTACCGCCGACGCGTTTCCTCCCAATGGGGCTTCTTCAGGGCTGTTAATACAAACATATGTACAGTAAGAATTTGTTAAAACACGAAGATTACAGACGACAATTTACATGGCATACATATACTCAGTGCTTGAACGAAACAAATATACTACACAAACATCGTTTAAAAATAGGCCTACATCAAAGAAACAACCTATACAAACATGAACATAAACAGGCCTAATTTCACATTTAAAAGCATTGCTAATCAGACAGCAAGAAAATGATGACAGATGAGGGGGCTACGTGAACCACCCGGTATGCATTTTTTCTAATGTCTCCAACACTAAGGTTCACATATAAAGTCTTATTGTAAATTATTTAAGTCATGACTAGAATTTTTTTTTGACTTAGGATGAATTGGGAAACAACGAAAGTGAAACACATGAGGCTCATGGGGGGGTGCTTCAATCTAATTTCTAAGTCTACCTAAGGTGTATGTGGCACATAGTAATGAAAAAGAAGGGGGAAAGAACGGAAGGACTGGAGCTGAGAGAACAATGAAAGACAAGTCATAATACTTTAAACATGAATACCTTGTAAATTGGAAGAGAATGCTTTCAAATGAATTCTTAAAGGAGAAATTCCATGCGGCTCCTTTCACAGTATTAATCACTCTTAAATGTTGAGAACCTGGAGTAAGTCTTCTAATACGACTCTGTAAGAATCCAAAATACGGAAAAGAAAAACGGAAAAAAAAGAGAAGAAAAGAACAAGAAGAGGGAAAGAGGCAAATTTAGTGACACTGAAATATTTCTTGAGGACATAACAGTCTTTAAAGAGTAATACTAGAGACCCCAGAGGACGAGACAGAGACAGTTCATGAGAGAAACATACTATCTACGTCTGGTATTGATGCAAACTGTGGGTGATACGGATGTCATATGGTTGTATGTAAGCTCTGCCACGAATTGGAAAGGAGTTAATAAATAATCAGGGTAATCTGTGAAAAAAGGTATATAAGGGAGATATAAGGCAAAAGGTAAAGATGTCACAAGGGCTAGCACAAAAAAATACTTTCTCTCTGATACATAATGAATCAGGTAAATGCGCCCAGATAACATAGCTCAAAAGCCACAGTATACAACCATTGCAGGGTCTATAGAAAATGCAATGAGGATCATAACAAGAATAAGACGTTATGACCCAAAATAATGTCAATGCCTATAGATCTCTAGGTCTATTACCTGTCTCGGTTTCTTATGTCCTCAGGATATCCAATTCTGTAAATCACTAGGGCAAGGATGTAGGCACTGGTAGCCAAAGGATCTGGAGAGATAGAAAAGTAGGCTAGAACAGGCAAAGGGTATCTTAACCAGAATAGCAAAACTCATAGAGGGGTTGCAAAAATAGAGATAAACTTAAGCACAATATCCTAATAAAGATTGTGTCTCCCATCAAAACCGATGTCCTCAACATTCGCAAACGGTCCTAAAAAATTAGTAAAGTGCCTGTGATATCTAAAACAGCTAGTCCTATAAGACTCATGGACAAAACTACCCTCCCCATCCAGAAGGATAAAGGCATTATAGCGGGCCCCCAAGTATCTGATGCTCTTAATCAGGTACCATTGGAAAATGGGGACTGTCTAAAGATAAACCAGGCAACTCTACATTAAACATTCAAAGTCCAGAAAAGAGGGTGAAGAGTAGCACAATAAGCCCCCAGTGTTCTTGTATTCAAAATTAAAAGCAAAACTGACCGCCCAGGAGTTAAACGAGGCAAAACTAGGTAAGGCTTCCAAAATCCGAATTACGGGAGTAAAGGCAACAATTCGGCAGTCTCCTATGCACAATAAGCCCCCAGTTATCTTGTGCTCCCTTGTCCAAAATTTAAAGCAAAACAGCCCGCCCAGGAGTTGAGCGAGACCATACTAAGTTAGACTTAAAAAGTCCGAGATACGGGAGTCGGAGCCAACAATTCTTCAATCTCCTTACCAATCGTGATAAATCGTCCTGTAATCGTCCGCAGAGCCTTTGCCTTGACCGCAATCCGTAATCCGATCAGCCCAGACATAGTGGCAGCGCAACTCTATATTTATAGCAAGACTGATCGAACGTAATTGACAGCACCTGAAATTGACGCGCGAAATGCAGAGGAAAGAAGACCGGCGCCCACATCATAGTCCAGTTCGAATGCGGCGGCCATCTTAAAGTGTATTAAGTAACACTGGATCTAATGACAATTATTTCTACAGAGAGTCTCTTGTGTGTCCCCATAAGTTAGAAAAGGGGAAGGATACAACAACCACAATATTCGGTTGTGAAATCGTATAAGCCTGGAATTTTAATATCAGTACTTAAATGCGCCAATCAATGTTGCGTTTGTAATTAAAAATCGTAACGATCTGACCACAATAAGAAAAACCCTGTCAGGTGCCCTGGTCTGTCTCCGAAATGCTGCGACAAGTCTATGCTAAAAACTAGGAATGTACCCATGGATTGTGATCCTCATCGCATGTCTCTATTGTTAATAAAAAACAAACTAATCTAGCGCAAGGTCCATGAGTCGGACAGCGCCCCGTGTACTACGCGCATGTGATCGGTGAGACAACATGAGCCCAGCACGTATTTTGTATAAGGTGCCAGTGATGCATAATATGCAGGTAAAAACTTGCACCAAAAATTTCGAATACTGAATGTTTAAGTAGGATGTAAACACCACTGTCCCCAAAAGAATGAATAAAACAACAAAATTAAATTAGAGAAAATAACAAAGGTTCAAAAACAAGAGTTAATATAGAAATTAGAAAAAGATGGATAAGAGCATGAAGGAAAGATCATAGTATTACAATCTTGGTCGATGTAAACAATCTCATCACGCATGGAAAACTGAAACCTGAGGTAATCTTTTCAGGTGTTCCATTAGTATTATCTTAACACATGCAAAAAAAGAGAAGGTCAATATTGTACATTAGCTTACAGCCATATTGTTTTAAATTTGACTCTGCTTAAAGACAGAACATTCAAAATCATTTGTACATTACAAAAAGATGTGCCTATGTACTGTTAGAAAAGCACGCATAGATTATAACCAGCATTTCTGCTAGTATTTCTACGCCTGTTTGTTGAGATGTTCTTAATGGTAATTAGGGCGAGAGTGCTTATTTGTTGGTGTGTTCTTAAGATTGTCAGATACTGGGAAACGGAGATAGCTATTCGAGGAAAAAATGCAGTTCGTCCTCTGTGTTGTGGCCAAGTTCAATGCAGTGTAATCTGAATATCCAGCCCGCCTCTCGCTGTCTCAATGCAAGTTCCCTATTGTCTCCTCTTGGATGAGCTGGGTCGTGGTCAATACCAAAGAACCACATATTATCTGTGTCTTTATGGAATTCACGCATGTGGAAAGTCATGGGGTGTCTCAGATCCCCATTGCGTCTTGCACGCACATGTTCCTGAATTCGAATCTTTAGGGCTCTTTTTGTACTGCCTACATAGATTTTGTTGCAATCACACCCCAAGATGTATATGAGGTACATGGTGTTGCAATTAATAAAATGATCTATTTTGTACGTTTTCTTGGTGTTAAAACAAAACTCTTTGGTTCTGTTTCTCCCCAGTTTACACATGTTGCAGTCATTGCATGTGTAAAAACCTTTCGTCGTAGGCGTGAGCCAATTTGTCTGTCTACAGGATTCAATGTAGCTCGGGCACAAAATGTTACAGAGGTTTTTACCCCTCTGTAACATATTTTAGGAGTCCTTGCCACCCAGTCCTGTACACTCTGTATTTCTGCAATGAGGTGCCAATGCTTTCTCAAAGTGTTGTAAATTCTACTGCTTTGATCAGAGAACTGCGTGCTGAAAGCCAAAGGTCTATTGCTATTTGTTTTTACCCATGTGGATGCTAAGGTGCTTTGTCTTGTTGTTTGCATCACTCTTTGGTTGGCCTTCCTAAGGGTGTTTTTGGGATATCCCCTATCCTGGAAGCGTTTTTCTGTTTCCTTGATATTCAGAAGGAAAGTATCCTCTGTGCTGCAATTGCCGCGCATACGGATCATTTCCCCGTATGGGACATTGTCAATTACATGTCGGGGATGAGCACTATCATAATGTAATATGCTGTTACAGGAAGTAGGTTTGCGGTGTGTACAACTGTGAATTTTGTTATTCTCCACAAAGAAAGTAACATCCAGAAAATCAATAGTATGTTGGTTGTGTGCCATTGTAAAATGGACATTGAAAGGGTTGGCATTGAGAAACTCAAAATATTCCAACAAGTCTGGGGTAGGCCCATTCCAGATCATAATCACATCATCGATGTACCTACCCCAGAATATTATGTTATTCATCCATTTGGCCGCATGGCGTCCCCAGGCATGCTCCCGCTCAAACCAGCCCATGAAAAAGCCGATGTAAGCGGGAGCAAATCTAGAACCCATCCCAGTTCCCTGCGTCTGGTGGTTCCATTTAGAGTCGTGTAGGAAGAAGTTTTTTGACAGGATGATTTCCGTCATTTCAAGTAGGACGCCATTCTGTAATAGATGGTCTGCTGTCCTTTAATCCAAAAATGTCTCTAGTGCCCTTATCCCGAAATCCTTTTTTATGCAAGTGTAAAGGCCAACGGCATCAAGGGTGACAAAATTAAGAGTATCTGACCAGGTAAAGCCCTCCAGTTTTTCAAGAATATCCTTTGTATCTCTCAGGTATGCTGGGAGATTATGTACCATTGGTTGAATAAATGTGTCCACGTACTCTGAGAGTTTTTCTGTGGGTGAATTAACCCCGAGATGATCGGGCAGCCTGGTGGAAAAGGGCCCCCCTTGTGGATTTTCGGTAATATGTAAATGCACGGAAAAGATGGAGCCGCTACCGTTAGGTACCTACATTCTTCTTCACTGAGTAAGCCCGTCTCTCGCCATTCCACCAACCTCATGTTGATATGAGAGGTAAGGGCCTCTATTGGATTATTCTTGAGTCTAGTATAGCAGGTGGTGTCGGATAACTGGCGATCAATTTCGCCCATATAATCTTCCATGTTCATAATAACCAAGTTTCCACCCTTGTCCGCCTCACGGATGACAATAGTGGAATCCGAGTGGAGGTTATTTAGGACTTCAGATTCTTTACGTGTAAGATTATAGTTGTGGGGGCCAGGTCGTGTTGGGTTCTCCAAGATTTGATAGAAGCCCTGGGTGACCTTTTCACGAAAGATGTCAATGTTTGGATGTGTACCTGTTGGAATAAATCTGGACCTAGGTTTAAGTCCACTTTCAATTGTCACATTTTCAACAATATTAAGTTCACTTATAACATTTTCAATATCAACAGGTGTATCAAGTTCCACAGTCATCATTGCTTGAATGGTGTTTATTTAATTCACAGTATAATCTGTAACACAATTAACATTGTTTAAAGAGTCATGATGAGAGGGATTGCGTGAAAAATGATCTTTAAGTTTCAACAATCTGGTAAATTTCATTAAATCCACAAATAAATCCACATCCCCTCCTGCTTGGTTTGGGCAGAAACCTAGTCCCTTGCTAAGAACTGAGATTTCCTCTTGCCTGAGTTCTCTTTTGGATAAGTTGACAACAATGGATCTTTCTGACCTTTCCTCTTCTGTCCTAACTATTGTTGCTGATTCCCCATCTTTTTGGATCTCGTTAGTCTCCCTACCGGTTCTAGATTTGGCTTTTTGAAATTTCTGTTTATGTTTCTGGCAGCTCCTCCCTCCCCTTCTTGTCTTGGATGTTCTTTGTGTGCGGGTCGCGCCCCAAGCCTTAATTTGACAGCATCACAGATTTTGCATTGGTGCTAGACCTGGAAATACATCAAGTCCACAGGTGAACCTAAACCAGGAGAAAGAATCTAATTTCACATTTCTGTTACCTCATTCTCCCTGTGCTGTATTCTTCCCACTTCTCTGCAATCGAATGTGGTGTTTCTACTTATTCAGAGGTAGTACCTATACTACTTATATAGATTTTATTTCTACAATAGCTTATAAATATATACATTTTTTTGTGTAGTAGCTTTTTGTCCAGCTTCCTCAACACAAATTTCCATTTCAGTTTTTTCACTTCTGTTTCCTTTGCCTCAATGCTCCTGCTCCAGAAGCTTTCGTAGTTCAGTGAGAAAAACAGTAAATAGGATTTTTCCATGCAAAGCCCTGATTCATTTTACAAGAAAAACACTGAAAAACATAACATAGATCACTATATGCTTTGCTGACCCCCCTTACGACCCTGAAGGCCCGTTGGGAGGCAGACATAGGCAAGGAAATCCCGGAAGCGACCTGGTCTCAGCTCGTGCGGCGAGCTTGGAAGGGGACGCGCCACGCCCGTTTTCAATTGGTCCACTATTATGTACTCCATCGGGCATACCTGACCCCGGCGAAAATCCAACAGTACTTCGCCACGGGCTCGGCAACCTGCCCCAGATGCCCGGCGCCAGAGGCGGACCTCCTCCATATGTTGTGGGCCTGCCCGGGTTTGTCCTCCTACTGGGTGGAAGTGGAGAAGACCCTGACGGAGGTGACGGGGAGACCCCTATCGGTCGATGCGGCGGTGGGTCTTTTGCATTGGTTTCCACATACCCCCAAAAACATAATTTCCAGTAAATTTATTGATTTAGGGCTTCTCTTGGCCAAACGAGAGGTGACCAGGAACTGGAAGGCACGAGCTGGTCCGACTGGGAGCAGGTGGCATAGCGAACTATTGAAGTGGGCGGCGGGGGAAAGCACGCTGAGATACCAACTGGCTGGGAGACAGCGTAACGAAAAAGCACAGGAGGCAGCGCTGGAATGGGAGACACTAGTGCAGGCCCTCAGAGACTATTGCGCCCCCAGCGACTCTGATAGTGAGATTGCAGCGCGCCCTGAGTCCCGATAGGCGATTGCGTTTTCTGTTTCTGATACGCTCATCTTGGGTCCTCTCACGAATCCTATTGCGGCTGCTACCATACACTGATGGCGGGGTTGGGTGGGGGAGGGATTTCTTTGCAAGTTAGTGTTTTGTGGGTGGGACTTTCTTTTGGGTTTTGGGGCTTGTTTAGAAAAGCAGATGACGGACAGTGGATTATCCGGACCAGCCTTGCGCTCCTGCTGAGCCCCCACTGGATTTTGTCGCCCGACTTTTGCACTGTGGGCTCAATGATCATGTATAAACACGTGCTGCGGGGGGTGGACGGGATGCGGTTGATTGATTTCAGTGGATTTCTGATGCTGGTCATATATGTAACAGTTTGCTGATTCCTGCAATAAAAATATATTTCACAAAAAAAAAAAAAAAATAGATCACTATATGCTTTTAGTAGATCACTGACAAAATATTGATGTGAAGAATATCGACCTACCAAAATATCGAGGTAAAAATATCGAGGATCAGAATATCGACTTCCTATCTACAAACAGATAAGTGCAAAAATATTGATTCCAAAATATTGATGTTAAAAATATAGTTTGCAAAAATACAGTATTTTTTAAATGTCTTAATAGTAATATAAAATTAAATAAATAATAATTATAATTAAGTAAAACATACTGACAATTAATTAGGAAATGTTAAAATTAATAAATAATAAATGAACTGTAAAAAAATAACATACATTTAATGTGTTATATATAATTATTAACTCAATAATATCAAAACATAATTCATATTTTTAATTATGAAATGTTAAAAACATAACTTAAAATATAATGACATCAATATATAAATAAACCTAAAATATAAATTTAAAAATAAATTATATCTAATAGGTTAAAACATTCAAATAAATAATATTTAAAAAATAATATTTAACACTACATTAAATATACCAATACTGAAAACGTTGCATAGCGAAGAACATAAAACTACTATTCCCACTCCAGAGACTGCAACAGTGGGGAAAATGTTGGATAGCAGGTATATAAAAATTACTATACCCACTCCAGTGAGTGCAACAGTAGTAAAAGTGTTGGATAGCGGGTGGGTAAAAACTACTATTCCAACTCCAGCGATTGGAACAGTAGGGAAAGTGTTGGATAGCGGTTATATAAAAATTAATATTCCCACTCCAGTGGTGCAACAGCAGGAAAAGTGTTGAATAGCGGGAGTGTAAAATTACTATTCCCACTCCAGCGAGTGCAACAGTAGGGAAAGTGTTGGATAGCGGGAGGGTAAAAATCACTATTCCCACGCCAGTGAGTGCAACACTAGGGAAAGTGTTGGATAGCGGGCGGGTAACAATTACTATTCCCACCCCACGGAGTGCAACAGTAGGGAAAGTGTTGGATAGCGGGAGTGTAAAAATTACTATTCCCACTCCGTGAGTGCACCAGTAGGGAAAGTGTTGGATGTCGGGTGGGTAAAAATTACTATTCCTAATCTAGTGAGTGCAACAGTAGGGAAAGTGTTGGATAACGTAGAGGAATAATTTAGAATACCCACTCCTAAAATTTAATTTACATAAATTAACAATTAATTAATTAATTAATTAATAATTAATTTACCTCCCACCATATTTCCCTATAAACATAACCACCAATATTATAAAATCATACTAAAGTAACATAATTAAATATCAACTATCAAATATAAATTAATACAAACGATTAACACTATAAAATAACTAAATAAATAATATATAAAAAATATAAAAATTCTTATAAAAATAAAGTACTTCCTACCCTACTCCCCTATCAAATCTCAACACATCAAAATAAAGAATATTAAAAAAATTATATTTAACACTACATTAATGGGCTGATTCCGATTCGGTAAAATCCCTTTACAAATAGCCGTATGGAGCATATTTCCCGTACGAATAGTACCTATAAATGTCCCCGTACATACGATGAAGTACGATTCGGATCCAAAGCAGATCTCCGTACGAATCGTACTAAAAACCGTACGACTAAAACATTTTGTATCCGGTACAACCAGTATGTGACATCTGTACGTAATTAAGCAGCAGTTTCTGGCCCAACCAGTACGATTCGTCTCTGCGACACTCCATACTACTCTTTTTCTACGGAAGCTCAAAATGTCCAGAAAAGCAGAGTTTGATCCGAACCGCATCCCCGGTATGCAACGTACACGCCATGAACCCCATCGCCCGTATCATCGCAGTCCTGTACGCCTATGACCTGGTGCACAGAAATCAACAACGCCGCATATGGTGAGAACAACAACTAGGGGCTGGGGGGGGGGGGGTGAGGGGCGGGAAACACCACTCATACCAAAGTCCCACAACATAATCTGTATGCCATACATCCCCACCGATGTCTGGTTACTTGGGGGCGTGTCCTGCAACCCCTGCGTACCGCAACAACGGAAGTGTACTTGTACGGTGCGTTTCACACCCTCGCTTATAGCACCATTGCAATAGTAATACGAGGCGCACACACACCATGAATGCCGGGGTACGGTGCGTTTCACACACCCGCATATGGCACCCCTACAATAGTGATACGAGGTGCACACACACCATGAATGTAGGGGTACGGTGCGTTTCACACGCTCACGTATGGCACCATTACAATAGTGATAGGAGGCAAACACATGCCAGGAATGCCAGGGTACGGTTCGTTACACACGCTCGCGTATGAAACTATTACAATAGTGATACTAGGTGCACACACGCCATGAATGTAGGGGTACGGTGCGTGTTGCACGCTCGCGTATGGCACCATTACAATAGTGATACGAGGCGCATACACACCATCAACCCCATCGTCCATGTCATCCCAGTCCTGTCCGCCTAGGACCTGGTGCGAGAACAACAACCAGGGGCTAGAGGGGGGTGAGGGGCGGGAAACATCACCCATACCAAAGTCCCACCCCAAAATCTGCATGCCATACATCACCACCAATGTCCGGTTACCTGGGTGGCATGTCCAGCAACCCCTGCATACCGATCTGTCCCTGCATATTACCTTCACATTGGTGTGTGCAGGTCTGGGCCAGCAGTGTCCAGCTCCAAGGGGGGGTGAGTGTACATCACTACCAGCAGTGGCCAGTCATATGTGGGTGGGTGCAGAGGACTCCCAGCAGTGGCCAGCCATATGAGGGGTGGGTGGATATGACTCCTAGCAGTGGCCAACACTATAGGGATGGATGTAAATGACTACCAGCAGTGGCCAGCACTATGGGGGTGTGTGCAGAGTACTCCCAGCAGTGGATAGCCATATGGGGGTGGGTGCAGAGGGCTCCCAGCAGTGGCCAGCGATATGAGGGGTGGGTGGATATGGATCCCAGCAGTGGCCAACACTATAGGTGTGGGTGTATATGACTACCAGAGGTGGCCAGCACCATGGGGGTGGGTGCAGAGGACTCCCAGCAGCGGCCAGTGATATGGGGGTGGATGCAGAGGACTCCCAGTCATGGCCAGCCATATGAGGGGTGGGTAGATATGACTCCCAGCAGTGGCCAACACTATAGGGGTGGGTATATATGACTACCAGCAGTGGCCAGCACTATGGGGTGTGTGCAGAGGAATCCCAGCAGTGGCCATTCATATGAGGAGTGGGTGAATATGACTCCCAGCAGTGCCCAACACTATAGGGGTGGGTGTACATGACTACCAGCAGTGGCCAGCACTATGAGGGTGGGTACAGAGGACTCCCAGCAGTGGCCAGTCATATGGGGTGGGTGCAGAGGACTCCCAGCAGTGGCCAGTCATATGGGGGTGGGTGCAGAGGACTCCCAGCAGTGGCCAGCCATATGAGGGGTGGGTGGATATGACTACCAGCAGTGCTCAGATATAGTTGGGGGTACATCATCATCAGTATACCACAACTACATGGGGGGTATGTGCACATCCCTAACTTGTGACTATAATGATAGAGCTTTAGCAACACATCACTTACAGCAGTGTCCCACTCCCTGGAGGATGGATTACTTTCACTCACTGCATGATGCACCACATGTGGGTGTGATGTCAAATACCACATGCATACCCACCCATGGCGGCTGCAGGCTAGGTACACACCCTACCATCATGACACAATAGTGTATAGTGATGTAACTGCCTACCAAGCAAAGAGAGCGAAAGGTAAAATACACTGTCATGTACATCCCAGGACTGATATGAATGTCCAGGTGGTGGTCAGACCACTAAGATGTAGTCTCTCATGGAAGGAATAGGGTTGAATACCCTTAGATACAATGCTCAAAATTGTAAGTCATGTGCCCAAATATCCTGCATACCAATTCCCATCATAGGGGTAGGCTGTGATTACACACATGTATAGTGGTGAAAAGGTTGAATGTGTCCCTGAAGGTATTTGTACATACTCAAAACACAAGTACAGTGAGTAGCAAGGATGGCACAGACGAATGCGCAGTAGACATCTGTGAGCAGGCATGGCCATTGTTGACGGAAAACATCACCAACAAAGGAAATGTGCACACATGTCAGCACAACAATTGTGCAACTGTTTGCAGTGAAGATGTCAGGTGCCACAGAGGAAGGAACACTCCTTGGGACAATGTCTCAAACCAAAATGAACACACACAACAAATGAGGAATTGCAGAGACACTGTTATAGCACACAGATACCAGGGCCCACATCAGGACCATCAACAATAAACATCATTCATTACCCACATATAATACCATGACACCAACTCCAGGACCCTCAACTGCAACATCAAGTACTTGCAATGCAGAAGTGTTTAAAGTTAAAAAAAAAGGCTTTATTCAGCACAGAATTTATAAGTGGGTGAAAAAGAATCCATGCTCAAATTAGACCAATGGTCAGTCATTCACAGATGTCCAGGAGGGGGACGTTGGGTGGCCCGTCTATCCCTACCTTGCCTGCACATAGAGTTCCTCATGGAACGTCAACCCTTGGGGGGGCACCATCGGGGGCAGGACCAGGCACCGCAGGGACAGGAGTAGGAAGGGTAGGTGTGGTGGGTGCAGGGGTGGAAGTATCCACCTCAATGGGTGGGCTGCGCCGAAGGTGGCCATATACTCGGCGCTGCACACTGCAGCCAGTTCGTCCAGCTCAAGTCCTGCACTGAAGGACACTATTGCAGTGGAGGGAGAGGATTATGAGGAGTGCAGACTGCGACTCTGGCTGCGTGTATGATATTTAGCCCCAGCCCCTGTCGATGCGCCTGCAGCCCCCTGAGGGTGTGTGCCATGAGGTGTGCGCTTCACCTTATGTGGGGGCGTGCTGCCTGTGTCTGTTGGGGTGCGTGACACTGTATTCCTGCATGTGCGTGAGACAGGTATGGGAGAGGGGAGTGTGGATGGGTCCAAAGGAGGTGGGGGGACGGACTGCTGCAGGAGGGAAACTGCTGCCGTCAGTGATGAGTCCATGGACTGCATAATCCGACATTGGTCAGACATCGTTGATGACATGCCCTCCATGAAAGACACCAACTGCGTCAAGAGTTGAGTGTGGACATGGAGGACATTCAGCATCGATGTCTGACCAACCTATAACTGGCGGAGTAAGTCCACAGACTCTGCACTATGGGCAGTAGGGGTGACAGGGGCAGGGGCTGCGGTGCCGGGGCTAAAGGAGACATGGGGGGCTGCACGGACAGAAGGGACGGGAGCAACTGGGAGGGTAGAGATGGTGCTGGAGGCGGCGGGGACAGACTCGGTGCTGCTGCCAGGTGTTGCTGAAAATTCACCCTCCTCATGGGAGTCAGATTCAGACCCATCGGAGTTGGAAGAAGCGTTGGCTCCCGACAGCTCCGCTGACTGACTCCCTCACCCTCCGGACCACTGGCTCCCTCGGTCTCCTCCACGCTGGGGGCACTGTGGCTGGGTCCCTCTTCCTGGTCCGTGCAGCTGTCTCCTCCAGTTTCTGGTGATGATGCTGTGGGCAAAGAGAAGAAACAGAAATGCATCAGTCACCTGTATACATCTGACACATGGGCACAAAATCAATAGGTCACAGTGCAAATCATGCCATGCATCACAAGTAACAGCCAGATAACTCCGCACATATTTGAGCCCTGTACTGCCCAGTTGGTATACACACAATGCTACTTAGACACAAGGATCCAAAGAACACACGAGGCCACAACTTGAATGAGAAATAAACAGAGAAGCTAGTGTTTGTTAACAGGAGAGCAGATCAATACAATGAAGTGATGCCACCTCTTGTTCACCAAGAAAGAAACAGTAGTGGTGCCCCTCAGGGTAAACTAACCCACCTCACTCCCCAATGTGTCACCACACTCAGAGCCCTGTAAGTACATTTGGCAACAAATAAAAAATATATGTACCTTGGGACTCACAATACTTTACACAATCGACATGTATTGAATGTGGTAATTCGCCATTTTGTGAAAAGAACACTTTTGTGCCTGCATGAAAGATGTCTCACAAGGAAGTGCACACAGAATTACATTTCCACCTTCATTTAAGAAGCTGGCACTGTTTCAAATAAAACACTGTTAGAAACAAATGGCGTTCCAGAATGTCCATATACATGGGCCAACGGAGATCTTGATGTCTTGACACTCCTTAGTTTGTATCATCGACAACAAAGGAGTTTCAAGACCACTGTGGGAACATGTATATGGAGATCCGGCCACACCATTTATCGCTAACACTGGCTTCTTTGAAAAGGTGCCAGCGTCTTCCATGAAAGTGGAAATGTAGTTTTGTGTGCACTTCCCTGTGAGACATCTATCATGCAGGCACATAAGTGTTATTTCCACAAATCATCAAATTACCACATTCAAAACATGGAGAACTTTTAACAAGTGTTGTGAGTGCCAAGGTACAATCATTTGTGTGTCACAACTTGAATTATGTCAGTCGTCACATGGGCATCCGTTCCCTGATGACACAGTTGCCTGCACATAAAACCTACTGGCTGTCATGTGGAGTGGCACACATGTCCCAACTCAGGACAATGCTTAAGTTAATGGGCCTGCAATTGTGATGGACAAAATCATTGCTGCATTGTGGAAACACCCTCATCCCCAGGCAAAATGTCGTCACAGATGTCTGCACACAAAAACAAAACAGTGTTGCATCTGAACTACACACATGTGACAAAAATGTATGAGCCTGAATCATGTATAGGACAAAATGACACAGGCTGCAAAGCCCAAACAGTAAGCACTGGTCACCATCACAGGGGCAGTGCATGGTGAATCATTGTTCAGCCAATTCTCACCCACACGACAGACCTGACAAGGCAAAATCAGGCGTGTCCATGTAGCCCTCTCCCGCACAACACCCCCATACCTCAGTCAATGTGATTGATACAGCTCAAGAAGTGACACCTCTGAATCGGGGTTACAAAGACTGTGCAGCAACAATTCCAAAAGTGACCCAAGATCACCTTGTAGTGCTGGCAATACATATTTGTGACAATCAACCATCAGCAGATAGTTGTGAATAGGCACACAGGCACTGCCCAGTGTGAGAACGCACAAGCCAAATGTTGTATCCCAGTCCAGTGGACACATATAGCAGACACAGGAAAAATACAAACTATGCAAGGGACCAATGCCACAGAGGCAGACCTATGCTGAACCCATATAGAATGGGCACAGTGTTGGATGACACACATGAATATGAGGCCAGGGTGTCTCAGGGGACTGTATTGGGCACACTGCTCTGTGGGCCTGGAATGAGCTGGCTGTACCATGAGCAACCGTCATGGCACTCTGCATATCTCCCACTCATTTACATCATGTCTGAGGCCACAACATTGGTCATGCATGCTGCAAGGGTGTGCAGTTGAAACCTCACACTCAAATGTTGAGACTCATTATCAGTGCCAACAAACATAGAGCCCCAACACCATGTAAAGGTCATGGCACAGGCAAGGTCCCAACACATGTCACAGACCACCCTCCCACATGATGCGGAAATCAATGTGCAGTTTGATTTTCATGCACCCTAGAGGAACATGTGCAAATGTGATTACACACAGACCAGGGGACACATGTTAAGGAGGGGAAGGGATGAAAATGAGCACCAGGTGACAATGAGGAACCGAAAAGGAACTGCATATATAACCTGTCTGAGCAGACACCCCCACTGTGGGAGTGTAGCCAGGCTTCAGAGCACTTCAAAAAGCAGGTGACACACAACACAACAACAGCCATGTACCTACCCCTCCTTGCTGCTGGTTCTCCTGCAACAGCCCATCAAGGTCTGGGAAAACCACTGCGACGACACGGAGCATGTGGTGGGTCAGGCGACGGCATCCACCATGCCGGCGCAGAGGTGACAACTTCAGCTGCACCCGGGCGATACGCCGGGTCCAGCACCGGATGTCCTGCCACCTCTTTTGGATGTTCCTTAGGTGCCGGCGAGGGCCCCCCACCGACCTAACGGCCCTGACGATGTCACGCCAGATTACCCCCTTCTCGTAGGCTGTTACCTGTCAGGATGACACAGTGAGACAACATCACTACACCCGCTCCATATCCCAGAGACACACACTTGAAAATCTTTGATAATGTGAACAGGGCATAGGATGCTGACAGGAATCGCATCATTTTCCATGTTATTTTGGCCTGTGTGCAAGCCCCAATGCACTACATGGCATAGAAAGCCAACAGATGGCATAACAGGTGCAACACACTCACTGATCATGGCACACACTGGGCAGTACATGCAACTGCAGGGTGTCGGACAGCACGTACCAAGCAGTCACATATCCCACACCCCTGATGAACCCTCAGCAGACCAGACAGACACACCCTGGCACAGATCAGTCACCTTTCACTGACAACAGCGGATACAACCCTCACTCTGCACATGTGCACTTGCCTGTTGGGTGCCACAGGTGTCGTGCTAGCTTTGCAAGTCAGGCACACAGCACTGCTTACTTGTCACAACAGATGGGGAGAGCTGCTGAATACACCATGCAGCTGTGGTGCAACACATCACATAGACACTCACCCACATGATAAGGCACATTCACACACATCAATGTCCATGAGGTTGTACACATCATCTGGACAATCTCACCACAGGTCCCCTCACTCAATAACATCTGTGAGTATAGTCACCTGTCACTCCGGGGGGACCACTGTTCCACCTCAGGACATTAGGAAATAAAGCCATAAAGGTTTGGCCCAGCTGAATGTGTCATTCACTATGCAGTGAATGTCACAGTAAGCACAATGCAAGTGAGGAGTGAACACACAAACTACATCATGCTCTGCATGAGAGACATCAGCATGTACACCCCCTGGGACTCACTCAAAACCACATTGCATGTCTGTCCCACCTGGACACAATGCCTGTTGTGACACTCACACAACAGGTGCACAGTCAAAGGTAGTGGAGTCAGCACTCACCTGCTCCTCTGGTCTCCCATACAGCTTTGGGTACTGTGGGAGGAGGCTGTCCAGCAGGGTCTGGTTCTCATCCCCAGTGAATGCTTGGGCCCTCTCCACAGTAGGTGCCATGGTAGCCAGAGGATGCAGAGACAGCAGCAGTGTGGTCCACTCCAATGTTGTGCAGGCAAGTGCCCTCTCAGGGGTTCATGCTGCCTTAAATCAGTGCTGCTGAGGGACATTCAGTTCAAGAAGTGCAGAGTGATAGGTCAGATTCGTTCACATCGTACGTTTCCTCCAATCCCTTTAAACATACGGCTCTGACACGCATTCGCATCGTTTAAAATTTGAGCTTCATCTGAACAATCACTTTGCAACATTGTATTTTTTGGGCCAACTGACTTTTGCAGGACACCAGTTTGACACATAGCAACTCAAAACTCCGTATCCAATGACACCAGGATGCATTCAGGGACTACTACTTGTCCCCTATGTGTCCCCTATGTAATTTTGAGATCCACACACGTGTACGGTGCGTTTCACATGCTCGTGTATGTCACCATTACAATAGTGATACGAGGCGCACACACGCCATGAATGTAGGGGTACGGTGCGTTTCACACGCTCGCGTATGGCACCATTACAATAGTGATATGACGTGCACACATGCCAGGAATGTAGGGGTATGGTGCATTTCACACTCTCGTGTATGGCACCATTACAATAGTGATATGAGGCGCTCGCACGCCAGGAATGTAGGGGTACGGTGTGTTTCACACGCTTGCGTTTGGCACCATTACAATACTGATACAAGGCGCACACATGCCATGAATGTAGGGGTACGGTGCGTTTCACAAGCTCGCAAATGGCACCAAAACAATAGTGATACAATGGGCACACACGCCAGGAATGTAGGGGTACGGTGCATTTCACACGCTCGCATATAGCACCATTACAATAGTGATACGAGGCACTCACATGCCATGAATGTAGGGGTATGGTGCGTTTCACACGCTCATGTATGGCACCATTACAATAGTGATATGAGGCGCACACATGCCAGGAATGTAGGGGTACGGTGCGTTTCACACGCTCGCGTATGGCACCATTACAATAGTGATACGATGCGCACGCACGCCAGGAATGCAGGGGTACGGTGCGTTTTATATGCACGCATATGGCACCATTACAATAGTGATAGGAGGCGCTCCCACACCAGGAATGTAGGGGTAAGGTGCGTTTCACACGCTCGCGTATGGCACCATTACAATAGTGATACAAGGCGCTCACACGCAGGAATGTAGGGGTACGGTGCGTTTCACATGCTCGCGTATGGGACTATTACAATAGTGATATGAGGCGCACACACGCCATGAATGTAGGGGTATGGTGCATTTCACATGCTCGCGTATGGCACCATTACAGTAGTGATACGTGGCGCTCACATGCCAGGAATGCAGGGGTACGAGTCGCACAAGGATGTCTATCAAGTACTTGCCATTGCATACTTTCATGTGCAGGCCCTAGGAGTGGTAGCCAATGATAAAGCACAGGGAATCTAATCTTGTTGCACAATCGATGTGTGATGACCTGTGGACACATTTCATGTGTGATGGGGCACTAGGTGGCACACATCACCTTGACACTTGTCACATGTGTATCAGTAGTCCGATTTTTTCATGCACAGCAACACTGGGATGGCTCAGTCATCACTACCGGTACCTGTCTCCTGATGCCAGGGACAGGGGCACTTTGTCAACTGACATGTCACGGTCAGCATGACCCTATGTGACTATGTCAGGTGTGTTTTATGTGTTATATTGAGCTTGCTGTTTGTGCTCCATAAACTGCATCTGCTGTTGGTGCATCTAACATGGGTCTGTGTTGAGATGGGAATGGTTTCACATCTACGCACACCATGCCACATGTGAATTCCCACGGCTGTTGGGTCTGAGCGCATCAAACATCATATTTCCCCAGGCATACATGTCTACGTCATGTCAATGGCTGTATTGTTTTGTTGTCACGTGTACCCCTTAATAGCAATGTGTTGATATGTACATTTGACATTCCATGTGACCTGTGCGTGTGCTTTTCAGTCAGCTGTCTGGATGGGATGACATCATTCCACTGCAGGTATAGTGACGTGTGTCACTCTGGTGATATCTCTGGCTGTTCTCTCAGACCGGCCCACCAGCTCATTTCAGGGCATGTCATGTTGATTTGTCAATCAACATGTGTATCTGGCTTTTCATAGGAGTGCCAGCAAGCTGGCATATGTGTCCTGGATGTATTGCACACGCCAGACTCCATAGTGACCTGATGTCTAGTAGCAGTTTTGCATGTGCTATGTTCATTGCCATTGATGTTGGCTGGCTGTCAATCTTCATTATTCCCAAAAATGTCCTGCAGGGCAACACCTCTACCAAGGCCATTCCCAGACTTGGCGACCATGAGGGAATGTGCCTGCATCTGACGTAACAGATTCACTCAACAGTTGATTGAGGACTTGACAAACAAGCGGGCACCACATCTCCAACCGCAACACAGGTGTCCTACTGCGCTGACCCCCAAGATTAAGGTGATGGCAGCTTTAAATTTTTTTGCTACAGGTACGTTTCAATTAACCATAGCTGATGTTGGTGGGATGTCACAGACGATGTTCATCCGTGTCCTGCGTGATGTTTTGGCAGCCACGTTGGAGCACCTTGATGAATTCATCAAATTTCCTACTCCTGAAAAGTTGACAGATGTCAAGGGTGATTTCTATGCCCTGGGAGGGATGCCACATGTCATTGGGTCCATTGATGGGACACATGTGGTTTTGGTGCCACCACAGGCACAGGAGCAGGCTTACCGCAACCGTACACATTACCATTCAATAAATGCCCTTGTGGTGTGTCTTGCTAACATGCAGATTTCCCACGTTTGTGCACGTTTTCCAGGTTCGGCACACAATGCATTCATCATGAAGGGTAGCAGGGTGCCACAAATGATGCTGGGGCTGCGTAACGAGCGGGCATGTCTTGTAGGTGGGTAAACTCTGTTTGTTCTGTGTGTTTCAGTATCTTTTGCTCTTACGGCATCTCCTGACCCACTTATTTACATGATGTTTCCATGTAGGGGACTCGAGATATCACAACATGCCATGGCTAATGACACCTTTCCGCAACCCAAGAACAGCTGCAGATCACCGGTACAATAATGCACACGGGCAGACCAGGCGAGTGATTTTGAGGACGTTTGGCCTCCTGAAGAGCCGATTCCAGTGCCTCGATAAGACCGGCGGATCCCTCCTAAATGCACCGGACAAGGTCTGTAAGATCTTCATTGTGTGCTGCATGCTGCACAACATGGCAGTTGAGAAGGCAGTGCCACTCATCCTGGATCCTGAGGAGAAGGAACATCCACCCGTTGAGGATCAAGTGCTTGGTCACGATACAAGTTATGAGGAGGAGGAGGATGATATCCGGAGTCAGCTCATACGCAACTTCTTCTCATAATTGTGATTCACTTGGTATGAGTGAGCAAGCTTGTAGCATTGAGTGGCATGTGTTGCAATGTGTGTGTCCAGCTGACTGAATGCAAAGTGACTTTGATGTGTGTTCTGATGTGTCACTCGAGTGCAGATGTCATGCCACACAGTTATGCGCAATGACTTTCTTTGAAATTTGCATGTGTCCTATATTGTTCATGTTTCGTAACTGCCCATGTCTGCTGCAAAAAAAATTCCGGTGACATCTTGTGTGTCTGTCATTCCCAAGTTGCTGTGCCTGTTATCTGCTCGTGTCATCTTTGTCCTCAAGCTATTCCTCATGATGATTGCAACGTGGGCAGAATCAGCGTTCCATGCAAGCACATGTCTAAATTTCAGTTCGGGTAAGGAATCCAAACTGGCTTTTTGGTGTCGGTACGGTTTGGAAATGTGTGGGAACTGTTTCTGTGCATGTTGTAGTACCATGCATACATGTCTCCTCACATGGATCAAATAACATGTAGCTTCACTCCCATGACATGATAGTCACCCTTCTTGACAGTCATCTGTAGTGGAGTGTGGAGTCTGGTGAAGGCCACAATGTGTGTAAACCTTGCCCCTGACACATTGCGGTTGCCACGATTTGACAATGTGTGGGACATCACAACAACAGGCTCTATGGGGAATTGCAGCCTCTCCGTGTGCAGCAGGATGTGTTTGGCTCATCCCCTTAATCTTGTGTCCCAGTTCATTTGGATTTACAACATCCATGTTGTGAAGGTGGGGGCCAGAGTATATCCTACATGTTCTGTCAACTGACCTGTGAGTCTGTTCGTATGGATGCATTTCCCTTTGAGCCAGTATGTCATGTCACTGTCACGACGCTTCCTCAGGGCGGGTGGAGAACACTCCGGTGCAAGCCTTCTTGGTAAGTGGACAAAAAATTACATTTCCCATGAATCCAAGAATGTGACGCTGATGACGTCAGGATGTTGCTTGGAAGCGCATATAAACGCCTCTGTGGCAGCAGTCGGGTGCCGTTAATTCCAGGATTCTCTTGTGGCATTCTGCATATCCTGGTCACGGAAGGGGTGCTTTTGCACAATGGCTCCTCGTTACTCTCTGTTGAATTCCGGCCCAGCAGCTTGTTCTGTTGGGCATTCCGAAGCCCAGTTGGACAAGCTGATGACTGGCTCTTGCAGGGCTTCCATGTGTTTACCTAATTCACACCCTCGTTGGACGAGCTTCTTAAGGCTCTTGCGGGGGCTGGGTAATTTCCCTTCTTGACCCTCACTGATTACCTGGGGGAACTACGGATGTTCTGCTTTGTGTGAGACGCGCAGCAGCGCATTTAAATTACTGTTTATTGGACTTTTATACACTGTGAGTTTCAGGATTACCGCAAGGCTTTACTTGCAGTGAAGCAGCCTGCAGAGCGTTATACACCCTTCATATCACTGCAATAATCTGCTACCTTTTATGTTTCTTCTATGATCCCTGTGCTAGTTGCACATTCCTTGGAACAGGATCATAACATTGGCCATTTCTTTTGCAACTTGTACTACATTATCTTTGGTGTGTTATGGTGTTTAATCACCTTTCCATGTGCTATGAATTCATGTGGATTGTTCATCTCTGTTTTCACAGCAGAGCTCGTCCTTAATAAAGCTCCAATTCCCCTGTTACGTGGCTCTTATAACTTTTTTGGGTATGTTGTTAACTGCTGGATAAATACATGGAAACGTATAGAACACGCTTCTTTCAAAGTGTGTAGTAATGTCCTTGTTCTATCCTTAGATCCAGTAGCACTTTCATTACTGTGATCCCAACTAGGATGCAGTGGCTGCTGTTTTCCTTTACAGGTATTACTGTTACAGTATAGGTCCAGAGGTATACTGTGATTCAGTGACAAGAAGTGTTGAATACTTATGCTTGTTTACCATTGTTTCAGATCGCCCTCCCTGCTGTTCCCTTACTTTACTTCCCTTGCCTGATCCCCCTTTTGAGTCTGTTCTTTCTACTCAGACCAAGGGGGTATCGGGAGGTGGACCCCTTTGAGCATGGCACGTTTCCGAGGATTCAAGGCCCTGACAGTCACAGGCAGTCATGTGCACATTGGATCACCAGCAGTACAGGTAGACTCATTACATGACTCTTAATTTCCGCAGAGCAATGGCACTGGCCATGGACATTGGCTCATGCAGCATGGCCTCAACACATACTTGATCCGTTTGTGTAGTAAATGTGTTCACCACAATACAATGTGACTCATCTCTGTCACCGCAGATCTCTTGCCACTTTGCATGCATCATCTATGGCATAATTGTCAAAGGTTGTGCATATGAGTGTATGTGTACTTTGGCAACATGCATGCAGTTTTTCATGGCTAATGATCCCTCTTGTGCATGATTTACTTGGTTATGGATGTATTTGTGCAGGTTGCTACCCACAACGGGCAGGCATTTCATGCTGACGCTGTGTGTCCTGGGCGCAGCTTGCCCTTTTGGAGCCTGATCCTGTGCCCGTCATTAATGGTGATTGTTCAACCATTTTATTTGAGTGACCCATGAGTAACCACACACTCCTTCCTTTCCATACACCTGTTACACTGTGCCTTTCTAACCTCCTAGTCTTTGTGTGCTAGTTTTTGCCTAGTTTTTCACCCCTTCCGCCATCAGGTGTTCACGCATTCCTGCTGCTGGCTCCCCTGCGGCACCCCCCCACCGAGTGCCCTGATTCTGCAACCCACGCGCCTCCCAGATGCTCCTCCCTCCCTCCACACATTCTTAATGCAGGCAGCAGCTTGTCTGTGCCACTGTTGCGCCAATGCTATGCCAAAGTCAGGACCGCCAGCACCCGTCAGCACCTGCAACGTGCACAGTGCAAGACCCTCTGGTTCTTGCATGACCCAGGTAACACAACAGACTCATGCTCCAGCCACCCTCCAAGCAATGGACACCAGTCAATCAACCACCTGCTATCAGGCAACTCCTAAGTGCACACATGACAGCTTTGCATGCTGGGTGTACAACTCCAACTGCCTACACCGGGCTGCCTCGCCTACCAGACCATGTCAGAACAACCAGGTCATGTGCCTCCTACTCCACACCTGCTCCGTCCACCAGCACGCTATTGGACTCTGTTACCTCCAAAGCCCCACACATCGCCTTCATTACAGTAACCTGGTTGAACGCATACTCAGAACACAACTTCAACATTGCCATGACAGACGGATACAAGATCACCCACTGGGACCGCACCAACAATCTGGGAGGATGAATTGCAATTCATTCACAAGTACATCCTCAGAGTCACAAACAACACCAATGACCCACTCAATATTGTCAAGCACCTGCACTTCAGGTTTTACACCAACCCCCTGACCTGCCTCAGACTAACACTCATCTACAGATCTCCAGGCCTACATCCACAATTCCGCTAAGCCATCAACAACGACATCAGCACAAACGCCCTCACCTCCACAGACTACATGTGGCTGGGGGACAGCAACTTCAGGCTGGAGGATAACCACACCACCATCCTTCATTGGTACATCAACATTTGCATCCATGTCTCCGACAAGCAACACACTGCCCCACACCCGCTACAGATCCCCAAAGATGCTTGATCTAAGTCACCACAGATGAGTTGTGTAGCATCCTCGGCCAGGACACTCCAACCAACACCACCGCCACCCCCTGCAACCTCACACACTAGATCAGCGACTGATCCAACAATCTTGCCACCTTGACGGACTTTCCTGTGAAGCACAACAACAGTTAAGCCACCTGGGACAAGGCAGACCTACTGGACTCATACAGATGTAGCCGGACTCTTGTGCAAACCTTGCGACACAAACAACCATCAGTTACCTTTCAGCCCTGGAAACCACCACACCTAGACATCATCATATCATCAGCACTGACAAGAGGACATCCTTCAGATAGGGCCTAGGCACCAACACACACAACATCAAGGAGCTAATAGGCATCGTGACTGAACTATCTAACCCCAGCTCACCATCCAAAAGACATCCCACCCTTGCAAAGCCAAGCAAATCCCTCACAACATTATACCACTGCAAACTCGTGGACATACACAACAGCCTTGGCCCACAGAGGCAGACAGCTCTATTATCCGTGGGACATACCCCCCTCAGGTTCTGGACTCCCATCAGCAGCAAAGACACCACCCGGCTCATGTACACCATCCACTCCGGCTCTCCATCAGGACCCTTCCCACACAACATCTCAATCACAGCAAACCGCATCCTTGAAGCCCACCTCCGGCACGTCATGAATGTCTCCTTTGAGTATGCCACATTCCATGTGAGCTGGGGCATGTAGAGACCCAGGCCCTTCTTAAACAACAGAAGGCAGTACCGCTGGATCTCCTGGAACATCACCCTGCTTCCCTACCCGGAAAATGTCATCAAGAAGACAGTCAACGAACAACTGACCCACTTCCTCCAAGTAAACACCTCCAGGCAGCCCGCCCCAGTCCATCTTCCACAGTAATCACACCACTGCAACCACCCTCATTGCCACCACCACCAACATCTTGGACCCTGCTCAACAATGGGGAGACCACCCCCTCGACCTCTCAATGGCATTCTACACCATGTGCTACCACACTGTCAGATCACACATCTCCAACACTGGGATCCAGAGGAGGGACCAGGATTATATCACTGGGTACCTCACCAGCAAGGGACCGGGAGTCCGCCTCCCCCCTTCAGCACGTAGTACACTGGGTTCATCTGGCCCATGCCCCAGGGCTCATCTCTCTGCGTGACGATCTTCAATGTCTCCATGACCCCCTCTCCACATTCACATGCGCACACAACCTCATCATCTCCTATGCATTGACACCCAGCTGCTCCTCACCCTCACCAAAGACCCAGCCACTGCCAGATCCAACCTCGAAGAAGGCATGAGGTCCGTTGACGAATAGATGAAAACAGCCACCTGAGGCTGGACTTGGACAAGACTGAGGTCATCATCTGAGGATTGTCCCCTTACGACTGGGAGAACTCCTTGTGCCCCACCGGCCTGAGCACCGCACCAGCACCCAGTGGCCACGCACACAAGCTGGTGTTCATCGTAGACTCCTCGATCAAAATAACCATGCAACTCAACACTATCTCTACCTCATGCTGCAACACCCTCCGCATGCTGCAATTGATCCTCAGATATATCCACTCCTACGCAAGACAGACAGTCACCCAGGTCCATGACACCAGCCGGGTCAACTACAGCAACGCAGGAACAACAGCCAAACTCCAGGAGGACTTGTACACATCCATGGTGCATCCGCACACCTCATCCTCAACATCCCCTGCCACAGCCACATCACCGTCCACCTGAGATACCTACAATGGCTCACTGTCAACTGCAAGATCACCTTCAGACTTCTCACCTACACTCAGGAGGCAGTCCACAACCCCAGACCCAAAAACGACCTTGGACGTCTCTCATCCAACACCCTGTTGCCTCAACTCTGTCCAGCCAACCTAGCCCTGGCCACCATTCATCACATCCACAGAACAACTGCATGCGGTAGATAGTCCTCCCACCTCACCAAACTGACCTGGGACTCCCTCCCGGGGCACCTCCACATGAGCCATGACCTCTATGCCTTCATGATACTCTTCCAAACTTGTCTGTCCGAGCAGTATTGCACCCCCAAGCAGCTTGAGACCATCACGTGTGAGTATTTTGCTCCATGTATGAATTTGAAGATACATTATGACCTATGTGTGTCCTCGAACGGACTCAGATCCCAGTGTTTGGATGGCTTGAGTTTGTTACATACTTTGACATATCATATCCCCCCACGTATGTTGTTGACTCATGCTAAATGACTGCAACATCAATTTACCTTGTGATTGATTTCTTTATTTCTCTGTCAGGTGCGTGTTTCGTGAGTAGGTGATAGGTGCTGTACAATAATCCAGAGAATCCAAAGTTCACAGAGGGAGATGTGATGCTTTGTCACCAGAGTCCAGACCACTGTGCTTGGCGTCATTGTTCAGATGCAACCAGTAAGTCCATGTGGCAGAGTATGACAGTCAATGAGGTGATGCTGTTGCACACAAAGTCCAGGTGCCAGACCAGGTGACTTGGGAGATGTGCATGGCCCGCTGCCTCTCATGTTTTTTTTTGTGGACGACCCACCTTCCTTGGTGGACCTCATATACAGGCCTTGACGATGCATGGGATGCTCCGTCGGACGATTCCTCCTCCTCCTCCCTCCTTATGCCTGGTGGCGGACTTCGCCTAGAAGTGTGTTGCCTCGTGACGCAGGTAGGGTGCTCCATGTTGTCTGAGATCCGACGGAGTGAATTGCTCATGTCCCTTTGCACCGCCAGGAGCTCAGCCAGTCTTGCCTCCATCCGTCCTTGGTGTTGTTGTTGACTGGCGTGCTGCTCGGCCTGCAGGTTTTTGATGTTTGTGAGGGTCACCACTACCTGGCTGGTCTCCCTGGTGTCTCGCCGGTATGCCTCCAGGATGGTGCGTAGTTCTGGCATACCGGGCCTTGCAGCTGGCTGGTCAGGTTCTTGCCTCCGCCTGCCGCCACTCCCACCACCCCTGCCCACACGAGCCTGGCCTGCCGTTGTGGGCATATCGGGGCGACGGGACCCCAGAGGGATGGCAGTGGTGGTGTTGTCTGCCACCTCCTGGTTGCCCGGCGGACCTTGTCCCTCATCGTCAGACTGGCTCAGTTGTTCACTGCGGGCAGGGCTCCTAGATGTCTGCTGGGATATGGCAGTAATGGTGGTGGTAGTTTGCAGATATTTTCTGGATCCAGGTGCTGAAGGGGTTTGGACAGCAGAGTGGCTAGGGTGGTCGTGGTCATCGGAGGAGCGCTGAGAGGCCTCGCTGACGGTGGGATCAGGGTCCTGCGGAGCCTGGGACTGTGAATCATCTCCCCCATTGTTGGGGGTAGATTCGGCATGTTGCCCTGTGGGTGTGAGAGACAGACAATGTTAATGCCATTTCATGCAACATCCATGTTTCATGCACATTGTAGTTGGCACTGTTCCACCAGGTAGTTGTCTGTGCTTTGCATTGTCCTCAATGTTCACTTGTGGATGGGTATGTTGTGGGGTCAGATTGATATGTGCTCCTGAGTCATTGACATCTGGGGGCATATTTACAATAACTGGTGCATCCCTGCATATCAGCAGGGATGCGCCAGTTATTGTGCGCCACAGCTCTGGCAACATGGATGTGCCACATTTACAATGCGGCACACCATGGGAAAAATGGCACAGATGCATCACACATCCGTGCCGTAAAAGTGGCGCATTGCTGGAGTTGCGTCGCAAGCGCAACGCAGCTGATGCAATGCTCTACACAATGATGCGACAATCCTGACGCAGTATGGGTTTAAAAGTGACTGAGTGAAATCTTGTAGATTTCACTCTGCCACTTTTAGGAGGCGTTCCTGTGCCAGAACGCCCCCCCCCCCGTGCCGGAACACCTACTTCTGCCGCAGGGCTTTACAACGTGACGCATCTCCCAGATGCGTCACCTTGTAAATACCCAGTACCATGGTGCCACTTTTGTGCCGCCGCTGTGTCACAAAAGTGACGAAACAGCGACGTAAAAGAGGCGCAAGGGGCTTGTAAATCTGCGCCATGAATTTTTGGCTTGGATGCTTCAGCAGATCTGTATTGGTCTTGTTGTGTTACATGGCCATTGTGACAGTGGGGCACTCCATTGCCTGTACTTGTGTAAGGGGTATGTGTAACAGGCAGTACAGGTGGTTGGAGTCTGAGTTGGCACTGGGCCTCCCTCGTGGTGTGGCAGTCCCCCCATGGAGCATGCTGCCATGAGAGTGGGTGTAAGTTCCTGTCCAAGATATCTGACCTTGTTGTCCTGGTGTTTGTGTTTGCACTGGTCACAGGAGGGCCTTGTGCTGCCGGGAAACAACCTTTACAACACAACTTTTACAAAAGCACTACCATTACAACAAAACTTTTACAACGCAACATCCATTACAACGCATGCCAATACAACGCAACCATTACAATGCATGACACTACAACACATACCACTACAACGCATATCATTACAACGCTGTCATTACAACGTATACCATTATAACGCATACCATTACCACGCATAGTACCCTTACACTATCCAACACTTACTGTTGCACCCCCTGGAGTTAGAATAGTAATTTTTACCCCTACACTATCTAACACTTACCCTACTGTTGCACCCCCTGGAGTTAGAATAGTAATTTTTACCCATACACTATCCAACACTTACCCTACTGTTGCACCCCCTGGAGTTAGAATAGTAATTTTTACCCCTACACTATCCAATACTTACCATATATGCAATGTAATGGTATGCGTTGTAATGGTATGCATTGTAAAAGGTAGTATGCGTTGTAACGGAATGCGTTGTAAGGTAGTTTTTAAAAATGTGTTGTAATGGCATGCATTGTAATGGAATGCGTTGTAATGGATGTTGAGTTGTAAAAATGCGTTGTAAAGGTATGCGTTGTAAAAGTATGCGTTGTAACGTCATATATTCGTGCTGCCTACACCAGGGCCCAGTGTCAGATATCTTGTCAGTACTTTCCAAATCTCTCTGCATTGAGCATGGTGCATGGGTGTGTACCTGGGCCATATGGGATGAGGGCAATTGGGTCTGATTTGGAGTCCCACAATGCATTTTGTGACACCCACCCTCCCAGCATACCGGACGTCCATTCGTGGGTCTGTGCTTCCTGTAGCATGGGACATAGCATGGCCTTGCTTTCTCAATGGAGCATACACATGTTAGTGGCATTAGCATTGTTTTTGGCTGTAGTTCTGGGCGGTGGGCGCTCGGGGGTTGGTGCAGGCATTTTTTGTACTTGGGGTGTGGATGCCATTACCCCTATGTTACATAAGTTGTTTGTGTACTCACCAGGCTCTACTACTCCTTCGATTCCATGTACTCCCACCAGTGGAAGCAGGAGCATCACCTTCTCCTCCAGGGCTGGTCCTGTACTGGTTTGCGGGGACCGCCACCTCCAGTGTGCTGGCTCTGTGCGTAGTCTTCATCCATTTGGCGCTTGATCATCCTCCACTGATCGTACCACCTGGCCTGGCACTCCTTCCTTGTACGTCTGATGGGTGCGACAGCATTCACCCTATTAACTATCCTCTCCCACAGACGGGTTTTCTCAGCTATGCTGGTCCGTTTGACCAATGTGCCAATCAGCTGTGGCTCAACTCTGATGACTTCGTTGACAAAGGTCTCCATCTCCTCCTTTGTGAACTTTAGATTCTTCTGTGTGGACATGGTGTGGGGTGACGGTGTGTATGGATGTGGGTGTGTGGGTCTGAATATGAATGGAGGGTATGTATGAAGGTGGATGTGTGCAGTTGGTGGTGTGTTGGAAGTGTCTGTTGCAAATTGAGTCTGTTGCAAAGGATCATGGTTTGTGTGTATGGGCCCTTTTTATTGGCCTTTTTGTGGGTGGGGCTTAGTTTGAATTTTGGGTGGGTGTGTTATACGGGGTGGTTCTGAGATAGCCCCTGTGTTTATTTTGTGTGGATCTGCCCAGGACATTCATTTCCATGGTGTGTACACTGGAGACGTGTTTGGTGTTGTTGTGCGAGTCGTTTTCATCCTCCTTGTCCTGTTTTACAGTGTCCGCGTGGTTCAGTACTGCTCGTTTAGTTGTATTTGCTTCTGTTTATTTGTGTGTCCTACTTGGTCCTACGCAACGTTCTCTGCGGTACGGGTTGTTTTCACCCTGCTTGTGCTGTTTTACGGGGTTCGCGTGCATGTCGTTCAGTGTGGGTTTGTCTCGTATTTGATTGTGTGGCTCGCTCATACGCGACGTTTTCCGTAAGAATCGCATTCTGATTCCCCGGTCTCGCTCATACGCGACGTTTTCCTTACGAATCGCATTCTGATTCCCTGGTCTGGATCGTACTTGTCGGGTCGTACAGCATGTTTACGATTCGTACGATTCACTTTGAGGGTATGCGTCGTACAGATTTTCCCTTACTATTTGTACGGTTCGCAAGGATTTGTCATATATTTTTCATACGAATCGTACTACGGGATTCGGATGGTATTGGACGAGTCTTACAGAAAGGGCTACGGATTTGATTCGGTCGTACAGATTAGCTTACCGAATCGGAATCGGCCCCTAAATATAACAATACTGGAAACATTGCATAGCCAAGAGAATAAAATTACTATTTCCACTCCAGCGAGTGCAACACTAGGGAAAATGTTGAATAGCGGGTATATAAAAATTACTATTCCCACTTCAGTGAGTCCAACAGTAGGGAAAGTGTTGGATAGGGGGTAGGTAAAAATTACTATTCCCACTCCAGCGAGTGGAACAGTGAGGAAAGTGTTTGATAGCGGGTATATAAAAAATACTATTCCCACTCCAGTGAGTGCAACAGTAGGGAAAATGTTGGATAGCGGGTATATAAAAATTACTATTCCCACTCCAGTGAGTGCAACAGTAGGGAAAGTGTAGGATAGCGGGTGGGTAAAAAGTACTATTCCCACTCCAGCGAGTGGAACAGTAGGGAAAGTGTTGGATAGTGGGTATATAAAAATTACTATTCCTACTCCAGTGAGTGCAAAAGTAAGGAAAATGTTGGATAGCGGTAGTGTAAAAATTACTATTCCCACTCCATTGAGTGCACCAGTAGGGAAAGTGTTGGATAGCGGGCGGGTAAAAATTGCTATTCCCACTCCAGCGAGTGGAAGACATTAAAATAAATAATATTAAAAAAAATAATATTTAACACTACATTAAATATAACAATACTGAAAAAATTGCATAGCCTAGAGCATAAAATTACTATTCCCACTCCAGCAAGTGCAACAGTAGGGAAAATGTTGGATAGCGGGTATATAAAAATTTCTATTCCCACTCCAGTGAGTGCAACAGTAGGGAAAGTGTTGGATAGCAGGTGGGTAAAAATTACTATTCCCACTCCAGCGAGTGGAACAGTGAAGAAATTGTTGGATAGCGGGTATATAAAAATTACTATTCCCACTCCAGTGAGTGCAACAGTAGGGAAAATGTTAGATAGCGGGAGTGTAAAAATTACTATTTCCACTCCAGTGAGGGCAACACTAGGGAAAGTATTGGATAGCGGGTGGGTAAAAATTATAATTCCAACTCCAGCGAGTGGAACAGTGGGGAAAGTGTTGGACAGCAGATATATAAAAATTAATATTCCCACTCCAGTGGTGCAACAGTAGGAAAAGTGTTGCATAGTGGGAGTGTAAAAATTACTATTCCCACTCCAGTGAGTGCAACACTAGGGAAAGTGTTGGATAGCGGGTGGGTAAAAATTACTATTTCCACTCCACCGAGTGCAACAGTAGAGAAAGTGTTGCATAGTAGGTGGGTAAAAGTTACTATTCCCACTCAAGCGAGTGCAACAGTAGGGCAAGTGTTGGATAGCGGGAAGGTAAAAATTACTATTCCTACTCCGGTGAGTGCAACAGTAGGGTAAGTGTTGGATAGCGGGTGGGTAAAAAATGCTATTCCCACTCCAGCGAGTGGAACTGTAGGGAAAGTGTTGGATAGCGAGTGTGTAAAATTTACTATTCACACTCCAGTGTGTGCAACAGTAGGGAAAGTGTTGGATAGCGGGAGGATTAAAAGGACTATTCTCACTCCAGTGAGTGCACCAGTAGGGAAAGTGTTGGATATCGGGTTGGTAAAAATTACTATTTCCACTCCAGTGAGTGCAACAGTAGGGAAAGTGTTGGATAGCGTAGAGGAATAATTTAGTATACCCACTCCTACAATATAATTTACATAAATTAACAATGAATTAATTAATTAATTCAAAATTAATTTACCTCCTACCATATTCCCCTATAAACATAACCACCAATATTATAAAATAATACTAAAGTAACATAATTAAATATAAATTAATTTATTAACAATTAAATATAAATTGATACACACAATTAGAACTATAAAATAACTTTAAATAAATAATATATAAAATTGTTGTAACAATTAAATGACTTCCTACCCTACTCCCTTATCAAACCTCAACACACTCCTAAAACATTACACAAATAACATATTTACAATCTACTTTTTAACAATTAATATCAATTGAATAATGAATTAATATTTTTAACACAATTAACATAATCACGAATAAAATATTAATTATTAATAAATTTACAGTTAATTATTAAATAAGTAATTAACAAAAATAACAATATAAGTTATTAAATACAAAAATAATAAATAATTAAAATGATGTTACTTCCCACCCTAGTCCCCTGTCAACTCTCAACACACTCCTAAAAAAGAACACAATTAACATATTAACAATTTAATTATTAATAATTAATATCCAATTAATAACGAATTAATAACTTTTTAACACAGTTAACCCACTTACCAATTATTTTTAATTATTATTAATACATTTATAATTAATTAATTACCACGATTAACAGTACACATGATTAAATACTAAAATATTAATTAATTAATTAAAATTTAAATAAATTACTTCCCACCCTATTCCCCTATAAACCCACAGCCAGCTATGGAATTCTGCACATGCTCAATGAAGGAGTGAAGTTAAGGACTTTGTATGGTTAGGGCTACTTATAAAAGATTATTTAACCAAAACCGTCATGATCTGGGAAGAAAGAATCCCAACCTTGGTTGGTAAGGCAGTGTAGGCTTTCTTATATCTGCCTACATCACATTCTTCAAACTGTCCATAGAGATTGTTCTAAAATAGCCAACTACAGGAAGGACTACAAACTAATCTTGAAGAAAATGAAAGTGGTTTGTCAGTGCCAAGCATGGGATAATTTAGTTACTGCAAGTAAGGTTAAAAATTTTAGTCTATTCTGGCGCTTGGTAAATAAAAGGAAATGTCTACTGGTAGCAACTCATCACTGGGTCCTAGTATAAGTCCTGATAAATGGATAGATCATGTCTCCCATGTATATAGTTCAGGGATGCAAGTGAGGAGGGCATGAATCAATATTGTCTGGAATTCCAGTTGGAAATTGAGTTCTCCTTAGAAGTTAGGACCCGATTTATCAAAAAGTAACACATCGCAGCACAGCAAGTAACCGTGCTGCTCTGCATTACAGGGAAAGGGCAGGAATGCACCGTATTTATCACAATATGGCACATTCCTGTCCTTTCCCCAGCGCTGGTGCACAATGGGCTACCTAGCGCCAACGTAGACCATGGTGCAAGGGTGCCTGCGTTGCTTGTAGGAATGTTTTTGTGCATAAAGGGGCACATTCCTGCACAAAACAATTCCTTGAGGCATATTGCTCTATATGTGTGCTGCATTCTGCAGCACACATAGCGAGAGAAAGTATCACGGAGAAATGAAGATTTTTCTGCTTGTTATGCCTTCTCTGGCAGGGAGCATCATTTTTTAGTATTCCCATGTCTACCAGTGATGGTTAATCTGAGAATGTGTCAAAATCCATGGGAGTTGTGTGGGAACACCCACGCAACGACCATGGAATGCCTTCCCAGGCAGGAGTAATACAAAGCAGTTATTTGCGCTCTTGATTTATCAACCAAAGCAGGGCCATGCAAAGGGACCTTGCATAGCTTGATAAATTGTGTGACACATGCAAACACAACACAAACCCTTCAAAAATAGGCTCCAAATTTCTAGAAGGTTCACTTTCTCACCTAAGGACTTATGCTGTTGTGCACTATTTAATTAACAGTTTTGAAACATGTTACGAACCAGAGATGTGTTATCTACCATATTTGCATAGCAAATATAACAACGTATCAAGTATATAGTGGACCTCTACACCTCTCACGATAAGTTATACTTTGCAAATAGTTCAGTGTCTTTTTGATTAACACTGTTGCCTTGGCTTGTCTTTTGACTTTGTCTTTGTCTATTTCCAGTAACCTAACCTAAAGATGTTCTAACTACATTTTTCTGCACTTTGCAGAGGTGAAAGACTTTCCCTTACCGTTCCTAGTCGAGGTCATTCTGTATCTGGTAAACCCAGTTTGTTTAGCAAATCTTTCTCTAATGCCCATTGTGCCCTAATGAAAGCCCTTAAATGTTGTCCAAGAAATAGGGGGAGAGTCAGGGTCTAATAACCCATTACAAGAAGGTTTTAAAAAAGAGAAAATAATCCCTTAAGGATGATGCTTGGGAACAGCTAGTCATTGCTAGTGGCTCTAATGATTGTGTTGTCTGTTGGAGAGTCTTGAATCCTCCTTTTCTAGCTAATGAAGCTGCCCCATCTCTTTCTTCTGTGATACCTGAAGATAAGTGGTATGACCACTTTTCTCAAACTAATTCCTTTGAGGATGGAATCAGCTATTTTAAATATTGTTTACAAAGCTTTGAGCACCGCCAGCCTCTCTTTCTCCTTTATTGTAGTCATGCATGCCATCAGACGTCTTGCCTGTATTAAGACCTCTGGACCAGACGGCGTCCTTGGAGACTTTTTCAGGACTGGGCTACCTTGTTGGCAAACACCTTAAATGCTCTTGGTTTAAATCCATTATTGTGCCAGTATCTCAGAAGAGTGACAGGGCAGACCTAAGATGTTATAGGTGTATATCTCTGAATAATACCACCATTAAGGGTTTGGGTGAGGTAGTACTTGAAAGGCTATCCTCGTGGGTGGAGGAGAAGAAAATCACCCCGACTCACAGTGTGGGTTCAGACCTGGCCTGAATACAATAAAGTGTAGTTCCTATATTCCCAATAGGATCTGCGCATTGGAATAACATAAACGATAGTTTAGACGTAGGTCTGGGGTCGACTAGGTCTCTATTGAATATGTTAGATTTAATTGTGTGTGCCAGCTAGCTCAGAGGTCACTAGAAACTTTCTCGAGTACACAAGAAGGTGTTTAGCTTTCCTGAATAAACAAGAAGGGATTAGCTTCTGACAACCATATCACATGACAACTTTGTCCCCCCTGCAATAAGGAATATATCTCTAGAGTCGCGGAAACCATAGATAGCTATTTTACTCAGTCAATCGTGCATGCTTCATTTCACCAGAGATGCAGAGAAATAGAGAGACGGGCGTTTTCAATAAAAGGGTTATTAATTGAGCAGTCTTCTTTCTCATGCAAGAGAAATGAATTGCCACAATTGCAATACTTGTCATAAAGTAAAGTGCGTACAGTAAAAGGAGTATTATGAAATAATACTGTAAAAGCATTTATATAGTTTCTAAGCCATACGATACTTAAAATGGATAAAATACATACAATGATAAAATAATGACTAAACGTACTCAACTGGTGTTTCTAAGATACGCCTACCCCAGTGTACCTAACCTAAGCCTAGTACAGGGAAGGAGTAAATGAGTTACAGTTTTTGCCAAGAATCTGAATCAAGAATTCTCTATGGGTCTAATCAGCTCCGTACCGTAGGTATAGAATGAAGAAGGTCTTGTATCTCTCTCTCAGGACTCGATCTCCCAGAAACCCGCGAGGGTATCAGGGAAACACCAGAGCTGGATTTCTCGGCAAGAGAAAAGACAGCATCTCTCTCAGTTCGTCAGCAGGGAGGGTTGGCTTCCTTCGGCACTCGCATCAGCAGGACGTCGGGCAAGTAGATAGCCGATTCTGCTCCAAACCACTGTGTCTTGCTTAAGGCAGATGTTGGTATATTTATACCTGGAAGGTGCCGAGTTTGACGTAAGGTTGGACATAAGACGTCACTAAGAACTGGCAGTTCTTTCAGGACTCTCAGGAGTTCTAGGACAAATCAAAACAGAAGCAGGGGGAATTCCCAGGCTGCTGGAGGCTTGGTTTGTTTAAGAACGCGTTGTACTTTCTAGGAATCTATGGGAGTAGCCTTGCCATATTTGGACTGCATTGGCTATGACTTAATATGGATATGATTCTTATGCCTTTATAAGGATATGATTTGTTATAATCACATACGGGCATGAATCGGGAATATCTAATTAGGTCCTAGATACATTCACAACAACAATTGACCAAATTCTGAATTTGTATATATTAATTGAGAAATACATTGTACCCTCTTTATGGATTTCATGGACCTTTCATCAGCTTTTGATCGGGTGAACTACTTTAAGCTGTGGTCCATGCTGTTGTCCCTTGATGTTGAGCCAGTCATGGTTTCCTTCTTGGCAGACATCCATCTGTATATGTCTGAGTCCGTTAGATTTGGGGAGCACTGCTCATGTACCAAAAGCTTTCCTATCACTCGAGAGATCAGGAAGGGGTGAATCCTGGCCCCTTTCTAATTTACTATTTACGTCAATGGTCTAGAGGTGCCATTGCTGAAAGAACAATGCGATCCCCCCGCATGGGCTCCCAGTCATTACCAGTTTTTCATATGCAGACAACGCCGTCCTTATGTCAAGAACGGCTTTAGGCCTCTAATTGCACTTTGATTCTTTTGCTGACTTTATGGGTGGCCTGGACCTCTTGGTAAATATTCTGAAATCTTTTTTTATAGTCACTGATGTTCTCAAGACTCAAAGACTCTCTTTAGCCAGATTATGTGGGTCAGTATGCGATTCCAGCTTAAGGGTTGGCAACCTATAAAAACCCAGATCAATATTTATAAAGGCAAGTGTATATCTGCAACATTCTAGGGCAGTGACATTTTAGGGTAAATTGTTCTTTTTGCATTTTTCACTCAGAGTGGGACAGGTTTGCTTAGATGTGGGTCACCTGCTCCCCATGCCACTAGATTCAAGCTACCCTGACTGACATGGGGTGATATCCTGAAACCTGTCCCAGGATACTTGTTTCCGGTCGAGGGAGGACCTGGCCTGGCAGTTCGGGCTGAACTGTTCCCATGGGAAGTGATGTCAAGACTGATTTGCATATAGCTGGGTTTAAACTGGAATTGCATGGTGAGGACTTTTTTTATGATTTAGGCCCTGGTCTCTACTGGGGTTGAATGTTGAATATTTTCCAGCATTCTATCCATCAATTGTTGTTTTTGCATTTGTCACCTACAGTGGGAAGGGGAATGCCCAAACGTGGGTCCTGTGCTCACCATGCCACTGGATTCAAGCTAACCTGGCTGATGAGTGGCGATACCTTGAAACCAGACCCAGGAAGCTAGTTTCCGGTCCACAAAGGACCTGGCCTGTCAGCTTGTGCTGGACTATTCCCATGGGGAGCAGGGTCGAGACTGTTCTGTATATGGCTGGGTTTAACTGGAATGGCATGGTGGGATGGGTTTGCTTTGATGTGGGTCCCGTGCTCACCATGTCACTGGATTCAAGCTAACCTTTCTGATGAGGGGTGATACCCTGAAACCAGTCCCAGGATACTTGTTTCCGGTCGAGGAAGGACCTGGCCTGGCAGTTCGGGCTGGACTGTTCCCATGGGGAGTGAGGTTAAGGCTGATTTGAATATAGCTGGGTTTAAACTGGATTGGCACGGTGAGGGAAAAAATGAGGATTCAGGCCCAAATATCTGTACAGGGGTGAATGTTTGACATTGTTCAGCATTCCATTCATCAATTGTTCTTTTTGCATTTGTCACCCCGAGTGGGACGGGAATGCCCAGATGTGGGTCCTGTGCTGTGGATTCAAGCTAACCTGGCTGATATGGGGTGATAACCCGAGACAGGTACCAGGATGCTTGTTTCCCGGACAGGGAGGACCTGGCCTGGCAGTTCGGATTGGCAGTTCAGTTCAAGACTGATTTACATTTGGCTGGGTCCAAACTGGAATGGCATGGTGGGCAAAAAACACAGGCATTTTTTAGGCCCAGATCTCTGTACTGGGTATGAATGTTTGATATTGATCATCATTCCGTCCATCAGTTGTTCTTTTTGAATTTTTTGTTGAGAAAGGGGAGCAGGAGGGGAGAATAGCTTAAGAATCACTAACTCCGGATAAGAACAAGATGCTGACTAAAAGCACAAACTGGTTAGGTGTTCCGTGTTATCTTCAATAAATCTGTGTTATAACAACCACGCAATTTGTCTGAAGTAGGCGCACTTTATTTTACATCTTTTCCCAAGTAATATCAGCAAATTAATCACCTCACAGAGTGCAATCACTACCAGTAGAACCCTCGAAACAAAACTTTCCATACTCCCCCAGGCGAGAGCTCAGGTAGCATGAATAGACACAAAATTTAACAGGAGAAAGGAAAGCAGTGCCTTCAGAATCCTACGCACGTGCAATGGCAGTGGATGCCTGGAGTCAAGCTGCTCTACACTGTGTCTTGGGATTCTGGTACATCTAGGATTCGTTGCACGTGAAGAAATGTCACTGTTTTCATTTTCTCTATTCTTTTTGCAGATTTCCTCCTTATAGTTTATCCATTATAGAAAATGTAAATATAACTAATAAATTAAATGACATAAGTAAAATCAATGTATGATAATACAATTTCTTTTTAGCCCACGGTATTGTAAAACAACGTCAAGAATCTGTCAGGACATTCTGTTCAGTAAATAATTTGAAGCCAAAGTACAAAATAACTGACCTTTACATTTTAGAATGAGGAATTGAAGCATGAATCTCGCGGGCAACGTTTCTCAGTGATGCTCAAACCAGGGTAGGAAATTATTGATAACATCAGCGATTTGATATAAAGGCGTTGCCTGCTGTTCTAGAGATGCCTGTGCTCTCAGGAGGCCGGCCTTTCCGAGTGAGTGCATAATGGCGCGTTTCTGAGACCCAGGAAGGAGGAGAGAGAGAGATACGAAAGTCCCAGGACCGAACAAGTGATGTTAGAGGAATGAGCAACAATTTTCATTTTCCTTCTAAGGACACGGAAAGGCCACTCTGCTTCTTTTGGGACTTCGTTAGAGAAAATTGTAAATTACAAGAAAGTATTCTTAGATTTGCAATTATCTCTGATGTTACTCTTGAAATTATTTTTTATGAAAAAAGCACAATGTTTCAGTAAAGTAAATGTGCTCCTGAGCTTTGGGGACATCTCCTGTGCTCATTGCAAGTTATAAATTCGCATACTGTCAGCATGCAGTTTTCCCTCATTAAAGGTTTAAAAGCAGAACATGCTTCCATATTTTGATGACCAAGGCTATGTTTGCAAAGTGGCTTTTTCGAGACAATTTCTCTAGAGACCACCAATGCCGGCTTTACTATCTGGGGCCATGGTTGGTAGCTTGCTGGTGTGTGATTTTTTTTTTCTTACAGAGGGTTATGCTAGACTAAATGAAAAACAGAAAAGGCTGCAAATTCTAGAGGTATTTGCGTTGTATTATACGGTGGTCGCATTTATATAGCATTAACATGAATATAGAATCTAGTTTTTTAGGATCCTCTGCGCTGGATTTATTGTATGTTATTGTACGATATTAATTAATCATCAATATATTCAAATTCTAGTTGCTTTTTTATTGGACTTGCTACCCGTGGGACAAGGCACTAAAGGACATTTGGTCACGGCAGTGATTATGAAATAGATACGGATGATATTTGCACTGCGCAAACATGAAACTCTGCTATGGCCACTCAGATGGACCTTTATCTCAAACTGCGGCTAAGAATACAAACTCAATAACATTTCAACCGCAGTGAAGCTGATTTTGCCCCACAGAATGAAAGAGAGGAGTACAGTTGCAAACCATAAAGGTTTATTAGTAAAGTTACAGTCTCCAATCAAATCAATTATAAATCAATCAAGATGCACCTGAACACAGCTTGCACAAATAGGATCAACATAATTAAATTTAGTGAATGTGGTTATTGCATTACAAAAGGCAACATATGGAAACCCAGGTGAAGTCTTGTGTTCACAAAGGAAACCCCCTAAGGCTATTATAAATTTTTAGGCAGGTCAGATAAACTCAGAAAAAGCAGCTATCAGAAAAAAAGGTTCCAATTACAATGAGAAGGCATGTGCTTGCTCTTGAGAGTAACTTTAAAAGAAGGAAAATAAAGAGCAGTAGTGTAAGAAAACGAAAAGGACTTCTGACTGATAGGGTGGAAAGGGGAAAGAGATCTAACTAACTAACAAGCTTCACACCGTTAAAAGGAAAGTTCCTGTGAGGAGTTGGCCTGGTATATGATGTCCACAATTCTAGTGGGCACCCTGTATCAGTCCAAACAACCCATATGGTTATGGTTGTAAAGTCAACCTTATGGGTTGTTTGGACTGATACAGGGTTCCCACTAGAATAGTGGACATCATATACCAGGCCAACTTCTCACATTGGTGGAAGCTGTGGGATCGGACATCCTGGACTACTTGCTTTTTGCTAACCGTGCAGCTTCAGAGGTACCCTCAAAGTTGTACATTAAGGGTTTGAGAAGCCCCAGACCCGAGCAGCATTTGCACCGAAGCTCAGCCCTCCACACTCCACGAGTGCCAATTGGGGCCCGCTCCTGCATTTCAGCTCGACACGTCTTCCCGGTTGCTAGCCCGTTGGCTAGTGAGCCCTACGAAGATGAACCTTTGAATCAACAACAGTTCCCTGGTTGCTCCTGTCTTGTTTCAGCTTCCCTGTAAAGGAGAAGCGACCCAGACCTTGCTGGTCTGAACAGAAGCCCATCTTCATTTCCTGTGTGGGTTGCGGTTACCAAGGCTTGTTGGGTCCAATCCGAATACCGACACCGCAGTCACCTAGATCCTTCATGGGACAGCTTGTATCCAGCGCCTGGTCATCCTTGATGCCTCCTGGTCCACGTGGCTGCAGAGACAAGCTTCGCCTCTTCACCTGATTGCATCTCAACTTCGCCTGGTTCCTTTCTGGTCACTGGCTAGTGACCCAGACTCTGTCCCCTCTGCTTTCAGGTTCTTCTCAACTCCGATCCACCCTTGGATCCACCTGGACACTGTCCTCCTGGTTGCCTGAAGCACTTTCTTGCAGCTCTCGATAGGATTCACTGACGAAACCCGACACGAAAGAACACCTATGCACCCGGCTTCCCTGGGTGAGTTAACTCGAGTACTCCGGTGCTCCCATGGGAATTAACTATCCAAGTGTCCTAGTTTAACAGGGTTTTCCCGTAGTCCATCCAGAAGTGTCTGAAATCTACTAGTTTGTAACTTTTACGTTCCCATTCTAACTCCATGGTAACTCGCATGTGTGTTTAGACACTGCACATGCATCCTGTGGAACCCCTACTTCCTAACCTTTGGTTGTCCAGTGTAGCCCCATCGATTCCCTAGGCCATAGGCCTATTCACCTTTCCTGAAGTGGTTCTTTTACCACTTACTTAGTATATGGTTCGTGAGGCCCCTAGGGCAGAATTGTATTTGTGGAACTTATAGTATGCTTATTGAGTAACTTGTAAAGTATCTCAAACTCTGACCTCATAAAGAGTGCAGAGGGGTTTTGTTAGTACTAAATACATATATATTTGATATATACCTTGTGTGGTGTCCTTTCATTTGATATTCAAGGGATTATTATTGGTAAAACAGCTGGCTTCGCATGCTCTCTGAATTTTTAGCCTAAGACTGCTTTGTCCATGCTACCACTAGAATAGCTGGTCTATAAGGTTGTCTTTATAACCATCACCATAAGGGTTGTTTGAACTGATACAGGGTGCCCACTAGAATAGTGGACATCATATGCCAGGCCAACTTCTCACAGTTCCATTCAAGTGATAAATGTTTCAGGTTCCCACCAGGCAAATACCAATCAAAACAAAATGTTCTCTCCATACTTGGTGACGGCCTCCTTCACATGGGTAATACAATGCCAACTTTGACCTTGACTGCGACCTTCACAATATCTCAGAAAGGAGCATTCTCCTTCTCAGTTTCCCATCCAGGGCAGGTGCAGAAGTCAAACCAAACGAGTTAATTAGCACTTAATGACCTTCAAACTATAAGCTTCCAAACAATAGCATATCTGAGAAGGACCCAGTGCCTGAAACAGACATGGTGTCATGCACAAGAAGCCGAAATACAGTGTTTAATTTAAACATAGAGTAAGGCACCTAGACTTACTCATAACAATGTTAAATTTCACAAATGTCCTAACTAAATGAAATCAAAACATGTAATTCATTCGTAGCAAAACTGCATATAAAACAATGAAAAAAATAATAAGTAAAATAATAAAAGAAATAATGAATAAGTCAGGTGTAAATATTTTGTAAATTATATAGACAGTATTTATGTGGGTTGCAGATTAATATATCATTAAGTACAAATGAGTGATGGTGACACTGAATCATCTATTCCCCCTCTAATAGCTCTGGGAGCCATCACACAAAACATTCACCATTTTCCTGCATGACAGTTCTAGATACTCTGCAACCCGTCTCTGTTTACTCTAGATCCCTCCAACCCTTTCAACTCACTATACATAAAACACTGCATCTCCTCCAATTCTATTTCTTTTCTCGTTTTATTCAGTCCTCTAAACTCTGCAGATTCCTCTCATTCTTTCTGCCCTGAATTCCTCCATCATTTAATCAACTTAAATCCCTTTATTATAAACAGAATGAATCACACAAATACCAATAATCAATAAGGGGCTCAATAGAGCACCTGAAAGCCCGCTACCAAGCTCACTAAGCCAACTACTTATTGCAGCAAAACTTTGCCCAATTGCTTTCCAAGCACTAGTCTATTTCAACTCCTCCAAGTCTTTCAACAGATCTGTAATATTCTTCACACACTTGCTGATCGTCTCGCTCTTATTTGGCTCATAGGTGCAGCATAGCAGGCCACACAAACCTTTACAAACTCCACCCTCTTTTGAGATCAAAATACTCAAAGCAAGACTGTTTTGAAGAACCATGGCTCTCATTGCTACTAATTTGGAATTTATGGCATCTAATGCACCTGTAGTTTCAGCCGCCTGCCTGTCAACTACAGTGGACAACTTTCTATTTTTAAAAGCAAACACAAGGAGATAATGGATGGAGTGCTGAAACTTTTCAGATACTCAACCGCAGTCACAGATCAGGGTTGAATCCATCATCATTCTTTAGCTCACTGCGCCACCTCAGTTCAGACCCAGCTATATGCAAATCAGTTTTGACCCTATGCCTCATGGGAACAGTCTAATGGTATGGGCCATGCTGTCCGTGATCGAGGCATGACTTCCTCACGTGCTTCTTCACCAAGACCCAATCGCCAGAACTGAGGTCATAGCACTGTACCTGCCTTGGAAGGGGAGTCTCCAATTCAACCTGATGAGAGACATAATGCACTACATCAGCTAGGCCTTTGCAGTACTCCGAACTATGTCTCCTGTAATATTTACAAGTGCAGGTACAGCACGGAGTCTCATGGCTTTACCCATGAGAATTTCATAGGGGCAGAGTCCTGTCCTCTGATTCAGAATGCTACTCAGACCCATCAACAGCAAGGGAAGGGCATCAAGCCACTTCAGAGACATGGATGCACAGAGCTTAGCAAGCTGGAATTCCAACTTATCACTAATTTGTTCCACGATGCCTTACGCCTCAGAGTGGTAACTAGAGTGAAACCTCTGATCAACTTGGTAAGCTGCATGCAAAGGTTTCATCACCTCATTCTTAAAGTGACAACCTTGATCTGATTCCAGTGAAACTGGGATCCCAAAATGAAGGATCAACTCCCTCAGCAACAATTTCGACGTAGTAAAACTGTCATCCCTCCTAGTAGGGTATGTCTCCACCCAACAGGAAAAAAAGACAAACCGCCACCAAGATATAACAGAGACAGGCTTCTCAAGACAGTCAAGCTGCATGCAATTAAAGGGAGCATCAGATCTCCTAAGTGACAAAAGAAGACTGGGATACTCTTGCCTGCATTCAACTGTTACCTCGTAACATACCGGTGATATAACTCAGCTGCAATTACAGGGAGCTGTGATTAAACAACTGCAGCATTACGATCAATGCTCTAAACATAGGTACCCTAAGTATATACATTTGTCAGCATCTGAAACATAATAACCTAAATGTCCTAATATTACAAGTTAAGGGGTAAGTTAGTGAGATTTGGTGGGGCGAGGCTAGGCGCCGAACATGGCGGCTGTTTCTGCCGACTCTGGGAGTCTCCCTACCGCAGTAGCAGTCCACTTGATTGTGGAATTCACTGGGGTAGCATACCTGAGACGGCAGGGCGGTGGGCCCCTGTGATGGCTGGGATCTCCGACTTTGAGCGTCGTCAACACTCCTTGGCCCTGAGTCACCAGTGTAGAGGGCTGCCAGAGGCCTGCGCTGGGGATCCAGCTTTATGCCAGCACGTGACTGGCACCAAACTACCACAATGGGGGAGGAGGAGGGCCGTTGGACCAGGACCTCGGGATGTAGAGCCTCGGCTCCTACACCGGCTTCCGCACAAGGGCCTACTGTCTTGCGGAGTGCTGCCTGCTCTACTGCGAGCCTTCTGGAGAGGAGGGGGCAGCGCGGAGTGCCTTGCTACACGGCCTCACCGTCTGCTGTCTGCAAGGCTGCTGTATGTATGTATAGGCATTTATATAGCGCACTACTTACCCGGAGGGTCCCAAGGCGCTTCGACCGCTGCGAAACCCTTCCTGGCTTCCCTGAGAGATGGTCCCTTAATGGGTATCTCCAGGGTGAGACCAGGCATCCCCGGCGGTCTGGTGGGGCCGTTAGTGAAGATGAGGCAAGCTAATGCCCAGAGTTGCCGAGTGTGATCGCTGATCAGAGTGGGCACCGAGGCGAGAGAATTATCGAGTCCGCTGACCCTGGTCCAGAAACCTGCCGCGCCGGGAATCGAACCCTGGTCCCGGGCCGTCCTCTGCTCTCGGGTCTGCCGCCTCTAACCAGTGAGCCACACTACTTCACTGGTAACCTGCTGTAACCTGGGCCCGACCGGCGGCCGGACGGGTGTGAGGCCGCCACGCTGTTGCTAACTGCGCCACTGGGACTGGCTGCGGTACCCACCCCCAGGCGGCTGCTGGTGCCCACGTGAGTGTGTGGCTGAAACCACTCTACAATGAGCCGAGAGCACCCCTGTGACCCTGTGCGACGGGGGGCCCCGCCGGCTGGACACAGGCCGGAGGTGTAGTGGACTGGCTTTGTGGTCCGACGGCGAATCAGATGCGCACACGACCGGGGAATGGCGCTGCGCTGACTGAGATCTGGGCCCCACGTTTGTCCCCTGGAGTGGGTGTGGACCCATAGACTGAAACTGGACACACTGAGTAGCGCCTGCGCTCTCCCAGGCACCTGCTCTTGCTCCTGGCTGGCGTATCTCCCCCCCCCTTTTGCGGCCTACAGACTGCTTCCAAGTGAACTGTACACTTGCCCGGTGGTGCATAGCTTTAATGGTGTGTTGGGTGTGACGACTGCTACTTCCTACTCTGCCTTTGCTCGTGGGTCACTTATTTGGGTGTGGAATGGGGTGCCATTCGAATTGCTCGAACGAAGGGTGGATACTGCAGGCGCTATGTTCTCCTGTGGGGGAAGCTGGACGGAATCCCAATTGTTTTGGGCAGCCTGTACGCACGGAACTATGAACAGACTGCTTATCTTGCTAACCTTAATGCAGTTTTGATGGACTGAGTGCAGTGCCCCAGGGTTCTTGGGGAGATTTTAATTCTTTTCTGGATGTGCCATTGGACTGCTCTCATCCCCCAGTGCAGGGCGCAGTGACTACTAAGAGAGCAGGGTTCCTACGTGCCTGAGGGAGGGCTGGGGCATAAGTGACATATGGAGCACAAAACACCCGTCAAAGCGTGAATATTCATTTTACTCCCCCCCCACCTTAACTACATATGTGAATAGACAGAATTTTCTGCTTCCTGTCCCTGTCATCCCAAGTGATTGAAGCCACGTACCTCGGGAAAACGTTATCCGATCACAATCCACTTGAGGTGCTGCTCGATTGGGGGAGGGCCCTACCCCCGGTCCCAACTTGGAGACTGTGGCCGCTTGCACTGGAAAATGGGGTGTTTCGAGACACTCTGGGTACCACTATCACCAATTACTGCACAGAAAATACAGGATTGGCATCCTCATGTCTAGTTGAATGGGATGCGTTTAAGTCAGTGATTAGGGGGTAGCCTTAGGGGCTACTGTTGCAGCCCGACACAAGCTACATCAGAAGCTTGTCTCAGAGGAGGACTCTCTGAACACACTGGAAATTGAGGCTCTTTCCGACCCTACTCGGCAGGTGCTACTGCAGGAAGCCAGGATTGAATATGCAGAGCTCCTTGAACGACTCGGTTTAATAGATTACAGTACATACACACAATATAGTCATAAAGAGGCAGACAAATCAGGGACTCTTTTGGCTCGTCTCATCCGCAAAACCCCACCCCCGCACCCTATATTGGAGGTACTCCTCCCGGATGGCACTGTGGCTAATACCTAGGCTGATATTAACATGGCCTTTTGCACCTAGTATAAGTCCCTCTACGCTGCCCTGACTGCTGAGTCCCAAGATCTCCTGACTAATTTCCTGGATTACCTCACCTTCCCTGTACAGTCGTCAGATGCACAATCGGACTTGGAGGCCCCTACCACTAAAGCAGAAGTAATGGGAGCACTTAAGAGTCTCCCTCAGAATAAAACGCCTGGCCTGGATGAGCTCCCAGTGGAGTTGTATTTGACTTATGCTGAGCAACTAACTCCATGCCTGTTGACTCCTTACAAGACAGCACTAGAAAAGCGCACACTTCCTGAAACGACTATGCAAGCACTGATTGTTTCCCTCCCCAAGCCCAACAGAGATCCCCGAGACATATTGGGATACCGTCCTCTCTCTATATAGGCTACAGAGTATAAAATACTCAGTAAAATACTAGCACAGCGTCTGCCTCCTTATCTCCCCAAACTTATCCACACTGACCAGTGGGGGGTCGTCCCAGGCTGTAGCACCTCTCTCAATATTAAGCTCCTCCATTATCTGATGGAATCCACTGCAACCCTTTCAGACACCGCCTGGTGCATCTCTCTGGATATGCGGCAGGCGTTTGACACCCTTGACTGGACGTATATGTTGTCCTCTCTTAAGAGGTTTGGTATCCCACGAGGATACCGGATGTGGGTCAAATTGCTGTACTCCTCTCCCACGGCCCGGGCTCGGATAGGCACATCCATCTCGGCCGCTTATCCTGTGGCCAGGGGCACACACCAGGGCTGCCCCTGGTCACCAATATTATTTGTTCAGGCGCTACTTCTCAAATCCGCAAAAAGGCCATGGGCCTGGGGATACCTGTGTTTAACTCAACACATATTGCGTCTGCATATGCTGACAACTTTATCCTTTACTTTAAGGACCTCACGAACAGTCTGGAACCCATCCCGACTCTACTTAAAAGTTTTGAACAGATATCGGGTTTGACGATCAATGCCCAGAAATCCCATGCCTTCTTTATGCGACTTTGGGAAGCCCCTGACCCGATAGCCTTTGGGGACCTCTGCTATTTCCAACTCTTATAATTCAGGTTTTAAATCAGTGATGTTCTTTGCAAATTCCTCTTTTGTCTTTCTCTCATCAGGTATGTAGTAGCAGCAATTAGTTAATTTTAGCATCTTGCATGCTCTGCCTTTTTCTTTAAGTAGAACCATTGAACATATAGGAATCAGCTCAGTGTTTACCACTAATAAAGCTCAAGAAGTGCTTATTGCCAGCTTTTCAACAACAGTTGATAGTTTTCTAATCTTGCCATCATTTAAAATGACTCCTACTGGCTCCCCTACTTTTCTCATTATACCTTAGTGACCTCCCGGATAGTTTTCTGCAGGTTGACAATTTCCCTCCAAAGTTTGCATCATGTAACATACATATAATGATGCATGCCGACGATGTGGTCATTTTCAACCTTACCCCATTTGGATTACAACGTTCCAAATATAACAAAAACAAAAGTAGTCCCATTGAGAGGGAAAAACGTTACATAAAATACAACTGGACATTAGGTGGAGAAACAATAGAAGTGGTAAAAGAAAATATCTACCTGGGGCAAATAGTCTCCCAAACGTTATCAAAATTTCCCATCCCTGCAGCATTTGAATCGTAAATAAGATATTCACGAGGGGGCGGTCTTACGATTATATTCTTCTTCCAGCTAAAGGCACTTCTCTTATTTATTACAGGTTTACAGCTCTAAAATCCCCCCTATCCTATCCTATGCTCTGGAATACATTCCAATTAACCAGTGGCATCTAATTCAAACTAAAGAAGGCAAAATTCTCCGCAAATTGGCTAAGGCCCACCAAGCTGTCCCGGCACAAGCACTGCGTTTGGAATGTTCTCTAGTCAGCTCCTTTGCCAGAGCCATTACTAACATATTAAGGATGGGCTTACAATCTTCTTAATGCATTTCAAGGAACCCTAAGATTTCTACTAAAAAAGGAGACATTTGAGCCCGAATCTACTAAATACATCTTTAGTCAGAATCTGATCATTGCTTTCAAATGATCAAAATGCACAACTACACTTTTGAAAACACGGACTCCCACCCAATTGAAGTTCTTCCTGAAACATCTGATGCTGAGGATCAGCTTCGAACTGGATACTCAGCACTGTACTAAACTGCAACATTACAAACTCTATGCAGAATACAAACAGGTTCAACAATATATTTGCTTCTCCTTCAGGCATGGAATTTGGGTTACTCCTTTCAATTCACTTACTTTTAAATGGACTAAAGAAGAAAATGCAACCAATATCTTCGATCTTTGCAATGGCGTAGTGCAAGATCTGAACCACGTGCTGTCGAAATGCCCGAACTTGAAACTGGTTGAGGCCTGAAGGCGCTACTTGAAAGCAGTCCAATTTAGATACAACAGCTCATCTGTACAGAGTTTGATTTCGCTTTTTAAATCCCCCCTGAAGAATTTGTTTCATAACCTATTTAAATTCTCAAAGTCTTTTTAAATCTGTATTGAATGTTTTTTACTTATATTGTTATAACAAATGTTCTGTTTTAAATTTTGTTGTTCTCAGGAGAGAACTAAATCGAATAAATTAAATTTGAAACTGTAAAACTTGAAACATCTATACTAGTCACATGATACATTTAAGAAAATATCACTCCTAAATAACAATTACCCTCCCAATCAGCAGGTAATATGAAATAAGCATTCTGTCCGCAAACAATGTAAACTCCCGGAATTGCAGATTCTTCTCACTGTAAAACTTACCATGCTCCTCCCATTAATTCAAATGTAAGTCACAACTATTAATTCTGGTCTGTTCTGGTGTCCTTCTTCTGTAAAAACAAACTTTCCCTTTGTGTTGACTGTCTAATCTCAATTTTGAATAAACCAATTTCTTTCTAAATTCATCTTCATTCTTTCAAGCATTTTTCAAAACATCACTATGTCTGTCTTTGCGATGTGTTATGTTAGTGTTTCTTGCTTCTAAAGTCATAATTAAAACTTTTTCTAACAGGTGCATCAACAAGAAAAATTATTTTTATAAGTTTAAACTAGCTATAGGTCTATGTGGCATAAAATAGTACCAGCTTATTTTTATAGTATCATGGAGGTTCAAATAGTTCAGCTCACACATTCCACAGATAATCGATGGAGACGTTTAAACCTTCATTCAGATAATAAGTCCACTCAGGAACTGAATACCTCTGACAAGGTACCTTTACTCTTCTTGACCTCACCTTTTGGTGATTTTCCCCTGAGTCAGTTTCATCACTTGTCTCTGCTTTCCCTGCATTGTGACTGGGATTCTATCAATTGACAAACTCCCTTTCAGTCTTCTTTGATTATGACTTTATGGCCATCCAACTTCATGATAGACTCTTCTCTATCCAGGGCTTCTGCCTTCACACAGATCTTCTTGATGCATTGTTGTTTTAGACACAGTTTCATGTTGAAGATCAGTTTTGGCTTCTTTGTTGTTAGAGATTTTAATGCTACTTGATGCAAGAAGAGATACTTGGATTGGATTGGTGCGATTTGTTTCAGTTCTTCACCCCGTTCTTCTCCTTGCTGCTGGTGGAATCTCAATACCACTGCTCCACAAGGTCTCTCAGCTTGTGGTGGTGCAGTCACCAATGCTTTTGGTTCCGGGTGAAAGAGAACAATTTTTTCCTCAGGATTTCTCACCTTCTTGGTGTGGGACGCGTGCACCCAGTTTCGAACTCTCTCACACTTCACAACAGTTTTAGTCACCAAAAAGCCCTGGACTGGACCTTTCCACCTTGGCTCCAAACAATTCTTTCGAACGTGCTTCTTTATAACAACCCAGGCACCAGGATTGAGGATATGCCACTGTTCTTCATCTGGATCTTTAGTGGCAGATGCAACCTGGTAAGAAGCAGAATGCACCACATCAGCCAATCCCATGCAGTATTTGAGTATCATGTCATCTGTGATGTTCAACAGTGGATTTGCAGGCACAGCAGGTAATCTCATTGCTGGTCCTATCAACACTTCATGTGGAGAAAGACCAGTCTTTCTATCTAGAATACCTTGGATACTCAACATCAATGGCAACACATCTGCCCATTTCAGTGAGGTTGGATCACAAACCTTTGCCAAAGGAGTCCTGATAGCCCATTCATTTGTTCTACAATTCCTGAGGCTTCTGGTTGATAGCCGCAGTGTAGTATTTGTTCAATTTGTAATGTTATGCCAATCATTTTCAGGACCTCATTGCTAAAATAGGTCCCCCAACCGACTACAAAGTGACCGGAAAGCTATACCTGGGTATTCATTCTCATAATAAAAGTTTTGCTACTGAGAGACTATCATTTATTCTTGTTCGTAAGGCTTCCAACCTTCTGGAAAAGACACATATTATGACTAGGACGTATCTCAGCCAATTGCAAACAGGCATCTCAATAAAGTACATCTATAGCCTGTTGAAAGGACCACCTAATCTCCCTATGTGACTCAGTGTAACATGTGTCCTTTTTTCCTGTATTCATTCATTGACAAGCCACGCATCTGTTACACACCTCCTCTGCCAGCATCCTGAATCTGAAATTAAACCAACTTTGGTGAAACAATGTGTTCATTGCGTCCCTAGCTAGTGTGTGTAACATGACCTATACGACTCCCTAGCCACCTTCTTTCAATGCAAGATCACAAACATCCACAACAGCTTCAACACCCAGACCCTCCTGACAGCCAGAGACTCACCACCACCCAGCCTCACCAACTTCCAGGTCTCCTGGACTCACGTCAACAACAACGACACCATCAAAACCATGAACACCATCCACTCCAGTTCACCATCAGACCCCTGCCCTCACCACGTCGTCAACAAAGCAAACCGCATCATTTCACCCCAACTCCCGAAGATCATCAACAGTTCCTTCGAGAATGCCACCTTCCCGGAAAGCTGGAAGCACACTGAGATCAACGCACTACTCAAGAACTTCCGGCCCATCTCCCAGCTCCCGTTCCCGGCGAAAGTCATCGAGAAGGTCGTCAACAGGCAACTGACCCACTTCCTTGAGGAGAACAACATCCTGGACCTGTCCCAATCTGAATTCTGCAGCAATCACAGCTCCGAAACCGCCCTCATCGCTGCAACGGATGACATCAGGACCCCACGGGAAAACTGCAGAACCGCAGCCCTTATCCTCCTGGACCTCTTGGCCGCCTTCGACACCGTCTGCCACCACACCCTATGCACACGCCTCCTCGCTGCAGGAATCTGTGACAAAGCCCAGGACTGAATCACCTCATTCCTCACCGACAGAACCTAGAAGGTCCCCCTCCCCCATTCCGTTCCGAAGCCAACAAGATCATATGCGGCGTGCCCCAAGGATCATCCCTCAGCCCCACCCTCTTCAATGTCTGCATGGCATCACTCGCCAACATCATCTGCTCGCATAACCTTTACATCGTCTCACACGCCAATGAAACCCAGTTGATCCTTTCATTCACCAAAGATCCCGCCACCGCCAAAACCAAACTCCGCGAAGGAATGAAGGCCGTTGCCGACTGGATGAAGAACAGTTGCCTGAAACTAAACTCAGACAAGACAGAGGTCCTAATCGTCGGCTCCACCCCCTCTGCCTGGGACGACTCTTGGTGGCCAGTCGCTCTTGGAGCCGCACCCACACCAACCGACCTCGCACGCATTCTGGGGTTCATCATGGACTCATCGCTCTCAATGACCCAGCAAGTCAACACCGTCTCCTCCGCCTGTTTCAACGCCCTCCGAAAACTTTGCAAGATCTACAGATGGATCCCCATCAGAACCAGAAGGACGATCACACAGGCACTTTTCAGCTGGAAACTGGACAACGGCAATGCCTTCTAAGCAGGAACCATGACCAAACTCCAGAAATGACTACAACGTATACAGAACGCCTCTGCATGCCTCATCCTTGACATCCCCCGCCACGCCCACATCACAGCCCACCTGAAAGACCTACACTGGCTCCCAGTCAAAAAAAGGATCAACTTCAATCTCCTCACCCATGCGCACAAAGGACTCCACAATGCCAGACCAGCATACCTCAACAAACGTCTCACCTTCTTTACCCCGAACCGAGAGTTTTGCTCCACAACTTTGCCTCACCACCGTCCCACGCATCCACAGGACGACCACCGGTGGCAGATCCTTTTCCTACCTCACCGCCAAGACATGGAAAACCCTCCCTGCCCATCTGCAACAGACCCAAGACCTGCTGCCCTTCAGGAGACGTCTCAAGACCTGGCTGTTCGAGCAGTAGCTGCACCACCCCCTCAGCACCTTGAGACTCTTACGGGTGATTAATGTGCTCTAAAAATGATTGATTGATTGATTGATTGATTGATGTCAGTATTGTGTCATTGGAAACAACAACTATCAGGTAACACTGGTCTTTCATCGGCTGACATCCACATATTATTGGCATTCAGTGCACAACCTGCTCTAATCCATCTCTGCTGCTCTGCCTCTGAGACATATTCTTGTACTCTCTTTAGTTCGCCCCAGGTATCTGTCACTTTCATCAACATGGTAAAGTTAGTGCCCTCCTCAGACTCACATATTATAGTACCATTAAATGTGCAGGCCAACAAAGGACAATATTGTGCTACTGAATCTGAGTACACATTTCCCTTGGCTATATACTAATTTTCACTTTGATGAGCTGCACGTTTAAGAACTGCATTTTCAACTGGTGACTGGAGAGCATTTGTTAAATCCTTCACCTGCACCTTGTTCCTAGTTGGGGTCCTGAAGAGTTCATAAACCCCTTTGTGACCATGATTGCCCAAAATCAGGGAAAAACGCCAAGGCCATACTGAAATATGGTGACTCCCATCTGGGCAGTTAAACAGCATGCTCTGGTAAGGGTAATCAATTCTGCAACTTGTGCTGAGGTAATCCCTTTAAGCCATGAAGTCTCAACAACATCATTTATTGTACACACAGTGTAAGCTGCTCTTAGGGAACCTTTGTTAATTCTCAAGCATGGGCTATCTACAAAAAGTACATGATCTGGCTCAATCAGGGGTTCATCATTTATTTCTGGTCTAGGCTTTGTGCATAAATCCATGACATCTAAATAAATATGTTCAACTTCTTAACATACATTATCATTTATTGGTAATAACGTAGCAGGATTCAGTATCTGGCACTGTGGAATAATAATATTCACAGAGAACAGGATCCTCGGTTCATAATTTATTAATCTGTTATGGGTCATGTGCTGTATTTTCGTTCTTGTCAATAGAAGCTCCACAGAGTGAGGAATAATTACAGTTGCTGGAAATCCCATCACTATGCTTTCACTCTTTTCCACACTAGCGCTCACTGCAGCAATGGGTTTAAGATAGCCAGGCAGACCTGCGGCAACAGGGTCAAGAGTTGTAGAAAAATATGCCACAAGTTTCCGAGCATCTCCATTTTTTGTGTCAGCACTAAGAAAGTGCAGCCCTCCATCTCACTACAAAAAAGAAAAAACTCTGCGCATGAGCCGCAGTAAAGACTTAGGGCCAGATGTAGGTGATTTCTATTTACCGATTCCTAAATACCGAATTTTACCTATTCGGTATTTAAGAATCGGTAAATAGAATGTAGGTAAAAAAAAATCAGTACATTTTACAGTTTCGGTAATATTCATTATTACCGATTCGGTATTTACTGAATCGGTAATAAGGAATACCTTCCCATTCATGAATGGGAAGCCATTCACTAGTACCGATTCGGTAAATACCGAATCGGTAATAGGGGGAGCCTATT